>NW_025765325.1:1302500-1972286 GCF_003918875.1 Haliotis rubra
GTGATGACAAACCTTCTGTAGCAGCAGCAGTAGCTGTACTGATGCCAGCAACTGAATCAAAGGAAAACTGTGGGGATGATTGTACTGAAGTGGGTAACAAAAGCATTGGTACAAACAACTGAAACAAGACAAAAGTCAAGGCTGTGTTGTGAACATACGGAAGGATATAACATAGAGGAATGTATTTTATTTTGATCATTTGCAGTATCGTGAAGACCATTACACTGAAACGGGTAACAGACGTGTTTCATTGAGGAGAGAGTAGGATATTTTGATCATGTTGATGAGAACTCATGTCCATTTATTGAAGCGGGTAACATAAATATACTACCCATCAAAAGTTTAGACTCACTTAAAGCACTCACTATATGTTATGCATATATGTATGGTTACATCGAAGATGAATTGCTCCACTAACTTGGGGGAACCAACTGAAAACATGAATTGCACGAGGATCATGCATCAAATTGCTGTAAAGCATGTGCAAGTATCATGCATGTGCACAGCTGCGTTTTGGTGTAAAGTTTTGTTACAAATTCGTCAATTTTCACTGAGTTTCATCATTTATTGAACTCATAACAATAATCTTTTCAACGTTACAAGTGTGTTTCACAATACATCAGTTTATGTGTAAACAGTACCTTTTTAACAGGATGGAATTTACTTTAGAACAGTTGACTTAAGTAAATGGCTAGATTTACACTAGTGAGTCTAAACTTTTTAATGGGAGTATATGTCGCATAGAAGAACATGTTATTTTCATGGCCTGTGAAGATCCGGGTTAGAATTAGACTTCAGTAAGCCATGCTTGTCTTAAGAGACGACTAACGGGATCGGGTGGTGAGGCTCGCTGACTTGGGTGACACATGTCATCGTATCCCAACTGTGCAGATCGATGCTCATAGAGTTGATCACTAAATTGTCTGGTCCAAACTCGATTATTTGCAAACCGCTGCCATGTAGCTGGAATATTACTGAGTGAACTAAACTCACTCACTGTTATTTTTGTTGTGATCTTGTTCAGTGTCGTGATGACCCGTTCTTTGAGAAGAAAGTATGTTATTTTGATTTTGTTGATGTACAGTATCTTGACAATCAGTATATTGAAGCGGGCAGCAATAGTAACAGTACGTTGTTGAGAAGTGAGTGTGTTATTATGCACATGCTCATTCAAAGTGACATAATCACAGTTCCCTTTCCATGGCCCCGTACATTGATGATGTCAACAACGATTGGTACTTTTACCATGGAACTCTACATAGTAATTTATTGTTATTGAAAATATTTACAGCTTTCTTTTCACGGCCCCCTAAATTGATGATGTCAGCAAAGGTTGGTACATATTACCATAGAACAGAGTTACACGCCCCTATCAACACTGTCACGCAACACAGCAGGTGAGAAAATTTAGGTAATTATCAAACTGCCTCGTGAAATTTGACAAATAACTGTAAATACTACTTTATACGGGACTAGAGCATCTATATGAACTAATTATGATAGACCTAACGCTCTATATAGCGAGGATCGGGCTCTTTACACACCCGAGGGGTAGCCGACAGGTCGGCCATTGTGGCACCTACACCCCGTACACCGCCAGCTCTGTTGTACCCTGCAGACTGACTCTCTGTGCTGTGCTATTCTCTATACATCTCATCTTGTCCTTTTCCCTTGTGCGATATGTGGAAGTTTGTGCTGATACTGGGCCTCTTGAGTTTGATCTACTGACTGGGGAAAATGTTTGTTTACATTTGTGCGACAATAGTGACGTCACAGATAGCTCAAGACTGACCAGTGTTTTGTGCTATAAGCATATGATAACTGCAACTCTCCCTGTAAAGACACTGATTCCTTCAACGTTACATCTGTCAGGAGATATAGAGCTCAATCCCGATCCTATTGATGGTCTAGAGGAGATGAGGAGGGACATTGTGAAACAGATAAAGGCGAGTGAGGATAGATTATCTAGGGATATAAGATCTATAAAAGATGACATTAGATACATGAAATCTGACATCCACGAGCTCAGAGAGTACATAAACAGTAGTAAACAAGAGCAGGATGTGATGAAACTAGATATTGAGGCTTTGAATGACAGGACAGTGGGTATCGAGAAGCATTTGGAAGAATTAGACATTAAATTCGAGGATCAAGAGCAACGTAGCAGAAGAAACAATCTCGTGCTATATAATGTGCCTGAGAGCGGTCAACGAGAGACATACACTGAGAGTAAGGATAAAGTTTTGACAGTTATCAATAAGGCCAGGGTAGTGAAGAATCTCCCACCTTTAGTCCCGAGGGATATAGAAAGGGCACATAGACTTTCTACTAAGAGGGGTGACAAGACTAGGCCCATTATAGCTCGCATGTGCCATTGGGAGGATAAGTGGCAATCGGTGAACATGAGGAGTGTTTTGAAGGACCAGGGGTGGGGATTGCTAACGACCTCACAACTTACCAAGGCAAAGAACTTCAACGACGACGCAGTGAAAACCCTAACATGCGTTACTATTTCAAGGGTAACAAACTGATGGAAGCTCACTGGGACGACTCCGATAGGGCGACAGGCACACCTGCACCCACTCAGTCTCCCTCACACCATGCCGGGAACACCCCGCGAGAGCGTAGTAGCAGCCAGGGTCGTCCCCGCCGTGGTCTCAGGTCAGATTCGCGTCGCCCTCCCAGGGAACACTCTCATTAGGGGTGGGGCCAAGGCCACGATTCTCGTAAACATTTTACGGGTCATCCGAAACGACCGGAGCAGAAAGATGTGACCTCCGCAAGTGTTAACAATACATCGGACTTTGTGAACTTTGTGTTTTGGAACATTGGTGGGATAACACACACATTATCTGATAATGATTTTATTGATTATACCAAATTGATGTCATTGGAATTAGTGAAACTTGGAGTAAGAATATAGATATTCATAATATTTTCCCAGAATTTTGAGGTGATTGAAAGAGCAGCAGATAAAATATGTACCCGTGGAAGACTTTCCGGTGGGATATTAGTCTTGATACCTGATCAGTTTTGTAAATATTTGAATGGACAAAAACGACAGAAAATGCAGATTTTATATTATTTAACCTGTATTATTTGGTCTGGACAGATATATCCTCTACTCGTGTGTATATATTCAACCAGAAGGCTCGGCATGGTACGATAAACTATATCCACATTGTAAAAATGGAATAATTTTATTTCAAGATTCTTTATTAGATGTTATATCTCAAGTACCAGATGTTTATATTCTCTGTGGTGGTGATTTTAATGCTCCAACTGGCACAAACCCGGACTTTGTAGAGGATGATTTATTAGAATACACAGAAAATCAAAAAGAATCCTATTGGGACTTTTTAACTGGCGTTTTTAATCTAAAACGTTTTTCCGCCGAGAGAACTCTAAACAATTTTGGTAAAACCTTCCTAGATCTATGTTCTACCTTGAATATCTATATTATGAACGGGCGGTGTGGCAGCAATCTAGAAACTGGGGATTTTACGTACATAGGGAATAATGGTACAAGCCAAATAGATTACATTATATCATCATCAATATTATTTGACGTTGTTGGTGCTTGTAGTATACAATCTCGTATCGAGTCAGATCATTTACCAATAACACTATTAGTAAAGACAGATCATGTTAGATATTCTGACGGGTGTGATTCAAATCCAAATAATGCTTATAAGTTTTTCTTGGAAAATGATAAAGCTGAACAATTTAGAGAGAATCTGTTTTCCGATCATGTTTTCCGATAAAGCAGTTGATAACGCATTCACAAATATTAATGACAGCATTAAACACGTCACTAATGCTCTCTGTTTAGCTGCGGAAAATATGAAATGATAAAAATTAGTACATCGAAGAAAATATCAAACAAATGGTATGATAGTGAATGTGAGAAACTTAAAACTAAACGTTGTAAGCTATTAAATAAGTTTAGAAAATCGAAAGATAAGAGGTCATTTGAAGAATATTGTCAGATATGAAATGAATAAAATGCAGTGTGTAAACAAAAGCGACTTTTGATTACTTTAAAGAAAAGCGGTTAGACATAGAAAATAGCATATCGGACTCCAAAATGTTTTGGCTTAAACTGCAAACTTTGAACACTTCTACCGTACCAAAAAACAATATTAGTATGAATGAGTGGCATTGGCATTTTAGAAATCTGTTCAACTAATAATACGGATAACTTTGTTGACGACGCAAATCCGTCAACGTCTCCTGACTCTTATTTTGCGCTAACAGAGGATATGCTGGATTCTCCTATTAGTAGGGACGATATTTTAGACAGCATGACATGCTTAAAACCCAATAAATCACCAGGCATTGATGACATAACACCCGAGTTAATTAAGAATTCGGCTGATATTTTAACACAATTTTTAGAATTATTATTCAATATAATTTTAGAAAATGGTATTTTTCCAACTAGTTGGACAATCAGTATTATTGTCCCGCTCCATAAACAAGGCAGTATCGATAATCCAAATAATTACAGGGGCATTACTCTTTTAAGTATTTTTAGTAAGGTTTTCACTTCTATAATTAACAGAAGATTAGTAACTTGGGGAGAGGCATTGAATAAAATAAATGAATTCCAGGCAGGATTTAGACATGCATATACGACTACTGACAATATGTTTATATTACAAAGTATTACACAGAGATATCTCAACACCAAAGGTGGTAAACTCTATACACTCTTCGTTGATTGTCTATTTTTAATATCCATGGTCTAAGTCCTAAAATGAAAAAAATGATTCAGAATATGTATGAACATGTTAAAGCGTGTGTTAGGAATAACAATGAATTCTCAGATTCTTTTGAACTACAACTCGGGGTAAGACAAGGCTGTATACTTAGACCATTTTTATTCTCATTTTTCATAAATGAATTAGCAACCCAAATTGAAAGCAATTGTGAGTATGGAATACAGTTACACCCTGACCTAGTACATATTTTTCTTCTGCTCTTTGCGGACGATATCCTGCTATTCTCAAGCACTGTTGCAGGTTTTCAAAGACTAAGTCTTATACAAGAACTTGAGAGTTATTGTGACAAATACAAATTAACTTTAAACAGAAATAAAACTAAAGTAGTAGCTTTTAAAAAGGGGGGACGTTTATCAAAAAACGAGAAATGGTTGTATCAAGGTAAAGAATTATAATGCACCAGTTCGAACAAATATTTGGGAACGTTCTTCAGAAGTTGTTTATGTTGGACAGCACATGTTAATTACGCTTGTTTGCAAGCACAAAAGGTCATGATAGGTATCCTTAAACAATTAAATGTACTTAGAGACATAGATATAAGTTCATATTTTAAAATATTCGATGCCAAAAGTAAGCCAATTTTATTGTATGGAGCCGAAATATGGGGTTTGAATTATTACAATGATATTGAAAGAGTTCAATTGAAAGCATGTAAAAGATTTCTTGGTGTTAAACGCAATACGAGGAATACAATGGTGTATGGAGAATGTGGTAAACACCCGATGCATTTGTTTTCAAATATCAGAGTTATAAATACTGGTTAAACTTACTGAAGATGCCTTCCTATAGGCTACCAAAGAAATGTTATAATATGATGATGCTATTCGATAAAAATTGACATACAAATAGGGTTTTTTCTGTTAGAAATTTTCTATTTTCGAAAGGGATTGGTTTTGTATGGAACGATCAGTTTGTTGATTCTGAGGGTAAGTTTCTTTTAGAACTAACACGCAGATTAAAAGATATCTATTTGCAAGAATGGTTTGAAAAGTTATCACTTTCCAGTAAATGTTTGTATTATAAGATGTTTAAATGTACTTTTGACGCCGAAATTTATCTTTCATGTCTAAACGTTAAAAAGTATAGGATAGCGTTAAGCAGATTAAGATGTTCTTCACATGATTTATTTATTGAAAGTGGAAGATTTAAAAATGTCAAAAAAGCAAATAGAACTTGCAAACTATGTGATCTTAACCAAATAGAAGATGAATATAATAATAATAATAATACTATTCCATTTATATTGCGCGTTTATCCATGCACATTGCATGCTCAAAGCGCAGACATATTACCCCTGGTCAACGAGTACAGAACACTCCATGTGGAGAATACAACCGGTCGCCTGTCAGGCGCTCAAGGTTCAAATTCAGACTACCATCGTATCATACCAGGTACCCAATTTTACTGCTGGGTGGACAGAGGCAATCTTGAACAAACTCACTTGCCTAAGGTGAGACCACATGCGTCACATGTGCTTCGTTGTGGGGTAGGACTGAAGTCCTAGAAACTTTCAGGAGTCGAGCTGCCAAACACGGTCACCCATCCGAGGACTGTCCGCGACCAACGTTGCTTAACTTCAACTGATTGTGACCTGAGCTCTACGCACAGGACCACACACCGCCACAATATCACAATATCATTTTCTTTTAATTTGCCCTGCTTATAATTCCCTGAGAAAGATGTATATTCAGAAATATTATTGTGCCCATCAAAACCTTTATAAATTTTCAGCATTGTTAAATAACAAAAAAAAACATACTATACTTCAAAACCTGTCCATGTTTGCTTACTATGCCATGTTATTTAGGACAGAATATATCTCAGAACACAATCTAACCTACAGTCAATTATTTTCTCTTCTTCATGTATATTACATGTGCGTGTAAGTATTGATTTATAAATGTGTTGTACTACAGGCCTGTGGCCTTTCAGTACCGGAAATAAATATATATATATATTACCATATAACATCGTGACCAATCAGCTTTTGTTTGCGATTGAGTATCTAACGCTCTCTACATAGAGTATGAATACAGTTATGTTACGGATCTGAAATATGGGGAACAAGCTACTGTAAAATTATTGAAACTGTGCACACCAGATTTTGCAAGTCATTTCTTAAAGTTAGTAAAACTACCAACAACAACATGGTTCCGGGAGAGTGTGGGAGAGCTCCCCTCCAGTATCAATATATCTCAAGAGCAGTCAAGTACTGGTGCAGACTGATACAGCTTCCACGAAACAGACTTCCTTATCAGGCATATCTAATGATAAAAACTCTCGATGATAATGGTAAAACAACATGGGCTTCTCATATTAGGTTGATATTATTCCAATATTGATTTGGTTTCTTATGGATATCTCAAGACATAGGCTGTATATCCACATTCATGGTAATTTTTAAACAGAGATTCTATGACTACTTCACTCAAAACGGGCATGCATCACTATTTTCGTCACCAAAATGTAAATACTATTCACAATTTAAATCATCTCTAAGCGTCGAACCATATTTAACCAGTGAATTGCTACCAAATCAACGTAAAATCATAACTCAGTTTCGGTGCTGTAACTTCAGACTCGCAGTGGAATGTGGCCGTCATACAAACACCCCGTATAATGAACGTCTCTGCCTCTTTTGTCATGCTGCTGGCCTTGATTACATCGAAGATGAACTCCATATTTTATTAATATGTCCAAAATATTCCCAACAAAGATCTGATTGTTTTTCAATACATCTGACTCAACCACCGACAATTGAAACCTTCATCCGATTGTTGTCATCAGACAATATACATATTTTAAAATCATTGAGTAAATATCTTTCACAAGTTCGCCGTAGAAGGAATGATTATCTGTAAAACAAATCAATACTAAACTTTACTTAGCTTTACTCAGTATGTATTTACTTTTGCCAAATGTATGTATTATGGGCCTTGGGCCTAAATTACCGAAAAAACCTGTCTGTCTGTCTGAATACAGTTATGACATGTGAAGTACAGAACTGGACTGAAACTCAGCAATCCTACCAGGACCTGTCCTGTTTACATACAACGATAGATGGTCTCAGTACCACACGTTAGTTGTTAGAGCCATTAATATTGGAAGAGTGATCAGCCTGTATGTCACTTTGCAGATTGTGCGTCTGTGAACTCCAATGACATAGACTGGAGTTCATGATTTATGTCGGTGGTTGTATAATGACAACGTGTGTTATTCGCGTTGAAGGGAATAGTGACTTTACACTTTCATCTCATCGCCTGGCTGATAACTCGGTTGAGTGTTAAGTCAAACTCACCTTAATTTAAGGCAGAAAGGTTCGTTTTGTGGCAGTTCTCCAACACGCTTCTTCTCAGTTTTCTCGTTGTTGATGTTTGTCCGTTAAAGGCTGTAAATGTTGTATAGTCTTATGTCATGATATATACAATATACATTTACAATAAAGCCACCAACTGCATTCTGTCCTTGTTAACCAATCATAATGGCGCTTGCGAAGTAAGGCCAGAAGCGATTGTTGTGTTCTGTTTGGAAACTGATTGTGGCTACAGGTAGATTGTCATGTGCTGAAGTGGCCTGTGAAAGTGATGCTTATGTCTATCAATTTACTCCATGGAAAGCTCAAGGGATGGGATGGCAGTATTATTACCCGCATGAGGGAGATACGGATTGGATGAAGTAACAGCAAGCAGAAACATTCTACCTAATATATCAGAGTCACTCGTCAGGGGAGGACGCTTCATCTGGCAGTTATGGAGACATGAACTTCTACTTATTGTCTGTCGCCTATCAGTCCGATCATTGGTCCGTTCCAAACTTGATTATGGCTCCATCATATATGGTGGAGCCTGCAAAGGCAATCTAAAACTACTTGATTATGTCCACCACCAAGGTCTAAGACTTTGTCTTGGATCTTTTAGAACTTTTCTTGTTGCCAGTCTCTATGTCGAAGCAGACGAGCCTTCTCTTGCCCAACGACGTATAAAATTATCTTTACAATATCTTACAAAACTATATTCTAACGAATCGAATCCTGCATTTCACTGTATCTTTAATCCTCTCTATGAGGATTTGTACAACCAGAAATCTTCTTTTGTTCCGCCACTGGGGCTCAGAATGAAGCCATTTATTACATCTGCCAGCTGCCAGCTGGATAATATAGCTCCTTCTCGTCTTCTTTCTTCTCCTCCTTGGCAATTGGTTAGGCCACAAGTTGACCTAACTCTGACAAAGTTTACAAAAATCAGAAACTAATGAATTACAATATAAACAAGAGTATAATCAATTAAAAACTAAATATAATACATATAAATCCTTATTTACAGATGGGTCCAAGGACGGTGGCGCAGTGGCATGTGCCACTGTCATTGGATCAAGAACAATATCTTCTAGAATACCGGATAACAGCTCTATATTTACAGCAGAAGCAACCGCCATCTTAACAGCTCTTAAATATATTCAAAGACATCCAAAATATAAACAATATATAATCTTTTCTGACTCTCTTTCTTGCCTTCAGGCTATTAAAAATCTATCTTGCAAACATCCAGTTTTAATTGAAATAATCGAATTATATAATGATCTTGCTAATGGCCAATGCGACATCGTCTTCTGTTGGTTACCCAGCCACGTTGGCCTTTCTGGGAACACAATGGCCGATCTTGCTGCCAAGGCAGCACTACACTAATCTGTGACACCACTTCTTATCCCATACTCTGATTACAAAGCTAGCATTAGAACCTACATCCGTGATTTGATGCAGAAGAAGTGGAACACCCAAGTAGGTATAAATAAATTACATGAAATAAAACCTTATATTGGTTACACCTACTTGGGTTGTCAATCCAGATTTGAAGAGGTCATTATGCGACGATGTTGCATTGGCCACACTAGATATACTCACGAATATTTACTTAAAGGCGAAGATCCTCCGTTTTGCATCCCTTGTGATGAAAGAATCTCAGTCAAGCATGTCCTGCTTGACTGTGTTGAATATTCCATCACAAGGGATAAGTATTTCAATATCAAAACATTGAAGGATCTTTTTTATAATGTTAATTATCATTTAATAGTTGAATTTTTAAACGAATTAGATTTGTTGACTGATCTGTAAATAGTTAAATATTTTATTATTGGTAGTTTAGATTCCTAACTGAGATTGTTAGTGGCTGTACCCTCAAAGGGGGTTGAAGTAGTGTAAAATTATTGTCCTCCTGAGAGGGAACGTAAGTCCCAAAATTTTCAAAGTAAAATGTAAATTTACCATATTTTAAACGTAGTATTTTTGTTCTTTTAAATTTCTGCTAAATTATCCTACAATCGCCAGCGGCTGAAGGGATGATGTAAATCCAGCTAGGCTCCATGCAGGTAGCAAAAGTAATGTAAGTCCCCATGGTTCCTAGTATGGTGATCTACCTTCAGTTGTTGGCTATCTATAGCCCATGTTTTATACTGTATTGTCCTCTTTAATTGAAATGGTTCAGCTTTGCTCGCTAGTTTTATTCATATCTGTGATTCTCTAGTATTTTTACTGTCCATCGTCGACAGGTTTTAATCTTCAAAATGTTTTCTCTTTATATTGTTTTCGTCACGATATGGCTGAGATATTGCCGATGTGACGTTAAATATTAACTCACTCACTCACTCACATACTATGATCAAACGCCGTGAACATTGGATCAGAGCCCACGCTCATTGTAGGAGGCGCCAAACGGGATCAGGTAGTCATGGCTTGCTTACTGCTTACTGTGCAGATCGATGCTTTCGATGTCAATCACTGAGTTGACTTGTCCAGGCTTGATTACTCACGGACCGACGCCATATATCTGGAATAAATGATCATCTGTGTTAAACAAACAAGAGAAAGGTATGGTTACGGCTGAACGTGTGCTTTTGAAATGGAAATGGTATCAAAGTAGCTTTTTACGGTTTAGATATTACTGTGATAAAAAGCTTGTGAGTCTCCTTAAACCAGCAAAATAACACACACACGAGTCTATAATATTCAATTATATATTATATAAAAAAACCAAGGTTACAATAAATGACAAATTTCTGATACAATACAATTGGGTCACAAATCTAAAATATTGAGTAAATGTCTATAGTCACCAAAGTCTTGATCCTTGTAGGTATGCTGATTGATCAAGTCCAAAATCGTCCCCGTTCTACACATCAGCAACCATTCCTTATGTACCTATTATACAATTCTAGAATATTGCCACACCACTATCTTCTCAGAATGTCCAGAATCCTACCGAAGACATACCCATTACCTGTCCAATACAAGGCTTGAGTTCAAATCCACATTCAGCGCTCAAAACTTGTGTGACCCATTATAACTAAGAGTTATTCGACGTGACATTAAAATAGACAAAACCACATCCTCATAACAAGCTTCATAATATCAACCTATGTTTCAATGTTTATGAAGTGAGACTAGTGAGGCTCATTCTAACCCGGACCTTCACGGGTTCCAAGTAGGAAGAAATAAAGTTCTTGAATTGAGCCAACAATTGGCTATACCTACTTGGGCTGCCAGTCAAGGTATTGAGGTAATTTTACAACGATGTCATATTGGCCACATTCGCTTTACTCATGACTATCTGCTTTGAGCGTATGGGGATGGACCTCCCATGTGTGTCTCTTGCGATGAAGTGTTCACCATCAAGCATATTCTAATTGACTGTGTGGACTTTTCGACTGCATGGGTTTCACATTATCAGAAATAAATCTGAAAGATCTGTTTTCCCGCGTGAGCGGGCATGTTATTGTTAACTACCTGAGGGAAGTTGACCTGTATCATAAATTTTAACTATGCAATGTAAATATTATATTAACGAATTGCTTGCTTTTGAATTTGGTGCTATGCTTTTTTCCTTTTTTAAAAATAATAATGAAATGAATATAAGTGTCTATTAAACGGGACTCATTTGGACTTTGTGCTTGACATATTTATGAACGCAGACTTGCTCCCGTCGCTATATAGTTGGAATAATGCCGATTTGACGTAGAGCCCAACTCAACTCGACTCAACTTCTTCTACATGGCTGCGGTCTGTAAGTTGTGGACATTGCATCAGATAATTCAGTACTAGACACAATCACCGATCTACGCAACTGGGATATATTATCATGCATCAACCAAGTCAGTGAGCCAGTCAGCCCGTTATTCCCCTGCTATGATGCGAGCCCGTTATTCCCCTGCTATGATGTGAGCATGATCACCCGGTCCCGTTATTCGCCTGCTATGATGTGAGCATGACCACCCGGTCCCGTTATTCCCCTGCTATGATGTGAGCATGATCACCCGGTCCCGTTATTCCCCTGCTATGATGTGAGCATGATCACCCTGGTCCCGTTATTCCCCTGCTATGATGTGAACATGATCACCCGGTCCCGTTATTCCCCTGCTATGATGTGAGCATGACCACCTGGTCCCGTTATTCCCCTGCTATGATGTGAACATGATCACCCGGTCCCGTTATTCCCCTGCTATGATGTGAGCATGATCACCCGGTCCCGTTATTCCCCTGCTTTGATGTGAGCATGGTTTGCTGAAGTCCATTTCTAACCCGGTTCAATATAGTGCTTAGAGGAAGACCAAGCGGCGCGCTGATATCGGAGGGAGAAGTTCTGTCAGTACAAACGAGGAAAATCTGTTGATGTCGCAAAAAAGATCTACCTCTTCAGCTAAAATATATAATCAAATATATGTCACTTGACTGCATCTTTTTACTCTATCATTTTCTCGCTTCCAATAATGTGTACAGGACATTGTTGGCACATGCAAATAACTGATCCCCACACTCCCAATAACACATTCTTGGAACAACCACTGTATCACGCCACCTTCCATGGCCCAGTTAATCTGTCAATAATGGTATGTATTTATGCCCCTATGCTTCCGTTGTGGTAAGATCGTATATTAACACAAAGCAATATGCCAAGCGCACTGAAAAAGCGTGCATTGAGCCAGACTCGTCTTCTATTATTTTGAGAATGATTGCTTGCAAACGAGGTCTTTTCATGTGATATTTAACTTAGGAGCAGTGGCATCGTGCTCAGTCATCACTTAGTCGGATTCTGTCTCGGAAGGCGTGGATACTAGGGCTGTGCGATATTACCGGTATATACCGGTACAGTATCTCGCGATACGATTATCGCGATATGGTTCAGATAATGCAATACATTGGGTCATCCAGAGTTAGCTCCCTTTGCTTTATCTGTAACCCTTATATATAGTGCAACCCTTGCCAAAAGTAGTCAATATTTTCAGAACACAAACCCTTGAACCCCCACATGGCGAAGCAGAGTATTTATCCAGCAGTTGTTCTCTGTGCGTCCTTTGTAACGATGCTTTGTGGACCAAAAATTGTATATGCAAACGGAGTAATCCACGTATCATTACTGGAAAGATTCCAGGATGATGCGACGATGACAGCATGCGTAGGATCTCTCTTTTCCTGTATGTTCACTCTCACAGGTATGGAAGTGACGAAATAAAAAGCCCATTGTGTTACTTATGTCAGTTTCATTAACCAATGCTCATGGTTTACTTTCAAACTGTTCATACATTTTTCCTAGACCCGTCAAGATCCGGGATAGAATTGATTTTCAGTAACCCATGCTTATCGAAAGAGGCAACTAACGGGATCGGGTGGTCATGACACATGCCATCGTATCCCAATCGCGTAGATCGATGTTCATGCTGTTGATCCCTGGGTTGTCGGGTCCAGACTCTATTATTTACAGACCACCGCCATGTAGTTGGAATATTGCTGAGTGCGGTGAAAAACTTAAGTCACTCAGTCACATATTTCCTGTCTATTTCAGGACCAAATGCCAGCATGGTCATTAACGTGTTTGACTGCAGAACGTGTGTGGTGAACACGAATTTGTTCAGAAACGTCATATATAAAGTTGGTATGCGTAAACCGTGTCATGAATTGCTATTCTCTTTGTCTCACTTCACAAACCTTGAAACAAAGTTTGATATTATGAAGCTTGTTATGAGGATGTGGTTTTCCTTATTATAATGTCACGTTGATTAAATCTTAGTTATTATGGGTCACACAAGTTTTGAGCGCTGAATGTGGATTTGAACTCAAACATTGTATTGGACTTAGGTGATATATGTCTTCGGTAGGATTCTGAAAATTCTGAGAAGATGGTGGTGTGGCAATATTCGAGAATTGTATAATAGGTACATAAAGAATTGTTGCTGATGTGTAAAACGGGGACGACTTTGGACTTGCTCATCTGTCTGCTAACATTGACGTTTCAAGACCGACCACTAAAGAGGCCTTGTCTACATTGAACTTTAAAAAGCTGTCAACGAACTTCAATCAGCATATCTACAGGGATCAAGACTTTGGTGACTATAGACATTTAGTCAATATTTTAGACTAGTGACCCAATTGTATTGTATCAGAAATCTGTCATTCATTGTAACTTTGCTTTTTTATATATTATATAATTGAATATTATAGACTCGTCTGTGTGTTATTTTGCTGGTTTAAAGGAGACTTACAAGCTTTTTATCACACCAATATCTAAACCGTAACAAGCTACTATGATACCAATTCTCTTTCAAAAGCACACGTTCAGCCTTAACCATACCTTTGTTTGTTTGTTTAACACATTGATCATTTTTCCAGATATATGGCGTCGGTCCGTGAGTAATCAAGCCTGGACAAATCAACTCAGTGATTGGCATCAAAAGCATCGATCTGCACAGTTGGACATGACATTCATTAATCAAGAGCAGGCCTGACTATCCCATTTGGCGCCTCCTACAATGAGCGTGGGCTCTGACCCAATCTTCACTGCGTTTGATCATATCTGTCGTACAAATTTCTTTGACATCTCAGGCGACTGGAACATCCATGGACTAACAGGCGACAGACAATAAGTAGAAGTTCATGTCTCCATAGCTGCCAGATGAAGGTCCTCCCCTGACTATTGGCTCTCAGTATTAGCCTTTCCACTACCAGTTAGAATGTTTCTGCTTGCTGTCACTTCATCCAATCATGCTGGTAATAATACCGTCATCGCATCCCTTGATAAATTGATAGACAAAAGCGTCGCTTCAGCACATGACAATCTACCTGTAGCCACAATTATTTTCCATACAGAACACAACAATCGCTTCTGGCCTTACTTCGCAAGCGCCATTATGGTTGGTTTACAAAGACAGAATGCGGTTGCTGGCTTTATTGTAAATGTGTATTGTACATATCATGACATAAGACTGTACAACATTTACATCAACAACGACAAAACTGAGAAGAAGCGTGTTGGAGAACTGCCACAAAACGAACCTTTCTGCATTAAATCAAGGTGAGTTTGACTTAAAACTCAACCGAGTTATCAGCCAGGCGATGACATGTAAGTGTAAAGTCACTATTCCCTTCAACGCGAATAGCACACGTTGTCATTATACAACTACCGACATAAATCATGAACTCCAGTCTGTGTCATTGGAGTTCACAGACGCACAATCTGCAACGTCACATACAGGCTGATCACTCTTCCAATATTAATGGCTCTAACAACTAACGTGAGGTACTGAGACCATCTATCGTTGTATATAAACAGGACAGGTCCTGGTGATTGCTGAGTTTCAGTCCAGTTCTGTACTTCACATGCCATAAATGTATTCATACTCTATGTAGAGAGCGTTTGATACTCAATCACAAACAAAACCTGATTGGTCACGATGAATTACTATGTAGAGTTCCATGGTAAAAGTAGCAATCGTTGTTGACATGAATGTACGGGGCCATGAAAATGGAGCTGTAAATATTTTCAATAACAATGAATTACTATGTAGAGTTCCGTGGTAAAAGTACCAATCGTTGTTGACATCATCAATGTACGGGGCCATGGAAAGGGAACTGTGATTATGTCACTTTGAATGAGCATGAGCATAATAACACACTCACTTCTCAACAACGTACTGTTACTATTGCTGCCCGCTTCAATATACTGATTGTCAAGATACTGTACATCAACAAAATCAAAATAACATACTTTCTTCTCAAAGAACGGGTCAGCACGACACTGAACAAGATCACAACAAAAATAACAGTGAGTGAGTTTAGTTCACTCAGTAATATTCCACTTACATGGCAGCGGTTTGTAAATAATCGAGTCTGGACCAGACAATTTAGTGATCAACTGTTTGAGCATTGAGCAGTTGGGATACGATGACATGTGTCAACGAGCCTGACCACCCGATCCCGTTAGTCGTCTCTTAAGACAAAGCATGGCTTACTGCAGACCAATTCTAACCCGGGCCATGAAAATAACGACATATTTATGTTACCCGCTTCAATAAATGGTCATGAGTTCACATCAACATGATCAAAATAACATACTTTCTCCTCAATGAAACACGTCTGTTACCCGTTTCAGGGTACTGATCTTCATGATCAAAATAAAATACATTCCTCTATGTTATATCCTTCAATATGTTCACAACACAGCCTTGACTTTTCTCTTTCAGTTGTTTGTACCAATGCTTTTGTTACCCACTTCAGTACAATCATCCCCACAGTTTTCCTTTGATTCAGTTGCTGGCATCAGTACAGCTTCTGCTGCTGCTGCAGATGGTTTGTCATCACAATACTCGCTGGATGTTTGTTTCATTTCAATCATAGGTTTTGATGGTTGTAGTAATTCCACTTCAGTATCACATTTATTGAGAGGTACTGTCACCTTTACATGGGAGTCCTTTGTTCGCGGTTGTGTCTTCTTGCTGAGAGTTGACAGAAATCCTAAGACCGTGGCCGAGAAAAACATGGCACCTAAACAGAAACATTCGAACGACTTTGAACTTTAACAAGAACTAGAATGCTATTATAGGTGTTGTTGACTAACGATTTTACTATCAGAAAACGAAATAGTTGCATGCAGCAGTAGGACAACGGAACGTATTATGTCATTGAAGCATATAAAATTTAATATATTCATTTTGGATACGCAACTGATGTTGACTGATGTCTATTGATGACTTTTGTAACTGGTCTGATAATGCTCATATGTGTCAGGTGATATAAAATACGTCGTGTCGCAAATAATCACATAGTTTGTGAAACTGAAACCTAAAAGTACATGTTTTTCTCACTCACTGACTCCTTCCAAAGCAACTAATAAGTCATTTCACATCTTTCATTGACATCACTGACAATACATCACTGACGTGAGAAAGAACATTACTTCTTAACTGGGTATATTACCCCGGACATACCAGAAAGGAGAAAAACGCTGTAGTACGATCCGCTTGCTTCTACTATGGCTCCTGAAACAGTCAAGATACGCGCACACAGATCATTTAAGAAGAAGAATGTTAAGAAAATGTCATCTCAACTACCAATCTCTTCGTTGTTTTTCCATTGGTCTTAAAGCAATTTCGAAGATTTGGAAGACATGAACATAAATTCGTACGATGACTTTCTTCTTGTTTCTTACGACGTTCCAGCACCACAAGTATCTGTGAATAGTCGCTACAAGGAATAGCTATCATCCTAAGCTTCAAATTAGTCCTACATGAAGTGAATATCCATATAATTAGCAACAAAGGGTCAAAATCGTATAGTTGTCAACTTCCGTGCCATGAGCAACATGGCTCAGAATATGCTCTGAGGCGTCATCTCCCGTGACAGATTGTTCCTTTATGTGCATCACTTCTAAATGTCAGTTGGAGGTGTTATGTAGTTACATGTCTACATACAACATCCCTTGAACAGGTCTTGTCACCTGATGAGACACATGTTCACACAGCACACATGCTTAATAGTAAGGTGTGACGTTAAATAATAACTCACTCACTCACTTAATAGTAAGGAATACACTTTAGCTGATACTACGTTTCCTAAAATCAATAAATGCAACTCGACTTCAAAATGAAGAGTATTTCTGTCTTGTTGTGGGAAGATGTCATAGTGGCTGCATAGTACGCAACAATTGTGAAAGAAAATACAATTGTAAATGTATCACAACTTGTTTGATTGTTCCTATGATGTACAATATAATATTTCTCTTTATATCTGCCTTCTAGACCTATTTGATCATTCAGATATATACATCCATACATAAATGATATCCCCGTGTGTCTGTACAGTGTTTGTTTGTTTCATGTATGTGTTATTTACTATTTCATATTATCTCAAATTAGTTTAAATAAAATGTGATAACATAGATGTTCTACTGTCCTTTGACGTCATTATTTGACACCGATTGGGTATATCGAACATTGTCGTATAATTTTCTCTCTTCACCATATGGCCGAAATATTGCTGATGTGACGGTAAATTGTAACTCACTCACTCGTGTAAGTGTACGTACCCGCAATAGGAGGACCTGTAAGATAGCCGACTCCACAGGAAAATAAAGCTGCACCCACACCAGTGGCGAAGTCTTGAATGCCAAGAAATTCAAGTGTTAGAGTGTTGAGGAGAACCCATATTCCTCCGCTATACAATCCAAGAATGAAGCCATAAAGTATTCTCAGAAATGAGGATGTGTTGAACAGTGGCAGCATGAAGGTAAAAATTGCTATTATACCATTCAGAGAGGAATACATTGTGGCACTTGCAATCTTTTCGTCGTTCAGAGCAAATCCAATTAGAATCCGAGAGACAATACTTCCCAGGCCTGAAGTTGATATAACAAAGGCCCCCTCCTGGAATGTTGACCCATGTTTTATGAAGAAGTCCGGAAGAAAGAGATATTCTGTTGCTATAGCAATTGAAAAGCACACAAGACTGCATAAAAAGAATAAAAATGAAACATTACTTATAACATGGTAGACACTCGTTTCATCCCGACATATTGATGTCATATTTCTCTTTGCGGGTTGTTCCTTTCCGACACGATGCTTTCTCTTGCGCTCTATGTCAGACGGACGCATTAAGCATTCCGGCAATGCATACATGAAGTGTTATTCCTCCAGTGATAAGGAAGGCTCCGTGGACTCCATATGTTTCGGTCAAAAACTGCAAGAGTGGGGGGTGTATGAAAATCCCAAGTCCAATTCCTGAAATAGATATTCCCGTAACCAGACCTGATTTTACAGGGAAGTAAAAGCCAATAATGACGAAACTTCCAGTTTGTGCCAAACCTGTGCCAAGACCTGAAATATGAACGGCAACATTTCAATGTTTTATTTTTTTATTTGATCAAGTTTGGTATATAGAATACATGAAAACCAAAAGGGTGACCCAACATTTACTGGCATAGTATCAATGTATCATCACTATATGTTGGTGATTCATAAACACATTATTATGGTTTATTTAATACTTGCAAGCATACACTGGGCACCCCTTAAAGTAGATATTTCTTATTGTCGCTGTTAATTTCACTCTGAAACACGTTTATGTGCGACTTTTGGAATTGTGTGCCTTAAAGACTAAAATCAACAATATGCGAATTTTGAGAATATCACTTTGCTACCAATAGTTAAATATCCCAAGTGTTTAGCAGGATCATGTGTCTTTTCATACGGTAAATAATGTCCCGAAGTGTTTCCAAATATGTTGTCTATTTTTGCCTTTGAACTTTTTTGAACGTACTGTAACATTGGCGTAACTCAGGAACATGCTGTTAGTTACTTTGCGTCAAATACATAACTAAAATATTCGGACTTTCATAGAGGGACAGCTTTTGATATTCTTCTATTTTTCATCATTCCTTTAAGAAGAAAACGTTAAAGGTTACTTTCAGTTTGTGCGGTAGAGGATTAAGAACAAACTAGATGGCAGTCTCCCAATTGGAACACGGGGCTGAGTCCACATACCTGCAATTAAGGAATAGGTTACGAACAATGTCCTTATTTCAGTCACAAAACAGCTGGCTGAGAACCCAACCATCATCAAGACACCAGAAATCACGACACACGTTCTGCAGTCAAACACATTGATGACCATGCTGGCAATCGGTCCTGAAATAACAGGAAATATGTACTTACAGCATCAAAGTATACCATGAGCATTGGTAAGTGAAACTGACATAATCAGCAACTTGCCTTTTTTATTCAAGTTTCGCTAGTTTCTTTTCTGTGAGAGCAAACACGCAAATATTGATAAGGGCATCATTTTGTGAGGGTGTGTTTTACGTAGCCACAAAATTCTGAAAATGGGTCGTCGGTCGGAAAGAAAAAAACAAACAGAAACAAACAAACAAAAATAAAACAAAACTTAATAAAGACAAAACTAACGGAGTAGCTTCTTGATTTTCATGTATTGTAATTCTGATTACAATTTCTTGCATTCTCTGGACTTGTGGCAGCGACTGATTAAACGATTGGGTTAAATGATAAGCTCATCCTAAATATATCTACATGTATTAATACAATATACATTAATGACATTCTTGCAGATAAATCGATTTGGTTTTGTCTCCTATGCCAGTAGCCGACATTATGACCGGTCTCTTGAAAAGGCACATTACTCTGATTTTCTTTGTGTGGTAACATTTTATATGATGAGGCGGTTCGTTCTAGGTTCGAGTCGGCGGTGTTGCAATGGACAAAAAAGGTGTTGCTTTTTCTGGTCGGCAATATATACTGAGTCAAAAAAGAAACTTCACAAAATGTAATTTAAAAAATAAAGAATAATTTTTCTCTGATGATACATCTATGTCTCCGAAATGGGATCCCTATCTTTCGACTCTAGAAAAACGTTAGCAAAACCCACTCAAACCCATCCATTCGTCGTGCAAATGACGTTAGTGTCAAATCAGGTTTTGCACATGCAGTCGATCACGTGATCTTCGCATCGAAGTTTTCTTCATATGCATGTGTTTGCATTCGCCTCAAGAATTGAAAAAAACACTTTTAAACCACAGTTCTAACGGTACTTGAAATGCCACGATTGTCAAATGTGCAACGTGAACGTGCCGTTGGCATGTTGCAAATGGGAAAATCAGTTATTGACGTTGCAAGAGCAATGGGATGCAGACTTCATACTTGCGAGGTCGTCTACAACAAACTGGCACCACTTCTGATCGCCCAAGGTCGTGTCGTACACGTGTGACGTCACGAGCAGAAGACCGTCAAATCGTCCTATATCACCTACGTGACAGATTTCTGCCGGCTACAAGAACCAGGGCTGAGATGTTTAGAGGTCGACTGTCCTCAGAGACCATTCGAAATCGGTTGCGGGCTGCCAATCTGCATTCTCGACGTCCATATCGTGGGCCAATATCGACGCCGTTTCATCAACGTCAACGCCTGCTGTGGGCCCTTCGTCATCTCCGATGGATCCAGAAAGACTGGAATTGAGTCATCTCTAGCGATGAATCCAGGTTTACCCTCAGATTCGCGGACGGCAGGCATAGTGTCTGGAGACGACGTCGTGAACAGTATGCCCAATGTTGTGTACAGGAACTCGACAGATTCGAGGATGGAAGTTGCATGGTGTGGGGTGCTTTCTGTGGGAACACCCTATCCCGACTTCTGGTCATCCGTGGAAAACTCACAGCTGCTGCTTACCGCGACCAGGTGCTCACCCCTGAACTCGTTCCTTTCATGGCGGCTCATGGCCCAGGTCTACAGTTCCAGCATGATAATGCTCGGCCGCATACCGCGATGTTGACACGAAATTTCCTTCAAAACGCTGGAATCAACGTCATGGACTGGCCATCGAGGTCCCCTGACCTTAATCCAATAGAGCAAGTTTGGGTTGCACTTGGGAGAAGGCTTCATGGTCTTAGGAACCAACCTCAGAATTTGCAGGAATCTTGGCGCTGCCTTGCAAGAGCAATGGCACAGAATCCCTAACCACGTGTTCACAAGCATCAGGCAGTCGATGAGGAGACGGTGTTTGGCAGTGGTGAATGCGCGGGGCGGCCATACACGATATTGAACTTAGAAATTTCCCAGTTTTATTCTTGAGTCTTGACATTCTGTATACCCGTGTTTTGGAACAGCGGTGTAGCCTAATGGAGCTGATTATGGCACTGTCAGTGTATCGAGTACATCACGGAGATCTCATAAAACAAATTTAACCATCTTACCATCTCTCGTTCTTTTATAGTGCCCTGAAGAAAGAACCTGAAGTTTCTTTTTTGACTCAGTATAATTAGGGTCAGTCGGGCGATGAGATACACAGAAAATAATAATGCTGCCCTAAATGAAACTGACATAAGTCATTTAGTAACTTGCCTTTTTTATTCAAGTTTCGTCAGATGCTTAACTGTGAGAGCAAATCTGCAAACATTGGTAAATAAAACTGACATAATAAATATAGCAAATTGCCTTCTTTATTGAGATTTCGTCAGTTCCTTACCTGTGAGAGCAAACATGCAGGAAAAGAGAGATCCAACCCATGCTGTTATCGTCACATCCTCCTGGAATCTTTCGAGCAAAGCTACGTGGATTACTCCGCTTGCAAACACGATGCTTGGTCCACAGAGCATCGTTGTAAAGGACGCAAAGAGAACAACTGCTGGATAAATACTCTGTTTCGCCATGTCGGTGTTCAAGGGTTTTGTGTTCTGAAAATATTGATTAATATTAATATGATTTATCTGTCAAATGTTGCAACTGTTGCCAATCACAGCAATCAACACCTATTTATACTTGTCGTTGGATATTTACATAGTGCACATATCCACGCCCTAGTGCATGCTCAAGGCACTGGTATGTTTCCCTCAATCATTGGATGTCAATCTCAACGGCACATCTTATTATCAAGATCAACTCCCTGGGGATCATACAACTCTTGCAGCCACACCGAGTTATTGCGGCTTTCCCATCCTTATGAGGTACCCCTTAACAGGTGGATGGACTGGGACACGTAGTTCGCCATACCGATGGCCAAGGGTTTGTGTTCTGAAAATATTGACTATTTATAGCATGATCTGTCCACTGTTGAGTAGTATATACAATGATAGTCCGAGATCAAGTCCAACAAAAGCCTCTGTAAAGCTTTATTTCACAATTAAAGCTTTTGTCAGGCCCTTAGATCTCGCCCCCTATTGTATATACTACTTTGAATCCCCAGTTAACTTCCCGGTCACTATGACTGCGAACTTACACTTTCCTGATCATGTGATAGCTCTATGTTGTGTTGACAGGATACCATTAAGATTACTCGACAAGGTAAGTGTTAAATATTTTGCTTGGGGGGTAACATTGTGCCGTACGGTATGATTAATAATTCCTCTCTAACGAAACCTCTCCCTGGCCCATCTCTCAAGTAGTACAAGTTCGGGTCGTCAGCTTTGATGTCCACTTTATCTATGTTGTAAGTTTTGACTAACCATATCGGATCGGTTGCTCGTTTCCGAGTGTCCCCTTCGTGTTCCCCCCGCTGGTAGAGGTACCTCACGAGGGCAGTATTGGGTATCTGTTTCTCCTTCCCACGCGATGGTGCAGCCGGTTTGGCTATCACTGATTTCAGTTTGATAGCGTCGGCTGGTTTCTTGCCGGTGAGACGGGTGGTTTCGTGGTTGATAGCCGACACCACCTGAGGTAGCCGCACTACCCATTCCGTCTATCGTTTTCCCAGGTTGGCCATCTCTCTCACATACTGATGCCTGAATAAGCGCTCGGCCAAAGTCTTATTGAATCTCTCAACTATGGCTTGACTGCGATGAGCCCCGGCAGCGCCACGCCTTACCTTGGTATCGTGTTTGGCTAGCAGTTGTGACATGGCACCCATGAACTCACGCCCGGGGTCGACTTGCAGCTCTGTGGGCCATGTCAGCAGACTGCGTTTGTATATGCGTTCGAATCCGCGGGCTACCTGGGCCGAGTCTTTCGCGGTTAAGGGTTCGGCTATTTTGTAGCGGCTGGCCACGTCCACGATGGTTAGGGCATACTTGTGCCTCTTGTCGTGGGGTAGGAACAGGAGGACGGCCTGGTGGGCGCTATTGGATACGGTAATGCCGAACCTTCTTTGAGGCACGTAGCGTGGTGCCGGTAAATAGATCTGCCACAGGGCTTGTTTTTCAAGCCATGCTTTGGCCTCATCTGGGGGGTACTTGCGTCATTTTAGCCAGCTTATGTATGGCGCTAGCTCCTTTCCAGTACGCTAGCGGGCTGTAGTAAATAGCCTCAAACTTTCTTTGGTTCCATGACATCGTTGTCGACAGGGTATTTATAAATACACCTATGTTCTTGGTTCAATTTTCTCATGCCCGTACGCGTACGTGTTGATCCCGTCGATGGCTATCCATCGCTTCGTGTCCATCTTGTCCTTCATCTTGCTGAGCACTTTTTTATTTACCGTCTGTGTATGGCATGGTCCTCGGGGTAGTCCCTGGTGTCGTCAGTTCGAGGAGTTTCTTCATGTCCTCGTACACGTCCTCGGTTCGAATCTCCATCAGCAGGGAATCCGTGTCTGTGTACAGCACTTCACACCTGTCGCCGTACTGCTTCTTGAGCTCTTTGTAGTAAAAGTCGTACATCAGGTGTTTGGATAAATCGAGGATGCTCATCCACAAGTAAACAGGCCGGTTGACTTTTATGTGGCTCTTCTTCATGTACAGGGCCACCAGGTCCTTGGTGAATATCTTGCTCCGGTTGAATGCCAGGCTGGCTATCAGTTTCCTGAGCTTGTCTTCCTCTTTCGACCGAACCAGCTTCACGGTTACGTGCTTCCTCAGGTTCTCCATCGTCTTACCGAACACCGAGTTGTTCATGAGCTTGTAGAGGTTTTTCTCAAAGTCACTGGTGGCCAGCTTTCGCAGGTCTGTGTTCATTCTGATGTATGGCTCCATCCAGGGGCTCTGGTCGAACACGAGCACCCTGTGTATTTTGGTCAGCCTCATATCCAGCGACAGGTACAGCTGTAGGTTGTGATAGTGAACGATGTACTTGGTCTTATTCATTAAGTTGGGCACGAGTTTTTCAACGT
Source organism: Haliotis rubra (assembly GCF_003918875.1). NCBI lineage: Eukaryota > Metazoa > Mollusca > Gastropoda > Lepetellida > Haliotidae > Haliotis > Haliotis rubra. The sequence goes on from NW_025765325.1 coordinate 1,327,149, forward strand.
CTGCCACCCGCCCACCCAGCATGTTATGTTGGTACTCGGACATCCAGTCTGGGTTAACCCCTCAAACGTTCGGGGGCCAGGGGGTGCAATGCCTTGGGGTATTCCAAGTCCACTTTGAGGATATAGCCTTTGTTCGCATCCGGCGCGATGCTCATAACATCGATCTCGGGTGATGCCCATTCGAATCCCCCTGCGGGTAGATACTGGCTCATGGTCCAGCCGAACAGGTTGTTGGCATCGAGGTAGAGGATGTGATTGGTTGGCTTGCTCGAGTCGTAGCCCTTCACGTATTGATTATTGACGTAGCGTTTGGCAGCCATGGAGATCCCACCTCGCAAGCCTTTCTCAATGAACAGGTGCATGTCGTAATTGCTGAGCAATTCCAACTTAACTCCGGTTTTCTTCAGCAAGGCATCCCAAGATAGACCTGGGCTGGTGTAGTACCATGCGGGGTCGAGCTGATACTGCTTTCCCTCTAAACGTCTCGAACACGTCGGCTAGCAGGAGAACGTCTGTTCTCAAGTACAGGTCATGGTAGTCACCCAGATTCTTACAGCCTAGTTTATTCCATACGTTAATCACGTGCGAGTAATCGTCTTGGGTGATTGTCGAGTCGGTCAGGCTGCTGTAAAATCGGCCGATGGGAGGCAGTCGGGTCTCGGCGAACTTGGCCCGGCCATCCATGTACTCGTAGGGGTACACGCCCTTCCTCATCAGCAGGGGTCGAGTCTCGGCGTCTGTGTATCGATCAGCGATGGGGAAGGTATCGTTGGCCTTGACCAGACTGTCGAGTGACGACAGGAGGAACTGAACCGAGTCGATGAACCTCAGGCCGTTTAGGGAGAAGGAGATGTATCTCTCCATGTTGTTGGGGATGCACGTCAGGTTGCCGTCGACCTTCGCGATGGCCTGCATGATCAAGTGAGAGTCGTACCCTCTCAAGTTGTGGAGTGAGTGAGTGAGTTAAAATTTAACGTCACATCGGCAATATTTCAGCCATATCGTGATGAGAACGATTAATTTTACGCATAGTAAGCAATGGTAAACTATAAAAAAACTGTCAGCAAAGGACTGTAAAACAACTAGATTATCACACATTGAGTTAAAACGAGCTAGCATATATCTTTAAAAGTACAAAACTATTTTTGGACAATACAACATGAAAATGGGCTATAAATGGCCAACAACTGAAGGTAGGTCACCATACTAGGAACCCTGGGGACTTACATTACTTTTGCTACCTGCCCGGATCCTAGGGCGGTGGTAGGACACTTTAGCCAACAGTTAAAATAACAAAAATACTACGTTTAAAAAGTGATAACTGATATTTTACTTTGAAAGTTTTGGGACTTACGTACCCTCTCAGGAGGACAATAATTTTACGGTACTTTAACCCCCTTTGAGGGTACAGCCACTAACAATCTAAGTTAACAATCTAAACTACCAATCATTAAAATACATCTATTTACAGAACATAGTAATCAAAAATCATTAATCAAATCAATTTCTTTTACAAAACCAAGAATTAAATGAACATGAACAGTGTTAAAAAGATCCTTAACAGTTTTAACATTGAAATATTTATCCCTTATGATGGAGAATTCGACACAGTCAAGCAGGAGATGCTTGACTGTGACTCTCTCATCACAAGGGATACAAAACGGAGGATCTTCACCTTTCAACAAGTATGTGTGAGTATACCTTGTATGGCCAATGCAACATCGTCGCATAATGACCTCCTCAAATCTGGACTGACAACCCAAGTGAGTGTAACCAATGTAAGGTTTTATTTCATGTAGTTTATTAATACCCACTTGGGTGTCCCACTTCTTCTGCATCAGATCACGGATGTAAGTTCTAATGCCAGCTTTGTAATCAGAATATGGAATAAGAAGTGGTGTCACAGATTTATTAAGTGCTGCCTTGGCAGCAAGATCAGCCATTGTGTTCCCAGAAATGCCAACGTGGCTGGGCAACCAACAAAAGACGATGTCGCACTGGCCAGTAGCAAGCTCATTATACAATTCAATAATTTCTAATAAAAGTGGTTGTGTACGAGAAAGATTTTTAATAGCCTGTAGACACGAAAGAGAATCTGAAAATATTATATATTGTTTATATTTACGGTGTTTATTAATATATTTAAGAGCTGTTAATATGGCATTAGCTTCTGCTGTGACAATAGAGCTGTTATCTGATAGTCGAAAGGAGTTGTTCTGGATCCAATGACAGTGGCACAAGCCACCGCGTCACCATCCTTGGACCCATCTGTAAATAAGGATTTATATGTATTATATTTACTTTTTAATTGATTATATTCTTGTTTATATTGTAATTCGTTAATTACTGATTTCTTAAACTTTGTCAGTGTTAGGTCAACTTGTGGCCTCACTAATTGCCAAGGAGGAGAAGAAAGAAGACGGGAAGGAGATATATTCTCCAAATCAATCCCAGCAGCAAAAATATATTGTTGGATTCGTATCCAAAGAGGTGGAACAAGTGAGGGTTTTTTATTATACAAATCCTCATAAAGAGGATTAAAAACGCAAGTGTGAGCAGGATTGGATTCATTAGATTATAACTTTGTGATATATTGTAGGGACAATTTGATACGGCGAAGTTTTAAAGAAGGCTCATCGGCCTCAACGTAGAGACTGTCAATGGGAGAGGTTCTGAAAGACCCAAGACAAAGTCTTAGACCCTGGTGATGGATAGAATCAAGTAGTTTGAGGTTGCTTTTACAGGCCCCACCATATACGATAGAGCCGTAATCAAGTTTCGATCGGACCAGTGATCTACACAAATGAAGGAGAGTAGTTTGGTCCCCTCCCCACTTTGAACTGGAAACGACATTCAGCAAGTCGAGTGCCTTCAGGCATGTCTTTGAGATATTTGATATGTGGCAGAAAGGTTAAATGCGAGTCAAAGATGAGACCAAGGAATTTAGTTTCCTTGACAACTTTGACTGGTGCGCCATTTAAGGATAATTCAGGGTCTTTATGGGGTTCGTATTTCCTACAAAAATGTATACAATTGGTTTTGGATTTCGAAAATTTAAACCCAGACACCATTTATGAATTTTGTTGAGACAAAGTTGTAATTGTCTCTCAATAGTTCGCATATTTTTACCACGGCAAGAAATATTAAAATCATCCACGAAAAGGGATCCGTCGATTGAATCACTTAAAACCTTTGAAAGACTATTTATTTTAATGCTAAATAGCGTGACAGACAAGATACTGCCTTGTGGGACACCCTGATCTTGATTGTAATGATCAGACAGGGTTGTACCCACTCGGACTTGAAATTGCCTGTCGGTTAAATATTGTGAAATAAAAAGAGGCAAACGACCTCGCAAACCAACATCATGTAAATCCTTTAAAATGCCATGCTTCCAAGTAGTATCATATGTTTTCTCAAGATCAAAGAATATAGATACTGCATGTTGTTTGGTGATAATAGCATTTTTTACAAAGGATTCTAAACGTACTTACTGATCAATAGTACTTCTATTCTTCCGAAAACCACACTGAATATTTGTATTGAGGTTATTGGTTTCCAGATACCAAATTAATCTGTTATTTACCATTCGTTCCATGGTTTTACAGACGCAGCTGGTTAAAGAAATTGGTCTGTAATTTGATGGATCTGTGTGATCCCGGCCAGGTTTTGGTATCGGAACTATAATTGCATTACGCCACGAAGGAGGAAAAAGTCCAGACGTCCATATTTTGTCAAATATATCTAAAAGTGTCTCCAGACATGATTCAGGCAAGTGTTTCAGTAGCTGATAATGAATAGTGTCATCACCCGCTGCAGTATCATGAGCTTGGTCAAGAGCAGTGTGGAGCTCACGTAATGAAAACACTTCATTATAGTCTTCACAGTTATTGAAGTCCTGTATCAACAAAAGAATCTCATTATAATTCTTCCTAAGTCCTCTGCAATTCCATTGTATCAGTGTATCAGTCATTTAGTATGTGTTATTGGAGAAAGCTCCCGACCCTTTTTCTTAGGAGAATGGCTCCGTGAACGGGTAGTCAGATGAGGTGACACTTCCATGTCATCTAAAAGTTCGAATCTGTTTAAAAGGGACACAGGGTCTCTTTGTCCTTTAGGAATACGGTCACGTTTGTTTTGCTTTTTTGAGTAATTGACATCTGCATTCTTCTTCTTGACAACTGGTGTAGGTGCTGTTTGAGTTTCAGCGGATCGTGAAATTTTTGGTGTGGAAGAAGAAACAGAAGGAAGATCACAAATGTTTATTGGTATCTGTGCATTCAGCCAGGTCAAGTCTGTTTGGCAGTCAATAGATTTAGTCGAAGGTCGCGTCACCTCAGCATAAGTTGACTTACCTCTCAAAAAAGTGTTGCCAGATGGTGTACCTGAAGCTGCCAACTTCCTTGCTTCTGAAAAGCTTATATTCTTTTCAGTTTTGATGCGTTGACAGTCATTTCGAATTGCCACACCGGACACTCTTTAGATGAAGACATGTGAGAGCCAGAACAATTTACACACTTAAGGTCAGAGGAACAAGCGCTGCTATCGTAATCTTTGCCAGCACAACGATAACAAGAAGCATGATTTTTACAAGTGTTCTGCTCATGGCCAAATTTCTGACAGTTGAGTGAGTGAGTGAGTGAGTTAATATTTAACGTCACATCGGCAATATTTCAGCCATATCGTGACGAGAACATTTTACAGTGTAATGGAATATGTATATATTATAAAACCTGTCATCGAAGGACAGTAAAGCAACTAGAGTATCACAGATATATATATGTAAAACTAGTAATTGAATCTAAAACATTTTAACCATAGGGGACAACACAATCTAAAAATGGGCTATAGATCGCTAACAACTGAAGGTAGATCACCATACTAGGGACCATGGGGACTTACAGTACATTTGCTTCCTGCATGGGCCCTAGCTGGATTTATATCATCCCCTCAGCCGTTAGCAATTAAGACATATCTAGCCATACATTAAAATTACAAATATTCTACGATTAAAAAACGGAAAGTTGAAATTTACTTTGAATGTTTTGGGACTTACGTACCCTCTCAGGAGGACAATAATTTTACAGTACTTTAACCCCCCTCGAGGATACAGCCACTAACAATCTATGTTACTAATTCAGACTTCCAATCATAAAATATTTAGCTATTTACAAATCTGTTAACAAATCAAAATTCTTTTAAAAGGCAATAATTAAATGATGACTTATATTAGTAAAAAGATCCTTCATAGTTCGGGATTTGAATAGATATCCTTGTGATGGAGTACTCAACACAGTCAAGCAAGACATGCTTGACCGTGATTCGTTCATCACAAGGGATACAAAACGGAGGATCCTCACCTTTTAATAGGTACTCATGCGTATATCTAGTGTGGCCAATACGACATCGTCGCATAATGACCTCTTCAAATCTGGACTGACAACCCAAGTAAGTGTAACCGATATAGGGTTTTATTGCATGTAATTTATTGATACCTACTTGGGTGTCCCACTTCTTTTGCATCAGATCACGGATATAAGATCTTATAGCAGCTTTGTAATCAGAGTATGGGATCAGAAGTGGTGTCACAGATTTGTTGAGTGCTGCCTTAGCAGCAATATCAGCCACTGTGTTCCCAGAAATGCCAACGTGGCTGGGTAACCAACAAAAGACGATGTCGCATTGGCCAGTAGCAAGTTCATTGTACAATTCAATAATTTCTAATAAAAGTGGATGTTTGCAAGAAAGATTTTTAATAGCCTGAAGACACGAAAGAGAATCTGAAAAGATGATGTATTGTTTATATTTACGGTGTTTATTAATATATTTAAGAGCTGTTAGTATTGCGTTTGCTTCTGCTGTGAAAATTGAACTGTCTTTGGGTAGTCTGGAAGATATTGTTTTGGACCCAATGACAGTGGCACAAGCAACCGCGCCACCATCCTTGGATCCATCTGTATATACGGATTTATAGGTATTATATTTATTTCTTAATTGACTAAATTCTTGTTTATACCGTAGATCATTAGTTTCTGATTTTTTAAATGTGGTTAATGTTAAGTCAACTTCTGGCCTCACCAATTGCCAAGGAGGAGAAGAAAGAAGACGGGAAGGAGATATATTGTCCAGCTCAATGCCGGCAGCAGAAATATATTGTTGGATTCGTATCCAAAGAGGTGGAACAAGTGAAGGTCTTTTATTATACAAATCCTCATAAAGAGGATTAAAAACGCAAGTGTGAGCAGGATTGGATTTCATTAGAATATAACTTTGTGATATATTGTAGGGACAATTTGATACGGCGAAGTTTTAAAGATGGCTCATCGGCCTCAACGTAGAGACTGTCAATGGGAGAGGTTCTGAAAGACCCAAGACAAAGTCTTAGACCCTGGTGATGGATAGAATCAAGTAGTTTGAGGTTGCTTTTACATGCCCCGCCATATACGATAGAGGCGTAATCAAGCTTCGAGCGGACCAGTGATCTGTAAAGGTGTAGGAGCGTAGCTTGATCCCCTCCCCACCTTGAATTAGACACGACTTTCAATAAATCAAGTGCCTTCAGGCATTTAGTTTTAAGAGATTTGATATGCGGAAGAAAAGTTAAATGGGAGTCGAAAATGAGACCTAAGAACTTGGCCTCCTTTACAACCTTGATGGGAGTGCCATTTAAATTTAGTTCTGGGTCCTTATGTGGCTTATATTTTCGACAGAAGTGTATACAATTAGTTTTTGATTTAGAAAATTTAAAGCCGTTTTCAAGACACCATTTATTTATTTTGTTTAAACACAATTGCAGTTGCCTTTCAATAGTATGCATATTTTTACCACGACAAGAAATATTAAAATCATCCACAAACAGCGACCCATCGATTGAATTATTTAAAACCTTGGACAAACTATTTATCTTTATGCTAAAAAGTGTTACAGACAAAATACTGCCTTGTGGGACACCCTGATCCTGATTGTAATGATCAGACAGGGTAGAACCCACGCGGACTTGAAATTGCCTGTCCGTTAAAAACTTGGATATGAAGTGAGGCAAACGGCCTCGCAAACCCAAATCGTGTAAATCTCTCTTAAAATCTCATGTTTCCAAGTAGTGTCATATGCTTTTTCTAAATCGAAAAAGATCGACACTGCATGTTGTTTTTGAATAATGGCATTTTTAACAAAGGATTCTAAACGCACTAAATGATCGATCGTACTTCTATTTTTACGGAAACCACACTGGATATCTGTTATAAGGTTATTGGTTTCCAAGTACCAAACAAGTCGATTATTTATCATGCGTTCCATGGTCTTGCAAACACAGCTTGTTAGTGAAATCGGTCGATAATTCGAAGGATCAGTATGGTCACGTCCAGGTTTAGGGACGGGAACAATAATAGCATCCCGCCAAGAAGGAGGAAATTTTCCAGATGTCCAAATAATATCAAAAATGGTTAAGAGGGTCTCTAAACATGATTCTGGTAGGTGTTTTAGAAGCTGATAATGTATGTTATCAGCCCCTGCAGCAGTATCATGAGCCTGGTCAAGAGCAGTACGAAGCTTATGAATAGAAAATAGTTCATTGTAATCTTCCCCATTATCTGAATTGAAATTAACAGGTTTATTTTCCTGTTGATTTTTATAATTTTGGAATTGAGGTAAATAATTCGATGAGGAAGAGTGTTTGGCCAAAGTTTCTCCAAGTTTATTTGCAATATCAGATTTACTAGTTAATAATTCGTCTCCATCTTTAAGATGCTTAATGCTAGATTTAGAACCCTTACCTTTTATTTTCTGGATCATATTCCATACTTTTGATATCGGCGTTCGTGAATTTATTTGATACATAATTTCGCCAGGATTGACGTTTATTTTGCTTGAAGGTACGCCGTGCCTTAGCATTTAACATTTTAAATTTATTCAAATTATGGACCATAGGATGGCGACGGAAATAATTCTCAGCTTTCTTCTGTGCCTTCCTAGCCTGTTTCCATTCAGCGTTAAACCATGGTTTTCGGATGTGTGGAATTGCAGAGGATGTGGGTATACACTCATCAGCTACTTTATTGAGTTCATCAGAGAATTTTTTTTTATTGCATCAGGAACATCTATAAACAGTGCAGGTTGAAGTCTGTTACAACAGAGAGTTTGATATAAATTCCAGTTAGCTTTTTTAAAGTTCCATCTAGAGGATGGGGTATTATCAGATGGGTTCACAGGCTTTAATATTGTTGGGAAATGGTCACTTCCACAAAGATCATTGTGGACTGACCATTCAAATTCATTCAATAGGTCTGGGTCTGTAATTGATAGATCTAGAGCTGAATAAGTTCCCGTGCCAGGATGTAAATAGGTGTTGGAACCGTCATTATATATGCATAAATCATTATCTGAACAGAACTCTTCCAATAGTTTACCTTTAGCATTAGTATTTGTACCACCCCAGAGTGGGTTGTGGCCATTTAAATCTCCCATAATAATACAGGGTTGTGGTAGTTGGTCATATAGATTTTGAAGTTCACTCTTCTGAAGAGGTGAAGACGGTGAGATATACAAAGAGCATAATGTGAGCGTAACATGAAAAGTGAGTCGAACGGCAACAGCCTGTAGACCAGTAGTAAGTGAAACAGGGCTATGGATAATATTCTGCCTGATGAGGATGGAAGATCCGCCAGTGGCCCTGTCACCCGGAGGTGAAAATAATGATACGCATTGAAATGGCGTAAGTCAAAGTGTCCGTCTGTTTTAAATATGTCTCCTGCAGACAGATTGCTGATGGTGTATAATCTTGGACTAATAGTTGCAATTCACTGAAGTTAGTCTTTAGTCCTCTGCAATTCCACTGTATGATATTATTCTGATAACCTATCTCTTGGGGGGATTTATGGGGGATCTACCACGCACTTGTTTGGTGGGCGACAAGCTGTGTGCCCTAGTATCGACGGCTTCAGTCACGTCCATATCATCAAGAGATCCATATTTGTTGTACAACTGTATTCTGTTTTCTGACCCTTTGGGGGGTCTTCCACTTTGTGCTTTTGAGGAATCAGGTTTATGTTTATTTTTGGCTTTACCAGTTTGTTGACCAGTAGATGACGATTGAGACTTTGAACTCGACTGAGACTGTTTACCAGAAGATGACGCTGACTGCTTTTCAGACATAACAGGAAGTGAGTCTGTAGTTTGAGAAGACATTGCAGGGTACAAGAGCTCTGGAGAATCGCTTTTGACCCAAGTCAAATTTGTTTGACAGCTTGTGGACAATTTGGGCACTTTAGAGCTTGACTCAGATGGTGGTGCGGTTACTGAAGCATATGTTTCCTTAAGGTCAGAACTCTTTACAAGTTTTTTTGGCTTCGGAAAAGCTAATGTTTTGGGTAAATTTGATCTTGTTAATTTTAATAGGACAATCTTTGGAGAAGGAAGAATGTTCGCCTGAGCAGTTGGTGCATTTTTTAAAATCACTGGTACAATCTTCTGTTGTGTGTGTCTTCTCACCACAGTGAGCACACACAACAGACAATGTGCAAGTATTTACACCATGTCCATATTTCTGGCATTTAAAACACCTGAGCGGGTTAGGGATGTAGGTGTCAACTTGGACGTTACAATAACCTGCCTTCAGTGATTTGGGAGCATTTGGGCATGAAAAGGAAAACAGATATGTATTAGTTTTGAAAGTTTCATTGTTTTTCCGAGTTGTAAAACGTTTGACATAAAGCACGCCTTGGTCCTTCATTTCAGACACTATGTCAAGTTCTGACATGTCAGCAAACAATCTGTCACGATCTCTGACAATGCCTTTGCTCGTGTTGAGTGTTTTGTGAGCAGTGACCGTGACCGGAATACCGACAAAGGTTTTCGTGCTCAGAAGGTTCGTGGCTTGATGTCTTTTCGCACACTCAACAAGTAGAGCACCAGAACGTAACCGCTTAATGTTCTTAACATCACCGGCAATACCTTGTATACCCTTCGAGACGGCAAAGGATTCAATTTCAATGGTGTCAAGTCAACAGTTTCAAGTAGAAGAAAAACGTGGCCAATAATCAAGTGAGTTGGGCAGTCTATGGTCAGTCTCAACAGGATCAGTGTCAAGTGTACGCTTGGTCTTTTATGGGGTTTCATAAGCCATGTGTAGTTTTTAGAATTCATCATCCGAGCTCCCCACCCACCACGGAGTATCACAAGGACAATGCTAAAACCAAGTGGATTTCCAACTTGCAGCACCAAGGATACCCGGATGATATACTCCAGCAGAAGAATTAAAAGATTAATAGTTCCACCAGATTGGCCCATGAGCCACCGCCTTCTGGGCATAAGACTCTCGGCAAAGTTCATAATATAATAATTCAAAATCACAAACGTTTTAGATAAACAAGTAAGCCCGAAATTAAAACAATTCCAAATGTAATTTGTGCAATGACATATATAGATATAGTCTATACACAGGGCTTGGCGTGACCAGCCGATTGATAGAACCGGGCCAGTTCTACCACCCGTCTAGGTGAAGTAAGGGGCGAAGTGGTGTGTTGGGCAAAGGAACGCTAATCCTGGAACCAATGCCCTCAACCACCAGCCTCCCGTCCTCCACCGACACAGGGGCGCACCCACGGCAAACGGGTTGGTGGACCAAATATCCCCCCGGGTCCACAACGGGGGGTTGAAGGGCGCTTAGCGTTACCCAGCACCCACCACGAGGAGGTGGCCCTTCATGGGTGCCTCTGACAGTTGAAACACCTCAGAGGATTTGGAACATACATGTCAATTTTCATGGAGAAGCATCCTACTTTAATTGAGTGAGGTAAACAGGGTGCATCAAACGTAAGCAAGTAAGTATTCGAGGGTGAATATATACAATCCTTCTTAAAGCTGAAACGTTTAGCCTCGACCACACCTTGCATACGTAACTGACTAACAATGTCATCAGTTGACAGATCAGCAAGACTCCTATCTCGGTCTCGGATGATTCCTTTGCTAAAATTTAAAAACTTGTGAGCATAGCATTTGACAGAGACATTTGCAAATGATTTTGCTTCCAGAAGATTAGCCGCTTGCTCTCTCTTTAGACATCCGATCTCGTTTTGGTAACATTTTTGACAGTCCCAGCAATTCCTTGAATTGCTTTTTCTAGTAGAAAGGGAGAACAAGAAGTTAACTTTTTCTCACTTGATTCAGCAACAATGAATCGAGGCCATGTGTTACTTTCAGAATAACATAGTCTGGTAATGGAATCATCCTCATCGTCAGTATCATCAATGTGATAACGTTTTTGCTTTTTGGGGTTTTGGTTTGCCATGGTAATATATTTGTGTTTCACCCTCCTGGATCCCCACCCACCATGGAGTGTCAACAGGCGGCACCAAGGATACCAAGAGGGTATACTCAAGCAGTAGCATTACAGATAATGTACCACAAGATTGGCCCATGAGCCATCGCCTTCTGGGTATAAACTCTAGGCAAGTTATAAAATCAACTAATTTTGAAATTACGTTCAGCTTGATAAACAAACTGGGACAAGACCAAAAGTGAAACGACAATTTCGGAATTCAACAATTATATGCAAATACAAAATAATACGCAGGGATTGGCCTGACCAGCCGATTGGTTGAACCGGGCCCATTCAACCACCCATCTAGGTGAAGTAAGGGGCGAAGTGGTGTGTTGGGCAAAGGAACACTGTTCCTGGAACCAGTGCCCCCAACCACCAGCCTCCCGTCCTCCACCGACACAGGGGCGCAACCCACGGCAAACGGGTTGGTGGACCAAAACCAAATATCCCCCCGGGTCCACAACGGGGGGTCGAAGAGCTCTTGGCGTTACCCAGCACCCACCACGAGGAGGTGGCTCTTCACAGGTGCCCTCAAGTTGTGGAAGACCACGGGGATGTTTATTGTCTTGGGGTTGATTCTAAGCTTGAAGTGGCACGCGTTGTGAGCGGCGCCTCTATACTTACCGGTGACATGGCAGTGATCTCTCACCGAATCGCCGTTCAGCGGGTTATCACACACATGACAGTGAGTGCTGCAGCCATGAGCTAGCCGGTCGGCTTGAGCCATACGCATGGGAGCGACTGTGTACAGTGCATTCCTGATAGTTTTCTCTTCCCCCTGCAAACACTTTAGAAACTTTTCAGCTGCGTCGGGACCCCAGTACACTACGGGAGCTTTTGTTTCCCCATCACACCGGACGACCATGTATCCAAACCCACAGGCCTCGTGCTCCTGTGTTTTTTGTGTGCCCCCCGGGGTACCCCCAGCAGCCTCAACGGGTTCGACGAAGGCTTCGAAGTCAGCATAGATGATGTAAGGCACGGGCATCTGGTTCTTGTGGTTGTCGAATTTTAGGATATTGTCGCCTTCCTTGGGCATGTCGACTCATATGGCCGTCTGCCCCACACCTTGGCAATGTACCGATGAAAACGGAGAAATACAACGATGGCAGAACCGAGTCATTTTCACGCAAAAGTGTTTGTACAAGAGGTTAACTCGGCACCAGCCTGAGTTGATAATATGTTGATAATAAAAACTGTTCGACTTAGAAGATGTTGAGAGCACGACTGTTGCCCGAAACAAGCAGTATACCCTCGTCTTCACCGATGATGACAAGTGGGTGTTGTTACCCTCTCGAGTGGATTGGTTTCTCAACATTTGTCTCGGCTCCCCCTATGTGTTCACGGAGAACAAAGACAACTACCTAAACAAAGTCGTGAACAACGGAAGCCTGCTCGTGGCTTACGTCCCGGCGCAGAGACGTAGCGAAATCATCAGCCCACTCTCGAGTATGGCAGCCCACATGCTGTCGAGTAAACCGCGAGTGCAAGACGGGGCATGCAGTTGGTGTCTGAATTCGCTGGCATGGTCAACATCCTGGCGAGCCTACCGGCGAACTCCACGCTGGTCATCCAAGTCTAATAATAATAATAGTAATAATAATAATTGCATTTATATAGCACATCATTCACTAATAAATGCTCTGTGCGCTTAGGATGGAAATTGACACTTGAAAAGAAATGTTTTGAGGCCAGTCTTAAAAGATGTTAGTGACTCGCTGGTTTTGAGTTCAAGCGGTAGCGCGTTCCACTTCATTGCTGCATTGAAAGCGAACGACCTTTTGCCAAAGTTGGTTTTGATGTTAGACACTGTCACTAGCATTTGGTTTGTGATTTCAGTGAGCGTGAGGGCTGATACAGGGGCAGTAACTCTGCGAGGTAGTCAGGGGCCATTCCGTTGAGACACTTGTACGTCATTACAATAGTTTTGTAGTCAATTCTTGCGGTGATTGGTAGCCAGTGTAAATCATTTAGAATTGGAGTAATGTGATCGAAGACTTTAGACTTTGTAATGATTCTTGCAGCAGTGTTTTGGAGGGCTTGAAGGCGACGTAGCTGATCTTTGTTGACGTTGTTGAGGAGGCTGTTGCAGTAATCTACTCGGGACATGACCAGAGATAGGACAAGTTTTGAAGTAGCATCAGCACTCAGATAGTTGCGGAGTCTTCCAATGTTCCTGAGATGCATATGGGCCGTGTTAATGATGTTGGAGATCTGCTTGTCCATTTTCAGACTTTCATCGAGAATAACACCTAGATTCTTGACCTTCGGGGTTGGAGTTATGGCAGTATTCCCTATTTGAAGAGATGGCTTGTCAAGTTTGGAAAGTGTTGTTTTCGACCCAATAAGCAGGAATTCTGTTTTACTTTCATTAAGTTTCAGTAGGTTTTTTAGTCATCCATGTCTGAATGTCATTGCAGGAATCAAAAAGGGTGTCCAACGATGGCAGGGCTTCTGTGGTAGGGAATGAAGAATAGATTTGATTGTCATCTGCATATTGATGTTGGCTGACTTTGTGCTTGTCTGCTATTCTTCCCAGTGGTGTAGTGTACACAGAGAACAGCACTGGTCCTAGCACGGAACCTTGAGGGACGCCACTCCTGAGATCTGTGGGACATGATGTTTTGCTCTCAATCTTAACTACTTGAGATCGATCTGATAGGTAAGATTGGAACCATGAAAGAGCAGTACCCCTGACTTTAAGGTCACTTTCCATTCTTGACAACAACATGTGATGGTCAATAGTCTACCTAGGGGAACCATCGCAGGATGAAGTTGAAATCGTGAAGGGGATCAAACTCCGGTGGGGGAAACGGCACCAGTATCAGGTTTGCACTGTTTACGTGCGGGTGGGTGTCGACTCCCACACCAGTCTGCAGGGGGGTCACCGTGACCGTGGAAGACATGATATCACTAACCATGATCTTCCTACCCGACAACATACACTTCATGGAGGTGAAGTGCACCCTTGAGAAATTATCAGAAAAACAATTGGAAACTATCTCGTAATAGTATTATAGCAATGTCCAATCGTCATCGGCCCAACGCCACACTTAACGATCTAGGAGACACGGAGGGATTCGATCAGCCCGGTGAGGAAGACACCTCGTACGTCCTGCACTTAAGAAACAGTGTGTACGTGCGGTGGCGTCTGCCAGACGGCTGTATAGAGCCCAAATGGTTGCTCAACATGACCCTCACCGAACTTTATATCCCGTTAGACAAAGATAGGTATGTCTCCGAAATTAGGAACAATGGTATCTTGTTCGGGGCTTTCGTTCCAAAGTATGGTATAAGTACTCAACTAATACCGGATCACACGGGTAACATGTTAGTTGCTTCAGGCTTGGAGGACGAGTTAAGGTTCGACGTCCCCAATTCCCAATTGGACCTTATGAAGGTGAACCCAGGGTCCACACTCGCCATAGAAGTCTACTTCATGGAGGGTGATCCCGTAGAACAGCAACCTTTACCTGGGGTGACAATACACTATAGCGCCCTAATCCTGGGCGAACGTTGCCGTATCGTCATACAACCGAACCCCTCAACGGGTTCTATAGTCCCAGTATGGGGTTAGGGGGCAGTAGGTGTGGGGTTGTTGGCCACCATCATAGCCGCACCCGCAGTGCTAGGCATCGAAATAACAGCTGGGGTGTCAGGGTTGGCTGGATTGGTGTAGCCGCACCCGCAGTTTGTGTCACGCAGACTGCATCGGAAGGCATTGCAAAGGCATTGAAACACAGGAAGATCAGGATTCTGGCCGAAGCAAAGCTGAACACGGTAAGTGAGCGTATTTCCACAGCACTCGCTGACAGAAAGATCTCAGAGGAGGAATCTCGTTCAATCCTCTCTGAACTCGACAAGTACGTACCGTAAGATGAAACAAGAAATCCGGTCGAAGTCTCGTAAGTCTGCTATAAGCGAAGACGAGAAAAAAAAGTACATAGAACAAGGGGTACGAAACATTAAACTGTTTCACACGACGATCAAGATCGCGGTGATAGTGACACTATTGTGTCACGGTGACCGGGAAGTTAACGCGGTCAAAGTGATATACTATCTGCCTGACAAAAGCTTTATTTGGTAAACTTTTACGGAGGCTTTGTTGGACTTGATGGGGATATCAAAGTATATATTACTCTGCTGCAACTTTTGGCATGAGATACACAGCTATCATTCAATTGACACCTATTTATACTTCCGAGTGTTCAAGTAAATCATTTGATGTCAGTGTTAGAAAGATGTTTTGAAGAAAGCTGACACACAATGGAAATGGAGTTTCAGTCGGCATATTATTCGAGTCTTACATAGGCATTTAGAAGTGATGCACGTCGGATTAAGGCGCAAACATTTTCTCTGGACCTTTGTGTTCTTTAAATTTAACAGCCATAGATGTCTGTATGAAGTTCTTGACAGGCATTTAGAAGTTGAACTATTATGAATATATGACACGTCTGTTTTGATAAAAACTTCTTTATATTCTTTATACAACGTTTCCTGCTCCTTCATTAGGTGTAACGTCGTATAAAAAAAAAAGAAGTTGTTATCCACAGAGACGTGTCAAGTATTCATAGATGTCTCTACTTAACCTATTGCTCGGATGACATAATGTTATTGATATTCGAAGGTGATCCATCAACGCCTTTAAAGCATTTTGTTCTCAATGAGGAAATAGTGTGACATACCAACGCTTCTGAGTATCCCAAATCGCAAATGTCCAAATATAGAGATTAGTTTACATGTTAAGCCATGTGACTTGAGAGGAAATACTTTTACTGAAATCCTTTATAATCCCTTTTCACAGAAAAGTACCCCGCAACATAGCTTTCAAACAAACCTGATGTCTTGACTTGTGATCAATCACAATACTTCCACTTACTATTATCAACGACAGATAATAACCAGTCTCGTTTATATACACATATTACAGTGAGCTAAAAGGCAAAGTGACTAAGACAGTTTACATTAAGAAGTTACATACACATTTGAAGTGCCCTTTTTAAGAATATTAAGGCAGATAAAAACGATACATCTCGACAAGCTAGAATAAAACTAACTTTTTCATCATCCCCCAGATTTAAACAAAAACATCTAAAAGACTTGTACATCTAGATAAAAGTTGCACTCGCTCATCAGCATACAAAGGACAATGCGATTAAACATGACACTCATCATCAATAAAATATTTACAGTGAAAGGAAATTATTTCAGTTAAATAAAAACCACGACCAGTTTCGATTCTAAGTGGCGCTATCCTACATCTAAACAAAGCTAGTGTTTTTCTCATAGAACGCGACATATTCCAATTAATATAAAATTCACTTCCAAAATCAAACTTAAAAGTACAGTATGTGCGTAACTTGTTACCCTACCAGTTAAACTACCAACTTGTACATGGTCCTGTTTCCATTTAGAAACAATCATTAAAAACAACCTCCGTAACTTTTGAAACTACAAAATAAATTATAAGAAAGTATCACTGCAAATAAATAATGACACTGAAAACGGTTAGTATATCCTTCCCAAGTGGCATTTGTCAGCTGTACTCCACTGTTGGGGTGTGCCCGACTAACATTAGAGAATCATTGTGTCACGGGTTGTGGGTGAATACATGTAATTACACTCAGGTTCCAGTCCCAAATGCCTGAGCAATGGTCGGTAAGAGGTGAATTACCTTGACAACAACAAACTTACACTGTTCACCCAACATCATCAAGTGGCTTTTACGCTTGCAACTTGTTGTATCAGGGCTATGTTTGCTGGTAAAGTATACTACCAATTGGCATGGACAAGAAGACAAGTAGTTTACACAAAATATTTCTGTAGTCGATTATGCTCAAAAAGGTCGTGAGGACCGCAAGTCCTGCTCTCACATTCGACGTGAGAGGCGACTAATGGGATCGGCTGGTCAGGCTCGCTGACTTGGCTGACACATGTCACCGTATCCCAATTGCGTAGATCGGTGCTCAGGCTGTTGATCACTGGACTGTCAGGTCCAGACACGATTATTTGCAGACCGACTTCATATAGCGGAAATATTGCTGTGTGCGACAAACAAAAAAACCCACAAATCTTGCATTTTGGCTTATGTCATGTCTTTGAGATTTAAAAAAGGCCAAATATCTGTAAAATGAAAAAGCATCGACGCCTAACCGAAATGGTACTTCACATGTCATATTGTGTTAACGTAGTTCACGGACGTGTCACCTGTGAACAAAGCATCTCGCCAAAGACAACACAGCCACTGTCAACATCTTGCGTTCAGTCGCAGGAGAAAAGGAAGTTTACCAAATGCATCGTCATGTATCAGCAACGCATATCTAGAATGTATTAAATATGAAATAATCACATAGAACTGTGATAAAGTTTATTAGGATTTGACATGGAACCAAAAGGCGTTCCACAAATATTTGCAAGAATCCACCACTGAGGGTGAACCGCGTAGGTATTTCGGTTAATATGTTGACATAAAACCGATCACTTATTTTTTTCAAGCTTATATAACTAACCATCTGTTACACACCTCTTGGGGATTCCGGGACATGTCATAAGAACTCCACGTTCTGCCCATGCTTACATTATGAGAATGTAACAGCTTGAAACGTGATGGAATATTCATGAACTATTTCAATATTAATGATGAAATATGACACATATTTGGCGGAACAAAGTATCGTACATTCAGTACGATGGCATATTAATGTATACATATTGCATAATTGTTATTCAACAGGCTCTTCATCATGTCATTATTATATTATTTCAGGTGGGTGCAAGCATGATATTTCAAAGTCCACATATGCCTGATGCTTTTCCGTATTGTTGCCAGTCACCTAGCTGTAAAAGAGTAGAACAATTCAATAACATACATAATTTAATTGGCTTAAAATGATGGAGAATAGCGATTTTTTTGGAAGACATATATCTCAGGAGATGTGTGGCCTTATTTCAGAGACGCATCTTAAGGACATGTTCAGAGTTCGAGTGAGTGAGTGAGTGAGTTGAGTTTTCCGCCCCTTTTATCACTATTCCAGCAATACCACGGTGAGGGACACCAGGAATGGGCTTCACACATTGTAGCCATGTGGGGAAACGATCCCGGGTCTCTGACGTGACGAACGAAGGCTTTAACCACTAGGCTACCCCACCGACCTCAAGGTTCGACCATGGTCAACTTCAGGGTCAAAGCAACAGGCAAGGCACAGACGGCAATAGAAGTCGATATTCCATTCTCTTAAAGAATCACAGTTTGGCGATAGCAAGTGTGAAGTTCCTGCCCCGGACAGGAATAAGTCCCTGTTTCACGTTTACGACCAACCGACTTCAACCAGGCACAGAAGTTGGTTGGTTGCTATTCTGTTTCACACAGTGCATAGACACACGGTCCAGTGTCTTGTCAGAACCTCACCTGGTTAACACCCGTCGCCGTACCGTCCAGCCATATGGAGACCGCCTCCGTGGTGTAGTGGTTAGAGCGTCCGCCCGGAGAGCGGAAGCTCGCGGGTTCGATCCCCGACCGCGTTATACCAAAAGACGTCAAAATATGGTACTTGTTGGTCCCTGCCTGGCGCTCGGCATTAATGGGTACACCAAGGACTGGTCGGCTCGGAGTCAGTATAATGTGTCTGAGTGGGGTATTCAAGCTTCACTGCGGCATGGTATCTCAGTGGGTTAACACTATAAAACCAGCTTCAGTCTGGGCTAGTACAAGCAGCCGCACATACACATACACACGCATGCACGTCGTCATATGAGCGAACGATTCTCAAGCACGACGTTAAACCCAATTTCACCTCACCTCACCAGCCATATGGACGTACAAATACCAACCTAACCTTCGATATCCTGTCCAACAGCCTACAAAAGGCAGTAGAACGTCTTGTTTTCATCATGGGTTCTCACAAGAGGACTGACAGATAAATAAATATAAGTTAAGGCACAAAATAGAATTCTTTCCCATCAAGGCATCCCCGAGCTTCCGAACTGACTGGAACACATGAACGATTGTAAGAGGATCAGGGATTGTGGGTTGTCCAATGAGGTGGTCAACAATCTGAACGCCATGATTTAATGGTACAACTACTCCAAAGAAACAAGAAAGGCCTGGCACAGCAAACGTATTGGTGTGTTTGACCTCGTTTCATGCAATTAGTTTTCCAGCATTTGAGCATTGGCTGTAATAGTAGTAGTAGTAGTAGTAGTAGTAGTAGTAGTAGTAGTAGTAGCAGGAGTAGTAAAAGCAGGAGTAGTTGTAGTTGTGTTCCTGGTTCAAGATCTCAATGTGCTGAAATCACTTGCAATTTAGAATGCGAGCGTAGGTACGGTTTTCGTTAATGTCATTTTGAACGGTATTCCTGTTACTTAACGGTTTAGAGGGATTAGAGCCAGACGAGATGCGGTACTCAGTGGTTCATCACTTTGGTGGTACCCTAACCTAGGAACATGATCAAGTGGGATCCGAACCAATATAGGTTTCCTTCGTGTGAAAGGGACGCACGTACCTCTGCAGAGAGGCGAATTAAATGCCTTAGATGAATACTCCACTCCTGCAATCTCAGAATGTGGAAAATAAGAAACTGTATACCTTGCATAACGAAATGTCCGCCTCACTTCCCTGTGCCCATATGTTGTTTTGGCTGGGCATATGGTATTGCATACTACAGCTACTTACCTCAAAGGAGTTTATTTCTTATTTATGCCAAGTCAGTGTTGGTTGGTTGATTTGTTATTTAACGCCGCACTCAGCAATTTTCCAGCTGTATGGCGGCGGACTGTAAATACTCGAGTCTGGACCAGAGAACCCAGTGATCAACAGCATGAACATCAATCTACGCAATTCTGATACGATGACAAGTCAAACAACTCAGCGAGCCTGCCCATCCAATCCCGTTAGTCGCCTCTTACGAAAGACATGGGTTACTGACGACCAATTCTAACCCGCATCGCGGGCCATCAAAATAACATGTTCTTCTGTGCGACATAGTTCCTTTACCCACTTCAATAAATGTTCAACAGTTCAAATCAACATGATTAAAATAACATACTTTCTTCTCAATGAAACACTTCTGTTACCCGTTGCGGTGTACTGGTCTTCACGATACTGCACATCAACATGATCAAAAAACATACATACCTCTCTGTGGCATACATTGTACTTCTGTAACCGGCTTCAGTATATTCACAACACATGTCGCATGGCAACTTGTACGTGACTATAGCTATTTCTCGTTTGTTTTGAGTCCATGGCCATGCAGATTAAACATGACAGCGAGCGTTATGAGTAGGGCAACCACACCCATCTGTTGATCCGCACCGCAAAACTAGTAATGCCAATTTAGTCACACAATTTTACCTGCGAAACAAATTGTTCAGAAGGGTAACCACAGCACGTAGACGTACAGGTCAATACCACTGCCTCGGAATCCACGCCTTGCGAGACAGAATCACACTGCGGCGCTGTTATAACTGAGCAGGACGGAACAGCTGCTACTAATTTAAATATCACGTAACAAGTCCTGGTTTTCTCTTTGCAAGCAAGCCTGCTTATGATAATAGAAGACGACACTGGCTCAATGCACGCTTTTCAGTGCACTTGTCTTACCACAATAGCCCAGGGGCAGAACTACATACCATTTTTGACCGATTAACCCGGCAACGGAATGCCGATTTTAGACTTGCACTAGTCTCTAAGGTACTAATTACTATTTTAAATGATAGTTTTTAACACAAATATAAATAACGCATGGGTTTAGCACTCAGTGCAGCCTTGGAGCACGGCAAGGCCGCGTTCTTCAGTGGTTGTACGGTTTATGTGTAGTTGGGAGTGTGGGGAGCAGTTATTTGCATGTGCCAACGGTAGCCTGTACAAGGTATTGGAAGCGGAAAAAGGATAAAGTAAATAGTTGCGGCTAAGGGACATATCTTAAAATGTATATTTTAGTTGAAGAGGTAGATTTATGTTTGCGACGACAACATCAGATTTCTCCTGTTTGTATTGACAGAACTTCGCCCTCTGACATCTTTTGCGTGAAGCTTGGTAAGGGACAACAGTGTGTGAGACTGTTTTTCTCTGAGCATTATATAGATCCGGGATATAATTGGTTTTCAGCTATCCATGCTTGTCATAGGAGGCGACTGACTGGATCGGGTGGTCATGCTCGCTGACTTGGTTGATAAATGCCAATACACCCCAGTTGCGTAGATCTATGACCATTTCTATTACTGGATTAAAGTTGGCTGGAATATGTGCGGAAACATAGGCGTTCAACTCTGTACAAATATCTATCAGTGCAAAAGGAAGGTTATAAAGATCAACGGTGGAAACTTCAGAAGTGTTGGGAAGAGAAATGTTCCTTACAAGACAGACAAGCAACGGTCATGAGTTATGTTAGCTATGTGACTGTTGCCTCCACATTAACCTCATATTCCTGATGAAGTGTGAGAACGGACCTTACGAATGTTTCAGAATATTGTTTCATTACTTGTTCAAGAGTTTATAAGATGTTAAGCTGATACATAATTGTTTAAATTGGCGGGAATGTTGTAGGAGGGTTTCTCATGTCCTCCTAATATATACAGGTGCCAGAAGGTAACCTCTAGCATTGAGGGGCCATGTGAGTACTCCAGATATTGTAAGACCCTGGACTGGCAACAATGTTCATGACACTAAACGTGTCTCAGCCGTGTAAACTGACCCCCCTGAATATCCCTCTCCGAGACACGATATGATTATACATATTATTAGAATCTAAATACACGCCGCGGGCGATAGGATCATCAGGGCGTAAGTCGATTATTTGCTTCAGAATCCAATATCATATCCCCTCCTTTTAACGTAAGTCCCGAAACTTTCAAGGAAATTATCAGGTTTTTTAAATATAGTATTTATATAGTATTATAGTTAGGAAATATATATATATGCTAGTTTTATCTCTGATTCTCTAGTTGTTTTACAGTCCTTCGATGACTGGTTGTTTAACAACTTGTATTTATTGTTTATGCACAGCCTTTCTCGTCACTATATGGCTGAAATATTGGCGAGGCGACGTTAAATTTTAACTCACTCACTCACACACTCCTTTCGAAACTTTCCCCTAACATTACCCGCATGCCCAAGTCAGTAATGCTGTTTCCAATTATTAAATTGTGAATCCGTTTGCATTTATAATGTAACTATGAAAATAGTAATACACAATACATATTTTCACAAAAAAGAAACACAATTTGCGTTCATGTTGTCAATCACTGGATTGTCTTGTCCAGACAAACTAGCAAACGAATGAATGCGATATTTCATTGTTATCTCTTTCAAAAAGCAGCCAGCAAATGTCTTGAACACATAACCACTCTGTTAGAATCCTTTCTTGGTGCAGATGACAGTGCTACTGCTGAAATAACGTCGCATTAATGGAGGAAGTAAACTCATGTATTCAGTCATTCTGGTTACACTCTACTGCCCATCACCTCTTCAGTAATCGAAAGGCTGCATGCATAATAAAAGTATGATATATATATATATTTTACGTGAGGTGAATAATAGGGTTTTGGACCCCCGTGGATATCAAGAAGCGGTGTCCAGTTCTATTAATTGCCATCGATCAATTGTCTGATTTCAAATTAGTTTGTAGTTTTTTCCACTTGTCCAAGTAGGAGGACGTCAACCTCTCTTACGAAGCTGAAGTCGTGAGAATACCCAATCGTTTCCTTCGTAGCCAAAAACATTCCCACAAAGTGCACAAAAAAACTGCATTTCGCTTTGATACTTGATATAATGGAATGAGCATATTAACACCCAAGTTGAGGTCGTTTTCCTAAACGAACTGGATGAAAAGTTGCAAGTAAAAGAATCTTCATTATTAAAAAAAAAATTAAAATTGATAACAAGAAGGTGTTTTCGGACAAATATGATACATCTGTCTCGTGTAGAATACGTACTCCTACTCTGCTGTTCAGACTAGTATGTGAATTATATGTATTAATAATCACACATTCCCTGACTATGCTGTTTCTATTTGTTGTTGTCTTGACATGAGTGATTTTAGAGTAATCTGATCTTAAACTGCAGATATATATTCATTGCAACAAAATGTGATTTGATATGAAACCGCAATGCATTAAGCTTGAGATGTTAGCATGCGTGTCAGGTAAAACTGACAGTTGCCGACTGTGTATAGCAACTGTGTCACTTGGCGTAAGGGCATCCTCGATAATCTCCAGGTATGCGTTCTAATAAGTCTCCACTGTACCCTGGATGCATCTAATTTTATTAAGTGAGTGAGTGAGTGAGTTAAAATTTAACGTCACATCGGCAATATTTCAGCCATATCGTGACGAGAACAATTAATGTTATGCATAGTAAGCAATGGTAAACTATATAAACCTGTCAACGAAGGACAGTAAAATAACTAGATTATCACAGATTCGAATTTAAAACTAGCAATCAAATCTAAAACAGTCTAACTATAGATGACAATACAAGGTAAAAACGGGCTATATATTGCCAACAACTGAAGGTAGATCACCGTACTAGGGACCATGGGGACTTACAGTACATTTGCTTCCTGCATGGACCCTAGCTGGATTGACACCATCCCCTCAGCTATTAGCAATGTTAGATAATCTAGCCATAAATTAAACGAACATATATTCTACGATTAAAATAGTAGTAGGTTTAAATTTACTATGAATGTTTTGGGACTTACGTACCCTCTCAGGAGGACAATAATTTTACGCTACTTCAACCCCCTTCGAGGGCACTGCCACTAACAATCTAAGTTACTAATCAAATCTATCAATAATTAAAAGACATATATGTACAGAATATATTATTCAAAAGTCATTCATTAAATCAATTTCTTTTAAAAAGGCAATAATTAAATGAGAACTTATATTACTAAAAAGATCCTTCATAGTTTTTACTTTGAAATAGATATCCCTTGTGATGGAATATTCAACACAGTCAAGCAGGACATGCTTGACCGTGATTCTTTCATCACAAGGGATACAAAACGGAGGATCCTCACCTTTTAATAGGTACTCATGAGTATATCTTGTGTGGCCAATACGACATCGTCGTATGATGACCTCCTCAAATCTGGACTGACAACCCAAGTAGGCGTAACCAATGTAGGGTTTTATTGCATGTAATTTATTAATACCTACTTGAGTATCCCACTTCTTCTGCATCAGATCACGGATGTAAGTTCTAATGCTAGCCTTGTAATCAGAGTATGGAATAAGAAGTGGTGTCACAGATTTGTTGAGTGCTGCCTTGGCAGCAAGATCGGCCATTGTGTTCCCAAAAATGCCAACGTGGCTGGGTAACCAACAAAAGACGATGTCGCATTGGCCAGTAGCAAGCTCATTACACAATTCAATAATTTCTAATGAAAGTGGATGTTTACAAGAAATATTTTTAATAGCCTGAAGGCAAGAAAGAGAATCAGAAAATATTATATATTGTTTATGTTTGGGATGTCTTTGAATATATTTAAGAGCTGTTAAGATGGCGTTTGCTTCTGCTGTGAATATAGAGCTGTTATCAGGTGTTCTAGAAGATATTGTTCTGGATCCAGTGACAGTGGCACAAGCCACTGCGCCACCGTCCTTGGACCCATCTGTAAATAAGGATTTGGATGTATTATATTTCATTTTTAATTGATTATATTCTTGTTTATACTGTAATTCATTAGTTTCTGATTTCTTAAACTTTGTCAGAGTTAGGTCAACTTCAGGCCTCACCAGTTGCCAAGGAGGAGAAGAAAGAAGACGGGAAGGAGATATATTTTCCAGCTCAATGCCGGCAGCAGAAAGAAATGGTTTAATTCTTAAACCAAGAGGCGGAACAAGAGAAGGCTTTTTGTTGTACAACTCCTCATAAGAAGGATTGAAAACACAGTTAAATGCAGGATTAGACTCGTTAGAATAGAGTTTTGTTATATACTGCAAAGATAGTTTGATACGACGTTGGGTAAGGGATGGCTCATCAGCCTCAACATAGAGACTATCAATAGGAGAGGTTATAAAAGACCCAAGACAAAGTCTTAGGCCTTGGTGGTGGACAGAATCAAGTAGTTTTAGGTTGCTTTTGCAGGCTCCAGCATATACGATGGAGCCATAATCAAGCTTCGAGCGGACAAGTGATCTGTAAAGGTGTAGGAGCGTAGCTTGATCCCCTCCCCACCTGGAATTAGAAACGACTTTCAATAAATCGAGTGCCTTCAGGCGTTTAGTTTTTAGAGATTTGATATGCGGAAGAAAAGTTAAATGGGAGTCGAAAATGAGACCTAAGAACTTGGCCTCTTTTACAACCTTGATGGGAGTGCCATTTAAAAACAGTTCTGGGTCTTTATGTGGTTTATATTTACGGCAGAAATGTATGCAATTAGCTTTTGATTTAAAAAATTTAAAGCCGTTTTCAAGACACCATTTATGTTTTTATTTTTTAAACACAACTGTAGTTGCCGTTCTATAGTATGCATATTCTTACCGCGACAAGAAATGTTAAAATCACCCACAAAAAGTGATCCATCAATTGAATCGTTTAAAACCTTGGAAAAGCTGTTGATCTTAATGCTAAATAAAGTGACAGACAAAATACTTCCTTGGGGGACACCCTGATCCTGATTATAATGGTCAGACAGGGTTGAACCCACTCTGACTTGAAATTGCCTGTCTGTTAAAAACTGTGATATAAAAAGAGGTAAACGACCCCTTAAACCAAAATCATGTAAATCCTTTAAAATGCCATGCTTCCAGGTGGTATCGTACGCCTTCTCGAGATCAAACAAAGGCTTCTAAACGTACCAAATGATCAATGGTACCACGATTTTTCCTAAAACTACATTGAATATTTGTTATGAGATTATTGGTTTCAAGATGCCATGTTAATCTATTATTTACTATTCGTTCAAAGTTTTACAGACACAACTCGTTAAAGAGATTGGTCGGTAATTAGACGGATCAGTATGATCCCGGCCAGGCTTTGGTATAGGGACTACTATGGCTTTATGCCACGCAGTTGGGAACTTCCCTGAAGTCCATATTATATCAAAAATATTTAGAAGAGTCTCCAAACATGATTCCGGTAAATGCTTCAAGAGCTGATAGCGTATGTTATCAGCTCCTGTTGCTGTATTTTGAGCTTGCTCAAGGGCAGTATGTAGCTCATGTAATGAAAATAATTCATTATAGTCTTCGCCATTGTCCGAGTTAAAATTTATTCTCTTCTTCTCCTGTTGTTTCCGATTTTGTTGAAATTCAGGGACGTAATTTGACGAAGAAGAGTTTTTGGCGAGAGTTGAGATGGTGAACAGTAGATTTGGAACTTTTGCCCTTAATTCTTTGGATCATGTTCCACACCTTTGAAATTGGTGTACGGGAATTTATCTTAGAAACATATGTCCTCCAAGACTGACGCTTATTCTGCTTAAATGCGCGTCGAGCCTTGGCATTTAAAATTTTAACTTTATCTAAATTATAGACAATAGGATGTCGACGAAAATACTTCTCAGCTTTCTTCCTACTCTTTCTGGCCTGTTTGCAATCATTAGTAAACCATGGTTTACGAATATGTGGAATTGCAGAGGACTTGGGTATAGTTTGATCAGCAATGTCATTGAGGAGATCACAAAACAATTGTATAGGATCTTCGCTGTTCGCAAATACTTCATGTTTTAAGTGTTCAACACACAAAGCCTCATATAATGACCAATCAGCCCTGACGAAGTTCCTTCTTGATGAAGGTGGATCATCACCAGGGCTAATTGTTTTGAGAATGGTGGGGAAGTGATCACTCCCACATAGGTCATCATGAACCATCCATTCAAATTCATTATATAAGTTGGAATCGGCAAGTGACAGATCCAGGGAAGAATATGTTCCCGTAGCTGGATGTAAATAAGTGGCTGAATCGTCATTTAAAATACATAAATTATTATCAGAAATGAATTCCTCAAGGATTTTACCTTTTGTATTAGTATGGTCACTTCCCTAAAGTGGGTAATGACCGTTCAGATCGCCTATAATGAGGCATGGCTTCGGAAGCTGGTCATATTGGTTTTTTAAGATCCGATTGTCTAATATCAGAAGAGGGAGGAATGTATAAACTGCACAGAGTCAATACAATATGCAGGGTGATGCGAACAGCAACAGTTTGAAGATTTGTACTAAGATGGACAGGGCTGTGTATTATCCCTTGCCGTACCAAAATGGAAGCACCTCCAGTTGCTTTGTCTCATGGAGGAGAGAAAGAGTGATAATCACTATACCGTCTCAGAATAAAGTTATCTGTATGTTTTAGATATGTCTCTTGGAGACATATAGCTGACGGTTGAAAATCCTGTGTTAGTAATTGAATCTCGTTGAAATTATTTTTGAGTCCTCTGCAATTCCATTGAATTATAGTGGACAATTGAGTCATGGTGCCTCAATTGGTGATCTTCCGCGTGAATGTGAGGAAGTGGAGCTCCTCCATGTGTCCTGAGAGGACGGTGACACCTCCATATCTAGAGGTTCAAAGGGGTTCTCAAAAGGAACCTCTGAAGGTATTGGGACAGTTGGTAATTGTTGTTTCCTGTTGATTTTTTTCCCTTTCTTTTGGGGCAAATGACCAGTGTTAGACTGTTTAGCTGACGCTTGTGATGTCTCTGGCTGAGTCTTAGTCTGCGAGTCTGATGAAGACTGAGAGCCACATGAAGTCTGAGATCCAGATGAAGTCTGAGATCCAGATAAATCCTGAGAGGCAGATGGAGATTGAGTGGCTGGGGATGTCGATGGTAAGACTGAAGCAGAATTCATGGGCTTCTCTGACTTGACCCAAGTCAGATCTGTTTGACAGGTAACAGAGGATGTCACTACAGATCGAGTTACTGCAGCAGAGTATGACAGATGTAATTGAGTCGAATTCTCACTGTTAAAGAGTTTTTTAGCGTCAAGGTATGGGATGTTCTTTTCGCACTTCAGCTTCATTATTTTTTATTCCGTTTGCCAAACGGGACAGGATTTGGATGAAGAGTCATGTGGACCAGAACAGTTTGCACACTTAAACTCTTTGTCACAGTCTGCGTGTTCATGGTTGCCACCACAGCAATGACACACCACAGAGCCACGACAAGAGTTGGACCCATGACCAAATTTCTGGCATTTATAACACCGGAGTGGACTGGGGACATACACATCCACTCCGATATTAAAGTATCCTGCCTTAATTGAATGTGGTTAAGATGCACGGGCAAACGTCAAGAGATAGGTATTAGTTTTCACAAGGGTACCCTCTCTCTAGACGGTGAAACGTTTTACAGCGGTTACACCTTGATCTACAAGCTATGCAGCAATATCATCCTCTAACATGTCGAACAAACAGTGAGCTCTGTCGCGAATGATTGCTCGACATGAATTTAATGTTCTGTGCACAGACACAGCAACCTCAATATTGGCAAAAGTTTTGATGGACAAAAGATTGAGAGACTGCTGTCTCCATGCACATTCCACCAGAAGTGAACCACTACGGAGACGGGTGACGTTCTTAACATCTCCACAAATTCCAGACACAGCCTTAGATATCGCAAAAGGATTTAGTTTTATAGGCAGAAAATCAGTTGCCTCAATCACAAGGAAACTAGCCCATGAGTCAGAATTCGAAGAAACAGTTTTTGAAGGGTCATCAACATGTTCGAAACGTCGCTTTTTTTCGTTTCGCTATTAACCAGATGGAGTGGGATCCATGATAAGTGTAATTAGATTCGGCAAGGCAAGTGTCAACAAGGACAGTGTCAAATAGCACCGGATCTCCTAGATTCTGACACCAGGGATACAGGGGTGTTATACTCCAGAGACAAAGACATGAAAAGCCATGAAAAACTAAAAGAATAAATGCCAGGCTGGTTCGGCCCATGACATCATTCCGAAGAATCACAGATTTCAGGGGTCTAATACCACCAGATTGGCCCATGAGCCACAGCCTTCTGGCATAGGACTCTAGGCAATTTAAATTAATCAAATATTAGTACAATGTAGATGAAAATAACCAAAACCCAATGATATCGTGTGCAAACATAGTTACCATGCACAGGGCTTGGCGTGACAAGCCGATTGATAGAACCGGGCCAGTTCTACCACCCGTCTAGGTGAAGTCAGGGCCAAAGTGGTATGTTGGGCAAAAGGAACACGGTTCCAGGCTCCCAGTGCCCTCAACCACCAGAATCCCGTCCTCCACCGACACAGGGGCGCAACCCAAGGCAAACGGGTTGGTGGACCAAATATACCCCCGGGTCCACAAAGGGGGGGTCAAAGAGCGCTTAGCGTTACCCAGCACCCACCACGAGGAGGTGGCTCTTCACGGGTGCCTCTAATTTTATTACCTCCCTTCGAATATAACACCCGCCTGAATGTTCGGTTGGTAATATGAACAACACGATGGCCAGACCCGTTGATTATGGTCGAATTTTGCGAGGAATTCAATATTGAATAATTGACCGGAGCAAACTCTTGTTAACCCGTTTGCTTGAACTAAAGTCTTCTTTTACATTAACATTGGCGGTGGCTTTCATTTCAAGGTAATGCGAGTTACCTCCTTACCATTTCCTTTTTATCCCCACGGCATGTAATACGGGGGGATATAGTCGTTGCCTCGTCCGTCCATCCGTCCGTAATCATTTTGTTTCCGGAGCATAACTCAAAGACCGTTCGGTATTTTTCAACAAAAAATTGGTAGATATGTCAAACATAACCTAAGGTGGTGCTTTTTGCTATTTACAGATTATTGTCATTTTTATTTTTCTCGGTTTCCATGGAAACGTTTTGGACTTAGTCTTAAAGAGGAATGGGCTTCGTTTCCTGAGCATAACTCAAAAACCGTTTAATATTTTTCAACAAGAATTGGTAGATATATCAAACAGAACCTTAAGTGGTGCCTTTTGCTATTTGCAGATTTTTGGCATTTTTATGTTTCCCGGTTTCCATGGAAACGATTCGGACTTAGTCTCAAAAGGGAGGGCTAGGTTTCGTTTCCCGGAGCACAACTCAAAAACTTCTTAATTTCTTTCAGGAAAACTTGGCAGATATGTGAGGCAGATCCCAAAGTGGTGTCTTTTGCTATTTGCAGATTTCTGTCTTT
The DNA here is from genome assembly GCF_003918875.1 of Haliotis rubra. Taxonomy (NCBI): domain Eukaryota; kingdom Metazoa; phylum Mollusca; class Gastropoda; order Lepetellida; family Haliotidae; genus Haliotis; species Haliotis rubra. The sequence goes on from NW_025765325.1 coordinate 1,357,580, forward strand.
TTTAATTTTCTAGGTTTCCATGGAAACGATTTGCACTTAGTGTAAAATCAAGCTGGACTTTAAGTAACTCTCAGATGATTTGTTCTTTCAAAGATGTGTGGGCCGGGGGGATATGTCATCTTCCAATGACTCTTGTTCCTCATGTCGACGTTTGATTGGTCAGTAAAATATTAATGAAACTCAAAGGCGGGTAATGTGCAATCGCAAGAGCCATGAGAACGATTCCAGGGTTAAGTGGAGGTTTACCGAAATGCGCAGGCTGGACATATAGCGGATGGGATATATCGATGTATTGCCTGTATTTCACATTCCATGCACGTTTTTCTTTTGGTACCTGACTAACCTCATACATCAACTAACATTAAAGGTAAGGGTTCCTCCCATTCCCCAATCCCAAATAATATTTGTAAATATACTAAAATTATTAACAAAACTTGTCACAACAATTACTAGAGAACTCACAAAATGACTAAAAGTCCAAAATTTAAGTTGGGGTTAGGTTTTTAGGGTTAGGTTTAGAGTTAGGTTTAAGGTTTGGGGAACGGAAGGAACTCTTTCCTTAAAATTATGTCTAACGATTTTATAAATATACACTCAAGGCCAAAAGAAAGTGGCCCGTGCCAAAGATCTTAATACAAATCAACACAGACAAAAATGTAATTTCATATCTGTTTATGTTGATAGAAAGGCCACTTGCTAAACATCTAGAGGTTATTACAACATCAACCACGAAGTAATGTTTAAGCAACATTTAATTAAATGACACCGGTATCAAAAGGCAAAGTTACATGTGTTCAGTTGTGTTGAACAATATCTGTGAACTCCAGATTAAAACACATTTGTTAACGTTTAGGTGTGCATTACTTAATATCTTGTGTGTCCTCCTTCTGCATTGATACATGCCGTCTCATTGACGTTGTGAGACGTCTAATGAAGGCATTTAGTGTATTCCGCCATTCCTCATGAATGGCCTGTTCCAGTTGTCTCAGGTTTGCTGGAGGGTTTAGTCTCATTCTGAATTTCCTCCCCAGAAAGTCCCATAGTTGCTGTATTGGTGAGAGGTCAGGTGAACGAGACAGCCAAGGCAAAACGTTGACGTTATTGGTTCCCATGAAGTCTGTCACAATCCTAGCTGTGTGTGCAGGAGCATTGTCTTGTTGACATAATGTCCCATGGTGTTGATTAACGGAAGGAAGCACAACTGGACGAATCACCTGGTCAGTGTATTGTTGTGCTGTCAGGCTGCCTTGACCTTTGACCAATTGCGTCTTCATCTCGCCACAGATACCTCCCCAAACCATAACACTCCCACCACCATGAGCCTGAACCTCCATAACGCATGACGGGGCATGACGTTCACCAAGACGGCGATACACACGTGCTCTACCGTTGTTATGTTATAATAGAAACCTACTCTCATCACTGAATAGAACCCTACGCCAATCACGAACCTGCCATCATCGAACACGACGTGCCCAGCATTGTGCCGCGGAATGGTTTGTGGGCTCGAATTCCGGCATGCTGTAGTCATCGTCTAGCTGTGTGTCTGCTGACAACTCGACCGAGTGTCGTTAATGCCGATTCCGAAACTGTCAGGAACCGATTCCTCAAATGTAGAATCGTAGATATCGTGAGTGAGTGAGTGAGTGAGTTATTATTTAACGTCACATCGGCAATATTTCAGCCATATCGTGACGAGAACACTTGACATTAAATAGAATATATATAGAAATAATAAAACCTGCCGACGAAGGACAGTAAAACAACTAGAATATCCACAATTACAACTAAAACTAGTACTGAGAGTTAAAACTGAGTAGCACTATTTGGACAATACAATTTAAAACAAGCTATAGATCGCCAACACCAGAAGGTAGATCACCAAACTAGGGACCACGGGGACTTACAGTACCTTGGCTACCTGCATGGACCCTAGTTGATTTACACCATCCCTTCAGCTGCTGGCGATTGTAAGAAATGTTAGCTATAATTAAAAAGACAAGAATGCTACGTCTAAAATCCTGGCAAGTTTAAATTGACTTTGAAAGTTTTGGGACTTACGTACCCCCTCAGGAGGACAATAATTTTACGCTACGTCAACCCCCTTTGAGGGTACAGCCACTAACAATCTTAGTAACTAATATAAACTACCAATAATAAAATATTTATCTATTTACAAATCAGTTAACAAATCTAATTCTCTTAAAAATTCAACTATTAAATGATAATTAACATTATAAAAAAGATCCTTCAATGTTTTGACATTAAAATACTTATCCCTTGTGATGGAATATTCAACACAGTCAAGCAGGACATGCTTGACCGTGATTCTTTCATCACAAAGGGATACAAATGGAGGATCTTCACCTTTCAATAGGTACTCATGAGTATATCTTGTGTGGCCAATACGACAACGTCGTATGATGACCTCTTCAAATCTGGACTGACAACCCAAGTAGGTGTAACCGATAGTTGGTTTTAATTGCTTGTAATTTATTGATACCTACTTGGGTGTCCCACTTCTTTGCATCAGATCACGGATGTATGTTCTAATGCTGGCTTTATAATCAGAGTATGGGATAAGAAGTGGTGTCACAGATTTGTTGAGGGCTACCTTAGCAACAAGATCAGCCATGGTATTCCCAGAAATGCCAACGTGGCTGGGTAACCAACAAAGACGATGTCGCATTGGCCAGTAGCAAGCTCATTATATAATTCGATTATTTCAATTAAAAGTGGATGTTTGCAAGATAGATTTTTTAATAGCCTGAAGGCAAGAAAGAGAGTCAGAAAATATTATATATTGTTTATGTTTAGGATGTCTTTGAATATATTTAAGAGCTGTTAATATGGCGTCTGCTTCTGCTGTGAAAATAGAGCTGTTATTGGGTAATCGAGAAGAGATTATTGTTCTGGATCAATGACGGTGGCACAAACAACCGCACCACCATCCTTGGACCCATCTGTAAATAAGGATGTGTATGTAGTATATTTAGTTTTTAATTGATTAAATTCTTGTTTATATTGTAATTCATTTTGTTTCTGATTTTTTTTAAATGTTGTCAGTGTAAAGGTCAACCTGTAGCCTCACCAATTGCCAAGGAGGAGAAGAAATAAGACGAGGAAGGAGCTATATGTTTCTAGCTCAATGCCAGCAGCAGAAAAGGAAAGGTTTCACTCTTATACCAAGAGGTGGAACAAAGAGAAGGCTTCTTGTTATACAGATCTTCATATATTGGATTAAAGACACTACAGTCATATGCAGGGTTTGACTTATTGGAATAAAGTTTTGTTATATACTGTAAAAAGTTAATTTTATACGGCGTTGTGTAAGAGATGGCTCATCAGCCTCGATGTAGAGGCTGTCAACAGGTGAAGTTCTAAAGGAACCAAGACATAGTCTTAGACCTTGGTGGTGGACAGAATCTAAAAGTTTTAGGTTGCTTTTGCAGAGCTCCACCATACACGATGGAGCCATAGTCAAGTTTGGAACAGAACCAATGATCGATATAATTGTAGTAGGGTAGTAAGCAGTCCCCTCCCACTTAGAATTGGAAACGACTTTCCAGCAAGTCAAGTGCTTTCATGCATTTAGTTTTAAGGGCCTTGATATATGGGAAGAAAATTTAGATGCGAGTCAAAAAAATTAAACCCAAGAACTTGGCTTCCTTAACAACTTTGATAGGAGAGCCATTTAGAAACAGTTCAGATTCTTTATGTGGTTTATATTTTCTACAAAATGGATACAATTAGTTTTGGATTTGAAAATTTAAATCCATTCTCAAGACACCATTTATCTATTTTGTTTAAACACAACTGCAGGTTGCCGTTCAATAGGTATGCATATTTTACCACGACAAAATATTAAAATCATCCACGAATAGTGACCCATCGATTGAATCACTTAAGACCTTTGATAAACTATTGATCACCAACACTAAACAATGTGACAGACAAAATACTACCTTGTGGGACACCCTGATCCTGCTTATAATGGTCAGACAGGGTAGAACCACGCGGACTTAAGAAATTGCCTATCAGTTAAAAACTCGGATATAAACTGAGGGCAAACTGGCCTCTCAAACCAAAATCATGTAAATCTTGTAAAATGCCGTGCTTCCATGTCGTGTCATGGGGCTTTCTCTAAATCGAAAATACTGACACTGCATGCTGCTTATTAATAATGGCATTTTTAACGAATGCAACTCAATCGAACTAAATGGTCAATGGTACTGCGATTTTACGAAAACCACATTGAATATTTGTATGATTAAATTATTGGACTCTAAGTACCAAGTTAATCTGTTATTGACCATGCGTTCCATGGTTTTGCAAACCTTATAACTAGTCAAGGAAATGGGCCTATAATTTGAGGGATCGGTATGATCACGTCAGGTTTAGGTATAGATTACAACAATGGCATCACGCCAAGATGAAGGAAAGTTACGAGATGTCCAAATGTCATCAAAAATATTTAATAGTGTTTCTAAACAAGATTCCGGTAAGTGTTGCAGGAGTTGATAATGAATGTTATCAGCTCCTGTTGCAGCATTAATGAGCTTGTTCAAGAGCAGTATGAAGCTCGTGGATAGAAAAGATTTCATTATAGTCTTCCCCATTATCCGAATGAAAATTGACTTGTTTCTTTTCTTGCATTTTTTGGAATTTTTTGAAATCTGGGAACATAGTTTGACGAGGAAGAATGTTTTGCAAGTGTCTCCCACCCAGTTTATTTTGCGATGTCAGATTTATCTGTTAACAACAATTGGTCCCCAATTTTGAGATGATTTATGCTTGATTTGGTACCCTTACCTTTAATTCTCTGGATCATGTTCCATACCTTGGACATCGGCGTCCGTGAATTTATTTTCGAAAACGTAATTTTGCCACGACTGGCGCTTATTAAGCTTAAATGTTCGACGATGCTCTAGCGTTTAAAATTTTAAATTTATCTAAATTATGCACCATTGGGTGGCGAATTGCGAAAAATAGTGTTCAGCTTTTTCCGTGCCTTTCTAGCTTGTTTGCAGTCATTATTAAACCATGGTTTACGTATATGTGGATTTGTAGAGGACCTAGGAATACACTCATCAGCTATTTTATTGTAGTTCATCAGAGAATAATTGCACTGAATCAAGAGCATCAATAAAACGAGCAGGAGTTAGTTTGTCAATACAGAGTAATTCAAACAAAGGCCAGTTTGCTTTGTTGAAGTTCCATCTTGATGATGGAGCAACATCAGCAGGAGTTATTGTTTTAAGAATGGTTGGAAAATGGTCGCTGCCACACAGGTCGTTATGGACTGACCATTCAAATTCATTTAACAGATCTGTGTGAGTGAGTGATAAATCAAAGAGAAGAATATGTGCCTGTGCCAGGATGTAGGTATGTCTTCGAATTATCGTTAAATATACACAGATCGTTGTTTGAAATAAAATCTTCTAGTACTGTCCCATTTCTGTTTGTATGAGAACTACCCCAAAGAGGATTATGACCGTTCAAGTCACCCATAATGATACACGGTTTGGGAGCTGGTCATAAAGAGCCTGAAGATCAGTTTGGTGAAGAGTGGAAGATGGCGGCACATAAAAGGAGCATAATGTAAAAGGCAATGTGTAAAGTCAACCTGACGGCAACAGCCTGAAGTGTTGTTTTAGGGAACAGGGCTATGTATAACTTACCCTGTCGCACCAAAATTGAAGAGCCACCAGTAGCTCAGGTCCCGGAGGAAAAGAAGTTATATGAAGTATACTGCCGGATATCAAATTGATCTGTGGTTTTAGGTACGTCTCCTGTAAACAAAATGCTGATGGTGTGAAATCTTGTATTAGTAATTGTAAATCATTAAAAAATTATTTCTCAGTCCTCTACAATTCCACTGAACAATGTTATTTGAGCCACTCATGGAGGATCAATTGGAGAACGTGCGGATTAAGGTGAGGTCTACTCCCATGGACTGGGACAGAGGGATTGACCTCCATCTCCAAGGTTCAAATTGATTTTGAACCTGTACAGGGGACGACTGAGAGGAAGAGCACCTCAAATGTTGAAGGGGCCCTGGTCCTTCCTCTCGATTTTTCTTTTCCTTTTTTTCATTTTGGATGGTTTAATTTGCTGTGATGCATTTGAGGGGCACATTCAGGATCAGAAGCAGGATCTGCTGATGGCAGCGATGTGACAGTCTCCGTCTGAGAGGCCGATGTGTCGAAATACAAAAGAGATACCAATTTGAGAGGTCTGGATTTTATCATCTATTGTAAATTGTTTGTTCACCAGGATATGGATGTCTGACACGACGTTGATGTCATGGGGAGGTCTGGAGGTATTGCCACGAGAGGAAACTACAGTTGAATATGAAATAGTAGAATTGGATGATACAGTTACCTGCTTTTTAGCTTCAGCATAAGAAATGTTGCTGGTGTGTTTTATCTTTTGAATTTTAGTCTCACGTTCGAAGACCGGGCATGATTTTGATGAGGCCAAGTGCTTCTCCATCGCAGTTAGCACACTTGATGCTATTCGTGCACTCAGAGAGTTCATGTGCACCACCACAACGGGAACATACCATGGTATTACGGCAGAACCTGGCCCCATGACCAAACTTTTGGCATTTGAAACATCGGAGCAGAGTTGGTACATATACCTCAACTCCGATGTTAAAGTACCAACTTTTATACTTTTGGAAGCGTGGAAAGTGAGAACGTAAACAAGTACGTATTCAACTTGACAATTGTGCCATCATCTTTCTTTTTAGAAAAACGCTTTACTCCTGTTACGCCCTGGTTTTCTAGTTCATGAATAACAATATCGTCCTCATCCATATCAGAGAAGGCAACGGCCCCTGTCTCTGACTATACCTCTGCAGGAGTTCAGAGTTCTGTGCGCCGAGACAACAACAGGTGTATTCACAAACTGTTTTAGTTTCAACAGATTGACCGATTGTTGTCTACGGGCACATTCCACTAAGAGCGAGCCATTTCGGAGACGTGTAACGTCCTTCACTTCTCCACAGACACCATAAATGCCCTTGGAGATTGCGAAGGGGTTCAGTTGTAAAGGAGTGTCTTCTATAGAGGAGATAACAATGAACCTCGGCCACGAGTCAACAGTGTCAGAAGATCCTTCATCCGACGATGTAGATTCTACAAATCTACGTTTATGCTTCGATGAACCAGAAGGAAGAGGAAAAGCCATGGTGAAGGAAAAGTGTTCAACATCCCTGCTCCCCACCCACCATGGAGTGTCAACAAGGACGGTGTTACAGCGGAATCCAGCATGCTCCACCAGGGTTACAGAGATGTTATACTCCAGCACATAAACACTTGAATAGCTGTCGAATCTAACAGAACAAATGGCAGGCTGGTTCGCCCTTGACACCTTTTCTGAAGAAGAACAGAATTCAGAGGTCTCTATTGCCAGATTGGCCCATGAGCCACCGCCTCTCTGGCATGGGACTCTAGGCAATTCAACATGAGAATAATTTGTAAAATGGAAGACCAAAATATCAAAAGCCCCCAAAATAAGAATGTGCAAATAATATATGTACCATGCACAGGGGCTTGGCGTGACCAACCGATTGATAGAACCTGGCCAGTTCTACCACCCGTCTAGGGTGAAGGTAAGGGTCGAAGTGGTGTATTGGGCAAAGGAACGCTGTTCCTGGAGCCCTTGCCCTCAACCACCAGAATCCCGTCCTCCACCGACACAGGGGCGCAACCCACGGCAAACGGGTTGGTGGACCTAATATCCCCCCGGGTCCACTGGCGGGGGTTGAAGGGGCGCTTAGCGTGACCCAGCACCCACCACGAGGAGGTGGCCCTTCACGGGTGCCTCGTAGATATCGATCTCCCTGGGGGTAGTGACCTTTGGTCTACCTGACCTTGGTCGGTCAACAGTCCTGCCAGTCTCATTAAAACGTTTAATAAGTCTATTGATAGTATGTGTGTGACAACCAAACGTTATGCCAGCGGTCGTTAAATGCCTCTTTTCTTCTTACGTAGTGTCGCTTTTATCCTTAAAAAACGTGTATTTCACCATTTGCACAAAGGACAAGGTATGATAAAGGCCCTTATTGGCCCACACAATTTCATGATATTCAAAGTTCTACAACATGATAATTTTAGCATAAAAAATGCTAAATAAATGGTTGAAATTACCTCCAATTGCCTTTTAGTGCTGTTGTTTTTCTTCTTTGAAGACCTCAAAGTTTACCTATTTTACAATATCTTTGAAAAACCTAAATTTTCATACTTTCAGAGTGATAAAAAAGTGTGAGCAAAAGCATGACCTATCCCAATTTTTTCACCGCGCATGAAGAGAGTAAAATAGAATGCACTCCTAAAAAATTGTGGTGGGTCACGCTTTTGCTCATATCAAAATGTTTAAAAAAGTACATTTTTTGTGTTATATGAAATTGCCCCGTACAACATCTCAAAAATAAACATTGGCGTAAAGTAATATCTCTGAAAACTATCCGTCACATTTACACAACTATATCAGATTCATTATTTATTTTGAATGTTTTAGAGCACTAAAATTAACTTATCAAGCATGTTTATTAAACAATTTCAATATCGTAAGGGACTCTCAAGGCTGATTACTTTGAGGTAAACAAGGATAGTTTTTGGAGACCCTGTATCTCTGCTGGAAAAGTAAGAAGACATCAGAAGATTTTTCAAAATATGATCAGGCAGCATTCTAAAGGTGAGAATCTTTGTAATTATGCTAGAATGTTATCATATTTGTTCTATCATCTGTTTAGCAAACCCCTCTGTGTCAACTGGCACTGTCAAATAACACTGGCATTCCACAGGATGTAACTGTGTATAAACATACACATTATAACAAAAATAATGTACCTTGATGTTTTCAAGGATATATTAGGCTACATTAAATATTGTTAGTATAGGAACATTGTATCAAGGGTCTAGCAGATGATGAAAAGCAAGCAGACGCCAAGTGACACATTGTTGCAAGATGTAATATATAAGCTTAAAGTGACAAGAGATGATAGTAGAATTAGTAGCCTAGTGGTTACAGTGATGACCTGTCAATTTTTTCTGTTATCAGACATGCAGGTTCAAATCCTGATTTTCTTTTGGTCAGCCAATTTACAATGTGTAATGTAACTTAACTTGTACACATGAAATCAAAATTTTATAAAAAAAATAATTCTTTTTGGTAATGTAAGTTACACTGTTCAAAGAAACTTGAATTACCATCAGGTAAATCTTGCTTAAGCCTGAAGACACTGACTTTTCCACTCTGTCTAGTTGCCTTTGTTCCCACACAATAAAGAACTTGGAGAAGGTAAGCATTGTTTCAAAATGTTAGTATGGTAATTTCTTTAAGTAAATATTTACAAACTGTCCAGAGTGGTGTACTGATCAAACAAATAATTAGTTTATGGATAATTTGTGGGCTGCCAGTCAATTACCGATAACCAAACCACATAATCAATTAAAGCATTCACTATTTCTTCTTTAAAATATGTTTACAGAATCAATGAGTATTGGTTTCAATTGTCATACTGAAACTGAGAACTGATTACCTTTGTTTTCATGTGCTCTAACAGTTGGTTTTATCTTATATCTATAATTGATCAAAAGGTGGCATCAACAATTGATTATGCTATTGGAGGGCAGTTCTCTTCCCTATATAACTATACTATTGACATATTTAGCATTAGAAAAATTAGAAAACACCAATTTCTTGAACATAATGATAATGCTTTATGATTTCAAATATTTGTTTTCAGATAAGAGAAATTTGCTTGAACTGATTTCAGGAGTGTCATTTCATGGAGATGACAACTTAAAACTTGAGGTTGAAGGTAAGCATAATATGTGTGTTAAAAAATAATCAGTATTACTTTTTTTCAATTTTCTAATTTAATGTGACAGAATTTCAGAAATACCGATGCATCAGTGGTGATTCAATCTGCATAAGCCTTCAAAGCCAGGGCCCCGTTCCTCAAAGCGATCGTATCGCTACGACAGTCGTAAGTCTATGTTAAAGTATGCGAGTTATGATCATCTTAGCGCTACGATCGCCTTGAGGAACAGGGCCCAGGACTACTGACATTTGAAATTAAATAAGTAATGTTTCCCTTGAATAGATTTATAACATCAAAGTTTTTAAAACAGAATTCTCTTTTGATATAAAGTCATCTGTTTTTCAGTTGACACTGGAAAAAAAATGCATGTTTCCAAGCTTGGAAATGTCTTGGAAAGATGATGTTTCCAAGACATTTCCAATCTTGGAAAGATGATGTTTCAAGACATATCCAAAATGGATACATGAGGATATCCATACGTTTCAATTATTGGATATGTGCACAAGGGGAGATAACTGGTGGGTGATGGTAAATGTACGCCGAAAGACCTGACCCTCGTTACTTACGATGAGCGAATCAAGGCCGTAGATTAACCAATTAACAACTTGATAGTCATTAAAATCAGGCTGTTTGTAGCCTTTATGACTATACTGGTTGGACTCACTGAATAATATCACGCTACAAAATGAACTTGAACAGCAACATTTTTCAGGTTATCATTTGCGCCTCTAAACATTGAATGAAATAATTACTATTTATGATGAAATGGATCAGAGAACATTATAATGGCATAAATGAGGCTTTACATGACTCATGTAATGGTGAAATTAAAATTATATAATCACTATGACATTGTTAGTTTACTCATGGCCAGACACATCAACCTGGTACCGGTAGATTTATATGTATTACGTAAACATTCAGTATTTCTTAGTACTTGAGATAAGATTACACAAATTTTCAGTGAGACGTTTAATCTCAGATCATTTTGTTAGGTAGCATTCACTAAAAGTAAAACTTCAATAGATCGGTCATTGGCACACTGCCTGAAGCAGATTTCCTTATACTGCATTAAACAGTATGGGGATACATAAGGCATCATACCACGTATGTGGTAACAATACCTGATTATTGCATACATTTCGATGTACATCTTTCAGCATAAACAAGTTGGTTCAACTTGGTTGTATGTTGATTAATTTCCATTTTTATATGTCCACAAGGGAGATAACCGATGGTGATGGTAAAATGTACGCCCAACGACCTTTATCAAGGCCGTTAAGATTCACCAATTAACAAGGCCTGCTGTCTTGTTAATTAGCAAGTGAACAGTTAAAACAGCCTCTGGAAGGATAACCCAGTTTCAGTTTATATGCCTCTTACAACTTCTTCTTTATTCTGATAAAACCACCATCGGTGGTACAAGAGCATTTAACTATACAATATTTACACAAATGTGTATACATATGGACATGCGTCATGATGATGAGTTATTTATGTAACAATTTATACAAATGAGAGATACAAAGTGATAGAACAGTTGCTAAGTTTAAAATTGACAGGTGATATGACTCTTACTAAGCTGTTGTTTAGCTTGCTTAGCTTTGATTTTCTGTAAGAATTAAGTGACGATGCATTTAAAAGATAATGAAATTCGTCACCAACTAAGTTGCAATTACATAGTTCACATAATCTTTCTTCTCTCGGTATGTTCTGCCATCTGCCAGTTTCGATTGTAAGATTTAAATTTGAGGTTCTAAACTTCAAAATAGGGTCATGTATAGATTTTGGAAATAGAAGGTATTTTTCAAAAGACAGTGGGTTTTTTAAATATTGAATATAGAAACCCCTTAGGGCTGGAACGTTTATCTTCTTGCCATCTTAGGATAACTTGATCTGTTAAAATTCGCTTTGCTTTCTAAACGAGGGACATCTTGCATTTGGTTTTGTGATAAGGTTTTAGTTTCTATGTAATGTGAACGAGGAACCTGGCATTTTAACCGACTGAACTTAAAGGTCACATGCAACAAAAATCGAACATAATTAAAACACAGTTTTCACTTATTCATGATATATACAATGCATTGCTGCTTAAGAAAAAAACAAATAAACAAATTATAAGCCCATAATCGCAAATCAAAAGTGCAATATTTTTTATACTTCGGTTTACTTCTCTCGAAACAGAAGCGAGTCAGTGATAGCCGGGATACCAGACCCAGTCTGAGCCAGTGTGCGTGCACTCAACTGTAACGGAGATGATTTTATTGGCTCATTTACCTGTGTTTATGGCCCGATACGCGTTAAGTTCAAATTGCATGTGGTCAGTGATTGAAGATGTGTATTGCATATTGTCATTAGCAGACAGGCAGGCAGGCAGACATATAGGTGTTAATGGAAACAGACATTGAGTTTTTGTTTGCAATCAATATGTTATTTTATGTAACGAGTACATTATTTACTTCTTTGTGTAGGCCTACATATAATCGGGATATATGCATCTTATTTCAAGCTCCGCGAACCTATTCACTGCGCATGCGTTATGAGAGCAGCGCAGCTGTTGAAACTCAGTTTTCCCCAGTTTCGGGGAAATTCAGTGAAATGTTTGAACTCCGATTTCGCGGGCTTTTTTAATCGCGTTTTTTTAACAACTTTATAAGTTGAATTTGCATTTTTATGATTTGTTTCGGTAACTCCATACCAAAGGTATCAGAATCTGCAAAGTTGTATTTTACGTTGCATGTGACCTTTAACATTGTTCCATGGTCAATATCGCAATATTATGCAATGGTAGTATACAGGAGTTTGTTTCAATTTTTGATAAGCCCCATTATTAATGCAAATAAAATTATCAAAAAATGAATAAATAATGTCATGCTCCTCTCAGAGGTAGAGGAACATAGTTTCTATAATTGATTCTTATATTTCCTTGTCAAAACAGAATTCACAAATCACAGATATTTTGTGTATTGGTTTTGTGCGCATAATTTAATATATCATCCAACTCTGATAGTAATTAAACAGCAGGCCGGTGGTAACCATAATGACTATATTGTTGGACCATTTGAAGAATGGATTGGAATAGTAACACTTCCATGTTATCATTTGAGCTTCAAAACATTGGATGAAAGAAAAACTATTTAGGATGAAATAGATCAGATCATTATAATGGCATTATATATACATTAAAAGCGTCATTTATGCTATTATAATGATCTGATCTATTTCATCCTATATATATATATATTATAGAAGATATATTATACTATATATTATACACCAGCCACCAGACACGTCAACTTAATTAATTATTGCTGGAACATTGTTAAAAGCGACGTAAACTTTCTCCACTTTATCTAAAACATTCCATACTCAGTGTTGACCCATGACAGATCATTAATCATTCTTGGGATGTTGGTTGTTTTGGACGGTGGTCCGGACACGCCTAACTTGCCTTTGGGATGGCCCCTTGACCTTGCAACTGTTGAAAAAGTTTCATCAACTAGCAAGCCTCTTTTGCTGACATCAGTTCTCGTGACTCGACCTTCGGTCGCCAATAATAAAATATCTGAAGCCACCTTCGTCAATATCACTTTCTTCTTCCGATGACATGAGTTGAACATTCTTCAAAGCCTCTTCATACTTGGTCTTTTTTGTGGCTGGGGAGGTCAGCTTTTCGAATACCCTTCACTCTGTTACGACTCTTCGCAGAAGAAAACAAACCAATATGCTCATACTTATATTTCCATATATAGGTAAAGTGAAGTAATAAAACCAACGTGATAATTGAATTAATGGCTATTCTGATACTCTTATGGTCAGTAATATCGATAGTTGCATGTTTAGTGGATTTGAACACAGTTAATGAAGTTAATATTTATTGGACGTATGTTCAGCCTCTAACAAAAAACTCAATGTTTAACAATACATAATCCCTTGTTAATTGATAAGTGAAGTCATTTCAGTTAAGATTCACTAATTGACAAGGAGGCCTAATCCCACTGTTGAGTGATCGAGTGAGTCATGTCAGTTAAGGTTCATCAATTAACATGTTAATTGATGAGCGAGTCAGAATCAGTTAGACACCTTGTTGTGTTTTTATTTTACTTACTGTAGATTTTCTGAGTATTTTCTCATGTCATCATTCCGCTTTGTTCGGCTGCCACATTTCTGTCTTGAGGCCTTTCCCTTCTTTGTCTGTAGACATCTTTTCATAGCAACTGAACAAAAAAAAAATGCAATACAGTGGCAGAAAACGCATAGAATATTATATATCTAGCGAAGGGATCACAAAATACAATGGTTAAATGTAAAAAATGCCCATGAACACATAAACAGGTTTTTGTACTACGCAACAAAAATCACTTTCTGAAAGATCAAGAAATGCGGTATTATCATTACATTATAGTGGGTCTTGCTTGTTTTGGCGGTTGCAGTGACGCATGTAAATGCATCATTAACTGATTAAGAACTGTATAGCAAAACTGCAATACCGCCTGAAATTCAGGGCGCGGAATAGCAGGAGTGCTGTCTTTAGCAGTTCCAAGCATAGTCCACAACTTCCTTTGTTCTGCTCTGCTTCCAACCTGAATTAAAGTTCAAATTTATTGTCTTGTGGAATACAAGTTATCACTCAAGAGTCAGATTGTCGTAATTCTACCTGAAGTTGTATCGTTGAACGCGTTTTAATGCATTTGAAACTCTTTGAATTCAGGTGTATATATATGAGCAATATATAGTATATTCATACTTGTATTGTGGATTTAGAGCCATCCCTCCAGCAGTCTCTGCTGCATTCTGAAGTGCCTGCCCCACAGTTTGCCTGTAAAAGATTTATGGGAAAAAATACAACATTCCGATAAATATGACTTGCGTGTCAGCGGCACGATATGGCTGCAATATTGCCGATGTGACAGTAAATATTAACTCACTCAAGTGTGTCAGAACACTGAATCGTCTAAAAATAACTATCACAAAGTTACTGAGAATGGCAGCAGAAATACCTTTTACAAGTCCAGTTGTTTTTCTGTTTGTTTCCAGTCACCGGATTCTTTGACTATCCCTTCCTCTCTGCAGAAATCTCTCCAGTTGTTTCTTGCATATCTGCAATCTGCAAATGAAATTACTGAAAATGACATACTTTCTTGCAGAGTAACTTTGTTTTGACAACCAGTACATTTTCCAAAACTGCCCCCCACGTTCACACCTTGATTACTTCTTTAAGCGGCATTTAGTAGCTGGTATGATGAGGATCCAAGAACTTTTATGGATATGACAACTTCTTTGTTGCAGTGGATGCGACGTTTCGAGGTGCAGATTCTAACACCGTTATCAAAGCAAATGATGCACAATGTATGCACAAGGAGAATTATATACATGACGGGTATGTGTTTATACAGTAGAGGAGGTTGATGTGCAGTGTGTTGACATGGGGCTTGTTGTGATAGGAGATGATTGAAGCCAGGAGAAAGGTGGGTTATTCTTGATTCAGGCCTTTGGATTAGCTTGATCGTAAGCCGTAGGGATGTGGGTAACCTTTGATCTCTGTTGATTAGTTGATTATTTAAGTAATAGACAGGTGGCCTCTCCGGGAAGTTTGTTCATGCGGAACATATCCACTCAGATAATGTACAAGTGCGTATAACCGCAAAAGAAAAAACAAATAACTATAACTCGGTGATTTAGCGCTACACCATACCTGTCGATCTCCTCATTGCGACATATCTCGTCTCAGGGCAAACCAACAGCAATCCACATTTTGTCCCTCCATCAGCTTCATCCTCCGTTCCATTATCTGTAGAAGAATATCTTCCGTGTGTGTTTCTCTGAAACTGTACAATTCAAAGTTATTTGCTGAAGAACTGCCTTTGTCGTCCTGATGTCATATATACTACCCATCAAAAAGTTTAGACTCAAATAAAGCACTCACTGTATGATATGAATATATGGTTACATCAAAGATGAATTTCTCCAACAATCTTTTGGGAACCAACTGCAAAACCTTATGCAGATGAATTGCAATTGAGGATCATGCATCAAATAACTGAAAATCGTGTGCAAATATCGTGCATGAGAACAGCTGCGTTTTGGTGCAAAGTTTTGTTAAAATTCACATGCATCCAAAAAATCAAACATACCGAACCCAGTCAGAGCGGGTGTGATTGCACTCATGTGTAACGGGGTCGTTTTATTGGTTCATTAGCTGATGCACCTTTCATTCGGTTTTGTTTATGGCGTAATAAGCCTCGATAGGTGTTAAGTTCAAATTGCATGTTGTCAGTGACATTGAAATTGTGTGTTGTGTATATTGTCGTGAGCAGTGACAGGCAGGCAGATTGAGTTTTGTTAGCTTACCACAATCAACATGTTTTTGTTTATGCAACGAGGATATTATTTACTCTTGTTTGTATATATATAATCCTGATATGCATCGTGTTTCCAAGCTCCGCGAACCCTGCCTCACTGCGCATGCTGTTATGAGCGCAGCTAAGCTGGAAAGCACTTGTTCCCCAGCGCTAGTGGAAATTTAGTGAATCGTTTGAACTCCGACTTAGCTGGCTTTTTCATCGCATTTTTTTCCAACTTTATGAGTTGAATTTGCATTTTTGATGACTTGTTTCCAGTAATTCCAAAGGTATCAGAATCTGCAAAGTTGTATTTTACGTTGTATGTGACCTTTAAGAATTTCTACGGAGTTTCTTCGTTTCTTGAAATCTCTTGACAATAACCTTTTTCGGCATTACAAATTTGTTTTACGATACTTCAGTTCATATGTAAACTAAAAATTCCTCTAAAACGTGGGAATATTTTGCAAACTCTATATCAGGATAGCTGACTGAAGTACGTCGCTATTTTGTTATAGCCAAGCACTTCCCGTAAAATGATAAGATAAAGTATATTGCTATATTAGTAACTAATTTGTATAATTCTGCTATATATAAATGCGTGCTACTTACAGCATCTCTTGTCAAGGTTAAACTGATGATCGTCTTCAGTTTCGCAGTCTGTGGATTAGAAACATTAGCCTGTGACACACATAAAACATCAAATGCATAACCATCAAAAGAAGCCATGCTATATTACAATTACTGGAACTACATTCAGAGGGAACACCCATTGAAACATCGGAGAGAAAGTACCTGATAACAGGAATGAAAGCTGCTGCATTTGCACAGGCCGTTGCCGTAGGAGTAGACGTGAACTGCACCGCTGCTCCGCTGTTGTCTGATTTTCATTCTTGTCGCTCGCGGACGTGATTGGTGACCGGATTTTGAAAATTCAGTTGCATTCTTATACAACATTTTGAACCATGATAATGAAATAAACAATGGATATTGGTCATACCTTCACAAGTTTTCTCTCATCGACTCAGATAGAAAAAAGTGAACACGTTTGCTGTTGTCTGACAGAGAAGTCGGAATATATAGTTTCCCTTATTTCAGACACATTAAGATTATCATCAATAGCTGAGATAGAATGAGGTTTGATTTCACTGACAGTAAGTACAGTAAGTAATACATGGTAGAAGCAGCATTTGACCATGTTAAGAATATGCAGTTGTGACACCGTAAATTACCTGGTTGCTCTTTGGCAGAGTCTGTCGTAACTAGTTTGGTCTGTGTCTATTTGGTATTCACCCCCTGAACACAAACATAGCATACAAGATAATGTAATGCTGTCTCCGATTCAAAATAGGGATAGGACATATTTTGAAATATCAATTCGACATACAGAACTTTGGTTTACCGTTCTGGCCACTGTACAGTCCCACTGAAAATAGCCGGTGTTAATTAGGGAGCATATTCAACCTTGCTATCCTGACATAAGCCCCAGGGAGAACTTTTATGTCATCCATTAAAGGTTTGAACAGCCAATTAGATCCGGTCTGTTACTTTTTGTTTTCAAATTGTGATTCAATATACTAAATAGGTCATTATTTGGTATGGTAGTCTTGAGTGTAACATTTCAACAACTGTACTGCTGTTGAAGGAGCACATTGCATCATCAGGGATTGCCTTACTACTGATATCTTGTGTAATCAATAATATACTTACCTGAGCTTGATAGCGTCTTCTAAAGAGATATCGCTGACAGACATTCTGACGGCTTCGTAGATGCAAAATCTCAAATTCTACGATAACAAAAATTCAGTATATTGATGTGCGATAATGGACTGCATTTTCCTATCGGTGTTCATATATATATATTCAGAACTATGAGTTCATCCAATTACATATGAGTTGCTCCTCCCATCTGCAGCTTCTCCAACTTTCTGCTGGTTTCATCTGGCTTGAATAACCTGTTACTGTATTTCGAAACAGTCCGGATGTCACTAATTAAAACCCTCTTCTCATGATTCTTAAATTTATTAGCATACACACCTTGTGAACGCATCTCAAATCTTAACGAATGTCCGTTACTGTATTTGTTGGAAGAAATACAATGGGCAGTGCATACAACAATTTGTGGAGCAAGTAAAGAAATATATGTCATACAAATGGTATCGTTGTTTGCCAGTCAGGCACGTTGTTTTATTTTAAGGGTATGTCATGGATTATGAGGCTTGGTCCACTGGGCTTGTTTGATTGTTTTATACCAATATCGCACGGCCTTCACACTGAGGGAATGTTTTTGTTTAGTAATTATATTGCAGTTCTCCATACAACCCAAACATCTCCATGTATTCAGGGGGTGGGGCTTTTTGTTTCGTTTTTATTATTATTCATAAAATGAATTTGAACAATTTTACACTTTATATGAACACCGGTCCCACACAATTTGTAATACATAATTCAATTGAAGCATGTGGCGTCATATGAACTATCATATGAATGGTATATCAAATACAACAATCATTAAATAAACGTAAATACAGAGTTTCACTTTTGATGTCCGACATGCCATATCTGACTTCAACTCTAATAACAATGCCACAGGGACATTGATTATTGTGACATACACAGTTATGTATGTTATGTTTTATGTATTATTAGTAATTTATCGATTTATGCATGTTTAACATAAAAGGACAAATGAGAGTCCACTTGTGACATTGTTGGCTTTGACATCTCCCCTCTTTCACCTGGTGTCCTCTCTCACTAAGTCAGATTCTGTAAAAAACTGGTCTCATAGTTTGTTTCAACAAAAAGCTCAATTAGTGAGATTCGTGAAATTTCTATTAAAGTTATATGTATAATTTTGTTTGCTTATGTTATGCGCTTATCTTCCAAATGTATGCCTGTCTGTGGAATCATCATCTGTGACTTTGTGTCCCTGGTTCTCATGGAAATTAATTTGATATAAAATGAAACATGTAACATGATTCTTGTAAATGGTCACATTAATTTAGGTTACACTGTGATTTATTAAAAAGGAAATTCATTTTGAGACATTTGTCAAACCCTCGCATCTTTGACAACACAACAAATCTACTGTTAAAAGTGCATGAGATTTCGTGAATACAACCCCGTTGCATAACACCGTTAATGAACACAAATGTTTGCGACAGGTGTTAATTGAGAATGTACACTATTTCCCTGTTTGTGTAAAAGCACCGTAATGATTGGGGTTATTACCTTCAAAGTCTTAAGTGATAAAAAGGCTAGTGTGTGTTTTAACAGGCATGATTGGAGTTGAAATTTGATGTTTCATGACATAATATATTTGGTGCCTGCCACCATGAACTCCATTAAGCCAGAGAGTCGCTTCACTGCTCCAACACCTGGAGCCCCTCAATTGATTGCCTGGCTCGCTGTGGTGAGACTAATTAGTGTTCTACACACCTAGGGGATTAAACAGGAAACTGTCTAGTCATTCAAACAAGTCTTGATTGTTCAACTGTGTCGTAAAGGTATATGTTGAAAAGATAGCAGGTGTGCTGTCATATATTGTAACGTTATATGTAATTTTATTGCAAGTTTCTCCCGTAGACCTTTGGCGAATCGAACATTTATGTGTAATTAACATTTGTGTGTATTTCTTGTATGTAAGACACGAGACATACATAAAACAAACTGTCTCTCTCATACCTTTGCGTGAGGTTTAATTTTACAAAACATCTATTAATATTGCATATATCTCAAGGACAGTACCACATGATGAATATGAAGTAAGATGGAACAGATTCATACTTTGTCACTTTGTTTCATCACTGCAACCATATATTACCATGCATATACATTTTCCTTTGTCTTGACTTGATACGGTGTCCCTCCTCACTTAGCCAGATTCTGTAAAACTGGTCTCTCACAAAGCCAGAGTGGGGTTTGGCTGACTGGGAGTTAGAGTTCTGATAACACTTCGTCCATATGAGTTATAGTTTGTTTTAACAAAATGCTCAGTTAGTGATATTTGTGGTTCATGAAATGTGTTTAAGGGAGATACATGTACACTGATATGTATTATTGATGCTCAGTATGGTATTACCCAGATGATGTCATGTACTTTTGTAATCGTGTTAATCGCATAAATGTTATTTTGTCTGGAGACACATAAAATATATATGTTAAAACCAAATTTTGATTTTACAATTATTACAAAACGCACACTCGCATATTTCTTTAATCTTGTCACACTGTAGATATAATATAGACTATAGCCCTTGAACAAAGGCTCACGCTTCGGTGGCTAGTGCTAATTACCTGGCTCGCATCTCTCACTAGCCATAGTGCAATGTTGTTTCAACAAGACCTTTTAGGTGGGACTCTGGTTAAGTCAGAGTGAACGCTTGATACAAAGCGTCATGTGATGGGATTGGATCACGTTCCTGAAAGACTCCTTACTATCTCAATTGCTCATTACAGTGGTTGATCATTTGTTATGTATGACCAATCGTTTTATGATATACCCGTCACATAGGGGGAAGGACAGGTGACAGGTGATGGACGTGGCCTAAATTTCTGAAAGGAACATTTGGTGACTCAGCAGAATGAACAGAGATTGGTTATATCGTTAACCAATGGGTAGGTTGTGTTTCGGCTGTTTCGAATGTTTGAACTGTCGTGTATAGTTTGTGTATTGTAAACATACAGTCAGTTATTATAATGATGTATGAAACATACAACAAAACAGGAATGGGTGGACTCTTTGGCAAGTCAGATCTCAGATATCGAACAAAGGTTTGTTAGTATCTTTAGATAAGTAAACCAATTATCGATTGAAATAATTAAACCATTGAACAGAGATATTATTTATTATTATGTATTATATATATGTGATATGTATATATTCTGTGTAAACAACTTTTACTCGAATATTCAATTGCTAACGGCTGAAGGGATAGTGTAAATCCAGCAAAGGCCATGCAGGAAGCAAATGAACTGTAAGTCCCTCATGGTCCCAAGTATGGTGTTATATCTACAGTTGTTGGCAATCTATAGCCGGTTTCTATATTGTATTATCATATATGGGTAAAATATTCTAGACTGAACTGCACACGCTCCTACCCCCAAACCGAGAAGCATCGTGATTTAGGGTTATTTCTATAATTAGCACAATATAATAGGCTAATAGGTATTTTACATACAATAATTACACATAATAATAAACCTATATCTTTAAAACAATAATAATGATAATGTTGAAGTTTGTTGCCATTTGCACAAACATATATCTTAGATATATGAACTAAACCTGGTGATAAGTCTTACACTCGAGTACTAGTGTGACAGACAAGCCCATGCACAAAACATTCTTGAAATGTGTCCTCACCGTCAATAGTCATATTTACATTTTTGCATGTGGCCGGTCATCAATTTCAGCCTTCCGGGCATGTACCACACAGTCTCTGACCACAAACCCAAATTAGCCCACAGTCTTAAAACAACATTTCATGGTTAGTTGACTGTTTTTACGCAATGATACACCACTAAAAATGTCCACCTCTTTGTGGCAGGTGCTAATTAGAGGGTACCAATTAAATGTATATTCTACCACAATAAGCCCATTATTCCCCTGACAAAGGTTCACTTTCATGACATGTAATAAACCTTGTCCTGGCAGACAGAGGGCTTATAATTAATCCATGATGTAAAGTAGGTCTATGTAATTCGTGTTTATACAAATTGGGAAAAATATTTCCGCTTTTGTGGATAACAAGTAAAATATACATTTAAAACGGTATTTTGGAAAATTGTACCTTACTTGGGGCAAATATAACAGACAATATACATTTTTGACACTGACAATAAGAAAGATGAAGATGAGTGAAGTTATACTAATATAAAGGATTGGTTCCTAGTTGAAGGACGAGTAGAAAACACCTATTTTAAACATGATCACAACTTTCAAAAGAAGTATCTCTTCACGTGTCAGATGCAGTTACATTAATATAAAGCACAAATAGATAGCTCAAAGATGGCATATTCATGCAATCGCCATGAATAAATTTTGTCAAATGCAAAATGCATTATGTAGATCAACAGTAAGAACTATAACAGAACAAAATATGTATGATATCGTTAAACGTACACGCTCATGGGGATCCTTTGAAGGAGGAACTGAACGAAGCAGCAGTAAAATCCTTCCTATATATCCAAAAGATTTCCAAGGCTTTGATAGCTCATATTTCCAATTTTGGAAATGTTTGGATATATGATATTTCCAAATTGGAAATGTTTGGATATGACCATTTTTTCTAGTTGAGTTGTTTGGGTATGGCATACACCAAGACAAAATGCGTGTTTCCAGCAACTCTAGTGATACACGGTTGAATGCTGCAGTTTTTGACAGTGATTCAGAAACTGATTCAGAGATTGATGACCATGTGGATGAAGAGTGAAAGTGGATGTTTTATATATCTTTGCAGTGAATGAGTTGTGAATAATTACTTTTTGAAGATTTTTTAATGCTGACTTTTAACACTTACTTGGTGTCAAAATTAAGCTGTGTCAAGAATGTAATTTCACCCAATATGGCCCCCTGTTATATTTAGGGAAGCATAATTGGTTATAATAACAACATTTTGTGAATGAGATGTTTACTGTATATTTGCAAGAATGTTGTAAATACTGACTTTTAACACTTACATGGTGTTAAATTCAAGCTGTGTCAAGAATGTAATTTCACCCAAAATGGCCCCCTTGGAGGTCAAGACCTGTGATATTTAGGGAAGCATGATTGGTTATTATAACAACATGTTGTGAATGAGATGTTTACTGTATATTTGCAAGAATGTTGTAAATACTGACTTTTAACACTTACATGGCATGGTGTTAAAATCAAGCTGTATCAAGAATGTAATTTCACCCAAAATGGCCCCCTTGGAGGTAAAGACCTGTGATATTTAGGGAAGCATGATTGGTTATTATAACAACATGTTATGAATGAGATGTTTACTGTATATTTGCAAGAATGTTGTAAATACTGACTTTTAACACTTACATGGTGTTAAATTCGAGCTGTGTCAAGAATGTAATTTCACCCAAAATGACCCCCTTTGAGGTCAAGACCTGTGATATTTAGGGAAGCATGATTGGTTATTATAACAACATGTTGTGAATGAGATATTTACTGTATATTTGCAAGAATGTTGTAAATACTGACTTTTAACACTTACATGGTGTTAAAATCAAGCTGTGTCAAGAATGTAATTTCACCCAAAATGGCCCCCTTTGAGGTCAAGACCTGTGATATTTAGGGAAGCATGATTGGTTATTATAACAACATGTTGTGAATGAGATGTTTACTGTATATTTGCAAGAATGTTGTAAATACTGACTTTTAACACTTACATGGTGTTAAAATCAAGCTGTGTCAAAAATGTAATTTCACCCAAAATGGCCCCCTTGGAGGTCAAGACCTGTGATATTTAGGGAAGCATAATTGGTTATTATAACAACATGTTGTAAATGAGATGTTTACTGTATATTTGCAAGAATGTTGTAAATACTGACTTTGAACACATACATGGTGTTAATCAAGCTGTGCCAAGAATGTAATTTCACCTGCAATAGGCCCCTTTGAGGTCAAGACCTGTGACTTTTAGTGGGACATGATTGGTTATCATAAGTACATGTTGTAAAATTGACCTACAGTTTATATTTGCAAAGAAAATTGTGAACAATGAGTGTTTTTTTAATCAATTGGCAAGTAATTGAATTACTGTCCACAATGTATTGCAACCCTAATTGGGCCCCTTGAAGTTAAAACCTTGTGATTGATGTTGACATGTTTCTTCATCATGAATACCTGTTGTAAAACTGATACTATTTGTATGTAAATAAACTGATAGTTGTATATAAGTCATTATGACACACTGATATTTCAGACTTCTTGTTATTTTTCATGAGAACTGATAAAACCCATGGCCTTAGATCATTTAAAAAATATATTTTTTATGCAAAGCTATCTTGTCTCTAAACAAATAACATGTGTTCAGCCAATTCTGTTTGTGGGCCAAAAACCACCCTTATCATACCTTGTCCTTTCACGAATGTTTAGTTCGAAGTCAATTTTTACAAATGCCAACATTATTAGTGTGTTTTGGCGATTGTTAAACAATAGAAAATCAATTTCAACAATTTTGAATAAATTTCATATATCAAAAATAAAATGGGCCACTTTCTTTTGCCCTTGAGTGTATACTGTCTAATTTACCTTGAAACTGGTTGGAGAAAACAGGTTTGGAGTATCTAAGGAAGGCAGTCGAATGACCAAGCTCCGATGCTGCTTAACTGAGTCAGCTGAAGCCGCATTTTCTCGACAGGTTCAGGTCACCTTATTTCTCGCTGAAGGAGAGCGCCATCTTGGTTTCTCTAAAACATGGAGCCTGCAAAATGAACTTGGCGTGATTATATCTGTACGTGTTTGAACGAATCACTGTCACATTCAGTGATTAAGACATAGTTCGTAATGTAGGCCATTCAATTTTCCATTTTGTCTTTACGAATACAGCTTAAGAGGTTTACCGATTACACATAATATTCTACTTTCGCTAAACTTTTTATCAGTCTATATTTTGTATGAATGTCTTATTATGCACTGAGCGATTATCCCATTTAGCTATAAACATATTACACGGCTTAACAACGCAGTAATGGGCACAGTACCTTATTCAAGCTGTAAGCTGAGCGTGGGTTTGAGTAGTAGTTATTTCCCTTACCCAAATAGCTCTATTGCGCATGACCTATGCACTGTATAGTGTGCTATTCAGGCAGCCAAGGAGAGCACTCAGGGAGTAATTCAGGTAAAGAATGTAGGCGCACTCTTTCTCCTTATCTACACAGGTATTGCAACAGGTTGTTTGACGCGACGTAGCAGGAGGCTTCAACCAAGCATGACTTTACTGGCTTTGTATTGTTAGCTCTATGTGAAAACGTTACAGAGTAAACCAACTCTCACAATTTGACATTGCAGTCAGTGTTACATCAGTTTGTGTGTAGGATATATTTGAAGACCTTATTTCTTAACTTTGTTGCAGGGTCGGTGGGGTAGCCCAGTGGTTAAAGCGTTCGCTCATTACGCCGAAGACCCGGGTTCGATTCCCCACATGGGTACAATGTGTGAAGCCCATTTCTGGTGTCCCCCTCCGCGATATTGCTGGAATATTGCTAAAAGCTGCGTAAAGCATACTCACTCACTCACATTGTTGCCTGTGAAGTATAAAGTATTGATATCATTTCTGGAGGTCATAAAGAAGGGAATGGAATTGTGTGTGATTTACGTACGTATGTTTTAGTAAATACTGAATTCTCAAATCATATGGGGCGATGGGGTGGCCTAATGGTTAAAGCGTCCGCTCGTCACACTCAATATCCGGGTTCTATTCTACACATGGCTACAATGTGTTGAGCACATTTGTGGTGTCATACGCCTTGATACTGTTGGAATATTGCCGACAGCTGCGTAAAACACATTCAAATCATTAAGATCTGGGCATGTAAAAATGAAGTGGATTTCATTTTCTGTACCTCTTACACATACGGTACAAGCTATCTCATTTTTATCGATACTTATTGTTTCTACCTTCATTGCTCAAACTCATTCTAAACCTTGCAACTTTCCACGTACTCTTCCAGACTTGATTACGAAAAGGTAATATTTGCCTTCAAGAAGACTTTAAAACGATCTGTGAGATTCATATCATGTACTTTCGTTCTACTGTGAAGGCTAATATAAAAAATCCAAAAACAAAAACAAACTGATTGTGGAGCGTTCCGGGAATTCCAGTAAAACGTATGGACATTGTGTGCCAAAAAGAGTTATATTCAAGATGTTTGGATGAGCCTGAGCACCCGATCCCGTTAGTCGCCTCTTATGACAAGCATGGGTTGCTGAAGACCAATTCTAACCCGGATCTTTACGGATTTTATGTTCTACACTCTGAACATTTACATTGATAGTGCTATTTTTAGAAGTGTGTGCCCATTGTCCCCATTTCGTTGAGAGCTTGTTTTTTGGCTTCCCCTCCTCAATTCGAGCAACTGTTATGTCAGTATCCGTTGCTGTCTTCCTGCCATTATAAATGTTCATGTCATTGAGATATTGATCGTTTTGAAACACGCATACTTCATGTAACTATCATTTATTAACTTGTATTGATTTTGAAACTATTCACGAGTTTCCTTCGGTTGTAAGTGTATTAAAGTTTTTCACACTTTATAACACAAATATACTATATTCAAATTTACTTGACACTCTTTGTACATTCTGTATATCCTAAAGGTGATATGCACTACTTAGTCATTGCTCAATTTGTCGGTATACAAAGTTTGCTACGTTTCTACATTATTCGTAATATGGAAGCAAACGATGTGCTACGTAAAGTCAAGTAAGATCTTTCGTCTGAATTTAGATTCCCTGTTATTCATATAAAGTTCATATCCTAACAATGACAGACATATATAAATACTTATACAAGGCATAAATTGAAATTTTAAATTGGACAAAATTGGACAAACGTGTTTTTGACGTCAAACAAAGTTGACCGCTAGTGACCAAAGCGATGACGTCAATCAATGGGAAACAATGCTGGAAGCTGAAGCACCGAACGTCCCTACGATCCCAATTAAGGTGGAATTGCTTTGGTTGCTACTGGTCCACAGCCTAGTTGTAATTAATCTTTAATAATCTGATAAAAAATAAAAAATAATATTGACATGTTCTGTTTTAAAATACACTCTAATATCTTACTTTTACTTGCCTTTATAGTAATATAAGCTAGTGGGTACAAAGCTGCAATATTGCCGATTTGATGTAAAAATTCGACTCACTCAAAACAAAATTGAGGGAAGTGGTTGAATGTAACACATTTGCCGACTTTCAAACATTATGTGACACTGGTAATGAAATACTGGTTAACGTCCTGATGAAAATCGTGTTATTTCCATTTTAATGTTGGTGCTCTTTCACTGGTGATAAAAGCAACGGATTAATTGACACTAGAAAGGACAAATTGTAATATATGGCCAAAAGCCGAATCAATCCTCAAATTTGACATTGCTTAGTTCGACACATGTCAAATTTCAAACATGATTATTATGGCACTCAGGAATTAGCACATGTAAATTCAATAAAGTCGCTGAAACGGTTTCACCGGCAGCAAATATATTTTTATTAAAACTGTTTTTGATCACTCAATGGTAACTCCAGCGCCGTGTAAAACAATTATTGCTTCATTGTGCAGTTACCAGGACCGCCAGGGAATCTCTGCCGAAAGACCTCTGATTTCCACTACATTATGGGCGTCCGTTTATTACATACTATCAAATCATGATGATTGCAGGTGTTCAGTAAAAGCTGAGTGTGTCCTTACCCATCGCTGGTGAATTCTGGGAAAATCAGTTGTAAATTTAGTGTTCCTCGAAAAGGATATCCAGAATACTTAAGGGAACATGTAGCACAGAAAGTTACTATTAGAAGACATGGGTTGAATGTGGATATCAGAAAGAAAATAATCAAGGAACGAGGTATCAGAAGCTATTAAATGCAACGTGCAAATTGTCAGACAAGAGAAAGTTCAGGAAAAAAGATATAATAATAAATATATATTCCATTTATATTGCGCATTTATCCATGCACATTGCTGACAAAACGCTGACGTATTACCTCTGGTCAACGAGTACAGAACACTCCATGTGGAGAATACAATTGCAACCGGTCGCCTGTCAGGCGCTCAAGATTCAAATTCAGACTACCATCGTATCATACCAGATACCCAATTTTACTGCTGGGTGGACAGGGTCAGTTTTGAACAAACTCACTTGCCTAAGGTGAGACCACATGTATTACATGTGCTTCGTTGTGGGACAGGACTGATAGTCCAAGAAACTCTCAGGAGTCAAGCTGCTCAAGCACGGTCACCCTTCCGAGGACTGTCCGCGCCCTACGTTATCAGGAGAGAAGATCCTTACGATCATACAGTGCAGGAGAGACTATGGCGTCGAGTGACAGCAATATGGAGAGGACATCTGCATGACAAAAAGTGTCTGTACGCTCCTGATCCCTGATCAGAAACAACTAAGGGTCCCCGTGTCTCGTGAAAATGTATGTGGTTTTGAAGCAGTTTCAGCTGATGTTTGTTTAGCGGTTTGAGTCCCGGGTTCCTCACAATCAGTCCCAGACTTAACAGGAAGGGAAATATTCCAACAGACCCTCCGGTAGTAACACTCGCGTGAATGAGTGAGCTACGAGTTTAAGTCGCATCGGCAATATATCATGCCACATCGTGACTAAAAGAAGTTATAAATTGACGGTAAACACAGATCAATTTCACAAACCTGTCAGCAAAACAGTAAAATGACAATAAAGCAATTAGTATATCACAGAAAAGAATTTACAACTAGCATCTATCTGTTGTACACAGGGGGGTATAAAACGTTTTTGGTGACCTAATTGAACACCTGGCTGACCTCATTTTACAGGGGGCAATGACCTTGTACTGAGCTGACCGTGGGAAAAATTAATGTTACTTATGTAAACGGAACTTTCCCACTAAAAGAAAAGATTTCAATAAGGGATATGCTATTTATCAATTTATGCTGGATCCCAAACGCATAGAAGGGAACTGTTTGAAAACCTCAAAACAAGGCAACCTTCATTTGGAGTTACATTTTAAGTCAGCGCTTCCGGAAGGTATCAACTGTCTCATTTACAGCGAGGATCAGTTGATTTTTTTAAGTGGACGAAGCACGTAACATTAGCAACACCATGAATACACGACAACTACAATGCCTCTTGAACAAAGACAGTGTTACTAAAGGGATGGAAATCAAAGTGCTTGCTGCCAATCAGTTACCACGGACCATATCCACATATCCCAAAGGATACATTTTGAATAGCCAAGCCTGTCATCAACCTGGACAACACTGGATAGCTATTTGGATGCAAGATTCAAAACACACAGAACATTTTGACAGTTGTTGACAGTTATTACTGTCAACCCAAGGTTAAACGATATGCTACTGTATAGATATGTGTTTTCATTATGTGTCACTTATAGTAAACGTGGTCCTCCTCCTTAAAAGATGTCTTTGTACCCATCAAACTGAAAAAAATGTACAGACTGTGGATATCTATATAAAGGACAGGAACGGTGATTTAGCTTCATTTAGCCGTGGACCCGTGATAGTGACACTTCATCTGAAACCTCTGTGTTATAGTCAGTATTCATTCTGAACAAGAAAATGAACAGTAGATACTGGAGACCCTATCTGGACGACCCTAATAAATGGACCAAATATTACTATTTGCAGGCTAAAGGATATCAATCCCTTTACTAACATTGATGATTATGTGATCTATTATGAGAAACAAGGGGTAAAGATGGACCTACCCCATTCTAAAGAGAATTTTGCACTTACTTCTCCAGCCCAACAAGTCGTTCAACAGGCCAAAGCACGTATTCAGATGCAGGAGAACGGGGGAACTGAAGCCAAAATAATTACTACCTCTCAGAGTCGTCCAAACAAATGGAAGACGACTTTTTAGATAAATGCAGCCAGTAGACAGGTTTGCTGCCATTTAGACATGCACCACCATGCAGTCAGCAACGTGTCCCGTGTGCTATCAGACTTTTTCCAGAAGGGATGCCATGCTTAGACATCTCTGGAATCAACACAGACGAGCAACGCAGCCACCACCACCACCACGAGCACGACCAGCAACACCACCACCACAAGCACCACCACCACCACCACCACAAGTACCATCACCTATGATGCAACCAGTGCAACCACATGTGGGTGCTTTGGAAGAATTTAGGCTTCTACACCCCTTTACCATGGGAAAACGTACTTAGTGAAGCAGCTTTTAGAACGGATGAACATTAAATGTTATCCTGAACGTATTATTTGGCTCCACAAACGATGGCAGCTCTTGTATAAATACCATTCAAACCCGTGTTTACCCCTATGTGGAATTTCATCAAGGCATTCCTTCTGATCTCGAAAAGGATCAGTTTTTTGGACCCCCATGTGGTGAACGTGGTTATCCTCGACGACTTAATACCGACAGCGAGCAAAGCTCCACGCATTACAGATCTGTTTACGGAAGGAAGTCATCATCGTAATCTCTCAGTGATAGCCTTGAACCAGAATTTGTATTTCAGTAAGGATCCCACACAACGAAGAAACTGCCATTATCTGCTTCTGTTCAACAACCCTATCGATCAACAACCGATCTAAAACCACAAACACCTCCCCATTTGCGACTTTGTCCCAATGATTTCAGTTTAAAAGGAGACCTCCAAGCTAGGACCATTCAGTCTGAGTTAGACTTTCGGCGTGAGCAGACCTGTGAAGAAAACCTCCTAACCATGCCATCTTGTGATGACTGTGGACTGTTTCAAGACGTGCATGATTTGCAAAAACACAGAAGAAACTGGTGTCCTGTAAAGTCTTCAGTGGGTCCACTGGGAATACCCCAAGTTAAAAGGAAGTGGGAGGAAGACGACAGCTTCTCTCCTGTGAAGGCACCACATCCACTGTCAGATTGTGACTATTGTGGTCAAGTGTTTAGCAATAACCACAACTTACAAAGACATTTACACGATAAACAATGTCCTGAAATGGAAAATGATGATGATGATGATGAATCATTAAATGATGTCACACAAAACAACAGGAAAAAAAAGATTGCTTATCTCGAAGAACAAGGTATAAGACAAATGTATTTATGTACACATGAGCTGAATAAAGACTTTTTGAATGAGAAACGACAGCTGTACATGAAAAGAGGTTTAAACAAAGACATGATTCAAGCCATACTGAACAAATTCATCTGGCGCACGTTTAGAGAGACGTATGCCCGATTTATTACTTATCTGTACCATATGCAGTGTGTTCCAAAGACTGAAACAAGAAGGAGACACAAATAATCTGTATCATGACGTGTTTTCCAATCTGTACCAATATAAGTGTTGGGTCGAAGGCTTGACTGAAGATGAAGACATAACATCTGATGAAGAGAGTGAAGGACAGGACGATGAGGCGGGGCAATAAGACAATTCACAACAGATGTAAAGTAGACTTCTGGGAGCGCTCCTATCCTAAAACCTACTCGTTTGAAACGGAGCTAATAAAAAAAAATGAAATCAGTATATCTTGTTTTTTGTCATGTATACCTCGTTAGGATGGGAAAACCACATTAACTTGGTGCGCCTAGTGGCAGCAAGATGATCCCCAGGGAGTTGAGAATGGTAATATGACTAAGATTGACATCCAAGGGAACATTTACCAGCACTTTGAGCATGCATGCGGGATGGACTATAGCGTTATATAAGTACCCATATAATAATAATATACACCTATGCGTAATCATTCATACATTTATGATTACTCTTTCATACTAACACTATACAATTACACCCCATTCTTGATGGAATTTTAGATGAATATCATGAAAGTTGCATTCCTAAATAGGTAGGGAAGCGCATGTATAATCCCCATGACGAGAACGCACATTTCTACAGTCAAAGCTGACACGCCCTAGCTAGTGTTGATTCTAACGAGCATGTAGCATTTTATTGATGGATGTTTTTGGTTTTAAAATACATCAAGTATTGTCTTATCATGATGCATTCATTCAATACAAAATCATACTATTTAGTTTGAGAGTAGGGAGTAATTCCACCATATTAACATAGGTTGTTTACACTCGCGAGAAATCTCCAGGCTAACTGGCGACAGAAACTTCCCTCCCCCTGCCACAGCAGTGATGGCGTGATGTCATGGTGTGATGCTATGATGTCACGCTGGATGTGTCATCCGTGTCCAATGCGGTACGCGGTCATTGACCTCAGTCAGCCTGAGTCACACCGGAGTGAGTTCGAAAGTTGCTTTATGCTGTTTGGCATGATGTCATGGTGTGATGCTATGATGTCACGCCGGATCCGTTTCCCATGGGGCGTGCGGTCATTGACCCCTGTGAAATGAGGTCAGCCAGGTGTTCAATAGTTGCTCTATGTTGATTGGTAAAAATAATGGCGTGATGTCTTGGTGTGATGCTATGATGTGTCATCCGTTTTCCCACGGGGGTGCGCGGTCATTGCCCCCTGTGAAATGAAGTCAGCCAGGTGTTCAATTAGGTCACCAAAAATGTTTTATACCCCCATGTGTACAACATCTATCTCTATAATTTGATTTCTATTTGGAACAATACATTATAAAAAAGTCG
Source organism: Haliotis rubra (assembly GCF_003918875.1). Classification (NCBI taxonomy): domain Eukaryota; kingdom Metazoa; phylum Mollusca; class Gastropoda; order Lepetellida; family Haliotidae; genus Haliotis; species Haliotis rubra. The sequence goes on from NW_025765325.1 coordinate 1,390,023, forward strand.
GCTATATATCACCAGCATCGGAAGGTAGATCACAACACTATGGATCATGGAGACATACAATACTTTTGCCAAATTCATGGACCCTAGCTGGATTTACACCATCCCTTTACATGCTAGGGGCAGGAGACAAATCTAACCATAATTTAATACAGCACATATGCTTATATTAAAGAATAGGCTTGGTCTAAAATTTTCTTTGAATGTTTCGGGACTTATACATCTATGGAATACTGTAAGGGACATTCTCGCGATCTCGCATTCTCGCGATCTAGACCTTTGGAAAACAGCTAAAAAAATGCCAAAAATGCGAGAACGCGAGATTTGGCCAAAACCTCGCGTTCTCGCGTTTTTGTGCCAAATGTCCATGCAGTCCTATGTAATGATTTTTAAAATCGTGAGAATGCGAGGATTGCAACACTTGATAACTTGCGTTATCGTGCTTTGTGTGGCGTTACAGTTCTATGTAATGCTTTTTAAAACACGAGATCGTCTCTCAGGAGGACAATAATTGTATACTATTTGAACCTCCTTTGAGGATACAGCCACTGACATTCTCAGTTTTTCATTTCAACTACCAACCAGCAAAAGAAATCTATCTACAAAACATATCAATACAGAATTATCAACCAATTCTATGTCTCATAAAAAGTTAGTAAGTAAATGGCAGTTAACATTATTAAAAAAGATCTTTAACAGTTTTACACTGAAATATTTATCCTCTGTGATGAAAAATCAACAGTCAAGCAGGATATGCTCCACTGTGATTCTTTCTTCACAAGGGATGCAAAAAGGATCCTCATCTTTCAATAAACATTCATGTGTATATCTGCGGTGGCCAATACCGCATGGATAGTTGGTTTAATTTCATGCAATTTATTTATTATTTATACCTACTTGAGTGTATCACATGGCTACCTGCTACTCTCTCAGAACCAGTGGCGATGTGATTGTCACCATGGGCAGAGGACGATCTGATTGTGCCTCCATCGACATGGCAACCAGTGGCGATCTGATTGTCACCATGGGCATCAACATGGCTACCTCGTCTCTCCAACCAGTGGCGATCTGATTGTCACCATGGGCATCGACATGGCTACCTCCTCTCTCCAACCAGTGGCGATCTGATTGTCACCATGGGCATCGACATGGCTACTGCTCCTCTCTCCAACCAGTGGCGATCTGATTGTCACCATGGGCATCACATGGCTACCTCGTCTCTCCAACCAGTGGCGATCTGATTGTCACCATGGGCATCAACATGGCTGCCTCGTCGTCTCTCCAACCAGTGGCGATCTGATTGTCACCATGGGCATCAACATGGCTACCTCCTCGTCTCTCCACCAGTGGCGATCTGATTGTCTCATCCATGGCTGCCTCCTCTCTCCCAGTGGCGATCTGATTGCATCGACATTGTCACCAGTGGGATCATTGTCACCATGGGCACGACATGGCTACCTCGTCTCTCCAACCAGTGGCGATCTGATTGTCACCATGGGCATCGACATGGCTACCTCGTCTCTCCAACCAGTGGCGATCTGATTGTCACCATGGGCATCAACATGGCTGCCTCGTCTCTCCAACCAGTGGCGATCTGATTGTCACCATGGGCATCAACATGGCTGCCTCGTCTCTCCAACCAGTGGCGATCTGATTGTCACCATGGGCATCGACATGGCTACCTCGTCTCTCCAACCAGTGGCGATCTGATTGTCACCATGGCATCGATCACATGGCCCTCTCTCTCAACAAGTGGCGATCTGATTGTCACCATGGGCATCGACATGACCTCAAGTCGATCTCCAACCAGTGGCGATCTGATTGTCACCATGGGCATCAACATGGCTGCCTCCTCTCTCCAACAAGTGGCGATCTGATTGTCACCATGGGCATCGACATGGCTACCTCGTCTCTCCAACCAGTGGCGATCTGATTGTCACCATGGGCATCGACATGGCTGCCTCGTCTCTCCAACCAGTGGCGATCTGATTGTCACCATGGGCATCAACATGGCTACCTCCTCTCTCCAACCAGTGGCGATCTGATTGTCACCATGGGCATTGACATGGCTACCTCGTCTCTCCAACCAGTGGCGATCTGATTGTCACCATGGGCATCGACATGGCTACCTCGTCTCTCCAACCAGTGGCGATCTGATTGTCACCATGGGCATCGACATGTCAGCATGGGCCTCGCTACCTCCTCTCTCCAACCAGTGGCGATCTGATTGTCACCATGGGCATCAACATGGCTGCCTCCTCTCTCCAACCAGTGGCGATCTGATTGTCACCATGGGCATCGACATGGCTACCTCGTCTCTCCAACCAGTGGCGATCTGATTGTCACCATGTGCATCGACATGTCACCATGGGCATCAACATGGCTGCCTCTCTCTCCAACCAGTGGCGATCTGATTGTCACCATGGGCATCAACATGGCTGCCTCCTCTCTCCAACCAGTGGCGATCTGATTGTCACCATGGGCATCAACATGGCTGCCTCCTCTCTCCAACAAGTGGCGATCTGATTGTCACCATGGGCATCGACATGGCTACCTCCTCTCTCCAACCAGTGGCGATCTGATTGTCACCATGGGCATCGACATGGCTGCCTCCTCTCTCCAATAAGTGGCGATCTGATTGTCACCATGGGCATCAACATGGCTGCCTCCTCTCTCCAACAAGTGGCGATCTGATTGTCACCATGGGCATTGACATGGCTACCTCGTCTCTCCACCCAGTGGCGATCTGATTGTCACCATGGGCATCGACATGGCTGCCTCGTCTCTCCAACCAGTGGCGATCTGATTGTCACCATGGGCATCAACATGGCTGCCTCCTCTCTCCAACCAGTGGCGATCTGATTGTCACCATGGGCATCAACATGGCTACACCCCCTCTCCAATAGGTGGTGATCAGATTGTCACCATGGGCATCAACATGGCTGCCTCGTCTCTCCAACCAGTGGCGATCTGATTGTCACCATGGGCATTGACATGGCTACATCGTCTCTCCAACCAGTGGCGATCTGATTGTCACCATGTGCATCGACATGGCTACCTCGTCTCTCCAACCAGTGGCGATCTGATTGTCACCATGGGCATCGACATGGCTACCTCGTCTCTCCAACCAGTGGCGATCTGATTGTCACCATGGGCATCGACATGGCTACCTCGTCTCTCCAACCAGTGGCGATCTGATTGTCACCATGGGCATCGACATGGCTACCTCGTCTCTCCAACCAGTGGCGATCTGATTGTCACCATGGGCATCGACATGGCTACCTCGTCTCTCCAACCAGTGGCGATCTGATTGTCACCATGGGCATCGACATGGCTACCTCGTCTCTCCAACCAGTGGCGATCTGATTGTCACCATGGGCATCAACATGGCTACCTCGTCTCTCCAACCAGTGGCGATCTGATTGTCACCATGGGCATCAACATGGCTGCCTCCTCTCTCCAACCAGTGGCGATCTGATTGTCACCATGGGCATCTGGATTGTACCTCACCATGGGCATCATCACATGGCTACCTCTCTCTCTCCAACCAGTGGCGATCTGATTGTCACCATGGGCATCGACATGGCTACCTCGTCTCTCCAACCAGTGGCGATCTGATTGTCACCATGGGCATCGACATGGCTGCCTCGTCTCTCCAACCAGTGGCGATCTGATTGTCACCATGGGCATTGACATGGCTACCTCCTCTCTCCAACCAGTGGCGATCTGATTGTCACCATGGGCATCAACATGGCTGCCTCCTCTCTCCAACCAGTGGCGATCTGATTGTCACCATGGGCATCGACATGGCTATCCTCTGGCTCTCTCCAACAAGTGGCGATCTGATTGTCACCATGGGCATCGACATGGCTGCCTCCTCTCTCCAACAAGTGGCGATCTGATTGTCACCATGGGCATCGACATGGCTACCTCCTCTCTCCAATAAGTGGCGATCTGATTGTCACCATGGGCATCGACATGGCTGCCTCCTCTCTCCAATAAGTGGCGATCTGATTGTCACCATGGGCATCAACATGGCTGCCTCCTCTCTCTAACAAGTGGCGATCTGATTGTCACCATGGGCATCAACATGGCTGCCTCGTCTCTCCAACCAGTGGCGATCTGATTGTCACCATGGGCATCAACATGGCTGCCTCCTCTCTCCAACCAGTGGCGATCTGATTGTCACCATGGGCATCAACATGGCTGCCTCCTCTCTCCAACCAGTGGCGATCTGATTGTCACCATGGGCATCAACATGGCTACCTCCTCTCTCCAACCAGTGGCGATCTGATTGTCACCATGGGCATCAACATGGCTGCCTCGTCTCTCCAACCAGTGGCGATCTGATTGTCACCATGGGCATTGACATGGTTACATCGTCTCTCCAACCAGTGGCGATCTGATTGTCACCATGTGCATCGACATGGCTACCTCGTCTCTCCAACCAGTGGCGATCTGATTGTCACCATGGGCATCGACATGGCTACCTCGTCTCTCCAACCAGTGGCGATCTGATTGTCACCATGGGCATTGACATGGCTACCTCGTCTCTCCAACCAGTGGCGATCTGATTGTCACCATGGGCATCAACATGGCTACCTCGTCTCTCCAACCAGTGGCGATCTGATTGTCACCATGGGCATCAACATGGCTACCTCGTCTCTCCAACCAGTGGCGATCTGATTGTCACCATGGGCATCGACATGGCTACCTCGTCTCCAACCAGTGGCGATCTGATTGTCACCATGGGCATCGACATGGCTACCTCGTCTCTCCAACCAGTGGCGATCTGATTGTCACCATGGGCATCGACATGGCTACCTCGTCTCTCCAACCAGTGGCGATCTGATTGTCACCATGGGCATCGACATGGCTGCCTCGTCTCTCCAACCAGTGGCGATCTGATTGTCACCATGGGCATCGACATGGCTACCTCATGGTCTCTCCAACCAGTGGCGATCTGATTGTCACCATGGGCATCGACATGGCTACCTCGTCTCTCCAACCAGTGGCGATCTGATTGTCACCATGGGCATCAACATGGCTACCTCTACCAGTGGCGATCTGATTGTCACCATGGGCATCGACATGGCTCCTCTCTCCAACAGTGGCGATCTGATTGTCACCATGGGCATCGACATGGCTACCTCGTCTCTCCAACCAGTGGCGATCTGATTGTCACCATGGGCATCAACATGGCTACCCCTCTCTCTCCAACCAGTGGCGATCTGATTGTCACCATGGGCATCGACATGGCTACCTCTCTCTCCAACCAGTGGCGATCTGATTGTCACCATGGGCATCGACATGGCTACCTCGTCTCTCCAACCAGTGGCGATCTGATTGTCACCATGGGCATCGACATGGCTACCTCGGCATCTCTCCCTCTCTCCAGTGGCGATCTGATTGTCACCATGGGCATCAACATGGCTGCCTCGTCTCTCCACCCAGTGGCGATCTGATTGTCACCATGGGCATCAACATGGCTGCCTCCTCTCTCCAACCAGTGGCGATCTGATTGTCACCATGGGCATCAACATGGCTGCCTCGTCTCTCCAACAAGTGGCGATCTGATTGTCACCATGGGCATCAACATGGCTACCTCCTCTCTCCAACAAGTGGCGATCTGATTGTCACCATGGGCATCGACATGGCTGCCTCGTCTCTCCAACCAGTGGCGATCTGATTGTCACCATGGGCATCGACATGGCTGCCTCCCTCTCTCCAACCAGTGGCGATCTGATTGTCACCATGGGCATCATCGACATGGCTGCCTCAAGTGGCTCCAATCGATTGTCACCATGGGCATCTCTCCAACCAGTGGCGATCTGACCAGTCACCATGGGCATTGTCACCATGGCATACATGGCTGCCTCCTCTCTCCAACCAGTGGCGATCTGATTGTCACCATGGGCATCAACATGGCTGCCTCTCTCTCCAACCAGTGGCGATCTGATTGTCACCATGGGCATCAACATGGCTGCCTCCTCGTCTCTCCAACCAGTGGCGATCTGATTGTCACCATGGGCATCAACATGGCTGCCTCCTCTCTCAACCAGTGGCGATCTGATTGTCACCATGGGCATCAACATGGCTACCTCGTCTCTCCAACCAGTGGCGATCTGATTGTCACCATGGGCATCGACATGGCTACCTCGTCTCTCCAACCAGTGGCGATCTGATTGTCACCATGGGCATCGACATGGCTACCTCCTCTCTCCAACCAGTGGCGATCTGATTGTCACCATGGGCATCGACATGGCTACCTCTCTCTCCAACCAGTGGCGATCTGATTGTCACCATGGGCATCGACATGGCTACCTCGTCTCTCCAACCAGTGGCGATCTGATTGTCACCATGGGCATCGACATGGCTACCTCGTCTCTCCAACCAGTGGCGATCTGATTGTCACCATGGGCATCAACATGGCTACCTCGTCTCTCCAACCAGTGGCGATCTGATTGTCACCATGGGCATCGACATGGCTACCTCGTCTCTCCAACCAGTGGCGATCTGATTGTCACCATGGGCATCGACATGGCTACCTCGTCTCTCCAACCAGTGGCGATCTGATTGTCACCATGGGCATCGACATGGCTACCTCGTCTCTCCAACCAGTGGCGATCTGATTGTCACCATGGGCATCAACATGGCTGCCTCGATTCTCTCCATGGGCATCCAGTGGCGATCTGATTGTCACCATGGGCATCAACATGGCTGCCTCCTCTCTCCAACCAGTGGCGATCTGATTGTCACCATGGGCATCAACATGGCTGCCTCCTCTCTCCAACCAGTGGCGATCTGATTGTCACCATGGGCATCAACATGGCTGCCTCGTCTCTCCAACCAGTGGCGATCTGATTGTCACCATGGGCATCAACATGGCTGCCTCCTCTCTCCAACCAGTGGCGATCTGATTGTCACCATGGGCATCGACATGGCTACCTCGTCTCTCCAACCAGTGGCGATCTGATTGTCACCATGGGCATCAACATGGCTACCTCGTCTCTCCAACCAGTGGCGATCTGATTGTCACCATGGGCATCGACATGGCTGCCTCCTCTCTCCAACCAGTGGCGATCTGATTGTCACCATGGCATCAACATGGCTACCATCAACCAGTGGCGATCTGATTGGACATGGCTCCGTCTCTCCACCCAGTGGCGATCTGATTGTCACCATGGGCATCAACATGGCTACCTCCTCTCTCCAACATTGTCACCATGGGCATCAACATGGCTGCCTCTCTCCAACAAGTGGCGATCTGATTGTCACCATGGGCATCAACATGGCTGCCTCCTCTCTCCAACCAGTGGCGATCTGATTGTCACCATGGGCATCAACATGGCTGCCTCGCTCTCTCCAACCAGTGGCGATCTGATTGTCACCATGGGCATCGACATGGCTACCTCCTCTCTCCAACCAGTGGCGATCTGATTGTCACCATGGGCATCGACATGGCTGCCTCCTCTCTCCAACAAGTGGCGATCTGATTGTCACCATGGGCATCAACATGGCTGCCTGCTCTCTCCAACAAGTGGCGATCTGATTGTCACCATGGGCATTGACATGGTTACCTCGTCTCTCCACCCAGTGGCGATCTGATTGTCACCATGGGCATCAACATGGCTGCCTCCTCTCTCCAACCAGTGGCGATCTGATTGTCACCATGGGCATCGACATGGCTGCCTCGTCTCTCCAACCAGTGGCGATCTGATTGTCACCATGGGCATCAACATGGCTACCTCGTCTCTCCAACCAGTGGCGATCTGATTGTCACCATGGCATCGACATGGCTACCTCGTCTCTCCAACCAGTGGCGATCTGATTGTCACCATGGGCATCAACATGGCTGCCTCGTCTCTCCAACCAGTGGCGATCTGATTGTCACCATGGGCATCGACATGGCTACCTCGTCTCTCCAACCAGTGGCGATCTGATTGTCACCATGGGCATCGACATGGCTACCTCGTCTCTCCAACCAGTGGCGATCTGATTGTCACCATGGGCATCGACATGGCTACCTCGTCTCTCCAACCAGTGGCGATCTGATTGTCACCATGGGCATCGACATGGCTACCTCGTCTCTCCAACCAGTGGGCGATCTGATTGTCACCATGGGCATCGACATGGCTACCTCGTCTCTCCACCCAGTGGCGATCTGATTGTCACCATGGGCATCAACATGGCTACCTCGTCTCTCCAACCAGTGGCGATCTGATTGTCACCATGGGCATCAACATGGCTACCTCGTCTCTCCAACCAGTGGCGATCTGATTGTCACCATGGGCATCGACATGGCTGCCTCGTCTCTCCAACCAGTGGCGATCTGATTGTCACCATGGGCATCAACATGGCTACCTCTCTCTCCAACCAGTGGCGATCTGATTGTCACCATGGGCATCGACATGGCTACCTCGTCTCTCCAACCAGTGGCGATCTGATTGTCACCATGGGCATCAACATGGCTACCTCGTCTCTCCAACCAGTGGCGATCTGATTGTCACCATGGGCATCGACATGGCTACCTCCTCTCTCCAACCAGTGGCGATCTGATTGTCACCATGGGCATCAACATGGCTGCCTCCTCTCTCCAACAAGTGGCGATCTGATTGTCACCATGGGCATCAACATGGCTGCCTCCTCTCTCCAATAAGTAGCGATCTGATTGTCACCATGGGCATCAACATGGCTGCCTCCTCTCTCCAACCAGTGGCGATCTGATTGTCACCATGGGCATCAACATGGCTGCCTCCCTCTCTCTCACCAACAAGTGGCGATCCAACAAGTGGCGATCTGATTGTCACCATGGGCATCAACATGGCTGCCTCGTCTCTCCATCGACAGTGGCGATCTGATTGTCACCATGGGCATCAACATGGCTGCCTCCTCTCCAATAAGTGGCGATCTGATTGTCACCATGGGCATCGACATGGCTGGGCATCCTCCTCTCCAACAAGTGGCGATCTGATTGTCACCATGGGCATCAACATGGCTGCCTCCTCTCTCCAATAAGTGGCGATCTGATTGTCACCATGGACATCAACATGGCTGCCTCCCCTCTCAAAGGTCGGTCGGCATTCAAAATGAATAAAGAACATCAGAAAATTTCACTTTGGCTAATAATGACATGGATTGTCTTTAAATCAATATTTATTTTATTGATTTGTCATATATAATATATACAGCAACATGGCTAACAAAGACAAGCTGCAGTGAACATCAAAAGAGATGTTCTCTCACAAAGTTTCAAACACCTCGGCCAGTGGCGATCTGATTGTCACCATGTGACAGTGTAATATGGAAAAAAGAAGTTTACTACCTAGCGCTCGGCCTTCTTCTGACTTTTCTCTTGTCTTCGGACCTTCAGCATTTATTCCAACACTGACGCAGGATGGAAGCAATTGAAGGTACACTTCGTTGGTTCTGAGCGGAATTACAAAAGCTTTTTTCTTTCGGGTCGGCGGACAAATGTCAGTCGGTCGGGCGATGACAAAAGTCCCCATGGTGGCTTGATTGGTAATCTACCTTCAACTGTTAACGGTCAATAGCCTGATTGTATATTACATACTTGTTTTATATCTATATCTGTAATATTCTAGAAGTTTTTGCTGTCCTTTGTTGACGGATATTTCTAATAATTTACTTATATAACTTATGTTATGAATGTACAACTTATTTTAGTTACTATAAGGCTGAAATACTGCCGATGTGACTTAAAAACTTAACTCACTCACTCTTGTATCCTCCACTGTATATTGCGTCATATGTACGGTACATATAGGAGAGTGGTTTCATTGTTATGCTATAGCATTAGCATTATATGTTCTCAAGAGGCACGGTCAACTTCCACACCTAACTCTAGATAATGTCAATTGCATCGAACATGGTCAGGGGTCAGGCTGTCGCCTAGCGGTTTAAGTGTTTCCTTATCACGCCAAAGACTCCCCCATTTGCACAGTATGTGAAACGACCGCCTCCGTGGTGTAGTGGTTAGAGCGTCCGCCCGGAGAGCGGAAGGTCGCGGGTTCGATCCCCGACCGCGTCATACCAAAATACGTTAAAACATAGTACTTGTTGGTCCCTGTCTGGCGCTCGGCATTAATGGGTACATCAAGGACTGGTCGGCTCGGAGTCAGTATAATGTGTCTGAGGGGTATTCATGCTTCATTGCGGCATGGCATCTCTGTGGGTTAGCACTATAAAACCAGCTTCAGTCCGGGCTAGTACAAGCAGCCGCACATACACATACACACGCATGTACGTCGTCATATGAGCGAAATATTCTCAAGCACGACGTTAAACCCATTTTCACCTCACCTCACCTCACCTCAGTATGTGAAACCCATTTCAGGTGTCGCCCGCTGGGATATTGATGGAATATTGCTTAAATCGGCGTAAAATCTTACTCACAGTTGATGGCTTTATTACAATCTTTTTACTGCTAAACATTGTCATCATCAGCAACAACAACACCAACAACAAAACAGAGAAGAAACTCGTTGGAGAACTGCCACAATATGAACTTTTCTGCGACAAAAAAACAGTGAGTTTGACTAAATACCCAACCAAGTTATCAGCCAGGCGATGAGATGAAGCTGCAAAGTCTCTATTCCCTTCACTGCGAATATGAAACGTTGTCATTTTTACAAGAACAGACAAAAAGCATGAACTCCAGTCTACGAGGGGCGTTCAAAAAGTAGTCAGTCTAACTATATTCTCGATGTCCAATGTTTGAAAAGCTTCCATTATTTTGAAGGAATCATTAGCAAAGCCATATCCAAAAATTTCACATATGTCGGTACTGTGGTTAACGAGACTGGTCATCACAATACATTGGGGTATAATATTTCTTTACAAATTGCAGAAAATGAAAACCAATCTGCCATTTGGTACCTCTTGGGTAATATCATATAAAATATGTTCAGTATAGTATTGAATGACTTGACGTTACAATCAACATTTAAAGAGTTGAACTGCTTGATTTATATACTCTCCCAAAAAAGAAACGCATATAGGAATTTCAACCATATTATTATGTTTTTTTCAAACATCTTGTAGGCTTTATGAGTCAATGAATTATAGCGAAATTGCACACTGGGAATGCAGACTTATCCGTCTTTGGCACCAACTCGAGGAAAGTCAGTTTGAGTGTCACATGGAGACCTGTGGTGGCGCTGAAGTCTATACCTCCTGTGACCAGCGTGGGCATCCAGAACTGCACGGCATCGCCTCGTCATCGAACGAATAAGTCTTAGAATCTCGGCTGCCCAATCGCAGTCCACTCTGCCTGTAGTGCCTGTGCGAGTTGCTGAAGTGTCTGGGGCTGAGGGTTACGGCGTCGCACCCGTCTGTTCAGGGCATCCCACAGATGTTAGATCGGGTTTAAGTCCGGTGATCTTGAGAGCACATTGATGTTGTGGTTCTGGAGGAAGTCTCCAGTGTGACGCGCTGTGTGGGGCCTGGTATTGTCCTGTTGAAACAACTCCCTCTGGCGATCAATGATTGGAAGGAGGTGTGGGCGTAGGATTTCGCCGAATCTGTCCACCTGGGGAACGCAAGCGTCGGCGAAACGTTCACGTCGACGTCTGTACACCCGCATACTTCCATCGCGTCGTTCAAATAGAAATCGTGATTCATCACTGAACCAGGTTCTACGCCAATTCGGTAGGTTTCAGGCCTGAACGTTCGGGCACCATTGAACTCGATGTCGACGATGTTGTTGTCGAAGCACAGGGCCAAAATAAGGTCTTCTGGCACGTAAACCAGCCTCTCTCAACCTGTTCCTGACGGTCTGTGCAGAAGCCTCCTCAATCTCGGTATTTGTCGAGCGGTACTGGTCGCCGTAGCTGTTCGATGACGCAGGTGATGTACCCGGATGTAGCGATCCTGCGCCGCAGTGGTCGCTCGAGGTCGCCCACTACGAGGGGCATCTGCTACCGCATTCTGCCGGCGATATCTCTCCCAGAACCGTGAAATGGTGCTTTAGTGAACATTCATGCGTCGGGCAACTGCACGTTGAGACTGGCCAGTTTCAAGCAAACCAATGGCGATATGACGGTTGGCTTCACTTAGACGTGGCATTTTGCGTTCGTCAACAATATCCCAAATACAGTGAATAATCGACAGACAGCGATCAACCTTTTATACCCATCATTGAGACTTTCTGATCCCCAACTTCCACGTGCATTGCATGTGAATTGTGTATTCTGTGACACTACACGCCGAAATTGGAAATCATGCTGTTAAATACGGGTGTTTTACGGATGGTGCGTTTTATTGTGATGTTTCAAAACATAAACACCATAGGACTCATAAACAGAGCAAAACCTTTTGTAAAATGAATCACGTTTTAATTCATTGCTACATGAATTTGCTATTTTCGTGATGAGTTTCTTTTTGGGAGAGTATATTTAGACAGGGGTTGTTGTTTAAGGACACCCCATTTTAATCTTTCAAAAACATTTTGTCCAGATATTCAAGCTGGCACTGTTTTCAGTATATAGAGAGCTGACACTTGTGTGACAATTCACTATTTAGTTTGAACCCTTGTCCTTATGATCACGTCATCTGAAAGGTAGTGGTGTGTGGAGGGGGGGAGTTCACTTTAACATGCGATTGTAGTTTCAAATTGCCTTTTTATGCACTTTAATATCTACGTTTGATTCTAGCGGACTTTAGCCTACCTCTAATACACAAATTGTTTCTTGCATATTTTGTTTCTTGAAATTTGTGATGCATTTATTGCAGATTTTGCGTTTTCTTGGACCACCAATATCAAACGTCAAACAAAGTAGGGATCAAGAGGCTGGAACATAGCAAAAACAATTTACTTGAGGTTGACAGATAATGTGTAGAAGAATAAAACATAAAAACAGCTGCATTTTGTATCATTTTCTAGGTGAGTCTGACAACTACTTGAGCGTCCCTCGTATGTCGTATGTCAAACACAGTCCCATCACTCTTCATTATTAATGTCCGCTCTAACTACTAACCATATCTATTGTTGAATCCAAACTGGTCCTGGTAATTGCTGAGGTTCAACTCCAGTTCTGTACTTCAGGTGTGATATATGTACACAAACTGTATGTAGAGAGCGTGTAATACTCAATCACAACAAAAATTGGTCACGATTGGTCATGATTGATCATGAGCTAAGTATTTTCAGTAACAATGAATTACTATGTAGAGTTCCATAGCAAAAGTACCAACCGTTGCTGTCATGATCAATTTAGTGGGCCATGTAAAGGGAAATGTTCACCTTTGTGACATGTCACGTGAATATGTCACTTTGCATGAGCATAATAGCATACTCACTTCTCAATAACGTACTGTTGTTAACCGTTTCAATACACTGGTCGCCATGACACTGTACATCAACATAATCAAAATAACATATTTTCTTCTCAATGAGGTAATTATATCATCAGGACACTGAACAACACCACAATCAAAATAACAGTGAGTGAGTTTAGTTTTACGCCGCACCCAGTAATATTCCAGCTATATGGCGGCGATCTGTAAATAAACGATTCTGGACCAGACAATCCAGCGATCAACAGTGTGGGCATCGATCTACGCAATTGGGATACGATGACATGTGTCAACCAAATCGAGCAGCGAGCCTGACCACCCGATTCCGTTAGTCGCCTCTTACGACAAGCATGGCTTAGTGAAGACCACTTCTAACACGGATCTTCGCGGGCCGTCCAAACAATATGTTCTTCTGTGCGACATATTTCTGTTACCCACTTCAATAAATGGTCATGACTTCACATCAACATAATCAAAATAATCTTCTCGATGAAACAACCCCGTGAAGGTCCTGGTTAGAAAATTGATCTTCAGTAATCCATGCTTGTCGTAAGAGGCCACTAACGGGATCGGGTGGTCAGGTTGATCTATGCAAATGTGTTACGATGACATTCATCAACCAAACATTGAGACTGACCAGTTAGTCACCTACTTAAGACAAGGATGTGTTGCTGAAGAAATGTGTAACCTGAATCATCACTTGTTAACGTGATTTATCATTAGCTCTATATCAAGCAATACGTATTAGAGATAAGGATGCCATGCATTTTAGACTGACTGACTGAGTTTGGTTTTACGCCGCTTTTAGCAATATTCCAGCAATATCACGGCGGGGGACACCAGAAATGGGCTTCACACATTGTACCCATGTGGGGATTCGAACACGGGTCTTCGGCGTGACGAGCCAACGCTTTAACCACTAGGCTACCCCACCGCCCCTGCATTTTAGACAAATGTAATATCCATGTTTAAGTCGGTCGTTACATCTCAAAGGGTTTAAACAGGCCTTGAATCCTGAAAGGTGTTATCCAACATTTCGACGATGAACGTAATGAAATCCAGCCCGACAACTCTCCTTGTTAACAAATACCCCGAAACGCGTCAGTTAACAGAGCCTGTGAAAAACTGCATAATGGAGTAGACTTGGTTCTGTCTCACAGTCCCTGAACCGTCCCCATGGTCCCTAGCATGGTGATCAGCCTTCAGTTGCTGGCGATATATAGCCCATTTTTACATTGTATTGTCCAAAAATAGTTTTCTACTTTTAAAGATATATGCTAGCTAGTTTTAACTCATTTTGTGATAATCTAGTAATTTTACTGTCCTTCGTTGACAGGGTTTTATATATTATATGTATGTATTATGAATTTAGAACTAGTTTTAGTCACGATATGGCTGAAATATTGCCAATGTGACTTTAAATTTTAACTCACTCACTCACTCAGTCCCTGACCACATGTTTTACCTTTTGTCGAGCCCTTTCTGCAATGCTAAAGCAAATAATGAAGCTCGTATATATTTCCCCAGGTTCCGAATCGTCCATCACCGTCCACACACCAGCAACACCAATGGATAACTTTCCGTTGCTGGAAAGCATAAGAACTAGCATATTACTGTTCAATATCTAAAGACAGCCTCAATGGTGTAGTGGTTAGAGCGTCCGCCCGGAGAGCGGAAGGTCGCGGGTTCGATCCCCGGCCGCGTCATACCAAAAGACGTTAAAACATGGTACCTGTTGGTCCCTGCCTGGCGCTCGGCATTAATGGGTACATCGAGGACTGGTCGGTGGGGTATTCATGCTTCATTGCGGGATGGTATCTCAGTGAGCTAGCACTATAAAACCAGCATCAGTCTGGACTAGTACAAGCAGCCGCCCATACACATATACACGCATGCACGTTGTCATATGAGCGAAATATTCTCAAGCATGACGTTAAAATCAATTTCACCTCACCTCACCTCTATTTCTAAAACCATCGAATTGACTACGACAATCGCATATTCAAACAGGACAAGAGATTGCCAGCAGCCAAATTTACGCCACCAGGTATATCCTTGAAATAAATGAGAACAATCGTTATTGTTAAATTATACGTCAAAACGAAACAGATAACAAACAGTTGTTCAACACCGGTTGTTACTCATTCACTTGTGTATATTTTGTGTTAGTTCTGCTGTGTTCATTATTATCGATTGTGCTGGAGAGTAGTGATGTACGCTAGACTGGCTTGTTTAGCTCCCAATACCTTACACCACTAGTGTATTAACATTAGCATTTCACAGGAAGCATGTTACGTCACAACCAACGTTGATGCATGCAAAACTCATACCTGCTCCAAAGTGGACACTGTGTGTCTTTGGGAGTTGGGTATAATATACTCCGAAGCAAGCGTTATTGTCACGGTGTTTGTATTTGTTACCTTGTTAATGAATATATGCATTAAACCAGTGAATGAGGGCGTTACGATGGAAACAAGCAGTTGTTCGAATTGTACAAAATTTGCAGGAAGCATGACATGTTCGTGCAAAATGCCCGTTAATGTTCATTTTAAAAGACGAGACAACCAGACGCTTATCATTTCCATTCAATAAAGTCTCAAGAAGTGGAGAAGTCTGACAAACACATCGATTTATTCATCTGGAACAAATGCGACATGAAACACTTAAGGGGAAAATGACAGAAAGGGAGACATAGGTATGCTTCATTCTCGCAGCGTAAGGTGGCACGTCGAATCAACACCGTTTGTCAACGTTTTCAGCAAAACATTTTTGGAGGCTCGCCAGTAACGACCCCATGTCTGACCGATGGATTCCACCAACGCACTTCCAGCACAGGTACCGGCCATCAACCTTACCATAACTGGCAACAGAGGTGTATGTGCGAACAGTTCGACGACGAACTACGTGAGCAAGACGCTCAGTCCGACGGGGCCAATGCAATCGACGTCGACGTCGCCAGTGGAGAAGACAAAACATGCACATGGTTGTAGAAGAGTTCTCAACGATGACGCACGTTTTCTTCATCACAGAGCTGACGGTAGGACACATGTCGACAGGTGCAAAGTTGATCACCATATTCTTTGTATTTCGGTATTCAAGGCAGAATGTTAATTTTTGTGTTTGGCGTAGCAACCGTGATCGAAGGTCGGTCGGCATTAAAAAATGAATGAGAATAAAAAAGAAATCAGCAAATTTGATTCTATGAAAAGTATAATACTTTACGGATAACAACTTCTTTATTTATTATGATGCGACAGTTTGGTATAGCTTCTTATACCGTTGTCAAGCAAGAGTAAAGTTATACAGCACAGAACTGACATATATATGTAGCAGAGATTAAGTAATACAACACGAGGGAATACATCAGAGGGATTAACAACAACAATGGAATACGTAACAATAGGTGGAAGCCAGTTGTTGAGGAGGCGGAACAAGATATATATAGCAGGTGGGATTAATTAGCAATGATTGCTGGATTGCTCTGTTCTGTTGTTTTTTATCAGTTCATTGTAACATAATCAAAATAACATACTTTCTTCTCACTGAAACACGTCTGTTACCCGTTGTAGTGTACTTGTCTTCACGATACTGCACATCAACTTGATCCAAATAACGCACTTCCTTATCTGTGACATACTTCTCAAAATCAAATCAACTCAAATGTTTATTGTATGAAGGCCATAGGCCCATATACATGAAGTGTACATGGTACAGTATAGGATATATTAAACAAAAGATTCACATTTAATTTCTACTCTTGAATGCATATTTGAAATAGAACATTACATATTTTAAGTCTTGATAGTTTGTGGTTGCCATGAGGCGAACAAATTGTTGTACTGAAGGGCGATTTAAATATTTAATTGGTATGTATTTCTTTCGAATGTTCTTTAAGGATGGACATACAAAGGTGAAATGGTACAGATCTTCGACGTTGTTTAAATTACAATATGTACATACCCTTTCAGACTTTGCAATTTTATTATGTCTCCCGGTATCAATTTTAACCGTGTACATCCAACTCGAACACGAGCAAAGTCCGTTGCAAATGTACACAAGGTCGGATCTGTTACATATTTCTCTGCTTCCAAGCTAATCTTAAAACTTGCATAACATTCATATCTAGTGCTAGATGCCATTATATTTGTCCATTCTTGGGAGTACATATCTTTTAATCTGGTTTGGAAAATGCTGAGAAAAGTTGTTATACACCCAACGTCTTGATATACCCAAGCATAACCAAGACCTGAACTAAATAAGATATGTCTTACTTGCCCAACTATGTCTACCTACTCAATCAAGATTAACTAACATTTCGTACGCCTTACGTGGAAGTCGACTAGGTGGCATGTGAAGTAGTTTTAGCCAATATTTAATGCACCTCACTGAACTGTCTATAAACAATGGGTAACGACCACATTCCCCAAGAGCCATCACGTTAGGAGTGTTAATGCCAGTACCAAGATAGTATTTACATGCGAGAAACTGGACCCTCTCTACCACCTCTAGTCTTTGATGTCCCCACATTTCGCATTGGTAAAGAAGGATGGGTTTAATTTTTGAATCAAATATTTTGAAAAATGTTCCGAGTGGGACTTTTCCATATGTCCAAACTAATTTTAAAACATTCATTAGTGCTCGTTTTCCGTTTAACGCCAAATGGGATACTTCCCTTGTTAAATTTAATGATGGAGTCATCAGTAGCCAAAGGTACTTATATTCTGGAACAACTTCTACAATTTCATTGCGATAATACCATTTTTCACATTTTATAAGATTTCCACCCTTTCGAAAAATAATGATTTTTGTTTTTGAAAGGTTGACATTTAACTTCCATGTTGAACAGTAGTCATCGAGAATATTCAGTTGCTCTTGTAGCCCACTAACTCTATCAGACATGAACATAACATCATCGGCAAACATCAGTAGAAACAGTTCATGTAAATCAGGGTATAATTGTACTCCCCTACGACAAGTATCAAGAATATCGGCAGCCAACTCATTAACAAAAAGAGTTAAAAGAATTGGGCTTAATACACAGCCCTGTTTTAGTCCGATAGGATAATCAAAACACTCAGTAAAACCAGCGAATACATAGACTGGATCATAGTCAACATTTTAACAGGTAAACCACATTTTTGGAGGAAAACCACATTTTTGGAGGACATACATAAGTTTATTTCTATCTATAGAGTCAAATGCTTTTTTGAAGTCTACAAAGGCAACATAGAATCGACTCCTACGTTTACTTAAATATTTCTGTTTACAAGCTGTTAGTGTGAACAAGTTGTCCGTTGTTGCCTATCCAGGCCTAAAGGGTACTTGTTCTTCGCATATCTTATTATTATTTTCTGCCCGTGTTTTTAATCTGCGCTTAATTATAGTTGCAAATATCTTTCCGAATATACTATTTAAAGTTATACCCCTGTAGTTATTAAGATCATCTCTAGGGCCATTTTTGTAGATAGGTACTATAATACCATTGCTCCAGGAGGAGGGAAATTCGCCTGTGGAATATATTCTATTAAATAAAACCTGCACGTAAGGCATAGTTAGGTCACATGATGATTTGAACATTTCCGGTAATAACATATCTAAACCTGATGATTTCCCACCCTTTAATAATTTTATACCACTCAGTATCTCTTGTTCTGTAATCGTTGACTCCAGCTCATGATGAATTTTTGTTTGATCGTCAGCATCATCAACACTAATTGAGTGTAAAAACTGTAACCGGCTACAGAGTATTCACAACAGAGCCTTGGCTTTTGGTTTGCTTCAATAGTTTGTACAGGTTTCTTTGTTACCCCCTTCAGAATAATCATCCCCACAGTTCTCCTTTGATTTAATCGCTGGATTCAGTACATCTATTACTGCTGCAGCAGTCGATTTGTCATCACAATACTCGCTGGGTATTTGTTTTGTTTCGATCATAGGTTTTGATGTTTGTATTAATGCTACTTCAGTATCAACTTCATTGATGAGTACTGTCACCTTCAGTTCGGAGTCTTTTGTTCGTGGTTGCGTCCTCTTGCTGAGTGTTGACAGGAATCCCAAGACCGTGGTCGAGAAAAACATGGCACCTGAAAAGAAACATTCATAAGCCTTTGAACTTGAACTAGAACTGGAAGGCTAACATATGTTTTGTTGACAAACGAATTTACTACCCCACAACGAAATAGCTGTATGCAGCAGATGCAGCATCCTATGGCATTGAAGCTTATAAAATTTATGATGACCGAATGTATTCAATTTTGTAACTGGTCTCCAAACTCTCACATGTGTGTGACTATATAAAATACATTTTGTCGCAAATAATAACATAGTTTGTGAAACTGAAACCTAGAAGTCCATGCTTTTCGTACTCACTGATTCAATCCAAAGCAACAAATACGTCATTTCACATCTTTCATTAACATCACTGATAATACAGTATGTCACACTGTTGACTGTTGGAAATTAAATTTCCCCTTAACTGGATAAGGTACCACTGATTTACCTGAAAGGAGGAACGCGCTGTAGTACGATCCTCTTGCTTCTACTATGGCTCCTGAAACAGTTAAGAAATGTGAACACAGATCATTTTAGAAAAATGAACAGAAATGATATGGGACTCAACTGCCAAAGCAACATATTCCAGTTCAGTTGTGGATAGGTATTCGGATTCGGAAGATTTTGAAGACATGAAATGCGCACACTAACAACATTTTTCATGTTTCTCACGATGTTCTAGCACTACAAGCAAAATATATCATGCTACTAGTAAGCTTTTATGTCATCAAATAAGTCTTACATGTTATGTTATAGGATATGTATATAGCGCACATATCCACGCACTAGTGCATGCTCAAGGCGCTGGTATTTTTTCCCTCCATCATTGGATGTCAATCTCAACGGCACATCGCATTATCAATCTCAACTCCCTGGGGAGTATACAACTGCAGCCACTTGCACCGAGTTATTGTGGCTTTCTCATCCTAACGAGGTACCAATTCACAGCTGGGTGGACTGGGACACATAGTCACAGTACTTTGTCCATGTTCACTGCACGTTGCTGTACCCGCAACTAGGTGTTTGCACGTATTCATGTGGCCACCATCTGGTCAAATACCAACGGATTCGTGGGATCTTTTAAGTGCACAGGGTTGTGTACTGTACACTAGGGGTTGTGACAACACTGAAAGAGTCTGCACACACAGTTGACTCCAAGGTTTTTACACATAAGGTGAAAGCGACGTAAAACCACACTCACTCACTCACACACTCGCTACACAAGGTGAATGCCGATATAATTAGTCATAAAGGATCAACTGAGCAACATGAAGTACATCCTACTCCTACATCGAGACTCCGAATATGGTCTGAGGCCTCGTCTGCCTCGTAAAAGAAGTTAAAGGGCAAGTTTACACGAAAATTAACATTTTTGTCTTGAACTTTTTCATCATAAAAAGTATTTGCCAAGTAGTTTTATAGCCAAAACAGTACAAATATCAGAAGTAACTAATTTATTTTTTGCGTTATATCGATTCAGATTTTCCACATTTACCGAGAGTTCTATGTCCACAATAAACACACCACGGCTTATGTCCCTTGGAAATGACGTCATTGGTGCGAAACCGATAAACGAATGACGTTGTTAGACCCATTTCACGTGGTGCAGGTATAGGTGTGGTTCTAGTGTCTCGATGCGCAGGCTACTGTTTTAATCCAGCTGTTGCCTGGCCTTCTCTGCCTATGTGGTCAGTTCCACACTGTGATGACGTTGCAATTTGAAAAAACGTATACATTGTACAAACAATGTTACCACGTATCCCAATAGTACAACATTCAACCTGAGTCGGTCGTCTTTCAACAGTATCGTTTTTCACAAAAACTAAAACGTTTATGCACTACACCTTAGCTTGCCATCGGTACGTGTCGGAATTCTATGTTTGTTACTTAATTCCTTCATAAATCGTACAATATATGTCCCACCTCTTCCACTCTTCCTACCTATCGATACCAATCCAAATACATCACGAAGATGAATGCAATTGGCCGTTTTTAATTCTGTTTGAAATCGTTTTTCTATGACATCATCCGCCCATTGTAAAGCAAATATACTGAAAATTACATGTATCGTAAACCTGGCCAGTTTTGACACAATACGAAATCCCCATTCACTTGTGTTTTGCGTAATTTATAGTATGCCTTAATTCAAATGTCAAATTTTGCTGGGAGAATTGAATTTAAAAGCCAAAAAAAAAACAAAAAAAAAAAAAAAACAACAACAAGCAAAAAACAACAACAACAACGTATCATTGTGATCAGCGGTATTTTTGTTGTTGTTGTTTGATCGAAACACCAATGCTCGATTCAACGGTATTTTTGTTGTTGTTGTTTTGTCGAATCACGAATGCTCGATTCAACTGAGAATCGCTGAGAATGTTTTGAAAATACGCACAGTTAACGTCAAAGTGAATTTTCAGCCATAAAGCAGAGTGTTTACAAAATCCCGTCACACGTACACTTACACGAATCCCTGAATTCCTCGTACAGTTCAAAATAAATGACAAATGGTCTTTGTCACCAATACCAAGTGTTTCAGTGAAATCTACCGAAATTTATCAGATGTGCCGCTGCGAGAGGACCACTTAATTGTTTGTAATGTAAACAAAGTCAATCTCACATTTCACTCTGTGTATCTTTTCGCCTACTTGTGTTGTATACACTTGCTCATTAGTTTTAGACCATGCATAGGATAGGTTTCGTAGCAAGCGATAGTTACATAAAATAGGTGTATTCCAATGATTTCCGAGATTCATCACAACATATTACAGTTTCTGAAACCGTGACGCCATGACAGACGCAAACTCACGCACACCGACGATGGAAATTTTCCTCATTTCTGACTATTTCCCTCGGTCACAATGAAAACAAAAGGAAAATAACATCAAGCAGATTGTCAGAATGTTTCGGACTACTTACATATGTCACATTTATATATATACGTTGCTTGAAACAAAGAAATTTTCGGTCGTCAGTGAACAATCCATTTTGAGAATGTCGCTTCCCGACAGTGATGTCATACGGACGTCAACATTGTTATACATATTTGGTATTTCACTGACGTGTGGTTATGAATAAAAATACGACCGATCAATCTGTCCTGCTGCTTACATTTTCAGTTCTCATGCTTCTTTCGTAATTTCACAAACTTTTCTCACGTGATTAATTTCAGTATTATTATCCTTTGAATTGGGACCAGACGGGAAACCAGTCTAAAATCAAGTGGCACCAATTACGTCATAATCGAAGGGCGGTAACTCTGGCCTGTTTAGATCGGCAAACAAGGACCGCATAATGGCATAACATTTCAGCACTTATTTTAAGGGTTATACTTTCATTGTAAGAAAAATGTGTAATTTCAAATATTGATATTAGATAACTAAAATATTTCACATTGTTTCACGTAAGCATAAATGTGATTTTATCGTGTACACTTCCTCTTTAACATCCATAAGAGTGCCTCTTTGTGTGCATGACTTCCAAGAGGCGTTAAAGTTATTGAGTTTAATCAAGAAGATTCCTAATCGTCATGAATCAACATGGGATTTCACAGCAGAAGTTGTAGCTGCGAAACGTAAAAGACGCAGAGCAGAGAGACATTTTGAGAAAATCCAGATTGGAAATACATCGGCAGCTGTATGTTTCAGCTAGGAATGAACTGACATTGATAATCCGCCAATGCAAGCGTCGCTATCTCAACAACAAAGTCAAAGAAAATACGAAAGATTCAAAGGCTCTATATCGACTCCTTTTCACTATGATGGGGAAACCCCATACCTCGTCATTACCATCCAGGGGAAGTGATCTCGAAATATCAGAAGATTTCTCATCTTATTTCATCAATAAAATCCAGACTATCCGTTCAAAGTTAGACAGTTCCGAGGAAGTTATGCATTACTTCCCTACAAGCACATTTGTAAATGATCCGCTTACACATGTTCACACCTTCAGTGAAGAAGAAGTTCTCTCACTCCAGAAGAAAGCCAAGCACACCACCTGCGCACTTGATCCAATCCCCACACAGCTTGTGTACGACAATCTGGATATTCTGCTGCCTCCCATCTCCAAAATTGTCAATCTATCGATAACTTCCGGTTCTATGCCGCAAGACTTCAAGACAGCTATAGTCAAGCCCTTATTGAATAAATCTGGACTCGACAGAGAAAATCTGAAGAACTATAGACCAGTCTCCAATCTGTCTTTTGTATCAAAACTTGTTGAGAAGGCTGTGAGCTGTCGTCTGTCTGAACATCTCAGCAAGCACAATCTCCATGAACCCTTTCAGTCGGCTTATAGACCTCGCCATAGCACTGCCTTGTTGAAAGTTCTGAATGACATACGTTGTGGTGTGGACAATGGTGATGTTGCTCTTCTAATTCTTCTTGATCTAAGTGCAGCTTTTGACACGATTGATCATAACAACCTTTTGACACGTCTTGACTCAGAATTCGGAATTAGGGGATCGGCACTGAAGTGGATTCAATCCTACTTGACAGATAGAACACAGAAAGTAGTCATCAATGGAATTTCATCTAGTCCTGTTCAACTTCAATGCAGTGTCCCACAAGGATCGGTTTTGGGACCAACACAGTCTTTACACCAGACCTCTATGCAAAATCAGCAGCAAACATAATCTCCTAAACCACTTGTATGCTGATGACACTCAGCTGTGTAATCTTTTCACACCAAGTCCTTCTGCAGCTGCCATGGCTATCTCCCAAACATCCGATTGTTGTGAAGAAATCAAACTTTGGATGACCAACAAAAAGCTACAGCTGAACGCTGAGAAAACTGAAGCAATTCCCATTGGTCCATCACAGAGGCGTCAGAAATGCCAAATTCACTCGATGAGAGTGAACAATTCTACCATACCTCTGTCATCCCATGTGAAAGACCTCGGGGTTGTCATCGATTCTGATCTTAGCCTGGACAAGCAAATCAGTCAACTCTCTAAAGTCTGCCACCTACAATTAAGGAACATTGGCAAGATCAGACCCTGTCTCACCAAAGAAGCTACAAAATCGCTGACTCTCTCTCTCTCTTATCATTTCTCGCCTTGACTATTGTAATAGTCTTCTCGCCAACTCTCCAAATATCAACCTAAACAGACTCCAGAGGATTCAAAATAAAGCTGCTCGCCTTGTCTCTCTGTCACCTAATAACTATATATATTCTATTACAATGTCAAATGTTCTCGTCACGATATGGCTGAAATATTGCCGATGTGACGTTAAATAATAACTCACTCACTCACTCTCTGTCACCCATGTCGAACCACATCACACCCATCCTCAAAGAACTCCACTGGCTTCCAGTAAAACAACGAATCGACTTTAAGCTCCTTTATCTGGCATTCCAATGCTACTCTCAAACAGCCCCACAGTATCTCTGTGACTTACTTCCATTGTACTGTCCCAGCAGAACCCTTCGGTCTGAATTCAAACATCTGTTTATTGTTCCAAAAGTGAAACTCTCTAGTTATGGGAAGAAATCGTTTGCATATGCTGCAGCCACTGCCTGGAACAATCTTCCCCTTGATGTTCGCCTGTGTCAAACCTGTTCTGCCTTCAAAACAGCTATCAAAACCCATCTTTTCCGCCAAGCTTTCTTCTGATCAAATCTCACTGCGCTTTGAGCATAATATCCAAGTATTGAAAAGCGCAATACAAATCTACTATTATTATTATTATTATTATTATTTACCATGTCCTCATACAACATCCTTTGAAAATGTCTTGCCACCTGAGACACCTGATGACACAGCACACATGATTAATAGAATGGAAAGCACTTTAGCTGATACTCCTTTACCCAAAATCCATAAATGCAACTTGACTTCATAATGAACAGTATTTGTGCCTGGTTGTGGGACAATATCTTCTGGCTGCATGGTACGTAACAATTGTCCAAAATACAATTGTAAATAGCTCGTCTCTTGGTAGTACAGCATAACAATATCATATTTCTCTTTATATCATCCTTCTGTTTTTCACATTCAGAAATATACATCCATACATAAATGACATCCCTATGTGCCTGTGCGGTGTTTGCTTCTTTCATGTTTGTGTAATGTACTACATTACATGCTCTCAAATTAGTTTCAATAAAATGTGATAACCGAGATGTTCTACTGTCATTTGACCTCACTATTTGGAAAGGACAAGGTATGATAAGGGTGTTTCTTGGCCCACAAACAGAATTGGCCGAACACATGTTATTTGTTTAGAGACAAGATAGCTTTGCATAAAAAGTTAATTTTTAAATGATCTGAGGCCGTAATTTCAATGCAGAGGGGCCCAAAATGGGTTTTATCAGTTCTCATGAAAAATAACAAGAAGTCTGAAATATCAGTGTGCCATAATGACTTATTTACAACTATGAGTTTATTAACATACAAATAACATCAGTTTTACAACAGGTATTCATGATGAAGAAACATGTCAATATCAATCGCAAGGTTTTAACTTCAAGGGGCCCAATTAGGGTTGCAAAACATTGCAGACAGTAATTCAATTACTTGCCAATTGTTTCCAAACCAAATCAATATTCACAACTCTCTTTGCAAATATAAACTATAGGTCAATTTTACAACATGTACTTATGATAACCAATCATGTCGCACTAAAAATCACAGGGGACCATTTTTGGTCTAATTACATTTTGGGCACAGCTTGATTTTAACAGGTCTTTACCTCAAAGGGGCCCATTTCGGGTGAAATTAGATTCTTGGCACAGCTTGAGTTTAACTCCAAGTAAGTGTTAAAAGTCAGTATTCAAATATCTTCAGAAAGTAGTTATTCACAACTCATTCACTGCAAAGATATAAAACATCCACTTTCACTCTTCATCCACATGGTCATCAATCTCAGTTTCTGAATCACTGTCAAGAACTGCAGCAGTCAACAGTGTATCACTAGGCATCTTGTCTTGGTGTCTGCCATACCCAGATCTTCTCAACTGAAAAACAGATGACTTTATATCAATAGAAAATTCTGTTAAAAAAACTTTGATAATCTATTCAAGGGTAACATGACTTATTTTCAAATGTCATTAGTCTGGCTTTGAAGGCTTTTGCAGATTTAATCACCCCTGAGGCATCAGTATTTCTGAAATTCTGTCATATTAAATTAGAAAATTGAAAAAGCATAATATTGATTATTTTTTAACACACATATTATGCTTACCTTCAACCTCAAGTTTTAAGTTTCCATCTTCATGAAATGACACTCCTGAAATCAGTCCTAGCAATTTTCTCTTATCTGAAAACAAATATTTGAAATTATATAAGAATTATCATTAGGTTCAAGAAATAGGTGTTTTCTAGTTTTTATAATGCTAAATATGTCAATAGTATAGTTATATAAGGAAGGGGATTGACCTCCAAAAGCATAATCAATTGTTGAGGCCACCTTTCGATCAATTATAGATATAAGATAAAAACAACTGTTAGAGCACATGAAAACAAAGGTAATCAGTCCTCAGTTTCTGTATGACCAATAGTCATTGATTCTGTAAACATATTTTTAAGAAGAAATAGTGAACGCTTGAGTCGATTATGTGTTTTGGTTATTGGTAATTGACTTGCA
Source organism: Haliotis rubra (assembly GCF_003918875.1). Classification (NCBI taxonomy): domain Eukaryota; kingdom Metazoa; phylum Mollusca; class Gastropoda; order Lepetellida; family Haliotidae; genus Haliotis; species Haliotis rubra. The sequence goes on from NW_025765325.1 coordinate 1,416,971, forward strand.
GCCCACAAAATATCCATAAACTAATTATTTGTTTGATCAGTACACGACTAATTAACAGCTCTGGGCAAATTGTAAATATTTACTTTACCATACTAACATTTTGAAACAATGCTTACCTTCTCCGTGTTCTTTATTGTGTGGGAACAAAGGCAACGAGACAGAGTGGAACAGTCAGTTCTTTAGGCTCAAAAAAGATTTACATGATGTTAATTCGAGTTTGTTTGAACAGTGTAAAATAGATTACCAAACTCCAGAATTGTTTTGATAAAATTTGGATTTCATGTGCACAAGTTAAGTTAAACATTGTAAATTGGCTGACCATACTTTTGAAAAAAGAAAAGAAGAAGAAATTACCAGCGTTTGAACCTGCATGTCTGATAATAGAAAAAAATTGATCGGCCATCACTGTAACCACTAGGCTACAATTTCCACTATTACCATTTGTCAATTTAAGCTTATATATTACACCTTGTAACAACGTGTCACTTTGCGTCTGCTTGCCTTCACCATATGCTAGACCCTGATACAATGTTTTTAATTTAACAATAAACTTTTCATACAGTTAAGCATAGTCATTTTGGTTCAATGTAATCTGATATATCCTAGAAAACATCAAGGTACATCATTTTTGTTAAAATGTGTATGTTTATACACAGTTACATCCTGTGGAATGACAGTGTTTATTTGACAGTGGCAGGTGACTCAGAGGTGTTTGATAAACAGATGATAGAACAAATATGATAAAATTCTAGCATAATTACAAAGATTCTCACCTTTAGATTGCTGCCTGATAATATTTTGAAAAATCTTCTGATGTCTTCTTACTTTTCCAGCAGAGATCAACAGGGTCTCCAAAAAAAAATTACCCTTGTTTACCTCAAAGTAATCAGCCTTGAGAGTCCCCTATGATATTGAACATGTTTTAATTTTAGTGCTCTAAAACATTCAAAATAAATAATGAATCATGGTATAGTTGTGTAAATGTGACGGATAGTTTTCAAAGATATTACTTTACACCAATGTTTATTTTTGAGATGTATGGGGCAATTTCATATTACAGAAAAAATGTACTTTTTAAACATTTTGATATGAGCAAAAGCGTGACCCACCACAATTTTTTAGGTGTGCATTCTAATTTACTCTCTTCATGTGTGGTGAAAAAATTGGGATGGGTCATGCTTTTGCTCACACTTTTTTATCACTCTGAAAATAAGAAAATGTAGGTTTTTAGAAGATATTGTAAAATAGGTTAACTTTGAGGTCTTCAAAGAGGGAAAAAGAAAAACAGCACTAAAATTGCGATAATTTCAACAATGTATGTAGCCGTTGTGATGCTAAAATTATCATGTTGTAAAATTTTGAATAATATTAAATGTTGTGGGCCAACAAGGGCCTTTATCACACCTTGTCCTTTTGAACAATGTCGTATAATTTGCTCTTGTCCTGATATGGCCGAAATATTACTGATGTGACGATACATTTTAACTTACTCATGTATGTGTGTGTACGTACCTGCAATAGGAGGACCTGTAAGATAACCGACTCCACAGGAAAATAAAGCTGCACCCACACCAGTGGCGAAGTCTTGAATTCCAAGAATTTCAAGTGTTAGAGTATTGAGGAGAACCCATGTTCCTCCGCTATACAATCCAAGAATGAAGCCATAAAGTATTCTCAGAAATGAGGATGTGTTGAACAGTGGCAGCATGAAGGTAAAAATTGCTATTATGCCATTCAGAGAGGCATACAGTGTGGCACTTCCAATCTTCTCGTCGCTCAGAGCAAATCCAATTAGAATCCGAGAGACAATACTTCCTAGGCCTGAAGTTGATACAACAAAGGCGCTCTCTTGGAATGTTGATCCCTGTTTTATGAAGAAGTCCGGAAGAAAGAGATATTCTGTTGCTATAGCAATTGAATAGCACACAAGACTGCATAAAAAGAATAAAAATGAAACATTACTGAAAACATGGTAGACATTCCTTACATCCCGACATATTGATGTCATATTTCTCTTTGCACGTTGTTCCTTTCCGACACGTTGCTTTCTCTTGCGCTCTATGTCAGACGGACGCATAAGCATTCCGGCAATGCATACATGAAGTGCTATTCCTCCGGTGATAAGGAAGGCTCCGTGGACTCCATATGTTTCGGTCAAATACTGCAAGAGTGGGGGATGTATCAATATCCCAAATCCAATTCCTGAAATAGATATTCCTGTAACCAGACCTGATTTTACAGGGAAGTAATATCCAATAATGACGAAACTTCCGGTTTGTGCCAAACCTGTGCCAAGACCTGAAATATGAACGGCAACACATCAAAATCCTTTTCATACCATTATTGTAAGTATTTTATCAAGTATGGCATACAAAATACATGAAAACCAATTGGGTGATCCAACATTTACTGGCAGGTTATCAATGTACCCGTCCCCACAATCACCTCTTTTCACGAAAGACCGGCTATCATCACTATTGAAAATTTGACATGCTAGTGATTCATAAACACATGATTATGGAATAGTTCATATGCGGAAGCGTACGTTGGCTCCCAGTTTATTAGATATTTCTTATTGTTGCTTTCTTTTCATCTCATGTGTCACTCTGAAAGACGTTTGCGTGCGCTCTCTGGAATTGTGCGCCATCTATAAGACTAAATTGAACAAATTTCGAACTCGGAGAATACCAGTTTTCTACTCATAGTTTAATTTTCCATGTGTATAGCAGGATCATGTGTCTTTTCACATAACAACCAACGTCCCGAAGTGTTTCAAAATATGTTCAAAATGTTTGCCTTCAACTTTCTTGAACTTACTTTAACATTGGCGTTGTCATTTTAACTCTGGAACTTGCTGATAGTTACGTTTGCGTCAAATGCATAACTTATATACTCCGAGGTTTTTCACAAAGGGACATATCAAAGTAGCACATATCGACAGATTTTGATATTGTTTCTATTATTTATCATTCATATAACGTCAACAAGAAAACGATCGATTTTACTTTCAGTCTGACACCTGCGGTTCAGGATTAAGAAGGCACTAAATGGCAGTCTTCCCCAATGAACCAAGGACTCCATCCACTTACCTGCAATTAAGGAATATGTTACGAACAATGTCCTTATTTCTGTCACAAAACAGCTGGCTGAGAACCCAACCATCATCAAGACACCAGACGTCACCACACACGTTCTGCAGTCAAACACGTTGATGACTATGCTGGCAATTGGTCCTGAAATAGACAGGAAATATGTGAGTGAGTGAGTTTAGCTTTTCGCCGCACTCAGCAATATTCCAGCTATATGGCGGCGGTCTGTAAATAATCGAGTCTGGACCAGACAATCCAGGGATCAACAGCATGAACATCGATCTACGCGATTGGGATACGATGACATGTGTCAAGCCAGTCAGCGAGCCTGACCACCCGATCCCGTTAGTTGTCTCTTACGACAAGCATGGGTTACTGAAGATCAATTCTAACCCGGATCTTCACGGGGCCTAGGAAATGTGAATGAACAGCATGAACGTAAACCATAAGCATTGGTTAATGAAACTGACATGAGAACCACAATGGGCTCGCAAATACTTTTAGCAACCTGCCTTTTTATTTCGTCAGTTCCATACCTGTGAGAGCGAACATGCAGGAAAAGAGAGATCCTACCCATGCTGTCATCGTCGCGTCCTCCTGGAATCTTTCGAGCAACGCGACGTGGAGTACTCCGTTTGCATACACGATGCTTGGTCCACAGAGCATTGTTGCAAAGGACGCAAAGAGAACAACTGCTGGATAAATACTCTGCTTCGCCATGTCGGTGTTCAAGGGTTTGTGTTCTGAAAATATTGACTACTTGTAGCATGATTGATCTGTCAAATGTTGCAACTGTTGGCAATGGTTACACAGCAATTATTCAATCAACACCTATTTATACTTGTTGTTGGATATTAATATAGCATACATATCCACGCACTAGTGCATGCTCAAGGCGCTGGTATGTTCCCTTGATCATTGGATGTCAATCTCTACGGCACATCCTTTTATCAAGATCAACTCCCTGGAGAGCATACAACACTTGCAGCCACTAGGCACACCGAGTTGTTGCGGCTTTCTCATCCTTACGAGGTACCCATTAACAGTTGGTTGGACTGGGACACATAGTCACAGTACTTTGTCAAAGTTAACTGCACGTTGCTGTTCCCGCAACTAGGTGTTTGCAAGTGGCCACCATCTGGTCATATACATTGTGATTCGTGGCTTCTTTTAAGTGCACAGTGTTGTGTACTGTACACTAGGGGTCGTGACAACACTGAAAGAGTCTGAACACAAGGTTGATTCCAAGGTTGTTTTTTTTACACCCGGCCACAGGTTGGCTCGATCCCCGCACCTCATGGACGCTGGATGACTACCCTGGCGCCTTAGCCAGCTCGCCCACTATCACCCCTTCCGAGTGTACCAGTACATTATTTAGTATCAATGTAAGAGAGACGTTTTGAAGAAAGCTAAATCACATATAACAAATGGAAATGGAGTTTCAGTCGGCATATTATTCGAGTTTTGCAATAGCATTTAGATGTGATGCACGCCGGATTAAGGCGTGAATTTGTTCTCTGGATCGTTGCGTTCCTTAAATGTAACAGCCATAGATGCCTCTACTTCACCTTTTGCTCGGATGACATAATATGATCGATATTTGAATGTGAGCCATCAATGACTTTAAAGCGTTTTGTTGTCAATGATGAAGCAATGAGACATATCAACGCTTCTGAGAATCCCCAAAGCGCAAATGTCCACATATCGGAGTTATTACACTGGATACTTCTACCCTGTTGGGTTGTACTTTTTGATCTAATTCATTCCGCTAACAACTATACATAAAAAAATGTTTTGGTTTTACATTCACAAATATCAATGTGTTCACAAATACCTACGTAATTTACAAAAGTGGTTTCATTACGTGTGTACATTTTTTTGGAAGATATTAACCATATCTCTGTAGGTTTCGCCGAGCTTCCTAATATGCAATTATTGAAAACAGGTTGATTTTAATAGTTTCAATGTTAACGTCTTCCTGTGTGTCATATAAACACATGCATCGAAGTGTTTTTAAGATGCCGGTGTACTATGGGTAGAGATTCGTTTACATGTAGAGCCAGATATATACTAAGCAGCAAAAGAAACGTCACTTTGGAATTTTCCTTCGCAGAAACGGATAACTGTAAACTTATTTAATGTTTTGATTGTATATTTTTGACAACATCTCCAACTTTACCTGAGCAAAGACATTTATTCCCAAACTCAGAATGGAACCTAGGAAATGGTCTCAAAAATGCAACCTGATCTCGGAGATGGTACTGTGTTCTCCATGTTTTTCATGCAACTCATGCTGTACGTGCTGTTCACAAGGACCAGCCCTATAAAATGCACCCCCAAACTTGGTTGAAACACTCACATTACAACGTCAGCAGGATGCCGCGACTCACGACACCTCAGAGGAACCAGGCGCTAGGAAAATTTGAAGCTGGACACACTGCACAAGCCGTTGTCAATCACTTCCAGGTCAACGTTCGGACCATATACAGGCAGCAGCAACGTTTCCGGGCCACCAACACCACAAATGATCGCCCCCGTACTGGCAGACCAAGGGTTACTACAAGACGACAAGACCACCATGTTGTGCGACAGCATGTACAGAATCCATTCATGCAGGCATCCGAAAAAGCCCGCAAGACAGTGGGAACACACGGAAGACCAATCAGTACTGATACGACGTCTTAACAGCGGGAACCTCCATTGCCATAGACCTTACCGTGGACCTATCCTCACCCCTCGTCATCGGCGTGAACGTCTACAGTTTGCCCTACAACACCACAACTGGTGATACAGGCAATTGAGAACTGTTCTGTTCACAGATGAGAGTCGGTATTGCGTATCAACTGCAGATGGCAGAACAAGAATATGGCTGCGACTTGGCCAGCGTTACTCAGACCGACGTGTTATTGAAAGAGACTCATGGGGAGATGCAAGCATCATGGTATGGGGTGGAATAGGCCTGAACCAGAGAGGGGGTCCTGTGGTGTTCCAGAACCTTGGACCAGGGAGAGGAGGCGGCATCACAGCGGTGCGCTACATCGACCAAGCTCTCAGACCCCACGTCATACCACATTTCGCACGTCAACGGAACAACATTTTCCAGCATGATAACGTCCGGGCCTATACTGCCAGAACGGTGTGAACATTATGCAGTGGTCAGCCCTTAGTGCTGATTTAAACCCAATTGAACATCTTTGGGATGAAATTCAGAGGAGACTGAATAATGTCATACCAAGGCCGAACACAGCCGATTTATTGCGCCAGGCCTTTCTCAGAGTGTGGTTCCAGGTGTCAATGGCCTTCATCAATTGATTGGTGCACTCCATGCATAGACGCTGTGCTGCAGTTATTGCCGCTCGTGGTGGTCACACTAGATACTGAAGTCAAGGGTCTGAATGGTTATTCATTGATTTGTTAAGATATTGTGCACAAAAAATGGTTTTAAAACCGCTTATTATGTCCATTTCTGTAATCATTTGATTACAGTGCCTATCTAATTTTGAATTCGTATTGACGTGTTTTTTTCTGCTGAGTATACAAACTGACTTGGGAGGAAATGCTTTCACCGAAATCCTTTGTTATTCTTTTCAGAATAAAACTGCAACATAGCTTTCAAAGAAACCCAATTTCCGACCCAATTTATGCGTCTTCTACCAAGTCAGAGGTCTAACAATTGTGTTCTACCGTTCACACAATCATTCATTAAATATGAAACGGCAACGCCTGACAATATCGAGTCACGTTTATACGCCAAGGCAGATAACAGAGGGCTAAAAGCAAAGCCACTGTTACAGCTTTAAGAAAGAATCACTGCACATAAATAATGATACCAGGTGTTCGCGAAAACGGTTAGTATGTCCTTCCCTAGCGGCATTTGCCAACAGTACTCCTCTGATGGGTGTGGGGTGTGCCCGACTTATATTAAGAGAACCACCGTGTCATGTTTACAGCTTAAAGGGTGAATAACTACACCAAGGAACAAGTCCCAACTGCCCGGTCAGTGGTCGGCAAGAGGTTAATTACCAACAACAAACATACACTGTTTGCTCAACATGGCCAAGTAGCTACTACGCTTACAACGTGTTGTATCAGGACTACGCTTGCTGCTAAACTGTAACTACATCGCCTATTGGCATGGTCAAGTAGTTTATAAAAAATCCTACAGTTGATTATGCTAAAACAAGGTAAGGTACGGGAGTCGAACCTCTGTCTCCCGCTCTCGCACTCGGCGTAAGAAGCGGCTAACGGGATCGGCTGGTCAGGCTCGCTGACTTGGTGGACACACGTTTTTCTATCTCAATTGCGTAGATCGATGTTCAGGCTCTTTATCACTGGATTGTCTCGTCCAGATTCGATTATTTACAGACCGCCGCCATATAGCTGGAGTGTCGCGTTAAACAACTACCAAACCCAAATAGATCGTATATTTCGCTGACGAAGACAATTTGCTGTGTGCGGCGTTAGGCAACAAACAATCACTTATTTCTAGCTGTGTAGTTACAACTAACCATTTATTACACACCTCTTGGTTATTCCGGGACATGTCATAATAAGTTCACGCACTACCCATGATTTAATTATGCGAATGTAACAGCTTGAAACGTGATGGAATATTGAAGAACTGGTTTTAGTATTCATGCTGAAATAGGTCACATATTTCGCGGAACAATATGATGGCAAATTACTGAGTACATATTGCATTATTGTTATTCAACAGGCACTTCATATTTGTCATATCATTATTACATTATAATAAAATTTATTGCAGGTGGGGCAAGCGAGATGTTTCAAAGTCAAAGTCCACATATGTCTGATGTTTTTTTCCGTGATGTTGTTAGTCACCTGGCCGTAAAAAGAGACAAACAATTCAATAACATAAATAATGTCATTGGCTCTATAATAATGGTTTGTTGGCAGGATATTTCTCAGGAGGTGGATGGCCGTATTCCAAAGAAGCATAATAAAAGTTCATTTTCAGCGACGCACATTTTCCGTTACTCCGCTTTAAAAATATTCCAGCAATATCACGGCGGTGGACACACGGTTCCCAGGAACCCATCGCTGTACCTTCCAGCCTTACAAATATGATCGATATTTGAATGTGAGCCATCAATGACTTTAAAGCGTTTTGTTGTCAATGATGAAGCAATGAGACATATCAACGCTTCTGAGAATCCCCAAAGCGCAAATGTCCACATATCGGAGTTATTACACTGGATACTTCTACCCTGTTGGGTTGTACTTTTTGATCTAATTCATTCCGCTAACAACTTCATGCATAAAAAAATGTTTTGGTTTTACATTCACAAATATCAATGTGTTCACAAATACCTACGTAATTTACAAAGTGGTTTCATTACGTGTGTACATTTTTGGAAGATATTAACCATATCTCTGTAGGTTTCTGGCCGAGCTTCCTAATATGCAATTATTGAAAACAGGTTGATTTTAATAGTTTCAATGTTAACGTCTTCCTGTGTGTCATATAAACACATGCATCGAAGTGTTTTTAAGATGCCAGTGTACTATGGGTAGAGATTCGTTTACATGTAGAGCCAGATATATACTAAGCAGCAAAAGAAACGTCACTTTGGAATTTTCCTTCGCAGAAACGGATAACTGAAAACTTATTTAATGTTTTGATTGTATATTTTTGAAAACATCTCCAACTTTACCTGAGCAAAGACATTTATTCCCAAACTCAGAATGGAACCTAGGAATGGTCTCAAAATGCAACTGATCTCGGAGATGGTACTGTGTTCTCCATGTTTTTCATGCAACTCATGCTGTACGTGCTGTTCACAAGGACCAGCCCTATAAAATGCACCCCCAAACCTGGTTGAAACATTCACATTACAACGTCAGCAGGATGCCGCGACTCACGACACCTCCAAGAGGAACCAGGCGCTAGGAAAATTTGAAGCTGGCCACACTGCACAAGCCGTTGTCAATCACTTCCAGGTCAACGTTCGGACCATCTACAGGCAGCAGCAACGTTTCCGGGCCACCAACACCACAAATGATCGCCCCGTACTGGCAGACCAAGGGTTACTACAAGACGACAAGACCACCATGTTGTGCGACAGCATGTACAGAATCCATTCATGCAGGCATCCGAAAAAGCCCGCAAGACAGTGTGGAACACACGGAAGACCAACTCAGTACGATACGACGTCTTAACAGCGGGAACCTCCATTGCCATAGACCTTACCGTGGACCTATCCTCACCCCTCGTCATCGGCGTGAACGTCTACAGTTTGCCCTACAACACCACAACTGGTGATACAGGCAATGGAGAACTGTTCTGTTCACAGATGAGAGTCGGTATTGCGTATTTACTGCAGATGGCAGAACAAGAATATGGCTGCGACTTGGCCAGCGTTACTCAGACCGACGTGTTATTGAAAGAGACTCATGGGGAGATGCAAGCATCATGGTATGGGGTGGAATAGGCCTGAACCAGAGAGGGGTCCTGTGGTGTTCCAGAACCTTGGACCAGGGAGAGGAGGCGGCATCACAGCGGTGCGCTACATCGACCAAGCTCTCAGACCCCACGTCATACCACATTTCGCACGTCAACGGAACAACATTTTCCAGCATGATAACGTCCGGGCCTATACTGCCAGAACGGTGTGAACATTATGCAGTGGTCAGCCCTTTAGTGCTGATTTAAACCCAATTGAACATCTTTGGGATGAAATTCAGAGGAGACTGAATAATGTCATACCAAGGCCGAACACAGCCGATTTATTGCGCCAGGCCTTTCTCAGAGTGTGGTTCCAGGTGTCAATGGCCTTCATCAATTGATTGGTGCACTCCATGCATAGACGCTGTGCTGCAGTTATTGCCGCTCGTGGTGGTCAGCACTAGATACTGAAGTCAAGGGTCTGAAATGGTTATTCATTGATTTGTTAAGATATTGTGCACAAAAAATGGTTTTAAAACCGCTTATTATGTCCATTTCTGTAATCATTTGATTACAGTGCCTATCTAATTTTGAATTCGTATTGACGGGTTTTTTCTGCTGAGTATACAAACTTTCAACGAAATCCTTTGTAATTCTTTTCAGAATAAAACTGCAACATAGCTTTCAAAGAAACCCAATTTCCGACCCAATTTATGCGTCTTCTGCCAAGTCAGAGGTCTAACAATTGTGTTCTACCGTTCACAAAATCATTCATTAAATATGAAACGGCAACGCCTGACAATATCGAGTCACCGTTTATACGCCAAGGCAGATAACAGAGGGCTAAAAGCAAAGCCACTGTTACAGCTTTAAGAAAGAATCACTGCACATAAATAATGATACCAGGTGTTCGCGAAAACGGTTAGTATGTCCTTCCCTAGCGGCATTTGCCAACAGTACTCCCTCTGATGGGTGTGGGGTGTGCCCGACTTATATTAAGAGAACCACCGTGTCATGTTTACAGCTTAAAGGGTGAATAACTACACCAAGGAACAAGTCCCAACTGCCCGGTCAGTGGTCGGCAAGAGGTTAATTACCAACAACAAACATACACTGTTTGCTCAACATGGCCAAGTAGCTACTACGCTTACAACGTGTTGTATCAGGACTACGCTTGCTGCTAAACTGTAACTACATGGCCTATTGGCATGGTCAAGTAGTTTATAAAAAAATCCTACAGTTGATTATGCTAAAACAAGGTAAGGTACGGGGTCGAACCTCTGTCTCCCGCTCTCGCACTCGGCGTAAGAAGCGGCTAACGGGATCGGCTGGTCAGGCTCGCTGACTTGGTGGACACACGTTTTTCTATCTCAATTGCGTAGATCGATGTTCAGGCTCTTTATCACTGGATTGTCTCGTCCAGATTCGATTATTTACAGACCGCCGCCATATAGCTGGAGTGTCGCGTTAAACAACTACCAAACCCAAATAGATCGTATATTTCGCTGACGAAGACAATTTGCTGTGTGCGGCGTTAGGCAACAAACAATCACTTATTTTTAGCTGTGTAGTTACAACTAACCATTTATTACACACCTCTTGGTTATTCGGGACATGTCATAATAAGTTCACGCACTACCCATGATTTAATTATGCAGAATGTAACAGCTTGAAACGTGATGGAATATTGAAGAACTGGTTTTAGTATTCATGCTGAAATAGGTCACATATTTCGCGGAACAATATGATGGCAAATTACTGAGTACATATTGCATTATTGTTATTCAACAGGCACTTCATATTTGTCATATCATTATTACATTATAATAAAATTTATTGCAGGTGGGGCAAGCGAGATGTTTCAAAGTCAAAGTCCACATATGTCTGATGTTTTTTTCCGTGATGTTGTTAGTCACCTGGCCGTAAAAGAGACAAACAATTCAATAACATAAATAATGTCATTGGCTCTATAATAATGGTTTGTTGGCAGGGATATTTCTCAGGAGGTGGATGGCCGTATTCCAAAGAAGCATAATAAAAGTTCATTTTCAGCGACGCACATTTTCCGTTACTCCGCTTTTAAAAATATTCCAGCAATATCACGGCGGTGGACACACGGTTCCCAGGAACCCATCGCTGTACCTTCCAGCCTTACATCGACGTAAAAGTATCAACTTAACCTTCGACATCCTGTTCAACAACCTCCAAATAGCAATGAAACGTCTTGGTTTCGTCATGAGTCCTCACAAGAGCACCGTCACATAAATAAATATAAGTTAAGGCACAAAATATAATTCTATAACTCTATACCTTTAATACATCCCCGAACTCCCGAACTGGCCGGAACACATGAACGATTGTGAGAGGATCGGGGATTGTGGGCTCTCTTGTTAGACATCATTCTTCCAGTGAGGCGGTCACTACTCTGAATGTAGTGATTTTATAGATTAACTACTCAAAAAAAACCAAGGAGGATCTGGCACAACAAACGTATGTGTGTCTTTGACCTCGTTTTGAGCAATTAGTTTTCCGGTATTTGAGCATTGGCTTTAGTAGTAGTAGTAGTAGTAGTAGTAGTAGTAGTAGTAGTAGTAGTACTTGTGGTCCTGGTACAAGATGGAAATGTGCGGAAATTACTTGCAATTTAACATATATAAGAATGCGAGAGTGAGTATGTATTAATGACGCTTTGAACAGTATCCCGGTTACGGCTTGATGCAACGAGAGCCCGAAGGGATGCGGTATTAAGAAGTTCATCATTTTGGTGGTACCCACGAACACAGCGCTGACTAACATAGAAACCATTATCAACTGGGATTCGAACCAATATAGGTTTCCTTCGTGTATCTGCACAAAGGCGAATAGGCTACTCCTGCAACCTTAGCATGTGGGAATAAGAAGCTGTATACCTTGCATATCGAATGGTCCGCCTCACGTCCCTGAGCCCATATGTTGTTTTGGCTGGACATATGGTATTGCATGCTACAGCCACTTACCTTAAGAGTATTTTTCTCGTTTATGGCAAGTCAGTGTTGGTTGGTTAATTTGTTGTTTAACGCCTCACTCAGCAATATTCCAGCTGTATGGCGGCGGTCTGTAAATAATCGAATCTGGACCAGACAATCCAGTAATCTAAAAACAAGAGCATCGATCTTTGCAATTGGATACGATGACATGTGTCAACCAAGTCAGCGAGCCTGACCACAAGATCCCGTTATAGTGGAATCTTACAACAGGCATGGGTTACTGAAGACCAATTCTAACCCGAATCTGCACGGGTCGCGAAGTCAGTGTTCACATACCAGAGATACGCTGCAACGTATGGCTGATTGAACTGAACGTGATAGCTATTTCTCGTTTGCTTTGTGTCCATGGCTATGCTGATTAAACACAGGGGCAAGTATTATGAGCAGGCAACCACAACCGTCTTGCCATCCACAAGCCCAGTAATGCCAATTTAGTCAAACAATTTTACCACATTTCGAGCGTTACCTGCGAAACGAATTGTCGAGGTATCCACAGCAATACAGGTCAATACCTCTGCCACGGAATCCACGCCTTGCGAGACAGCATCCAGCTACGTGATGACTGAGCGCGACGCCTGTATCACGTGACAAGACCTGGTTGGCAAGCAGACATTCTTTCAATAATAGAAAAACGTGACTGGCTCAATGCACGCTTTTTCAGTGCTCTTGGCATATTGATATTTGTTAATATACTGATATCTTACCACAACAGAAGATCAGGGGCATAACTACATACCATTATTGACTGATTAACCCGGCCACGGAAGGTCGCGTGCTACAGTGGTTGTTCCGAGAATGTGGAGTTGGCAGAGTTGGGAGCAGTTATTGCATGTGCCATCGGTGTCCTGTACAAATTATTGGAAGCGAGAATAGGACACAGTTAAAGATGCAGTTAAGTGGCATATCTCAAAATATCAATTTTAGTTGAAGAGGTAGTTCTATTTTTTTGCGACGGCAGCAATTTATTTCTCCCGTTAATATTGACAAAACTTCGCGCTCCGACATCAGCGTGCCGCTTGATAAAGGGACAGCTGTGTGTAGCGACTCCTTTCTCCAAGCACTATATTGATCCGGGTTAGAAAAACAAACCATGCTCACATCGTAGCAGGCGCATAACGGGACCGGGTGATCATGCTCGCTGAACTGGTTGAAGCATGATAATATATCCGAGTTGCGTAGTTTGCGTTGCGTGATTGTGTCTATTGCTGGATTATCTTATGCAAAGTCCATAATTTAAAATGAACTTTGCACTTCATGCAGAAGGAGGTATTGGTGAGTGAGAGTTAAAACTTAGGGGGCTGGAATGAGTGTGGAAACATACCCTGTAACCCTGTACAGAGATCTGTTAATGCAGAAGGAAGAATAATATTATATTATGTAGAGCAACGATGGAAACTTCAGATGCGTTGGGAAGAAGCATGTACCTTCCTAGACAAACTAGCAACGCCTACGAGTTATGGACAGCCAGGTGTGCGAGAAAGGATGGAGACGGCACAGCACAGGTTAATGAATCATTAACTTTGTCGGCACTTGTGCACGTGCTTCTCTAACACCTGGCTGTCCCTTTCTCTGCACTCCCCCCTCGTAAAAAATAGTGAACTGTGTCAATATTTTAATGATAGTTTGTTAAACAACTCTTTTAATTTTAGGACATAAATTCTGCAAACAAATCACTGAGTTGGTCTGATGTTTTGATTATGATCAGCGTTTCATTGAGTGTTATATGTTTATTAGTTTTCGAGTTAGATTGCAATTCATCGGTCCGCTTTTGAGCCAAACGGAGTATAGTATCTGCATACTGGTGAGTGGACGTTAGTCACGTGAATGTAGCAAGAAATGTATCGCGCAGTATTGTCACTTCATGCAAAATCCCTTTGGTCATGATTCAAATACATATTTAACTACGAGTAAAAAAAGAGTTTTGATTTTCTAATTTAATGAAAACAAACCATAATCTCATTGATTCTCGAACAGACTTAAACCCGTGACGTCACGCTTTTTAAACATGGCGGCGCCCTGTCGCGAACATCCGCCAGTCTGAGAATAAATGCTGTTTAGGTTTGTTTTCACCGAGTTACAAAATCAAAATTACTCTTTACTGGTAGTAAAGTATGTATTTGATTGATGACCAATAGGATTTTGCATGACACAGCTTATAACATAACAATATCTCTCTTGGAAGCGAGGTGGGTGTCAATATAATGCTACTTACAATATTATTGTCACTTCCACCACAACCTCGCTTCCGAGGAAGAAATCGGTATGTTACAAGTTGTGTCATATACACCCCGAGTTTATTCCCAACGCTTATTGTAGGTCAAAGGAACGATCAAAACAATCTTCCGTGAAGTGATCTGAACACGAGTAATATATCGTTCCAGGCTTCCACAACGCTCGCTTCGCTCCCACAAACATAACCCATTTAGCACGAACTGCGGGGTCCGGATAAAATCTGTGCATGTTGACAACATCACCCAAAGTATCAAGGCAACGATTCGGCATGTGTTCGTTGACGTCGAGAAATCAGCAAAAGACGAACTTCGTACACACATTATACGCAACTGAAATCCTTCCTCACATAACGTCACTTACGGTTCGATGCAGTGCTCTGGCGACAGAGTTACGTAACCTCTCTGTGGTTTCGTTGGCGGGCGAGAGTGAAGCAGACGACGTTTTGGCTACTTTTGATCGCTCAGTATTAATGACCGATACGTTTTATTAAGAATGAATTTGGTGTTCCGCTTAAGACTAACCACACGTCTTTCATATGTAATGGTTCAAAGTACAAAAACAAATGTATTCGCTCTTTAATATATGGAATTTAATATCTGTAATTTGCTAGACTTGTTCAAGTTGCGTGTAACTAGGGAGCAGTCATTGCATGACTGTGTCGGGTATTGTGAACTTATTGCTGGGCTGCAATCTCATTATAATAGGATATTCTTGAATGTTTCCATGACAGTAAGTGTTAGATACAAGTTAGATATATTGTGTCATTCTGTAATTTCAGAACCTGGAAGTAAACATCATTGTAAGAAGAATCTCAGCTTGCGTTATATGGTTCTTTCTATATAATTCCTATCAGGGAGAACGACCAATTACATGGCCTATAAAACCTTAACCTTGCTTATGCTGAAGACAAATTACTATTTGTATCCGATTTGTGTGTTGGGAAGTAAAAATGTGGTTACTGAATATTCCTGGAAATATACCACTTTACAGCATTAACTTCGGAGCATTCCTCATATAATTACTCTCCCTGATTTCCTTGTGCCATTTTGATTTGCTACGGATGAGGTCTTACGTTCCAGAATACGAATATCATACTCGCCTAAATGTTGGGTTGGTAATATCAACAACACGACGGCAAGTCCCGTTGATTATGATCAAATTTTGGGAGGAATTTTATAATGAAAGACTGACAGGAGAAAACCCTCATTTATACATCCTTTTGATGGAGAGAATGTCTTCCTGTACATTAACACTGGCGGGTTACCCCCCTAACCACTTCCTTTTCCCTCATGTCGACGTTTGGTTGGTCGGTAAAATATAAATAAAAATCAAGGGCGGGTAATTTCCGATTGCAAGAGCCGCGTGAATGGCTGCAGGGATTAGTGTGTGTTTACCAAATTCGCGCCCTGGACATATAGCGGATGGGACATACCGATGTATTCACATTATTTCACATTCCACACTGCTGCCTTTTGGAACCTCAAATAAAACGCTTAAACTAACATTAAACTATGTTGAACTTTTTCCAAATTAATGCTGTATAATTTACCTTGCGACTGGTAAAACAGGGTAGGAGTGCCTGTGAAGGATGGCTGTTGAATGAACACGGTCCGATTCTGCTTGAGAAAAGGACTTAACGGAGTAGCACTGAGTCCGTATTCTTCTCGACAAGTTATTTCCCAGTGAAGGAGAGCACCATCTTGGTTTCTCGAAAACGTGGAGCCTGCAAAATGATTTGGGAGTGATTATATCTGTACATGTTTTAACGAATCACTCAAGACACGACTCGTAATGTAGACATCCCATGCATTTCTTTCATTTTGTCTTTACAAATTAAGCTTAAGAGGTTCATGGAATATACATAATATTCTACTTGTGCTAAATTTATTATAATAAGTCTATACTTTGTAAGTATATCTTATTTTGCACTGAGCGATTATCCCCTTTAGCTATAAACATATTACACGGCTTTACCATGCAGTATTGTGCACAGAATCTTATTCAAGCTGTAAGCTGCGCGTGGGTTTGAGTAGTAGTTATCTCCCTTGCCCAAATAGCTCTATTGCGCATGACATTTTCCCTGTATAGTGTGCTATTCAGGCAACCAAGGAGAAATCTCAGCAGGGAGGAATTCAGGTCAAGAATGAAAGGCGCACCCTATCTCCCCCGTCTGCACTGCTATTGCAACAGGTTGTTTTATGCGAGGTAGCACAATGCTTCAAGCAAGTGTGCTGGCTTTGTTTTTTTCTAGCTCTGTATGAAAAGCTAACACGGTATAGACTCACATTTAGTCTCTGAAATGAACATATTTTACAGAGTGAGTGATTGAATTTAGTTTTACGCACGGCGCTGGACATCAGAAATGTGTTTCACACATTGTACCCATGTGGGGAATCCAACCCGGGTCTTCAGCGTGACGAGTAAACGCTTTAACCACTAGGCTACACCACCGCCCCTATTTTATAGAGGAAACTATTTCATAAAACTTAATCGAAAGGTGCCCACATACTTCTTTATTTCCTGAAACTATTGTAATCTAGACTTCCCATATATTCTAGACTTGCAAGGGCCTGTATGCCAGTCTAAAGTTTTAGCTGTATTAAATGTACGATCATAGTTCAATGTAACATTAATACTGTATGAACTGTACGATCATAGTTCAATATAACATTAATACTGTATCAACTGTATTAAATGTACGATCATAGCTCAATGTAACATTTATAATGTATCAGCTGTATTAAATGTACGATCATAGTTCAATGTAACAATAATACTGTATCAGCTGTATTAACTGTACGATCATAGTTCAATATAAGATTAATACTGTATCAGCTGTATTAAATGTACGATCATAGTTCAATGTAACATTAATACTGTATCATCGGTATTAAGTGACAGTCATAGTTCAATGTAACATTAATACTGTATGAACGTTACGATCATAGTTGAATATAACATTAATACTGTATCAACTGTATTAAATATACGATCATAGTTCAATGTAACAATAATACTGTATCAGCTGTATTAAATGTACATCATAGTTGAATGTAACATTAATACTGTATCAGCTGTATTAAATGTACGATCATAGCTCAATATAACATTAATACTGTATCAGCTGTATTAAATGTACATCATAGTTGAATGTAACATTAATACTATATCAGCTGTATTAAATGTACGATCATAGTTCAATGTAACCTTAATACTGTATCATCGGTATTAAGCGACATTCATAGTTCAATGTAACATTAATACTGTTTGAACTGTACGATCATAGATCAATGTAACATTAATACTGTATCAGCTGTATTAAATGCACGATCACAGTTCAATGTAACATTAATATTGTATGAACTGTACGATCATAGTTCAGTATAACATTAATACTGTATCAGCTGTATTAAATGTACGATCATAGCTCAATGTAACATTAATACTGTATCAGCTGTATTAAATGTACATCATAGTTCAATGTAACATTAATACTGTGTCAGCTGTTTTAAATGTATGATCATAGTTCAATGTAACATTAATACTGTATTAACTGTACGATCATAGTTCAATATAACATTAATACTGTATCAGCTGTATTAAATGTACTATCATAGCTCAATGTAAAATTAATACTGTATCAGCTGTATTAAATGTACGATCATAGTTCAATGTAACAATAATACTGTATCAGCTGTATTAAATGTACATCATAGTTGAATGTAACATTACTACTATATCAGCTGTATTAAATGTACGATCATAGTTCAATGTTACATTAATACTGTATTAACTGTACGATCATAGTTCAACATAACATTAATACTGTGTCTGCTGTATTAAATGTACGATCATAGTTCAATGTAACATTGATACTGTATCAGCTGTATTTAACTGTACAATCATAGTTCAATATAACGTTATCAGCTGTATTAAATGTACGATCATAGCTCAATATATTAATACTGTACGATCATAGTTCAATGTATCACGATCATAGTTCAATGTAACATTCAGCTGTATTAACTGTACGATCATAGTTCAATGTAACATTAATACTGTATCAGCTGTATTAACTGTACGATCATAGTTCAATATAACATTAATACTGTATCAGCTGTATTAAATGTACATCATAGTTCAATGTAACATTAATACTGTATCAGCTGTATTAAATGTACGATCATAGTTCAATGTAACCTTAATACTGTATCACTGTATTAAGCTGTATTAAATGTACGATCATAGTTCAATGTAACATTAATACTGTATCAGCTGTATTAAATGTACGATCATAGTTGAATATAACATTAATACTGTATCAGCTGTATTAAATGTACGATCATAGTTCAATGTAACATGTAATACTGTATCAGCTGTATTAAATGTACATAGTTCAATGTCATGTTACGAATAGCTCAATATAACATTAATACTGTATCAGCTGTATTAAATGTACATCATAGTTCAATGTAACATTAATACTGTATCAGCTGTATTAAATGTACGATCATAGTTCAATGTAACATTAATACTGTATCAGCTGTATTAAATGTACGATCATAGTTGAATGTAACATTAATACTATATCAGCTGTATTAAATGTATGATCATAGTTCAATGTAACCTTAATACTGTAATCATCGGTATTAACGATCATAGTTCAATGTAACATTAATACTGTTTGAATGTACGATCATAGATCAATGTAACATTAATACTGTATCAGCTGTATTAAATGCACGATCACAGTTCAATGTAACATTAATATTGTATGAACTGTACGATCATAGTTCAGTATAACATTAATACTCGTATCAGCTGTATTAAATGTACGATCATAGCTCAATGTAACATTAATACTGTATCAGCTGTATTAAATGTACATCATAGTTCAATGTAACATTAATACTGTATAATCAGCTGTATTAAATGTATGATACATAGTTCAATGTAACATTAATACTGTATTAACTGTACGATCATAGTTCAATATAACATTAATACTGTATCAGCTGTATTAAATGTACTATCATAGCTCAATGTAAAATTAATACTGTATCAGCTGTATTAAATGTACGATCATAGTTCAATGTAACAATAATACTGTATCAGCTGTATTAAATGTACATCATAGTTGAATGTAACATTACTACTATATCAGCTGTATTAAATGTACGATCATAGTTCAATGTTACATTAATACTGTATTAACTGTACGATCATAGTTCAATATAACATTAATACTGTGTATCAGCTGTATTAAATGTACGATCATAGTTCAATGTAACAATTAGTTCAATATACTGTATCAGCTGTATTAAATGTACGATCATGTTCAATATAACATTAATACTGTATCAGCTGTATTAAAGTGTACATCATAGTTGAATGTAACATTAATACTATATCAGCTGTATTAAATGTACGATCATAGTTCAATGTAACATTAATACTGTATCAGCTGACATTAACTGTACGATCATAGTTAGATCAATGTAACATTAATACTGTATCATGCTGTTATTAACATTGTACGATCATAGTTCAATATAACATTAATACTGTATCAGCTGTATTAACTGTACGATCATAGTTCAATGTAACATTAATACTGTATCAGCTGTATTAACTGTACGATCATAGTTCAATGTAACATTAATACTGTATCAGCTGTTATTAAATGTACGATCATAGTTCAATGTAACATTAATACTGTATCAGCTGTAGCAATGTACATCATAGTTCAATGTAACATTATTACTGATCAGCTGTAGTTCAATGTACATAAATAGTTCAATGTAAAAGCGACTGTACGATCATAGTATAAACAAATACTACATTAGCTGTCAGCTGTATTAAATGTACGACCATAGTTCAATGTAACATTAATACTGTAACAGCTGTATTAAATGTACGACCATAGTTCAATGTAACATTAATACTGTATCAGCTGTATTAAATGTACGATCATAGTTCAATGTAACATTAATACTGTATCAGCTGTATTAAATGTACATCATAGTTCAATGTAACATTAATACTGTATCAGCTGTATTAAATGTACGATCATAGTCCAATGTAACACTAATACTGTATCATGTCGTGCTTAACGGGTCTACATAGTATGTCACAGCTTCAGGGTCTGTACCAATCTGCTGAATTCACCAGCGAGCAGATCGCTTGTAATTACCAGTTGATCTATTGCTGTCACTAGTGTTTAATATTAACTCATGGGAGCCTCCGCCACCACTCCCCAAGACCCAAAAAGTTTTTCACCTCAGGGTAAAAATGAAGTGAAAGCAAATATACAGAGCATTCGTCCAAATCAGAACACAATGGTTGAAAGGTACTTAAGTGGTGAAAACGTGTTGTTTTGTTCTCCAACCAAGAGTGGAAAATCACTGACATTCGAAATCCTCCCAATTTATACAAGGCTGTAGGAAATACAAGTCATGCTTCTATCATTGTTGTGTCACCCTTATTTCCACGGTGAGGAAACAAACAGAGAAATATAGATCATTAGGCTCAAAGCAGTGTACCTCAACGATCTAGGCATTTGTGACTGTTTCCATCAAATTTGAAAAGACATTGTCATGGGTATCTGATGGCATATTCCTTGATATCTGAATAAAGTTGCTGATATCCGTGATATCATCAATATATTGCTCAGTCTCCACGATGCCAATATTTGTATCTGTCTTTTGGCGCATTTCATTCATGCATGATGCAGGTGGCATGATACAGATAAAAGCTGACGCAGTGTCTGATTCATGGGAGATTTCCGATCTTGTTTCCTGCAAAAACAACTTTTCCGTGAATCCCTTGATTCAAAATCATCTTCTTCACTTCAGTTCACTTCAGTTCCACAGGATTGGTAAAAATTAATTGCAGATTTCTTTTCAAGGCACAAAGAATTGACCACACGAGTGACCTCACCTAAACATTTTCTATAAACAGTATGTGTAGAGAATAATAAGGCAACTTGTATAGCGCAGCAATCCACACAATTCAGCATGCTCAAGGCGCTTAGAAGAAGGTAGGAAGACAGATGATATTTTGAGTCATTATGATACCCGACAATATTAGACAGTGTATCGTTTAAATAGGTGAGTTTTCAGGAGTGATTTGAAGGAGCTAAATGCAGACACTGTCTTGCAGAGATTGGAAGGTTGTTCCAGCAGAAGGCAGCAGAACTGGCAAATGTCTTTGAGTCACATGTTTTCAGCTTCCATGTAGGAACTTGGAGCAGGTCCTGGTCGACTGAGCGAAGACGTCTTGATGGTTCATACAGATGTATCAACTCTGACAGATATTCTCTCCTTTACTCGAACATATGCCCTGACTTTTATCTTGGCTATCACACGAACTGCTAAGCTCTGAACTTTCTGTAGTTTCCTCAGGTTTTCATAAGAGATACTGTACCGGAGACTGTTACCATAGTCCAATCTTGAGAGAACAAAAATACGTCTTTCGGCTTGCAAATTATACCTAAACGTTGGACCTCAGAGACCTAACGCTATTGTGTATGGTGAATGTGGCCGTTTCCCCTATTTTTGTAAATGCAGCTGTTCGTTGTCTTAACCACTTGATGAAAATAATAACAATGCATAAAGATCGCATACCAAAGGAAGCTTATGAAATGTTACTTAATCTCGATAACTTTGCATAGAGCATTCTAAAGCTTATTAAACCCTGAAAAATACCTTTTGAAATTGCAGATTATAAATTACGTAAATATTTAGTTAGGTTTAGAGTAGGATTACTAAGGATAAAATTTAATGAAGGACGATGGTGTAGAATTAACGCAAATCTGAGAATATGTCCTATATGCTACGGAGGTCTACCATATTATACTTTTGTGTTATCATATCATACCTTTTTAATATTTTATCCACATTAACCTGTATTGCATGTTCTGATTACTTGTATACATGTATTCAGATGGGCGTGTATACATATATGCAAATTGTATTATATGTATGAAACTGTATGTATATGGGTCGATGGTCTTTGTACGTAAATAAGGTTTTGATTGAGAGAACAAGTGATCTCATAAAAGTTTGCAGCAGATTTGGATAAAATCAGATGTCGGATGCAGCTTACGTTCCTGATGTGGAAGAAACATTTCTTACAGATTTCATTGATGTTTTTGTACATGGATAAAGTTTGTTCGAGGTAGATGACAAGGTTTTTTCACATTCTGAGCATAACTGATGCTTGTCTTACCGACAGATATGTGCTGAGGTGTGATCTGATTCAGTCTTGCCTTTGTGCCAAATAGTATGGCTTCGGTCGTTTCCTCGTTTACCATCAACATGTTCTTTGTCATCCAGGATTTTGCCGAATTGATGCAGCATCCACCTCCAACATTGTGTCAGCTTGACTCTCTGGTTTCAAAGGGATGTTTTTATACAGCTGTGCGTCATCTGCATAGAAAAACAAGCTACATCCTTTACTGCAATTTGTTCTCCTAGAGGTTAGTTGTATAGTGTGAAGAGCAGTCGTCCAAGAACTGAGCCTTGTTGTTATCCGCAGGTCAGAACTACGTCAACTGATGATGACGAGTTGATCTGTACCCTCTGCTTTCTGTTCGTCAGGTAAGATGAAACCACTGTGATGCAGTGTCCATAATTCCATAGTCATTACAGAGGCGAGTTAACAGGATGTTGTGATCAATTGTATCAAACGCTGCCAACATATCAAGGAGCACCAATAAGGCGACATCTCCGTTGTCAGCGTACGTGCGTATGTCGTTCACCACCCTACTGAGAGCTGTCTCTGTGCTGTGAGAGGCGGATTGAAACTTTTCTTGTAAGCCATGTTCTTGAATATGCTCCACCTATCTCCTTTGACAGCTTTTTCCAGTATCTTGCAGACAGATGGCACATTTGAGACCGGCCGGAAATTCTTCATGATGTTGCCTTTGAGAAAGCAAGCATATCGGATATCTCCTTCTCGGTGAATGGTTTGAACCTCGAGAGCTTAGTACCATCAAGATGAGAAAGTGCAGACTGTGGCTTGTGATCTGGCTTGAGCTGTTGTCTGATTTCTTTGATCTTTTCAGTGAAGAATTTAGAAAACCATCAGCTAAGACTTTTGGGTCATTTACAGAGTTTGGATGATTTTCCCACCAGAGATTGAAGAATTGAGAACGAAACTCTGGGATTAGACTCGTTCTTCTCCAACTCTTCGTTGTTATAGCGTGACTTCAGAGTCCTGATGAGCTGGACAACATCAGACCAGGTGTTACAGAAGACCTGTCTGTGGATCTCTAGCTTTGTTTTTCTCAACCGGCGCTCTGCTTGACAATGCTTTGATTTGGCTTCTGTCACCCCTCCGTGTACCATGGAGATGTTTGCTTTTCTGCATTGTTGTAACCGGTGCATGTTTATCCAATAACTCAAAGGTTCAGTTATATGGATCAATGACGATGTTGAGATACAATAAAAAGTGTGTTATATGATTCCACGTTTCTTATTAAAACGGAAATATGGATATGATCTGATCTTGGAACAAAAGTGTCATCTACAGAATTTACTGAAAACACATTGTTGAAGGTGTATAAATTATACATATTTCCATTGTCTAGGACATCGCAGCGAGGCAGTAAGGGTGTACATGTGAGGCCAGAAAGCTGCAGTGTCTGACATCCTGCATGCTAAAAATTCAAAACCAGCCGAGACCCACCCGCACACAACCGTAACCATGGTTACAAAGACCGACCTACAGCCAGGATGTTCTGTTGGAGAGGCTCGTTCACAACCCGAAATCCCATCTACTGACTCGCAGAAGACTTTCCATGTTATTCTCAACTTTAAGTAGTTAATCATTAAATAAAAAAGTACGGAAGAAACTTGTTATTTTATCTTTTTTCAGGTTTTACCACTGGTAAAAACACGGTTAGAGGTCTTTATTCAAAAGTAAAACACCTAACTCTGTTTTACAACAGGTAAAATCTCAATTTGAGGCTATTTCAAGGTTTTAAGCTACCTCTTCAATAATGGACAAACATAGGGTTAGGTTTATAAAACTCGTAGACAACTCTTCTCAGAGGTAACTAACACTCCCAAAAGTTCCATTGAAATGAAAGAGCATTCTGATGCAACTATGATCACACCGGTGTATGACTGCTACACCCCAACTGAACAGCCTGGCCGCGGCAAGTGTTTACACTTATATCACTCAGGTGTATTTCAGAAACTCTGGCCTCATATCGACATTCCTTTAGCCAACTTTCAGAGAAGGAAACATATACACCCCATCAACAGTTTAGACTCACTAGTGTAAAAGTAGCCACTTACTTAAGTCAACTCTTCTAAACTAGATTTTGCAAAAAAATCAATACTGTTTAAAGGTACTGTTTACACATGAACTGATGTATTGTAAAACAAATTCGTAACGTTGAAAAGATTTTTGTCATGGGCTAAAAAATGATGAAACTGACTGAAAATTGGCGCATTTTAACAAATATCACATGCACGATATTTGCACATGCTGTTTAGCAATTTAATGCATGATCCTCGTGCAATTCATCTGCATAAAGTTTGCAGTTGGTTCTCCAAATTTAGTGGAGAAATTCATCTTCGATGTAACCACATATATATACATAACATATAGTGAGTGCTTAAAGGGAGTCTAAACTTTTGATGGGTAGTATATATCCAACTTTCCATCCATGATAACATCCACAATTTCAACAGTTTTGTTGCTTACAGATTGGGCGGGTGGTGGGGTAGCCCAGTGGTTAAGGCGTTCGCTCGTCACGCCGAAGACCCGGGTTCGATGTTGTGAAATTCTAAGAAATGATCCCTCTGCAGATTTGTTTAGTCTCTGAAAATGAAGGTCTCAGGGCTCCTTTTATCGATACCTATTGTTTCTACTTTCATCAGTCAAACTCATTCTAAACCTGGCAAATATCCACATACCTTTCTGGACTTGGTGACGAAAAGGTATTATTTAGACTAAGTAGACTTTTAAACAATCTGTGAGATTCATATCGTGTACTTTCGTTTGACTTTGAAGGCTAATTTTGAAAATAAATAAATGATTAAGGAACCTTTCCGGAATTCCAGTAAAAGGTACGGACATTGTGTGCCGATGTTTGGATGAACATATACTGAACAACATTAAAACGCACCACACTAAAATGCACCGACGATGCTCAGATATCATGGGTACATTTCAGTCTGACGGGGATATTTCCACTGCGCACACTTCCTTCCTAGGCCTGTACGCATTGTATGGTGAGAAACATCTGTTGCTCTGTATTAATGTCTAGTGGTTCACAGACATACCGCTTGCGGATAAGGCAAGGTAGCCATCTCTCAGCGTTATCTCTCCGAAGGTATATACGCAATTTATAGACTATATCCTTTGTTCGTGTAGCACGAAGAGTGAACTTAATCCGAAGAAAGACCAAAAGAAACTGGACCAAATGTCAGTATACCTGGTTAAACCAAATATATCATGATATGGGCTATTTGACTTTGGTTGTTTTCAAGAGCATTTGCTGCTAATACGTAATTTCTAAGAATATGTAATTTTCATTGAAACAAAGAACACCATTCAGTTAATAAGGTGCCCTTTGTGGTGAACAATCTCTGGAAAGAAATCATTTTGTGAGCTTAGGAACAGAAAAGAAATAATGATCATAATATACTGAAAGCCATTAAAAAACGCAATTGGTATTTGTTGTCCTGAAACTTACAAAGTTCTATTGAAGATTTTTCCTGCGATACAGAGGATGTGGGGATAAAAGGCTGTTATTCTGGCCCTTTTCGAGTTCGAGTCCCGGAGCATTCCTCTCACATGAACTTTGATACTTAAAACTGAACCTTTGACATTTCTCGTAAACACAACCACATTCATGAAACACGTTGTGCACATGCATTACATGTACCCAGGCCCTGTAAAGCACAAGGAATCGTGGAACTCAATCACTTTGAGAAAATGCCACACTTGACACAAGACGAAAGGAATCAGGTTATCGGTATGGTCAGCCAAGGTGCTTCAGATGTGATGATTGCCAGGCACTTTAATGTGCATCCATCCACTGTAAGTCGACTCAGACAACGTTTTTCGGGCTACCGGAAGTGTTGCTGATCGTCCGCGACCTGGTCCACACCTGTGATAACAGCTCGACAAAACCGAAATATCCGAGTTTCACACTTGCGAAATCGGTTCCAAACAGCTGATGATTAGGCAAGGCGGACAACTGGGACAAGTCAACGTCATTTCAGCGCCCAAAGGTGCAAGGACGCCTTGCTGCCTTCAACATCCGGCGTCGTCACCCGTACCGCGGTCCAACCTTATTGCATCGCCACAGACTTGCCAGACGGCGATGGGCAGCAAATGGGGCCAATCTTGGCAACCCGACATGGCCAGATGTCATTTTTTCAGATGAATCAGGTTTAACTTATCCTTTGCAGATGGGAGTCAACAGATTTATCAACGTAAAGGAGAAAGACTTGCGCCAACCTGTGTCCTTGATAATGATCGTTTTGGAGGCGGTGGTGTCATGATCAGACCACAGACCATCAGACGCTGCAGACCATCCAACAGCTGTTCCTGAGAAATGTGTGTCTTTCAATGCCCCAAAGACTGCGAGCATGTCTTGCAGCGCACGGTGGACACACACGATATTGACTGCAAGTGACCCTCCTTTTTGTGATGTCGTTGTTGCGTTACTGATGTTGTTGTTGACTGGACATTTTCAGATGAAATTATTCACAGATGTTAACTTGAAACATATCTGCCAGTTAGGTTTATATATGTTGAAATTGGTGTGAGGAAAGAAAGTATGAATGTCAAATTGCATTTTTAATGGCTTTCAGTATAATAATAACTACCACTTGTAATACGCTGTTTTCACCTGCCGTTTTCGAGCTATGTATTTTGCGTGACGTCCGCCGGCGGGACAGGAGCGGTTGGGTTGCCTTGTGTTACAGCCTTGGCACGTCACGCCGAAGACCCGAGTTCAATTCCCCACATGGTTACAATGAGTGAAGCCCATTTCTGTTCCCCTCCGCCATGATATTGCTGGAATATTGCTAAAACCAGTGAATGTGTTCATATTTCATTTGAAAGGTATGATAAAGCAATCATCTAATGTACAAATATCGCGTTCTCGCGGCCGTAATCCGTGACGGTCCGGGTTAGAATGAACCTTCAGTAACCCTAGCTTGCCGTAAGAGGCGGCTAACGGGATCGGGTGGTAAGGCTCGCTGAGTCGGTTGACACGTGTCATCGTATCCCAATTGCGTAGATCGATGTTCATGCTGTTTATCCCTGGATTGTCTGGTCTAGACTCAATTATTTACAGACCGCCGCCATATAGCTGGAATATTGCTAGAGTGCGACGTAAAACTAAACTCACTCACTCACTCTCTCTCGCGGCCGTAACTGAAGGCGAGAAAGTGACATCCACGGGCGTCCATACATTCCAGGACCCTTACTCCACTGACCCGACTTCCCACGTTCCAGATGCTGTACGTTGTTCTGATGGTTATGACTTTGTCTTTTCAGTCGCCAAAGATGGTCACTGAAATATTCTAACAATGAGACTTTGGATGAACGTAACAGCCAGGGTCACACAGGTACTTTATTGATGTAGAATCCATATTCCGGTCAATTGACATTCCATATTATACATTAATGCATGCCAGGTTTTCGTATACACCGAGCCTCGCTGTCGTCTCCCACATGACCGGAACCAGAGCGAGCCATTATGTAATATGTCCAGAGCATTAAACAAGATAGCACGACACTCATCGTTTGTACCAATCTTACAATTGATGTTAAATAAATCCGGGATTATTTGAGCAGTATAGAGACCTATCCATATTATCCATTATTATCCAGTACAGTGTCGATCGGCAAGAACATTATTTTTTAATGTTTATATTCATGTAGTGAGGATTGAGTAAATGACTGCGGAATTATATCCTTGACTAAAGCTTAGTAAAAATACAAATAACTCTATTTAAACTGAAACGGGCCCTCCTTTCGATTTACATTGTTCACAAAGAACAGTATTAACTGATGTGAACTGATGATACCGCCATCATACAGCTGAGAGGGACAGAATAAACAAACATCTTCCATCACATGGACACTCTGAAATTCAAACAAGAGGCACAACACCCACTGATAACTTGCAAATAGTGGGTGGTAATTTGTGGATATTTTATGTCCGTTTTACTCACGTTTGAAATGATTCCTCGTTTGAAATACTCCCTGGATTTAACGTCCAGCGTACGAGTGTGAATAAACATCATTTCCATAAATTACCCAATTACTACACAAACACCATTCTCCAGATGACGCTTCAAAAACTTGAAATGCCCATGTCGTACAATCCGCCGTCTACCATCGCGTCCCGTTTTCGAAGTTTGGGATAAGGACCAATCATATACAAGCATCTGTATCTTTGAGTGAAGAGCGTGTTGTTAACTGTACACCTCTTTCCTAGTCTATTAGTCTTGTATTCTAGCATTTACTTATTTGGACGTTGTTCTCCAAAATGTTGTATTTTGAGAATGCCGTCCCAACACTGTTACAATGAACAAAAGCACAAAGGTTCCTGCACACTCTGCTTACATAGAACTACAAATTAAAGATGGCATTTGGGTTCACAAGGAAGGAGGGAACATTGAACTGATGGTACACAGAAAAGATATTGACAAACAGACTTCGCTGGCTAGACAAACAAGTACAGTTATGACACATAGCCCTTCTCTGTTTTAGGAGTTACTGTAATCTCATCAGGGTTCTTGGTGTATCAGCATTATATACTTTGTGATGGGTTTCACAGACGGGTAACCGTGTTCAAGAGTAGACTGTCATTGTCATTTATATCGCTAGTCTTCACTAAAAATCATGTATTTTTGCAAATATTAGCAATCTACGATCTAGCCCACTCAGCCATCGTAACCTCCATTAAAACAGGGGGCGGTGGGGTAACGAAGTGGTTAAAGCGTTTGCTCGAAACGCCGAGCATGGATACAATTTGTAAAGCCCACTTCGATTGTCCCCTGCCGTGATATTTCTGGAATATTGCTAAAGGCGGCGTAAAGCCATACTCACTCACTCACTCACTCACTCCATTAAAACGGAATTTAAACAACTGGTAGTCTAATGTACTCACTTCACACGAGTGCTAGCGATTAGGTGCCTGACTCCGAGGGCGTGATTTCGAATCACGGATGGGTCCCAAAAACAAAAGTTCTAAAGTACTGTCGGAAATAGAAAAAAACCCTGTTTTTGTTACATTTAGATCCACAATTTATGTAGTTAATATGTGAAAGTGTGAAATATCTGTTAAACTAAGTTCGGCCTAACTACAGTATCGGTGGTAGGGAGATAGGAAACGTAAAAAAGGGACATTACTGACGAGAAATTAGTGCAGAAATGAGCAATGTGGGTTTTTTTCTAAGTCCAAGTCGACTTATTTGGAAAAGACCTTGGCTGTATGCAAATTAGTGTGCGATGATAATGTATTGCAAAGGACACTTTTTAAATACCCATTTTGAAATTAGACTTAGCTTCATTAGAAACGATAGCTGACGTACAAAATAATATTTTTACTTGTGAAACTCTTAAGGATGTACCTACCATGGAGTCTCACTGCCACTAAAAAAAAAAATAGACGTAGGGAGATGGGGGGTGGGTGTCGTCTCAAAAGCAAAACCAGGTCGGGTGTCGCAGACGATGGTTGGGGTCGGGCTGGGGGATAGAGATATCAGCTAAGATAAGATAATCCTTTAGGGGAATTAAACTGGGGCCGGGAAGTAACAATTTACAAAATAATATCCAGTCCTGTCGATATTCGGGTGTTCATTCTACCTATATATGTTGAGACATTTAATGCGATGGCTGATTTAAGCCTTTCTATGGGTATCATACTGTTTTACATATCTCAACATAAACTTTATGAAAATAAGACACTTTAGATGTTAATCAATATTTGAGACATATTCAACACACCAAAAAACGCATAGAATATCTTTGAGATGACCCCTTGTGCCTGTAGGCAGCACGTACATTTCACGCTCGGTGTGTCAACGGTCCGTCATCACACCTGGCCTGGCGACCTAACTGCCATCTATAGACTGATCTATTGTTTTAAGCAGCTATTCGTATTTTTTCTAAGTTTTGCCCGATTTTACGAGTAAACATGCTTTTCTGGATATCCTATTACGCATCCCACTGAACGCCCAGTTAGGTCGATGTGGGTGATTTCGACATATGCTATTTGCATTTGTGTAAAATTTCGGGATACGGAGTAACAGCCAAAAAACAGGGTTTTTTTTCTATTTCCGACAGTACTTTAGTATCTGTACTTTACTAAGAAAGTGCAATTCCCGATTTAACATACGTTACATTTATCCACTTTCTAAATGGCACAACGTACTCATAGAGTCATTCTCGTCATTCTTGTAGCGATCGTTACAATTCAAGCGCATAGATGAAAGGTTGTGACCAGGTTAATATCGCTTGGTTAAGAATCCATCAAGATCGTGTTAGCGTTGGTACTCCGCAACCCTCTTGTTTGAGACCCGTGAAGGTCCGGGTTGACAACTGATTTTCAGTAACCATGCTTGTCGTAAGAGGCGACTAACGGGATCGGGTGGTCAGGCTCGCTGACTTGGTTGACACATTTCATCGCATCCCAATTCCGTAGATCGTTGCTTATGCTGTTGATCACTGGAATCTCTGGTCCGGGGACCCTATACACAAAACGTTCGTAGCACTAAGCATACGGCGATGTATAGAGGTACGATAGGTCGTAACTTTACGAATGCTTTGAGGATCGGGACCAAGACCCGATTATAGCTGTAATAGTGCTGAGTGCGGCGTTAAACAACAAACCAACCAATCTCTTGTTTGATGAGGCGCCGCTCTGTGGATGAGATTGGTGGGTAGACTCGTTGACTTCGTTGATGCATACCATAGAGTCCCTTCTTCAAGGATCACTGCTCATGATGTCCATCACTGGATTGTCAAGTCTCGATTACACACAGACCGTAATCCAGCTTGAACGTCGCCGACAACCAAAACACAAACGAATATTTTCAAAAGAGTCGTGCGTATAATCTATCACATGATAGTTTGGTGAACACAGAAGTCACATCGCAGTTTGTAATGATGTGTCTTGTTCAGTGTTATTTCAAAGGGAACTGAATTTTCAAATGCATACGACGTAAGGGCTGAACAAAACAGTAATCTATAATATGACTTAAAACAGGTCAATCGTTCGATTCAAGACTTTTAATTTCAGAAAGCTGATAATAAAATGTTTAGTTATATTGTACGTTCGTTTCTTTGGCGTTTGCCAGTACACAGCATTATTCCAGTAAATAATCGAGATTGGGCCAGATAAGCCAGTGATTGATAACAGGATGATTGATGTAGGCCAGCAATTACCCGGCCTTTCACGGTTCTGTTTGTAATACAACTCATGGAAAGAATGCATACAGTTTATTACCCTGTTGAAATATTTCGTTATATTAAACATAATGACAAATAGAAAGTAAAAATTTCGCATCAACATACAATGTCCTGAAATGTGTCATGTTATGGTATGTTGGGATTTTGGCACATTAAATACCTTAATTTCCTCTGAATATGTTTACCTATAAATGTATCCATTGTCCTTCGGTGTGTACAAAAGTATGTATATATACGTTAAACGTTACATGAACACGTGAAATATAAGTGATGTCATTGTTGTGACTTTGACAACACTCCGTGCAGTTCTTCGTTCCCTTCATCCGCTGAAATAAAAGTAACCACAAATGAAGCCTACTGTTTAATTGCCATAGCAATGGAAACACTATTAACACTACTGAAGAATATCTCTCAAGTTGTCAAATCAGCGAATAAGGAGAAATATATATGACTGTCGGATTATCTGCGTCTTCAGAACCAATTACATCTGCAAGAAATCGGTGAAAGTACTCGGAAGTGCTGCAGAATCAATATCTCTCTGCTGTTGACCTCGATGAACCCAAGCTCAGACCGGAATTAAATAGAATCATCCTGATTGAGCCATTCAAGGACACATCATCACCGCTAAGGTGAAGGACGCGCACTCCCACGGAATGGAAAGGAAGTACCTGCGACAGTTATTCAACAACCCTATGCCAACGCTATTGAACGCAAGGAAAGGTGCCTCAGCAACGCTATAAGAAAATATGTGCCAAGTATTTGTTTTCCTGAAATGGCTGTGACCAGCTATATATGGGCAGGTAATTTACTACGCATGTACAGGACACAAAATACGGTAGAGTATCGCGACAAATGATCTGTTTCCATCCCACTGAACGCCCAGTTAGGTCGATGTGGGTGATTTCGACATATGCCATTTGCATTTGTGTAAAATTTCGGGATACGGAGTAACAGCCAAAAAACAGGGTTTTTTTTCTATTTCCGACAGTACTTTAGTATCTGTACTTTACTAAGAAAGTGCAATTCCCGATTTAACATACGTTACATTTATCCACTTTCTAAATGGCACAACGTACTCATAGAGTCATTCTCGTCATTCTTGTAGCGATCGTTACAATTCAAGCGCATAGATGAAAGGTTGTGACCAGGTTAATATCGCTTGGTTAAGAATCCATCAAGATCGTGTTAGCGTTGGTACTCCGCAACCCTCTTGTTTGAGACCCGTGAAGGTCCGGGTTGACAACTGATTTTCAGTAACCATGCTTGTCGTAAGAGGCGACTAACGGGATCGGGTGGTCAGGCTCGCTGACTTGGTTGACACATTTCATCGCATCCCAATTCCGTAGATCGTTGCTTATGCTGTTGATCACTGGAATCTCTGGTCCGGGGACCCTATACACAAAACGTTCGTAGCACTATCACATTCGTAAGCATACGGCGATGTATAGAGGTACGATAGGTCGTAACTTTACGAATGCTTTGAGGATCGGGACCAAGACCCGATTATAGCTGTAATAGTGCTGAGTGCGGCGTTAAACAACAAACCAACCAATCTCTTGTTTGATGAGGCGCCGCTCTGTGGATGAGGATTGGTGGGTAGACTCGTTGACTTCGTTGATGCATACCATAGAGTCCCTTCTTCAAGGATCACTGCTCATGATGTCCATCACTGGATTGTCAAGTCTCGATTACACACAGACCGTAATCCAGCTTGAACGTCGCCGACAACCAAAACACAAACGAATATTTTCAAAAGAGTCGTGCGTATAATCTATCACATGATAGTTTGGTGAACACAGAAGTCACATCGCAGTTTGTAATGATGTGTCTTGTTCAGTGTTATTTCAAAGGGAACTGAATTTTCAAATGCATACGACGTAAGGGCTGAACAAAACAGTAATCTATAATATGACTTAAAAACAGGTCAATCGTTCGATTCAAGACTTTTAATTTCAGAAAGCTGATAATAAAATGTTTAGTTATATTGTACGTTCGTTTCTTTGACGTTTGCCAGTACACAGCATTATTCCAGTAAATAATCGAGATTGGGCCAGATAAGCCAGTGATTGATAACAGGATGATTGATGTAGGCCAGCAATTACCCGGCCTTTCACGGTTCTGTTTGTAATACAACTCATGGAAAGAATGCATACAGTTTATTACCCTGTTGAAATATTTCGTTATATTAAACATAATGAAAAATAGAAAGTAAAAATTTCGCATCAACATACAATGTCCTGAAATGTGTCATGTTATGGTATGTTGGGATTTTGGCACATTAAATACCTTAATTTCCTCTGAATATGTTTACCTATAAATGTATCCATTGTCCTTCGGTGTGTACAAAAGTATGTATATATACGTTAAACGTTACATGAACACGTGAAATATAAGTGATGTCATTGTTGTGACTTTTGACAACACTCCGTGCAGTTCTTCGTTCCCTTCATCCGCTGAAATAAAAGTAACCACAAATGAAGCCTACTGTTTAATTTCCATAGCAATGTAAACACTATTAACACTACTGAAGAATATCTCTCAAGTTGTCAAATCAGCGAATAAGGAGAAATATATATGACTGTCGGATTATCTGCGTCTTCAGAACCAATTACATCTGCAAGAAATCGGTGAAGTACTCGGAAGTGCTGCAGAATCCAATATCTCTCTGCTGTTGACCTCGATGAACCCAAGCTCAGACCGGAATTAAATAGAATCATCCTGATTGAGCCATTCAAGGACACATCATTACCGCTAAGGTGAAGGACGCGCACTCCTACGGAATGGAAAGGGAAAGGAAGTACCTGCAACAGTTATTCAACCCTATGCCAACGCTTTTGAACGCAAGGAAAGGTGCCTGAGCAACGCTATAAGAAAATATGTGCCAAGTATTTGTTTTCCTGAAATGGCTGTGACCAGCTATATATGGGCAGGTAGTTTACTACGCATGTACAGGACACAAAATACGGTAGAGTATCGCGACAAACGATCTGTTTCGTGTTTGGCAGTTATGGAAAACGTACTCTTGGAGCAATAACATGAAGGTAATAATGTTTTTGTATGTTCTGGTTTTAGTCATAACCTCAATGTCTACACAATGCCATTTAAAAAGTAGTTAAATGTAACTTCTGATAATGTGGGTTCGAATAACGGATGGCCATCAATCCAAAAACATACTGAAAATCTGTACTTTCCATGAAAAAGAGAAATCCAAACCATAACATGTGTTTCAACCTTTATGTTTGTAATGGTATTCTGTTAAGGGCGGCTGAGGTTGCCTATTGGTTAAAACGTTCGCTCGTGAAGCCCGAGACCCGGGTTCGATTCCAAGCATGAATACATTTCTGGTGTCCCATATTCCGGGAATAATGCTAAAAGCAGCGTAAAAACATACTCAAGCATTCCTCTGTATGGTGAACTTGAGGCAATGTGTAATAGGGTATCACGTCACTTAAAGAAATATTGCACTTTTATAGCGACGAGCGTGCTCGTGTATACGTACGTGGCTGTTTGTACAAGCCCACACAAAACTGTTTTTATTTTACTAGACCCCGACATACCATGCTGCAGATATAACAATGATACCTTCTCGGACACACTATACTGACATCTCGCCAACTAGTTCCTTATGTATCTCGTACACGCGTTTCGCCAGGCAGGGTAACACCAATTACCACATTTTAACGAGTTATGGTATTACGCCTTTGGAATCATTACGCCTTTGGGTAACAACTGGGGAATCACTCACCTGACCTGTTGCTTCTCAGCATGTAACAACTGAACCATGGTGGTTGTCCTCATCGCATAAACTAGGTTGTAGCGTAGAACTGCAGTTGAGTGGCCAAAGTTAAATTTCGCATGTGAATATAATACAGAGCCGTCTTTGATTATACTGTGATGTTTTTTCCATACCTATCCACCGGTCGCTACTTCGCCCAATTAAAAATATGTGCGTGAAGATCCGGGTGAGAACTAATGTTCAGGAACCGATGCTTTTGGGGGATCGGTGCTCACGATCTCAATTACTGGATTGTCTGGTCCAGACTACATTATTTTACTGATCACCGCCATACGGCTGTGTTACGACGTACATTGCAATAAAAACACAAATTTGTAAAACTTGCAGCAAATTGTAATAAACTTGACGTAAATTGTAATAAAAACGTTAATTGTAATAAAAATTGACGTAAATTGTAATACGCAAATTGCAATAAAAACTGACGTAAATTGTAATAATATTAGGTGCGGTAAAATGAAATAAATATTTACGTGAATTGTAATAACAGTTTTAATCACTCGTAAATACGCGTGTGTTTGTTTTACGTTGCATTTCATACATCATATAAGCTTGTTAGGGCGATAACTCAAGAAAGAAATGATGGCTTTTGTTCAAATTTGGTACCAAGGTATATTGGCGAGATTCACCGACACCATTTAAATTGAGTGACCTTGCAAGGTCACAGCAAAAATCCGAGGGTTTTGCCGATATAAAGATTGTTAGCGCTATAACCCAAGAAAGAATTAACAAATCTTAGCCAAATGACGAAAATGATATTCCTCCTGATATATAATCGATATAAAATCTCTAACTGTCCTCTGTACATGTATTATGTGTTTTCGCAAATATCTGTTGAGGTTTTGATATGTATACATTTGAAGTGAGGGTGTGGCAGGGTGGGTGGGTTTCTAACGGGTATATCTAACACACTTACATGCATGTAGAGTCAGCCTCACCTTGAATATTGTACAAATGCAGATGTTTTTATGTTTTATTTTTCTACATATTATATGTCAGCCTCAAGCAAATTGGTTTTGCTAAGTTCCAGCCTCACGATCCCGTGTTGTGTGACATTGTATCTTGGCTTGGAACTCCCCCAAAACGTAAAATCTGCAATAAAATCCATCACAAACTTCAGGAAACCAAATATGCAAGAAACATTTTTGTATGTTTGAGATTGGTAGAAGTCCGCTAGAATCAAACTTAGATATCAAACTGGGCCCGGTTGTTCAAAAGTCGATTATCTTAACACTCGGTTAACTCTTAACCGACTGTTAAATCTTTAACCCGCCGTTAGCTAACCGAACGTTAAAAGAGCGTTGCACAGTCCATGTTTAACACTGCCGTTTACTAACGTCATCGTTATCTTTAACGTCGTGGTTAACGTCGTGGTTAAAGTTCTATCAATCCCATAATGCAATAGTTTGTTACTTCCGTCAATGTCAAAACTGGAGGCACCAAACGAGAAATCGCCCCCTGAAAACCTAAAACCAAGAAAGAAAAAAGTAGGAATTTTTCGGTGGAGGAAGAAAACATTATTCAAAGCTGGGTGGAGGCCAATTCGAAAATATCACATGAAAAGCACAGTACCGGTTACTAGAAAAAAGTAAAATCGAATTTGGATGGAATTACCAACGAAGTAAATATGAGAGGCGTTGCTTCAAGAACAGTCGACGAGGTAAAACAAAAATGGACAAACATGGCCCGTACGGCAAAAAATGTATTAAAAGACTTAATTTCGTATGCAGGCAAGGAAGACGGGATGTGGCCCGCCTCCACCGGAGCCAAGCCAGGCGACTACTCGAATAATCGAGATCATGCGTGACACAGCCGGCTTCAGTGGTGTGTTGGGTGGATCCGAAAAGGGGTTAATGAAAGTAAGTTGAAGTTGAACATAGTTGACGCACTGTTTACATGACCGACAATTGTTTGATTATTTTTTTTTAAGAATAGATCCAGCTCAGAATCCGATAGCTTTATCAAGCCTACATGTGTGTCGTCCGTCAGTGCCAATTGTTTTTACACTCTATTTTTAGCGAATGGCGGCCTTGAACTTGGTGTATTGTGGGGTGAGAGATATTGACAATGTTCAATCGCGAGAAGCTGCATTTGAAAGCGAAAAGTTACAGCCTAGACTTTGGGGAATTTAATATAGATCTGTTAACAAATTCAATCTTTGAGACACTGTGAGTAGCTTCAAATATCCTATCTAGAACGAGTATTGTCTACCAACGAGCCCATTGTAACAATTTTATTATGGCTACGACAACACAATATGTAATTGGTGCATGCAATTTTCTCAATATGCAACAAGCGGTCGATCCCAAGTTTTTGTCGATATTGCGAGAGTGTCCATATTATTACCAGACGCAACCAAAACGCAGTCATTCGTGCCAGTGGCAGGTGCGTGGTGAGAACCCGAAATACGAAAAAACAAGATTGCTTGTATAAAATATTTTCAATATCTCTACCAAATCTAAAATTGTATTTGAATTAATGTTCATGAAACAAATAGATCTTGATCATTCAACATTTCATTCTACATTACATTTAACAATGAAAAAGAAATACATGATGAAGTAATCATAATCTTAAATTTAATTTAAATCACTAAATTTATTTGTAAGTAAATTTGCCTTAATTCAAAGATTGATATAAAGATCTGAAATGAAAAAAATTCAAACATTTTCAGGTAACGAGGAAACCACAAACAATCTACTATAGGCTGATATTCCTCCTGAATCAAGAATAGTGACACCACCTCCCATTATTAACCCTGAGGAAGCTGCTCAGCAAACGACATCAGCATCGACATCAGCACCGACATCAGCATTAGCATCAACATCAAGTCCTCGATCATGTGGTTAACCCTCAAATCTACATCTAAAATGTTCCGAAAGAAAGAGAATGATGTTGATAAAGTATACCAGCTTCAACAATAAGTGCTCACAGGGGAACTTGAACTTCAAGCGATGAAAAAAAAAGAAAACTTGCATTGCAGATTAAACTCTTGGAAAAACGTTTTGACAGTACTAGTGATAATTTGGACAGCTAATCAAAGATTTTCATGTCCATGTTGAAATAATTACTTCACATATTGAAGACAAATAGGTAAACGCACATAGGTGATAGCTATCTTTCCTTGACACATACCATGGTATATACAAATGTAATCAAAGAACCGTATTCAACGCATTTAGCGGCCCGGATGCTTAACTTTACCAAATTTTGGATACTCCAATTTGGAGGGGACGCTTATTTCAACACATCTGACATCAAACAAAGAACGAAAATGTTTATGGTGCTATAATCATAAGGAAATTGTACAACTTTTTTTTATTGTGCTACATTATGATAAGAATATATATAATTCTTCCTGACAACTTCATGAAGTGTGCATTTCTGGTGTCCCCCCGCCGTGATGTTGCTGGAATATTGCTAAAAGCGGCGTAAAACTAAACTCAGTCAGTCATGAAGTGTGCAGGCACATATCGGAACATTGTGGTTGAAAGGAGAGGAGGGGGAGCTCAACATCTCATGTACTTCTAAAGTCCATTTATAGGAAAGGATAAAAAACAACACATAACATTCCTTCTCAGTTTAATCACATTCACAAAATCACAAGGAACTAGCCTGTTAACAGAACATTTAATGACATTATCAACTAATGACTTTACTTTTACTGTTTTTGTCAGCAACTTTTGAAATGTCAGTAGGTTTAAGTCACTTTATCGTGCAAACAAATGTTCTAGCAATATGATCTCTGATCCCCTTGCCATCATGTCTTCCTCCATATGCCTCCACTGGTGGCTCCCACATGTCAATAGCAATGTTGTGCAGAGCAGCACAAGCAACAACAATGCCACACACTCGGCATGGGTCTATCCTCGCCTATTTTGAAGCAATAAATACATATTTTACTTTTTGTATGTCATATTTCAGTAATACTGTGGTAATTTCATTATTACCAATAACATGTGAGCTTCATAATGAAATATTAACAGATATTGTTGGACATAATTCATAATGTACACTACATGTAATTAAGTGACAATATTAATTTCATTTTGGATATTTCAGGGATGTTGAACAACATGTTTCAATGGATTATTATGATGTATTGTACTGCTGAATGGAAAGGAGATATGTTGAATTTAATATTAGTGACATTTGTTGGATGAAATAATAAAGATATGTTTTCACTATCGGACTGTGATTACCTTTTTCATTAAAGTATTTATTGTTGGAATTTATTGGGTAATACATGAGAAGCAAATTATGGAGGGTGAACTTGCAGAAAGGTTGAGTTTTACGCTTACGTCCCTACTGTTAGAGTGTATTTCAGATGGTGGATGTTTATCATTCTTTATCTTTATAGTGTTATTATTTGATAATCTGTTAAATTTGCATTATTTTGTGTTTTATTTTAAAGAATAAATTTTAGTCTACAAGTAAATTTGTGTTGTTTTGTCATTTAGCTATTGATTGTTCCTAGGCATGTCTATTCCTTTTGCAATAATACATACATACATACATACATACATACATACATACATACATACATACATACATACATGTATGTGCACTCAGCAATATTCTAGCTAAATAGGCGGTGGTTTGTATCTATGTGTGTGTGTGTGTGTAATATTATTAATAAACCATTATAATATTATATAATAACAATTGTTTTCTTCATAATTTCATGTGTGAAAATATTCTGAGGATTGAAAAATATCTTTACCCAGTATCTATATTACCTCAGAGTGTAGGACGTGGAAACGTCGTTACCACCTGCCGAATGTCCTCTCAATTGTGACACACATCGCACTTAGGCTGTCATTGTATCTCTGTTCTGGTTGCCCATGGGGGTTAAAGTAGGACGTGAGGAGGAAAGGCCCACACGGGTATTTGTTGTCTCCTTAAATGAAACCGTCAGCAATCCTTGTGTGGTGTTGCTCAAGATGATGACAGAGTGCAGATGTCCGGAATATGTGGCTGTCGTGAGCGGCACCTGGCCACTTGGCACACACGTTTGTTAACCTTCCTGCAAAGCAGTTGTAATACAAGCATAAAAAGTCACATTTTATGAGCGCTTCATTTCACTAACATACATCAAATTAAGTCTACTTGACAATCTTAACGATCGTTAAATTGATTACAGTTATTCCTCCCAATTTATGATTCATATATGTTTATATGAAATGAATTTAAACACAAATTACATGAATTGACTGAAAACATTCTGGAATGGTCACGTATTGCGTATTTTTTTTAGAAATGGATTTTATATAAACCAAGGGAAGTCACTCTCAGGTATATCGCCATAATATAGATCTAGTCTACCTTCGTGATCACATACAGCTTGAACGTTGATACTGTGGTAACCTTTTCTGTTCACATAAGCTGGTTCATCTCTGGTTGGAGCTTGGATCCTTACGTATGTACCATCTTCTCAGCCTATTACGTTAGGAAACCCACCGAGTTGGTAGAATCCACTCTAAATAGTACGCAGGTGCTCGGCGTCGGTTGGCCAAGTGTAAGCGTCCTTGCGTGCAACGAGGGCATCAGTGACATCTCTAACCACTCGCGAAACACAACTCTTGTCCACACCCAAGGTATCCCCAACCTCTTGGAGAAAACTCCCACTCGCATAAAATCGCAAGGCAATTAAAACTTGTTGCTCAACTGTATGTGCGTGTCCGCGATTTGTTGGTCGTTTAAGATCGTCTCTTCAGTGTCCCCCTTCCAAACCTGTAACGCAGACGCAGTTCACTGTCCGAATAGCCTAAAATGTTTAAATCGTAAGCTCTAGAAACTTTCTCTTGTCCTTGGTTCTTTAACGGCACCATGAACAGCGTTCGGTTGCATGATCAACGTCATCTTGCCGATGTAAACAAACCGGTTAACTATTTAGCGGCGGTCCGTAGGTGTGTTAACTTTAACGCCAAGATAACGGCGGGTTAAAGATAACCGGGTTTTGAGAAACGCTTTAACCACTTGGTTAATTTAACGGCCAGTTAAGAGTATTTAACCAGTGGTTAAAAGATAAGCGAGTTTTGAACAACCGAACCCTGCACAAAACAAGCAATTTGAAACTACAATCGCTTGTTCAAGTGACCCCCGCCCCCCTACTGTTTACTGAAAGAGCTCGAGAATGAATGAAAGAAAGATCGAATTTGTTCAAATTTGGTAGCAAGGTTTATTGACGAGATTTACCTACACCAGTTGAATTTAGTGACCTTGAGGTCAATTTAAAGGTCACAGCGAAGGTGTAACAGTTTTGCACATGCCAAGCTTGGTAGCCGCGAAGTCAGGAAAGAATTAATAGATTCTGATCCAATTTTATATAAAGGTGTATTGGTGGGATTTCCCCAACAACAATTGATTGGGGATCTTGTGCTCATTTTAAGTTCACAGTGAAAATTGTTTTGCACATGTCTAACTTTTTAGTGCGAAAGACAAGACAGAATTAAATATTTTGCTTAAAGGTAGTACCAAGATGCGTTGGGAGTATCGTCTAACGCCAGTCGAATTCAGTGACCTTTGGATTATTTTCAAGGTCACAGCGAGTATTCTTGCAATATCTCCAAAACTAATGGATTACTAATTTTCAATTTTTGTTAGCAAATGGTTTCTATAATTTCATGTTAATTCTACCAGCTGTGAAATTATTCGTGACACGTCTTAACAAAGCCAGAGATTATTTGTGTATGTTTCGAATATTAAAGTTAATTGTTTTTCATTATGGAATTATTTTCGATGTTGACGCAAGGACATATTTTACGAGCAATAGTTTTCAATAATTTAATGTTATTTCTATTACAATTTGAAGTTCTTCATAGCATATCCAAAAATAACAGGATATTGTTTGTTTGCGCTTTGAAATGTACGTTTATTCTTCTTCATTTTCGAATTATTTTCAATATTGACGCAATGACATATTTGAAGTTAATTTTATGTTTTGATCATATGTGATTTATTATGATTTATGTTTCGATCATACATTCATATATTGCGTTGTCACAGTTTAACCTGGTTCGTATTATTTTCTTCATATTATTACTACTACATATATGTAGTTTTAGGATATTTATGAATCGCTAGATATCATGAATCGCTAGCGCCTGGTTATTCCTTGCCACATAGCAGCCAATCTGTCTACTCATTTGTTGTATTTGATTGATGCATTTAAAATAAAATGTAGAAATGCTATTGAATTGTATCATTTGCTTCAAGGAATCGATCATATGTGCTCGTTATCAAAATAAAGTCAAACTTCTTTCTGTTGGGTATACAATGTAAGTTGACACCTTAATTGTTATGGGTATACTAAAGAAATCATTTTATTTAGTTTCACCGCACAAAATACAACAAAGAAATCAACGGGTGACATTAACCTCAAAGAATGATAATAACAATGCTTATAACCTACGAGGGCAAACATATCGGGGATAATTTGTTTTCATACGATATGCACCGGGTAAAATATCACTTTGTCATGGTGACATGACATCATGAACAATGTTATGACGTCACGTTGCTTCTAAGAAGCCGCCTTCTAAATACAACGATGACGGGGAGCCTGCCTTTGTTAGAAAGTAGATTATCGCGTAATTTCCTAAATTAAAGACTTCGGTAATAAATAGAAGATTATATTCGTGACCATGTCATACTATGTTAACGACCTAAATATCGGCATATCCCTTCTCTGGTTCCGAAAATACCAAGATTTAGACAGTTGTGTTGTAAACATGATATGACAAGGGCACTCAAATTTATCTTCTATAAAGTCGGCTATATTCCAACCATGAGAAATGTCGTCAAATAATGTATGGTAAAAGTTACCATAGTGTCCATAGATTTTAGAAATCTATAACAAAAATGCACAACCTCACTACTTTTTTGATAAATGACAAAGGATCATTCAACCATATTAAAGGGTTTTCAGGCTTGAAGGACGAAGCTCATTAAAAATCTATTGCCAGCTCCTTTTTAGAAGTTGATAAAAGGTTCGAAAACGTGGGTCATAAATACATGAAAGTTTTTATTGTTGTATGTTAGATATACCCGTTAGACCTCCTCCCCCTACATGTATTTGAGATATAACCGTTAGAACCACCACCACCCCTCTATGTCTTAAACTATGCTAGATATAACCGTTAGAACCACCACCCCATCTATGTCTTAAACTATGCTAGATATAACCGTTAGAACCACCACCCCCACCTCTATGTCTTAAACTATGCTAGATATAACCGTTAGAACCACCACCACCTCTATGTCTTAAACTATGCTAGATATAACCGTTAGAACCACCACCCCATCTATGTCTTAAACTATGCTAGATATAACCGTTAGAACCACCACCCCATCTATGTCTTAAACCATCTATGTCTTAAACTATGCTAGATATAACCGTTAGAACCACCATCCCATCTATGTCTTAAAGTATGCTAGATATAACCGTTAGAACCACCACCCCCATCTATGTCTTAAAGTATGCTAGATATAACCGTTAGAACCACCACCACCCCCTCTATGTCTTAAACTATGCTAGATATAACTGTTAGAACCGCCACCCCATCTATGTCCTAAACTATGCTAGATATAACCGTTAGAACCACCATCCCCTCTATGTCTTAAAGTATGCTAGATACAACCGTTAGAACCACCACCCATCCCATCCCATCTCCATCCTCTACATGTATTTAAGTTTGTTAGTTGGAACATACGTGTATTTCATTCAGTATTGAAAGGGATTGGGCTCAAGTTATTCAACTTAATAAAGGCCGCTTCCGACAATAACATGGAAAATACATGTAATGGACAATGAATAGAGGCAAGACATATTACACATTAGTTAAAAC
This sequence comes from Haliotis rubra, assembly GCF_003918875.1. NCBI lineage: Eukaryota > Metazoa > Mollusca > Gastropoda > Lepetellida > Haliotidae > Haliotis > Haliotis rubra. Next base: position 1,461,817 of record NW_025765325.1, read on the forward strand.
GCTTACTACGTACAATGAATTTATGGACTTGGCTAAAATATTTTCATTTATATTTTGGCAGCTGGCATATACTTTGGACATTTTAGAAAGAAATGATTAGCATCTTCCACAAGAGCACCACAATGGCAAGCTTTACTTTCAGATAAATTGACACGAAAAAGATCAGCATTTAAGGAACTACATGAACGTCTGAACGTCATTTTTTCAGATAATTTAAATTTAAATAATGGAAATGAATTGGTGCATTTTTTGTGGAGGAATTATTATTCCATTAAACGCACAATCATATATAAAGAAGAACTGTGGTTTGAATCTTTGGAATAGCCAAATTAGACTTGTTGCGCAAATTGTATTGAGAAATAGTTTCAGTAGATGGTGGAAATAAGTCTATAAGATAATCAGAAGTTTGCATGTTAACAGTTTTGTAAAGTGTTCAAAGTTTCAGTTTTTTGCGTACAAAAGTCTAATTTGGCAGAAAGGTTACAACCAACCAATAATGAGTTTTAATATTTAATATTATCCCAGACATCAGAAGCATATTCTAAGATAGGTGTAGCATACATTTCATATATGCTTCATAGAATATTTCTAGGTAGGACGTACATTAGCGACCGTAATGAGGAAACTATTTTAGTGGCCTTTTCTTGTACAGCAGTTACATGATGAGACCACTTTGCATTGTCCGATAAGTTAACACTCAGATGTTAATGTTGATGTACACACTCCAAATGTTCATTACTGAAGATCAGGCCGGAACTTGGCCAATGTCCATTGGTTGAAAAGCATAAATTTATTCTTATTAGGTTTAAACTGAACTAACCGCCTTGCTGCCCATTTATTCAATTGGGCAAAATCATAGTTGAGAGTTGCTTCTATGGATTTTGCATATTTTCCCGCAACACCGATTGATGTGTCATCGGCCAACATTATTGTGATATTTTAAAAATGTCCAGGTAAATCATTGATATATACAAGGAATACAAATTAACCAAGGACAGACTCTTGAGGAACCCCTGCAGAAATATTTAGTTCTTTTGATAATGTACCATTAACAGAGACACACTGTCGTCTATCAGATAGATAGGTAGTTAACCAACTCAGTACGTTTCCACGAACAGCATAAATTTGTAATTTGTGCAATAAACCTTTATGCCAAACCCTGTAAACAGTTTTTGAAATATCACAAAATGGCATACAGTAAAGGTGGTGATTATCTAGGACTGAGCGTATATTATGACAAATTTTGAGATGTAGTAGAATGACTAGCAGTAAAATCTGACTGGAATTTACTTAAAATGTTATGTTCATGGAAATGGTCGTGTACATGCTTTACCATTATTCTTTCAAGGATTTTCCCCAGGATATAAAATAAACTAATAGGTCTGTAATTAGTTGGGAGGGATGTATCTCTTTCTTTCAAAATAGGAGTGACATTACCCGTTTTCCACATTGTAGGAAATACAGTCACTCAGTGATATATTATACAACTAACAAAGAGGTTCATCTACAGATGTACCAACTCTCTCATGTTAATGTCCTCAGGTCCACTAGATTTGTTTGCTGGTAAGGTTTTAATCATCTCACATACCCCCTTTTCGGTTACAATGACATTTGTTATACTGTTAACACAGCGATGGCTAACAGGTGGCAAAGTCTTGCCGCCATAAAACTTTCTTGTCAGAGTGACCTTAGCACGATTATGTGTATTCTGCTTTTTACCAAGAAATATTCATGTTTTACTGTCTCTCATATCACGTTTGGGTGGTGTTTGTACATATGCTTTACTGTATGAGACTCCGCTATTAGGACTAATGGTGAGGCAACTATAAACCACTATTGATTTTGACGTTAGTGACCTTTTTCGTGTCCTCACTTGAGGTTTAACAGATGGCAATATTTTATGTTAGCTGTGCAGTTGCGAGCCCTCAGTTTTTCTGCCACTCATACTATGTACTTGCGAACTAATAATATCGTTTTCGTCTAGGCCATTGCGGACATGTTAAAAGGACATTGTGTAGAATAACGCCAGAAGAGTCAGGCAATCGCTCAACGCCGGCAGGTACCAATTTGGACCAGCTGGCATGAACTGAAATCTGGTGCCACAGCTATTATATCTGCTGTGTGCTTTCAGTGAAGCTAACTTAGTATTTGCAATTATGTCATTCATACAGCGACGCTCATCGCGCATGTGCAAAGAGAATTCTACTAGCCAGTGATAGCCGGCTGAAGCTGCAGCTATCCAGTTCAGATACAGTATACTGACTCCGACTTGTCTCTTATACACGCATCCATGCGTAACTGTCCTGCTGGAATTATGAATTTACAAAAGACTGAAGCACAAGATTGGACTGAAGGTCAAGTTGACACGGTTGCTGGCCTTGGGAAATATTCTACAATGGAAGAAGTTAAACAACGGAAATTTGTTTGTCTGGTACCCATTCCACAGATATCACACCGACATGTAAACACCTTTAACATTGATCCAGTGATTGATATCATGAGCATCGATCTACGTTATATAATACGATGAGAACCAAGTCACCAAGCATCCCCAACCCACCCATACAGCCGCCAATTACGGCTCCTTCTGGTTAATTCTCACGGATTTAAGCTGCCAGAAGATACTACACATGTTCATACTGAGCTCATTGAGATTATATTGACAGGTGACTTGGGTTATTACTGACATCTCCAGGATTACCATAGTTAGCGTTGATGAAGAAGCCCAAGTAACCCACTGTAACTTCCATCTGTTGATGGAGATGTTATAGATTATTTGTAACCCATGAATAAGATGTTCAGTTGCCCTTGTGTCCGTAATGTAAACCTCCACGTGTGTCATCCTGGGAGTGACGTCTTCTTGACGAACGTGATGCCACGCAGCTCCATTAAAACCTATTCCTGTGGGTCATTATCTAAGTGTGACTGATCCATGACAACCTATGTACATTACAGTGACACCAAGGGAAACAGAATTTCGCCTTGTCATTTTGTTGCATTATGACATTTACAGTACATGTCCATTTTAGTTAATGCAGGTTGTGTCATTCATATCAATATGGAACCTGACGAGCAGTAATTGACACTCATTGTCCCCAGCAAATGAAACTTTAATGTCAGCCTGACAACCAGTAGTTTAATCTATAATGTCAACGCCTGAATATATTCAGTCTTGCATATCCATCCGTGAATATCCGGGTAAGAATCGGTCTTCAGTAATCCATGCTTGTCGTGAGAGGCTACTAACGGGATGGGGTGGTCAGGCTCGCTGACTTGCTTGACACCACATGTCATCGTATCCCAATTGCGTAGATCGATGCTCATGCAGTTGATCACTTGATTGTCTGGATCAGACTCGGTTATTTACAGGTCGCCACCATAGAGCTGGAATATTGCTGAGTGCGGCGTAAAACTAAGCTCACTCACTTGAATATATGCCAAAACAAAATACATTTGGCGATTTGTTGTGGGGACAGAAGCAATATAGTAATGGAAGGTATGGTTATGGATCAATGAAAATCAGTGATGACACCAGGTGTCCGTGAAGGGCACATAATCTTTTTCTGGCGTTAACACGGTTCCAAGCAAACCTGATTGTCATGTACGAAAGAAAACATCCATGTATCTAGAGGTCTGTAACCTCCACGTTAGGGTCATAGAATGGGATAGCATTATCATGTTAAAAAACGATGTGTCATATCTAATCAGTTACTCTGAATATAAGAATCATGCAAACCTCTTCTCTGTTTTAGTCGACTAAAGCAGTTAAAACTCGATTCAAACGGAACCGTTAAACAGATGAGACAGAAGATGAACACAGCTGTTACCAAGGGAATGTCTTTTACATGTGTACGTCTCTAAATGGAATAGATAATATATCTGTCAAAAGTTCAAAAAAACTAAAAACAATGTTAATCGCGACAGTGAACCCCATATCACCTAACCGAACGTACTTTGCAGTTTTGGCACATCTCTTTATTATTATTATTATTATTATTATTATTATTATTATTATAGGATATTTATATAGCGCACGTATCCAGGCAACTAGTGCATGCTCAAGGCGCTGGTATTTTTCCCTCGACCATTGGATGTCAATCTCAACGGCACATCATATTATCAATCTCAACTCCCTGGGCAGCCACTAGGCGCACCGAGTTAGTGTGGCTTTCTCATCCTGACGAGGTACCCATTCACAGCTGGGTGGACTGGGACACATAGTCACAGTACTTTGTCCATGTTCACTGCATGTTGCTGTACCCGCAACTAGGTGTTTGCACGTATTCATGTGGCCACCATCTGGTGATATACCAACGGATTCGAGGGTTCTCTTAAGCGCACAGGGTTGTGTACAGTACACTAGGGGTTGTTACAGCACTGAAAGAGTCTGCACACAAAGTTGACTCCAAGGTTTTTACACCTGGTCACAGTGGGCTCGATCCCGACACCTCAACTTCGCTGGATCACTAGCCTGGCGCCTTAGCCAGCTTGCATACCGCGCCCCATCTTGCCGGTCCGTCTCTAGAGCAAATTGTACTCGCACACAGTCGCTGAGTACCTTCAGTGAATATTCCGGGATAGAATCCCTCCTCACGAATAGCAACCAATGGTTACCAGAAGAGGCGACATACGAGATCGATTGCTCAATCTTTTTGAATTGATTCATGGATGTCATCGAATCACAACTGATCAATGCCGACGATGGCAATCACTGGATTCTCTGCTCCAAACTCGGTTTTTACCTACCGTTATTATACAGATTAAATAAGCAACAAACAAATATTCCCTCAGTCAAACTTATTGTCAAGAAAATGCAATATCACAAACAGTAACAGTACGCACATGTGAACGAACACATGCATTCATATCGATACTGGTGAATGCTTTAACACAAACCTCATTCTCTAGAATATTTCATGTAGCAATATTGGATGACCTTTCTCGCAACCTGATGTATTGACATCAAACTAAATACAGTGAAACATCGAATATCAGATCAGTAACAACACATGCATTCATATCGATACTGGTGAATGCTTTGACACAAACCTCATCCTCTAAACTATTTCATGTCAGGTTGATGATCTTTGTCGCAACCTGATGGATCGACTTTATTTCATTCTGACAGACGTACGTCATTACGATGTCAAATTAGACAGCTCATGATCAAGAGAATAGACTTCCGAAATACCTAGAAAAATTTGAACTTGTCATTACCACATGTATCTAAATGCACACTGAGACTATAACTGATGGAAGTTCTATCAACATTACACCCAGTGAGACATATGTGTTAAACAAAACATGAATTGTGACACTCGAAATGCTATTTATTTCATTACATGTTCTGGATGTAATGAGAAGTATAAAGAGAAAACAGAACGAAGATTAAAAAGAAGAATGAACCTATATCGATCCTACATTAATCAACCCCAAAATCGCCCTATTCCTCCCAGTGAACATTTAGATAAACGCGGTAACGGCAACTTCAAGGTTGTGCCGATATATGAACTCATTTATAGCGATGATAATGTTTATTCTTGAAAGGGTTATAATTAATTCATACATATGCGCTTGTGTTCAATGGTAAGACATGATTTTGTGTACACGATACCATGCTATTTTTTGCTATACACATTGTGACGTCATATGTTCCTGTGTGACGTCATACAGCTACAGAGTGTGTCAGTTGCTGCATATGGCATGAAGAAGCAGGGACAGAATGTTCAACGTCGTCTCCTTTCTTATATATACTACCCATCAAAAGTTTAGACTCACCAGTGTATATGTAGCCACTTACTTCAGTCAACTGTTCTGAACTAGATTGTGCAAAATATAAAGGCACTGTTTACACATGAACTGATGTATTGTAAAACAAATTCGTAATGTTAAAAAGATTATTGTCATGTGTTCAATAAATGATGACACATTCTTCACAAAACCTTACACCAAAACGCAGCTAGTAACATGCACGGCAGCAAATCGTGCAATTCATCTGCATAAGGTTGCATAAGGTTTGCAGTTGGTTTCCCCAAGTTAGTGGCGAAATTCACCTTCGATGTAACCATATATATACATAAGCAAAGTGGCCAAATTCACTCCCGAGTCAACGAATATCAAATATCTGAGCCATCAGATATATTCCTACCTAATCATAATCCTCAAATTCCCTCAACTATTTGCTTCCCTAATTAGAAGCTCTGACATCTGGGATGACCAGGATATCAATCATTTAGAACTTGCAAAGAGACGCTAAGGCACTAATCACTTTCACAGACAATCCGTGTGTCGGGGGACACTGTTCACGCCGTTCTGTCTACACCACTATTTCATAACAGAAGCTATAATCATCCAAATTGTTTCCAAAAGGTCCACAGATTGAGGCCGTGATTACATGTTGATTACATATCAACCCGTATAAGCTTTAGCGGGTTGGAATGGCTACGCGACTTGCAGTACACAATTGCAGATGGACATTCAGGCCTGAAGCTATAAACCCTAAGCTGCTTTAACGTTTTTTTGCTACCAAAGCACACCACTGACTTATGAGAAAATCCGAATGTGCCATATTCCCAGAAATGTTTATTTAGTCACACTTTCCAAAATCATAGTGATTGTTTATATCATGATGGTGAGTGAGTTTGGTTTACGCCACTTTTAGCAATATTACAGCAATATCACGACAGTGGACACCTGAAATGGGTTTCAGACAAGGTATCCATGTGGGGAATCGAACCAGGATCTTCGGCGTGACGAGCTAACGCTTTCACTTGGCTACTCCACCGCCCCTCTTTGCAAGGAACTTGCCGGGCAAATGAAAGTATAGGCGTGAATAATGGATTCGACCCCATTACAAGAAACGTTGCCAGCACTGAAATGCTGTCCAAAGGTCCAATACACAACTATGACATCCGTGACAATTACATCCCCATCAAATAACCAGCCCTCGTTAGTTTAATTTCAGCTACCATAAAAATCGTGCTTACTTGGCTTTGTTTACTTTCTTTAACAAGAATCCACATCAGTGTATATTTGGGAATGACTTGTATTCGTTTTTGCCATCAACTGATTTACGAAACCAATCGAAATGCTGTAACTTAATGAATATGAATAAGCACGAAGAAACTTTAAACAACCAATCCTTTTATCGGATTAGTCACGCTTCAAATTCATCCATGACAAATAGAAATATCATGTAGTGAGTGCGTGAGTGAGTTGGGTTTTGGCAACACGAGGGGCTATCAAAAGGTTTGAGCCAAAATTACTTATGACATGCACATGTCGCTAGTTTCAGGTCACGTGACATCTAATGGATAAGCTTGAGCAGAGCAGTCATTAAGACTTTGGTCCTCGAGAACCACCTGGCGAAGCACATTGAAGAGCGGTTGACAGGAGAACTCGTACATGTACCCCATAGGACTCAGTACTCGTACTGCTGTCAGTCGCTCTTCAATGTGCTTGGCCGGTGTTCGTCGTGTGCCTCGTAAACACCGGCCATTTTGTCAGAATTAGGAATTAACTTTAATCGTTTGGTAGGGAAAGTATGCAATGTGTCTCAGCGCTTTATTAATTAAATACAGTATCACATATATCCTCACCACTGTGACTATCCTAGTTTTGAGTGAGTGAGTGAGTGAGTTACTATTTAACGTCACATCGGAAATATCTCAGCCATATCGTGACGAAAACAATCCATACAAAAAAAAGTGGAAACATTTTGAAGATTAAAACCTGTCGACGATGGACAGTAAAAAGACTAGAGAATTATCCTAGTTTTGAAGAGACGCATAATTGTGGATAATCATTTGAATTAGACATTGTTGTGAACAAATATATGCTTGCCATGTTCAGCATTTCAAGTGAATGCTTCTTTAATACGGTAGTCTATTTATTGAATTTGTGCTGACAGGAAGACGTTCAGGGCTGTAATGGCCAAGCACGGATGCTAAAGCTGAAACTACGGATCAATACCAAAACGTTCAATCCGTTTAATTCATTTCGAGTGAGACAATGGAATTCCACGACAATGATATTTGTGTCACCTCAGACAGAATACGTTTTTGAAAGGGTGTCCTCCTATCCATTTATTCAGAAAAGTAAAAACGATTTGAATCATTTCTTCAGCGCATCGTAGGAAACAGGTTCATCATTAACCCTGGCTGTACCCAAAACGCCATTCTCTGAGTTTCAAGGAAATGAAGATGAATTCCGGCTTTCAACATGATATTGACTACGTAGCTCGTCAAGCATTATGTAAACCGTCCTGATCTGATAGGGTCTCACCAAGTGTTCGTGCATCCAGCCACTCTTGTAAGGAATCTGTTATTACATTATTGACAGTTTTGTCATCTCGTCAGAGAAGCGGTCAGTTTGGGATGGCAAATCATTAGTGCCATTGATTGTTTAATAACACAGGTACCGATTTGTGTCCTTCCTCGGATTTAACTGCGAGGGAGCACAGCATTACTCTCCCTATCATCTTCCATAAGTACGCGAAATGGGTGGAATGTCTATGTTTGAACTGTGACATCCTTTGAAACTTTAAAACCTTCCCGAGACATCGTGGCTATTAACACAAGAAAAGAACCGTCACAGACCAGCTAATGATATATAGTTTCACTTCTTTATGTCAATGGTTTTGTCAGCAGAAAACGGACACCTTGAAAATGCGGAAATGGTATGAGTATGTAACGTCAATGATTCCCCTGTTTGACACGCCTTCTGGATTAGCTCACTGAGAAAGCTCTCAATATTGGATCTGCTGTAGCCGAAATCGAGCGGATTCATAAATGGTTACAGGAAGATGGATTGTATATCACTCCTCAACCCTCTGGTGACTTAATGCCCATTAGATTTCTATTCAGATCTGAGTAACGGGCAGTGTAGTCTGATAAGTGTGTTCCAAGAGATGATGGAAGTGTTTGGAAACGCTGTAACGTGTTGTAAGAAAATTATTGCGAGAAAGATATGTTCCTGATAATAGGGTGTATGGTGTTTTCTTAGACAGTGACGTATGACTTAACAGTCCTTTGTTGACACTCTATATCCTGCAGATCTTCGTTTATCATTTCACATCTTGTACAGCTAGGTGTCCGGGTTAAAATTAATCTTCAGTCCTCTATGCTGGTCGCAAGATGCAAACAAAAATGGATGCGATTGTCGGGACTGGTGACTTACTTGATATGTGTCATCAAATCCCATTTTGTAGATGTTCACAAATAAATCAGTGAATCGTCAGGTCTAGACTCCAGTATTTACATACCACCGTTATACAGCTGCAGTATTGCATGGAATATAACCGCTAATCCTTTTACAACCTAAACGAGTAAATTTAGATCATGTAGATTTCGAAATTATGTTTTCCATGATGCTGTTGTTCCTTGGTGATCAATGTGCAGATCAGATCTTGTATGCATCTTCAACAATCTAAATCCGGTTTGGAAGATTTTCTTGAAACAATTAACGCCTGTTTGATTCTATCCACAACACATGGTCGTACGGATTGAATCCTGTTTTCTTCGTGTGAGTCTGAGTCTTTTGATATATGAATCACATAGTAACTTTAATTCCAATCACTCACTCATCTTCCAACTCATTTTAAACATAAACATATGCTGACAATAATACATGCATATCTCATTGGCATAATATGAAGACAATAAATATTGGAGCATCGTTGAGTTTAGCACTTTGTAAAGGAGTACGTATATGTGTCATCAAAGACACATGCACATTTTTAAGAAAAAAACTCGAATGCTGTAACACCTGAAGAAATAACCTCTGAGAAAGACCTTTATGAACTCCTCGTAATATCAGGAAGAGACGGACTCAATCATACCTCATGATCGTTTTTAGGTTTGCATGAAAGGAACAAGTGACAAAGTGACGCTTGACTAAAAATTCAGATCGGCAATTTACACCAAATCAAAGTAGCTGTGTTTTATATGGATGTAACCACCTGGAGGGTATTTGCCAAACATTCAAAACAGATACAAAGAAAATCAATACCATTGAACGTGTCTGATAATCAAATGGGTAAATACTCAGCGGAAGAGCTGGCCTCATCTTAAGCCTGGATTTGTTTGAATCACGCGGTGGGATTTGCCTTGTATGCTTGAAGTATCCGCTCATCAAGTCAAAGAATTCCAACTCAGGTCATCTGTGGCAATACCATTCCTTGTTTCCAACTCCGCATACACGATCATGTCAGCAAAAACGACCCGGATGAAACAGCGGATTCTTTGTCTTAAAGCAAAAGAGAAGATTAATAAATGTGACATGAGCAACAGATTGGTTCACTCAGGAAGCACTAAATATTCAGTGGACGTTAAAAAGGCTGCCAAGAAGAGGGATCGCTCCCCATCGCTCCAGTGACCGAATTGTCCATTAAATATATGTTGAGACCAGTGTCGCAGACGGTGTAGGCTTGTAATAGTGTTCACAAGAAGATGAAATTGGGTTAGGACGTGTTGTGAGGAAATAGATCTCTCTCGATAAAGGGATTTTCGGTATTTCCCCAGACAGTGATGACTGACATTGCAGTATTTTGGTAAAGTTTTAGATTTTGCTGATTTCTGTTGAGATAACATAGTGTATCAACCGTGACATGGATATTCTCATTTGTTTTGTCAAATGCAGGTGAAAATCACAAACTGTGGAAACGTGTCTAAATGAACCCACCCCATTCCATATGTAACATGGATGTGATAATAATAATAAAGTGATGCCAAAGTTGACCTTCTATTCTGTTCATGTGAACACGACAAGTGTTTCACCAACATTCCCTCGTGTCTCAGGTGTGTGCACATGACTCAGTGTTGCCATAATTTCTATACAATTGATACTGGAGTATGTACGTGAACATTTGGAAATGATGCCACACAGTGTGTTACTTGAATATGAGAAAATAAGACATTTCCGACATTTGTATGTGAACATTACAAAGTGCTATCATGTTTTGACACAAGGATGTTGACACAAGGATGTGGACAGAACGAAGTGAAGTCACAATTTCCCATATCAACAGTGACAGCGGCCTGTAAAGAAACCAGACCAACAGATGATTTATGAAATAGCCAAGCTGATGGCACTTGAGAGTATTTCTAACAAGCAGGAGGATATTTCGTATCTGGCATCATTGGTATAAAATGGAAAGAATACAAACAAAATCCACAGTATTGAACCTGATCGCTATTCAGATAACTCCTCATCTCTTAACCTTATCGAAATCCTGACTTTGTTTGAATAGTGTGGTGGGGTTAGCCTAGCGTGATTAAAGAATCAGCTCCACTCGTACCAGAACTGGGTTCATATTTCAACTTGGATAGACTGGCGACTCCTGGGTCAAAACTCGGTGATAAGGTTTCTGAACGGGAACAATGCTGCTATACTTTTGTGAAAAGACTTTTCTATGAAAATACGATAAGGTATAGTTAGTGAGCGAGAAATTGCTGTCAGTATCAAGATAGTTATGGTGAAAGGATCAAGGTAAAATACTGCAGCATAAATTGGGTAGCTTCAACACAAGACATCATCATTGAAAATACTGGCAAATCCTCACACTGTGGATATAATTCCTAAAATATTATTTATATGTGTTTTCATTTGCGATTTGCATCCATTTACTTCCATTCATTAGTTGTGATTCTTGTTCAGTTTTTTTCTTTTTCGCTGATCCTGTTTAGATTTCTTTGGAAATATAATTCAGTGCCTAACAGCCGGCATATTGTCAGCTCACTCACAAAATGAATGTCACAATACCAGACTGAGCGCGTTTATATCCTTTTTTCTTGTGATGGCATAATGCGTTCTAATCAGTGAAGTTTCTGTTTGTTCTCCTAAACATTATGCAAACTACAATATGATTTCAACGCTGAAAGGAAATAAGTTGATTGGCTCTTTTGGTTCACATAAGTCTTTTGCAAAACAGCACTATACAAGTTAGTCGGTGTCTTTTTTTCACGCTACTCAAAGAGAAGTGCGGATAGCGAACGCTCTCTTAAGTGATCTTGTCATGTTTGAGGGTGAATCACTTCAGTACTTCAGTAGTACTCCTGAATGTGAGTGCACGAAACAAATGTAATTAAAGCCAAAATATGATTTCAATCCGCTGACACAGGTGTCTCCTTTACCACATTTGGTCTCTTATGGGTCAACTTCATATCAGCGGAACACTGTAAAGTATCGTCTCAAGGGACAAGAGGTAGTTGGCTGATTAAAAACATTGCAAGGAGTGTTGTTGTTGTGTACGTGTACTTTATGTACTGATAGCCTCTTCAATCGATACTTCGGCTTTTTTTGACAAGCATAGATGGAGATTCTTGTTATTGTAATCAAAGAAACTATCGTCATTTGCTTGAATTGTCAGTAATATTTTCTCCTCATATTGGTGTTCAAACTGGTACCAATTGGTCAAGGATTCAATTTGATTGTAAGTATATGTCGGACATTTGGCAAAATGTTATTTACAAATGGTCCTTTGACGTTATCGCTGACATATAATGAGATTCAACACATAAAATGTCAGATTTGTCAGAAATTCTTTGTTCCATTTCTCCACCAAGGAGTAGACACTTTGATATAGTCAGAAATAAAATGCCCTGACAAATGGTTTTATATGAAGTGTCTTCGTTTTGATGATGTTTTTAACAGTAAATGTTAGCTTAACGTGTGGTAGTCGGAAAATGTCTTTGTGGATAGAGGTTTATGTTTGAGATCAGCGGGAACGTTGTTACAATGTTAGTAGATAGATGTTATGCACTGAATGTTTCTATCACTTGAACATAAATAGGACCAATGCCAATTCTGCCTGCAGTGCAAGGCATGTGTAATTTGCTTCATGTGAAACTACATGTACGTCTTGATTATTTTATAGCCCACTTCCACCACCGTTCCAGACCGTTCGAACTTCACAGCAGGTAACACTATTGTAACAATCACTCATATTGTCCAAATAATTGGTATTTCAAAGTCACATATTTTTAGGGATTGCAATATATGTACTCAACCTACCAACAAATAATAGTACGTTTCCCAGTACTGTGGAATCAAGTGACTCTTCAATCAAGTGATCCTAACGTGCAAGACGTTAATCAGGGATTGGTGTATACTCTAAGGCAGAAGTTACTGTGCCAAAAGAACAGAATCAGTGTTAACCTGCTACTGCCGCGAATCCGATGTTATTATCCGGATGCAGTGGACGCTTAAACGTCGTTGAACTGCTCTTGCATATACACCTCTGTTGTAATGTAACAGAACAGTTCTTTGCATTTTTTCCACACCGGAATCTATCTCGGTATAGTCTTGAGAGTGATTTATCTCCGGAGTTGTCGTTTTGAAACCTTATTCTAGTGACGTTTGCTAAGTGTGGCTAAAGGTCTGTCATTGATCAGTGGTTTATGTAGTTACACGTCCTGAGATACAACAGCAATCATTATATCGTAAAATGCATCGATCCATATAAGCTTGGCTCTTCTTATCAGTGTATTTCTTTGTATATCTTGTTCAACTCACGAAAAAGGGATCGGGTAGGGGAATTCTTTGGACAGACATATAAATGCACGAGATCCTTTTGCATTAGCCAGGACTCTGTCAGTGTCTACACCTTTTGGGCTGTAAGCCTGGACATAACTAGTGGCCAAGGTATGTTACTTCATAATATGGACTCTTTGTGACACATCGGTCGAATTCATACATGTAATGCCCACGATTCATGAATCATGTTCTGATTTCCGTTTTTTACAATTCATGCTCCATCTGCACATTTCATGCAGACGTGGGCGATTTCACAGCAGATGGATCGCAGATGCAGTAACAGGCTTCTAACTGAATCTATCACATCTTTTCGTAGGAAGATCTGCAGCATCCACGCCTGGTTGCGTTTGTTTCTTTGAATCCCGGTTCGCCTTGATGATTTATTTATGCTTGTCAGCACCATACCCGCGTTCGTTGTTCGACGCAATTACTTGGATTTTCCCTTGACATCAGTCGTATACGGCTCACTTTAAACCAAAATTAACCCCAGAATGTCTTTGTATACAGGTGTTCGCGCTATATATTCAGGCCTATTAACTAGGGACAAGCAAGAAATGCAACGTTCCATTTTAAACTTAGTTTGGGACATAAATATATTTTAGTCGACATGAACATATTTTATAACGATAGTGCCAAGGCCAAGCAAATATGTCCAGTATATACTGAAGGGTCAAGGCGTTACTGTGATTCTCTTCAATGAAGGGGCATGATTGACCAGTCGTCTAAGGCGCTGGTAATCACAGCTGCTTATTAACCAGTACTTACTTTGTTCACTCTGTAAAATATGCGACTGGATGGTGAGTGTGTGAGTTAATAGTTAACGTCACATCGGCGATATTTCAGCCATATCGTGACGAGAACATTTTACATTGAAATGGAATATGTGTATATTATAAAACCTGTCATCGAAGGGCAGTAAAACAACTAGAATATCACAATTAGATTTATAACTAGTGTGGAAGGTTCAAACTAATAGCACTATTAGGACAATACAAGATAAAAACAGGCTATAGATCGCCAACAACTGAAGGTAGATCACCATACTAGGAATCATGGGGACTTACATTGCGACTGGATGGTGCGATCAGTAGAGTGACACATATGGTGTCATCACTCATTTTCAGGAATCCTTTTATATATTTTTATCAGAGCCTTTTACCCTCTATAGCAGTTGTTTCGACAGATTTTCGAGACTGAATTGAATTTGAATTATGGAAAGTCAATTTACTGTGTTTATGAAGGAAATGTCATATAAAGCCGAATCTTAAAGCTCAAAACCGATCGCTCCTGAACACCCACAGTGCCATGGATAATACATATATGTACTTTTACTCCATATAGAATTTGTTTTGACTGATTTGAAGTTGAATTATGGATACAACCGAATTTGATAGCTCAAACCCGATCGCTCTTAAACACTCACAGTGCCATGGGTTATACAGATATGTATTTCACGAGACTTGTTTTGTCTTAGCGCAGTTCATCGTATTAGTGTGCTTCGCTTGAGGTTAAGGGGAATCCAATTGCTCTCATAACAGTCTAAAGAAGACATTTTCTCTCAGCAGAAACTATCTCGTACCATGGACTACTGATCCAATTAGATCACTCTCGTCAAGGCCATCGACAAAAGCTAAAAAGGACACTGTATGGAATAACGACTGTAGTGTTAGATAATTGCTCAACGCCTGTGGGTACAAAGCTGGACACTGTGACCTGAAGAGAAGACTGTTACCACAAATCTCTTGATTGATTTGAGTGTGACTAGCGGGTCGGTTAACACGTCGGTTCGTCACTCTGAAGACTCGTGTTACACGGGGTTACAGCATGTGAAATTACTCATTTTCCTGCACCTATCCTGACAATGTAGTACATTTTCTCGCTTCTCAGTTCGTATTCCTTATAACTTTCTATAATTATTATGTGTCATTAATCCGTTTTCCTTTGACATGGACAAGGTAGTTGGGAAGCCTAGTGTTTAAAGCGTTGGTTTGTCACGCCGAGGATCCGGGTTCGATTCCCCACATGGGTACAATGTGTGGATCCAATTTCTGGTGTCCTCTGCCATTCACTCACTCATTGACATGGACAACACACTCTCTGACACAGTATACTAACTCCGACTTGGCTAGTTCTTTATGTGGGAGGTTGGGTACCCTAGTGTTTAAGGCGTTCGCTCGTCACGCCGAAGACCTGGGTTCGATTCCCAAAACGGGCACAATGTGTGAAGCCCATTTATGGTTTCCCCGACGTGATATTGGAATATTGCTGAAAGCGGCGTAAAACCCAACTCACTCACTAGTTCTTTATCCCACACCCATGCATAACTGTGAGGATAAAGTAAAGGATCGCCGGAGTACCTTATCAGTATCACAAGTAAGGGCAATAGCTGGCCTCAAGCCACATTCTACGACCCTACCAGGTAACCTTGGGCCGTTATAATCTAGTCACAGTATTACCGTCAGAATTATCTTCAATATATTAAGTACCCAATGTGGTCTTTCCGTTCAGTGCGGGAACACATTAACTCTTTCACGCATCATTTTAATGGCTTGTCCATTAGACTCATGACAGTTTACATAGACGCACTGACGTCATTTACAACTTGTCACGGATCCATGACAACAAATGGAGACTCATGCATATTAGAATGACCACAAACATAATGTATAAAAAACGTGTTCGCATTTTGATGTTTCACCTGATCAAGTGGTATTTGCTGAACTTGTCCACTTTACTTAATTCCGGGTCTGTCGTCACAGACGCGCTGCAATTGCCACTCAACAGAAACATTGCCAGTATCAACAACACCTATATTAATTGTCAGCATGTTAGCCCAGACATACAGTTCAAAGCATCAACGCCAGTTCGTAATTATAATTGGTTTTTAATGTTTATCAATAAGAATTAGCGTAAACAGGCAACATAATAATCGCAATTTCGTGATGTGAAGCTAAGCGATGACACCGCATGCTGTTCTATCGTACATCCCAGCACTCACTTCGACTACTAAGCACCAACGAGTAAACTGATCGATGAAAATAAGTGATGACAACATGTGTTCACGAAGGTAATAACATGCTGTTCTATAGTAAATTGCGCCACTCACTTCGACTAGTAAGCATGAACTAGTAAAGAGGTGTTTCCTTTCTTTCATTAAACTAAAACAGCAAAGAATCCTATTCACATAGAAGCTTTCAGCATATGAGAGAGGAGAGGACCAAAGGGATCCTACATTCTTGTCTAATTAAAATATATAATCTTTGACAATTATATCGTCAATCAAACAATTTAAAGATGTGGGTAATTTGAATAGAATCTGAGGAGAATAGTAAACTTAGCACCCTAATTCTAAATTGTTTCAAAATTAACATTACAAAAGGTTCCTCACTAACTCATCCCCTCACTCGCTCGCTCTTTTCGAATTCAGTCTTGTGTGTCCAGGCAGAGTAACAGTGTTATAGAAGTGCGTTGTGGCAGTCCTGATAAGCACAATGCCATGATGATGACTCAGAAACCGTGAGGATATAGATGGCAATTAGCTAATGATTTAGAGAATAACCTATAAGGAACTACAAGTAATTGATCACCTGTCTTGAGGTCTGTCACTATGGTGTATGGTGGGGAGAGGTGATGTGTCCAGACTATTCTAACCCATCACTGTCACAAGGGCGAGTAACTAAGTGGACCAAATTCACCCCCACGCTCAAATGAAATTCCAAATGTCTGACTGTTAAAAGATATGTCCCTACCTGATCATAACCCTCAAATACTGCCCTCCCTAATTAGTGGCTTCACATCTATCATTTATATAACTGGCAAAGCGATACTAATGCACTAATCACTTTCGCAGACAATCAGCGTGGCGGGGACAGTGTTCCCGTCGTTCTCTCCACACCGTTACTTCATTACAGAAGCAGCAATTATCCGCCATATTTCCAAACACGTCCACCGACGGACACTATGATTACATGCTGATATACATCAACCTGTATAAGCTTCAACGGGTTAGAGTGGCCATATGGATTGTTACAAATGTAATTGCAATCGGGATATCCAGAACTGAAGCTCTGTCAAGTTCAGCATCAATTAATCATTGTGCCAATCAAACCACACGACTGACCTTTTGCAATTTGCTATTTTCAAACCTACCGGACTTTAATAAAAGTTTATTAGTCACATGCTCTTTTGCCGGATATATATATATATATATATATATATATATATATATATATATATATATTGTAATATGTTGTCCGTCTATACGCAAATAAGATCGATTTTAGAAAGTAGATGAGTACTTTAGAAAACATGAAACATGAAAACATCAGTAACTACTGAGACGCCTGTTGGGTGCAGAATACATTAAAACGTCCATTTTGTAGATACAATCACAGGTGATATACAGAAAGTATGCACCGTAAAATTCGACTGGAGTATACACAACAAACACTTCCAAAGTGTTACGAGCCAGCAGTATACTTCCTGCAGGTAACATAAAGGTTTGTGAGGAAGGTTATTTCCCGCCGTTCTCGGTACTGGATATATACTGATTTTAAACCATCTCCAATTTGTAGTATTGAAGTATATTATGTAATACATTTATTTGTAACAACTAATTACCATATCATCGTGCTATATTATTCTGTGACACGCTGATAATTCATCTATAACAAATATATAGAAATATCAACAGTCAACATCGATAGCACCCTAAACTTTCGATAGTCCAATGAACGTCACAACATACGAAGAATTATTAATCATCCACATTTACGAAAGATTCAGTTATTTTGTGAAAGCATGGAATATACTTTCATAATTTGCAGTATAATACTGAAAAAGAGATATCATAAGATGTCATACATATATTCTGGGAATGCAACAAAGTGAGTTCCATCCGGGAGACCTGGAAAGTTGGATATCGCACAAAATGCAAAGCCCAGTAACTATATCCCTCCGTTCTCTATGACACGCTAATAATTCATTGATAACAAATAGAAATACCAAGAGTCAACTTCAAGAGCCCCCTACACATCATTTACATTTATGACAGATTTAGATACTTTGTGAAGACATTTAGTAAACTTTCATAATTTGCAGTATAATAATAAAAAGAGCTGTCTCACTTACATGTAGATCACCAAATAGTAATAATTTGGCAACATCTGTAAATCAAATTGCATTGATTTATGAAAAATATTCTTCTGTGTGACCAAGATGATGGTTTGGCTCCCAAGTTGTCCTTGCAAAGAATGCCTTCTCATGGAAGGGACCTGACCCGGAAACTGTCACAAAAGATATCTCTCACATGGCAGTGTCGTCTTCCCCGTTGGAAACATAAGGTGCCATTGCCATACTGACATACACGAAGCACATTTGAATCTTAAATCTGTAATTTGAATAAATATGTTTAAAATGTGTATAAAACTATGCTACGCTTTAGCCTTTAAAAAACATTCTCTTGGTAAATCCTTATCTACATTTCTTTTCAAAGAGACGCATGAGTTGTAGATAAATTATTTAATTGACCATTGCTATGGAGTTATCGGTTTGCATTTCATGCAAATGTGTTTTGTATCATTGGATAGACTACATAATGACTAACATAACTGTACAAACAAATCGTTCAGGATTGTAATGAATAAAGACAAGAAGCCAAAGCTGAAAATACGGCTTAATCCCAAAACGTTCAAAATGTGCATTAGAAATTGAACTTTTAATAAGAAACTAAAGACTATTCGAACCATTTTAGCAGTGCACCGTGTGTAACCAGTTCTGGAAAACAAACGATGTCTTGTACCCAAGATCCTGTTTGCCCCAATGTGATTTCTGTCCGATGGCATCGACAACAGAGCTCATCAAACATAATGCAAACTGTCATCATTTGATATCGTAAATCTTGTAAGGAATCTATGATTGTATTCTTGAGATTTCTTTGTCATGATTGGAATAACAAATCGCTAGCTCAATTCATCAGTTGTCCATAACACGAGGAAGGATGTCCTTCTCTGATTTGACTCTGAATGAGTACTGCATGACTGTCTCTATGGCCTATGCCATACGTCACACCAAGAGAGTTAGGATGAAAGCACCAAGGCAAAATACTGCAGCATAACTTAGGGTAGCTGAAACACAAGGAATCATTGAAAGTACTAGAATACCTCCACACTGAGTATTGGATTCCAAACCATGCTTTATGTGTGTTTTCATTTGCGATTTGCTTCCATTTACTTCCATTCATAAGTTGTGATTCTTGTTCAGTCATGTTTACTGATCTTGTGTGGAAAAAATAATTTATTCTCCAACAGCCGCCATATCTTCAGCTCACTCACAAAATGAATGCCACAATACCAAACTGAGCGTGTTTATATATTTTCTCCTTGTGATAACATGCTGTGTTCTAATGAGTAGGGTTTTCTGTTGGTTTTCCTATATCTTATGCACACAATATGATTTCAATGCTGAGAGGAATTTAGTCGATTTGCTGTATTAGTTCAAATAAAAGTCTTTTGCAAAACAACACTATACAAGTTAGGCGGTGTCTTTTTTCACGCTACTCAAAGAGAAATCCGAATAGCGAAAGCTCTCTTCCGTGTTCTTGTCGTGTTTGAGGGTGAATCCTTTCAGTACTTCAGTAGTGCTCCTGACTGAGAGTGCACGAGACAATTGTAATTAATGCCAAAGATACGAATACATTCATCCGACACAGGTGTCTCCTTTACTCAGTGTTGTCTCTTATGGATAAGCTTCATGTCAACAAAACAAAGAAATAAATCATGTTAGGCTGAAAGGGACAAGAGGTATTAGACAGATTAAAAGCATTGCAGACGAACACTCAGTTGTGCTGAAATTGGTATGTGTAACTTTACATTATATAGAGACTGTTGCAGCAATCGATACTTCGGCTGTTGTCCAGTTCTGACAAGCGTACATTCAGACTATTGTTATTGTAATCAACAAACTATCGTCATGTGCTTAGAATGATGCTCAGAAATAATTTCTCTTCGTATTGGTGAAGAGTTCAATTTAATGAGATTTTACAATATGTTGTTTTTATTGTGTTTTTTAAAAAATAGCCTTTTGACGTTATCGCTGACCTATAATAGATTCAATACATAAAATGAGTGAGTGAGTGAGTTTAGACGCCGCACTCAGCAATATCGCTATATGGCGGCAGTCTGTAAATAATCGAGTCTGGACCAGACAAAGTGATCAACAGCATGACATCGATCTGCGCAAGTGGGAACCGATGACATGTGTCAACCAAGTCAGAAATGATCCCGTTAGTTTTACCAAGATAGTCGCCTTTTGTTCTCTACCCCGGATCTTCACGGGTTCAATACATAAAAGGTCAGCTTTGTCAGAAATGATTTTTTCCATTTCTCCACCAAGGAGTAATCATTTTGATATTGTCAGGGAACATAATGCCCTGAGAAATGCTTTTATAGGAAGTGTTTTCGTGTTGATGATGTCTTCTACAGTAAACCTTAACTTAATGACACTCTGGAAATGACCTTATGGGTTTTAGATCAGCACTAACATTGTTATTGTGTTATAATAGATAAATATTGTGCACTTATTTTGTCTATCACTTGAACATAGTTTGCCAAAATTGGGACCAATGTCAATTCTGCCTGCAGTGCAAGGTATTAGTATTTTTTTTCATGTGAAACTACATGTACGTCTTGATTATTTTATAGCCCACTTCCACCACCGTTCCAGACCATTCGAACTTCACATTAGGTAACACTATTGTAACAATAATTCATATTGTCGAAGTTTATTGGTATTTCAAACTCACATTTTGTAGGCACTATAATACATGTACTCAGCCTACCAACAAATGAACTATCATCATGTGCTTAGAATGATGCTCAGAAATAATTTCTCTTCGTATTGGTGAAGCGTTCAATTTAATGAAATTTTACAATATGTTGTTTTTATTGTTGTTTTTAAAATAGCCTTTGTGACGTTATCGCTGACCTATAATAAGATTCAATACATAAAAGGTCAGCTTTATCAGAAATTATTTTTTCCATTTCTCCACCAAGGAGTAATCATTTTGATATTGTCAGGGAACATAATGCCCTGAGAAATGCTTTTATAGGAAGTGTTTTCGTGTTGATGATGTCTTCTACAGTAAACCTTAACTTAATGACACTCTGGAAATGACATTATGGGTTTTAGATCAGCACTAACATTGTTATTGTGTTATAATAGATAAATATTGTGCACTTATTTTGTCTATCACTTGAACATAGTTTGCAAAAAATTGGGACCAATGTCAATTCTGCCTGCAGTGCAAGGTATTAGTATTTTTTTTCATGTGAAACTACATGTACGTCTTGATTATTTTATAGCCCACTTCCACCACCGTTCCAGACCATTCGAACTTCACATTAGGTAACACTATTGTAACAATAATTCATATTGTCGAAGTTTATTGGTATTTCAAACTCACATTTTGTAGGCACTATAATACATGTACTCAGCCTACCAACAAATGAACTATCATCATGTGCTTAGAATGATGCTCAGAAATAATTTCTCTTCGTATTGGTGAAGCGTTCAATTTAATGAAATTTTACAATATGTTGTTTTTTATTGTTGTTTTTTAAAATAGCCTTTTGACGTTATCGCTGACCTATAATAAGATTCAATACATAAAAGGTCAGCTTTGTCAGAAATGATTTTTTCCATTTCTCCACCAAGGAGTAATCATTTTGATATTGTCAGGGAACATAATGCCCTGAGAAATGCTTTTATAGGAAGTGTTTTCGTGTTGATGATGTCTTCTACAGTAAACCTTAACTTAATGACACTCTGGAAATGACCTTATGGGTTTTAGATCAGCACTAACATTGTTATTGTGTTATAATAGATAAATATTGTGCACTTATTTTGTCTATCACTTGAACATAGTTTGCAAAAATTGGGACCAATGTCAATTCTGCCTGCAGTGCAAGGTATTAGTATTTTTTTTCATGTGAAACTACATGTACGTCTTGATTATTTTATAGCCCACTTCCACCACCGTTCCAGACCATTCGAACTTCACATTAGGTAACACTATTGTAACAATAATTCATATTGTCGAAGTTTATTGATATTTCAAACTCACATTTTGTAGGCACTATAATACATGTACTCAGCCTACAAACAAATGATAGTACATGTCCCAGTACTGTTGATTCAAGTGACTCTTCAATTATGTGACTTTTCTTGCGAAGTGATCCCGAAGTACAAGACTGTAATCACGGATTGATGTGTTCTATAAGGCAGAGGTCATTATGCCAAACGAACAGAATCAGTGTTAACCTTCTACCGCCGCGAATCCAATGTTATCACACGGGAGCAGTGGACGCTTGAACGTCGTTGAACTGCTTTTGCAGACACGCCTCTCTTGTGGGGATACCCGTGAAGATCCGGGTGAGATTTGATCTTCAGTAACTCATTCGTGTCGTAAGAGGCGACTAACGTAACCGGGTGGTCAGGCTCGCTGACTTGGTTGACACATGCCATCGTATGCCCATTACGTGGTTCGATGTTCAAGTGAATCATCCCTTAGTGCAAGACGTTAATCAGGCATTGGTGTATACTCAAAGGCAGAGGTCATTGTGTCACACGAACAGAATCAGTGTCAAACTCCTACTGTCAACAATCCAGCGTTATTACACGGGTGCAGTGGACGCTTAAACATCGTCAAACTTTTCATGCTGATACACCTCTGCTGAGGTGTGTCTTATAGCATAAATGCACCCATCAATGTACAAAAGGATATGATTGAGAGTGATTTATCTCCGGAGTTGTTGTTTTGAAACCTCATTCTAGTGACTTATGCTAAGTGAGATTAAAATGTCTGTCATCAATCAGGGGTTAGTGTAGTTACGAGTCCCTAGATATAACAACAATCATTTTAATGTAAAATGCATCGATCAAAACAAGCTTGGGACCAGGATATAAGCCAGGAAATAGTCAGTGTCTACACCTTCCACTCTGTAAAAACTGGCCAAACCTGGACTTAACTAATAGACAAGGTATGCTACTTTATAATGTTTTTTCTTTGTGACACATCGGTCAAATGTGTTTTGGTATTCATCGAATGTAATGCCCACGACTAACTTCACTGAACGATTTTCTGATTTCTGTTACGCAATTTCATGGTCCATCTTCACATTTCATGCGGACGTGAGCGATCTCACAACAAATAGATCGCAGAAGCAGTAACACAGCCCTTTAGTAGGGTGATCTGATGTAACATCCATGCTTGGTTGGGTTTGTTTCCTTGATGTTATACTTATGCTTGTCAGCACCATACCCACGTTCGTTGTTCGACACAAATGTACATTACTTGGGTTTTCCCTTGACATCAATCGGATACGGCTCACTTTAAACCGAAATTTACCTCCGAAAGTGTTTGTATACGGGTGCTTGGGTTATATACTCAGGGATATTATTGAGTGGCAAGCATATCGTAAGACACAGTATCAACAGCACCTAATTCAACTATCAACATGACAGCCCAGACGTTTCTATGATTCTCCTCAATGGAGGGGCATAGATGGACCATTCGTCTGAGGCGCTGGAATTCACAGCTGCTTATTAACCGGTACTTGCATGTACTCTGTTCACTTTGTAAAATGTGCGAGTTGAGCTACCAGTAGAGCGCGACATGACCCAAACATATGGTGTCATCGCCTTTTACTCCATATGGGAGTTGTTTTGACTGATTTGAAGTTGAATTATGGATACAACCGAATTTGATAGCTCAAACCCGATCGCTCTTGAACACTCAGTGCCATGGGTTATACAGATATGTATTTCACGAGACTTGTTTTGTCTTAGCGCAGTTCATCGTATTAGTGTGCTTCGCTTGAGGTTAAGGGGAATCCCATTGCTCTCCTATTAGTTTCTCGGGGAGAAAAAGGCTTATTTAGACTATTTCGTACCATGGACTACTGATCCAATTAGATCACTCTCGTCAAGGCCATCGACAAAAGCTTGAAAGGCCATCGTATGGAATAACGACTGAAGTGTCAGATAATTGCTCAACACCAGTGGGTACGAAGCTGGACACTGTGAGCTGAAGAGAAGACTGTTACCACAGATCTCTTGTTTGATTTGAGTGAAGCTAACCTTGACTAGCGGGTCGGTTAACACGTCGGTTCGTCACTCTGAAGACTCGTGCTAACTTCACCATGCGGTTACAGCATGTGAAATATATGATGACAATTTAGTACATTTTCTTGCACACTTCATATTCCTTAGAGCTGTTTTATTAAGAACTTACTGCCACTTTTCCACTCGGACACAGCGTACTACATGCAACTCCGACTTCGTTATGCCCACACCCATTCATATATGTGAGGATGATGTAAAGGATCATTGGAGTAGCTTATCGGTTACAAAAGTAAGGTCAATAGCGGGCCTCAAATTCTCCGACCTTCTAGTTAACTTCGGGTCATTTTAATCTTTTCACTGTATTACCACCAGAATTATCTTCAACGTATTTGCTTAAGTATTCTATGATGTCTTTCCGTTCAGTGCGGGAAAAGAGTGAAGCTCTTTTATTACCGGCAGCCATCCAATCCGACAAGCATCATTTTATTGTATTGACTATGTCTATTAGACTAATGGTAGCTTACATAGATGAACCGATGTTATTCGCAACTTGTCACAGATCCACGACAACATATTGAGTGTATGTTTATCAGAATGACTCCAAACATAATGCTATACAAACGTGTTCGCATTTTGATGTTATCTGTTTCATCAATGATTATGCGTCAATAAGCCACTTTGCTTTGACATGGACAAGGGTGATAGGGAAGCCTTGTGGTTAAAAGCATTGGGTTTTTTTGTCACGCCGAGGATCCGGGTTCGATTTCCCACATGTGTACAATGTGTGCATCCCATTTCTGTTGATATTGCTGGAATATTACTAAAAGCGGCGTAAAACCATAGTCATTCACTCACTCACTCATTGACATGGACAACACACTGTGACACAGTATACGAACTCCGACGTGGCTAGTTCTTTATGCACACTACCATTCATAACTGTGAGGATAATGTCAAGGATCATTGGCGTACCTTATCAGTATCACAAGTAAGGTCAATAGCTGGTCTCAAGCCACATTCTACGACCCTACCAGGTAAACTTGGGCCGTTTTAAACTATTCACGGCATTACCGTCAGAATGATCTTATCCCTATGACGTCTTTCCGTTCAGTGCGGGAACACGTTAACTCTTCCATCCATTATTTTGATGGCATGTCCATTAGACTTATGGCAGTTTACATAGACGAACTGACGTTATTTACCACTAACGTCTTGTCACGTATCCATGGCAACATATGGAGTGCATGTATATTGCAATGACCACACAAATAATGCTATACAAACGTGTTCGCATTTTGATGTTTCACCTGATCATCAAGGGGTATTTGCTGAACATGTCCACTTTACTTACGCGCTACAATTGCCACTCAGTATCAACAGCACCTAACTCAACTGTCAACATGGCGGCCCAGCCAGACGTTCATTTCAAAACATCAATGCCAGTTATATTGTTTATCAAAACAGAATCAGAGGTGAGGTGAGGTGAGGTGAAATTGGGTTTTACGTCGTACTTGAGAATATTTCGCTCATATGACGACGTGCATGCGTGTGTATGTGTATGTGCGGCTGCTTGTACTAGCCCAGACTTAAGCTGGTTTTATAGTGCTAGCTCACTGACATACCATGCCGCAGTTAAGCATGAATACCCCACTCAGACACAGTATACTGACTCCGAGCCGACCCGTCCTTGTTGTACCCATTAATGCCGAGCGCCAGACAGGGACCAACAAGTACCATAGTTTAACGTCTTTGGTATGACGCGACCGGGGATCGAACCCGCGACCGTCCGCTCTCCGGGCGGACGCTCTGACCACTACACCACGGAGGCGGTCTAAACAGAATCAGTGTAAAAGGCTACTAAGGGCAATTTCGTTATTGGTTGATGAAAACAAGTGATGACACCACGTGTTCATGTAAGTACTTACATGCTGTTTACCATACATCCCGCTACTCACTTCGATTAGTAAGCACCAATGATTAAAGAGATGTGAAAACTCCATGCGGAGGTGATATAAGTGGATGGGTAATTCTACAGAGATTCTAGAGCGACATAATCACGTCTCCGTCAGTCCTATTCCGTGTTAGGTAACGATTCTATCTTTGTATGTGTCTGGTTGGATGACTGGGTGTATGTATAACCAAGTCTGCAGAGATGCGGCCATTTTGAATAAACGTCATGATTACGAACACCTTCTGGTAACATTTCCTTTCTTTGATTTAAAAAGCAGCAAATAATCCAATTCACATGAAACCTTTCAACAGATCGGATGAGAGAGGACAAAAGGTATCCTTTATTATTGTTTAAATAAAATATCTAATCTTTGACTGTTATATCGTCAATCAAGCAATTTAAAGATGTGGGTAATTTGAATAGGATTTGAGGAGAATATATAACTGACCACCCTAATTCTAAATTGTTGCAAAATTGAAATTCCTAAACGCCTCTTGGAAACAAAAGGTTTCTCACTAACTCACCCCCTCACTCACTCGCTCTTTTAGACTAGGATTCAGTCTTGTGTGTCTAAGTGGAGTGACAGTGTTATGTTCCTGCCTTGTGTCAGTCCTGATAAGCACAAGGTCATGATATCATGCACAGACCGCGAGGATATACACGACGATGACTGTTCTGTCAATTAGCTAATGATTTAGAGAATAACCTATAAGGAACTACAAGTAATTGATCACCTGTCCTGAGCGAAGTATCAAGCTCCGAGATTTAGCGAATTATGCCATATACATCCGCGTCCTGACTTTTGTATATAGCTATTTTGGATATGTTCTGTCGTCTGTCTGTCACTATGGTGTGGGGAGAGGTGATGTGTCCAGACTATTCTAACCCATCACTGTCACAAGGGCGAGTAACTAAGTGGACCAAATTCACCCCCACGCTCAAATCAAATTCCAAATGTCTGACTGTTAAAAGATATGTCCCTACCTGATCATAACCCTCAAATACTGCCCTCCCTAATTAGTGGCTTCACATCTGTCATTTATATAACTGGCAAAGCGATACTAATGCACTAATCACTTTCGCAGACAATCAGCGTGGCGGGGGGACAGTGTTCCCGCCGTTCTCTCCACACCGCTACTTCATTACAGAAGCAGCAATTATCCGCCATATTTCCAAACAAGTCCACCGTCGGACACTATGATTACATGTTGATATATATAAACCTTTATAAGCTTCAACGGATTAGAGAGGCCATATGGATTGATACAAACGTAATTGCAATCGGGATAACCAGAACTGAAGCTCTGTCAAGTTCAGCATCAATTAATCATCGTGCCAATCAAACCACATGACTGACCTTTTGCAATTTGCTATTTTGTTAGAAATTTATAAACCTACCGGACTTTAATTAAAGTTTTGTAATATGTTTTCTTCGTCTATACGTGTTCCGTGTTCTCGTCGTTCTCTCCACACCGCTACTTCGTTATTGCATTATTTTTATCTTTTGTGTTTCACGTTGCCACCAAATTCTGAACATGGGTCGGTCGGTCTCGGAAAAGTAAAAATAAATAGGCTCAATAAAGACAAAGTTATCCGAATAGTGTTCTTAATTTTCATTATTGTAATTATTATTACACTTTCTCGCGTTTTCTGGGTTAGTGAGTGAGTGAGTTAATATTTAACGTCACATCGGCAATACTTCAACCATATCGTGACGAGAACATTTGATTTTAAAATGAAATATATGTATATTATAAAAAACCTGCCGACGAAGGACAGTAAAACAACTAGAATATCACAGATATGTATGTAAAACTAGTAATTAAATCTAAAACGTTTTAACTATAGGGGAAAACAATACAGTATTAAAATGGGCTATAAATCGCCAATAACTGAAGGTAGATCACCATACCAGGGACCATGGGGACTTACATTACTTTTGCTACCTGCATGGACCCTAGTTGGATTTACACCCTCCCTTCAGCCATTGGCAACAGAAGAAAAATCTAGCCATAAATTAAAAGCACACATATTCTACGATTAAAAACGTGGCAAGCCTAAATTTACTCTAAATGTTTTGGGACTTACGTACCCTCTCAGGAGGACAATAATTTTACAATACTTCAACCCCCTTTGAGGGTACAGCCACTAACAATCGAAGTTGATAATCTAAACTACCAATTATAAAACCTTTTCTATTTACAAAACATATATCAAAATTCATTTAACAGATCTATCTCTTTTAAAAAATCAATGATTAAATGATAATTAACGTTACTAAAAAGGTCCTTTACTGTTGTGACATTAAAATATCTATCCCTTATGATGGTCGCGTTTTCTGGACTTCAAACTTGTGGCAGCGACTGAGGTAAAGGTAAACAATTGCTTTTAATGATAAACTCACCCTATATATCTTAGAATACACCTATTAATAAAATATTGCATAATGAGATCTTTGTAGATCAATCGATACCAACAGAGAGTATTGCAATTAAATTCGAGATGCATTGTTTTCAATTTCTTTCAAGTATCCTGTATAAAGTGAGAGTTTGACAGTTACCCAATTACACAGCTAGGGCTCACATACATAGGAAGCTGACACAGTCTTAATGACTTAATGAGAGTTTATTACAGTTTATTCTCTGTAATGCAACACATATAGAGAGGGCCATGAAGTACATACTTTACTATACAATTAATAACATGTGGGTTTTGGGATGATAATAGCTGATAAAGTTTAGGATATGTTCCATTTACAATATAATATTCAGGTAACAATTTTCTCAAAGCTGACGCAAAAGGACATATTAAGCAGTACTCTTGTTTCAATACAGGGAACAATGCATAGAGAACAAAATCTTTGGTCTTTAGCAAGATTGCTAGATTATTCAATCGAGTTTGTAACAAACACCTCGGACAGTGCTATCAAACAGTAACATATCGTCAGCGAAGAGTAACATGAAAAGTTGACAGACACCAAGGTCAATACATCTTTCTTCATCAACATCAAGAAATTCAGTAATATCATTAGCATACAAGGACAATAGCAGTGATAGTTGGCAACCCTGTTTTACTCCGCTCACACAAACAGTTGTGTGTAGCCATCTTGCAATGGTATACATGATTGAACATTTGTGTACATATTTCTAATTAACCTATAGCTTTTACCTTTCACATTGCCAGTCCAAAGTTTATAAATCAATCTTGCTCTATTGATGGAATCAAATGCAGTGTTAAGAGCAACGAAACAGTATAGCCTGCCCATATATATATTGTGATTAAATGGATTTATAGATATCGCTCTGATTTCGCTTTGAGTGCTAAACTTTTATATGACGAGCCGGTTCAAGGTTCGAGTCGGTGGTGTTGGAGTGGAAACAAAACTTTGTTTGTTTGTTTGTTTGTTTGTTTGTTTCTTTGGTTGGTTGGTTGGTTGTTTTGGGTTTTTTTGTTTTGCTTTTTTAATTATTTATTTTATTTTATTTTTTTAAATTTATTTTTTTTAAATTTCATTTTTTAAGGGAGGGGGGGATGGGTGTTTAACATTAGGGTCGGTCGGGCGATGTGAAACACTGAAAATAAATATGCTGCTCTTACAGAAGCAGCAATTATCCACCATATTACAAAATAAGTTCGCCGACAGAGTCTATACTAACATGTTGATAACATATCAACCTGTGTAAGCTTGATATGAAATCAGTAGGTAGCAATGTCTTCATATCCAAGTAATTGGCATTAAAAGTCACATCAGCCAACCAACAAATAATCGTACATTCCATAGTTCTGTGGAAATTGTTTTGGTAGATTTTCGAGAGAGATTATTTTTCTGAGTTGCCATTTTGAACCTAAATCTTCTTCCAAGTGAGCCTAGAGTGCATGACATCAATCAGGGATTGGTGTGTACTCAAAGGCAAATGCTATTGTGCCACACAAACAGAATCAATGTTAAACTTCTACTGCCGCGGATGCAGTACACGCGTAGCATCGCTTAACTGTTCTTGCAGATCTACCTCTGTTGCCAAGTGTGGTATGGCATAAATGCACTCATCAATGTAACATGACATTTAGATCAAACTTTTCATTTATCCACAGTGGAATTTGTCTTGGTATATTATCGAGAGTGATTTATCTCCGGAGTTTTCATTTTCAAGCCTCGTTCTAGTGACACTTCAGCTAAGCGTGGCTATAAGGACTGTCATCAATAAGGAGAGAGTGTAATTACAAGTGCCAGAATGTGCCAGCGATCATCATATCGTATAATACATAGATCCAAACAGGCTTGACACTCCCTAATTGTGTATTTCTTTTGAATCTTGTTGAACTTGAAGAAGCCTGTTGACAGATATATAAATGAACGAGAAATGTCAGTGCATGAAGCTAGTGTCCTGTAAATAGTGGTCAAACCTGGTCAAACACTTACACTTCGGTCAAATATGTGTTGGTAATCATACAATTCATGTAATGCCCACGACTAACTTCACTGAACGATTTTCTAAGTTTCTTCTTTTTAGGTTCATGCTCCATCTTCACATTACACCACGTACCCAGGTGACCCATCAATGATGAGACTGAATATATATCTTTTTAATCTGAGTAGAATTACTCTTGGTTTTAACAAAACGACCACTCTACCTCTAAACTGTTTCCAGATTTGAAATTCTAAATCCTTTGCCTGGCAATAAAATGCTTCGCACTCACTTGCTCACTCCTGTAGACTATGAGTCAGTTTAGTGTGTCTGAGCCGAGTACCCATTCCATACTGCAGCACTGCATGTCACTTGATTAACACGTTGACTGCCACCCGAGTATACTCGTAGTATCAATGTCTGGCCGGATTTGCCACTACGAGTTATCTCGTAGCTACATTAATGGTATTTTGAAACAAGTTTCACATGTTGGCGAAACAGGTACAAGAAGCAATCGTCTCCTGGCGGTAACAAAGAACGCCAGGAGAAATTTTGTTTCTGGTGCCTATTTTGCCAACATGTGAAACTTGTTTCAAAATACCATTTTGCCACGACGAGATAACTCGTAGTGGCAAGTTCGGCTAGAAATGATACTAAGAGTATAGTCGTGAAAGGCAGTCAACGTGTTAAAACTATAAAACCGGCATCAGTCATGATAACCAGATCGTGTGCGAAATACGTATTATGTCGACAAACACACGTTCAATCTCATCATCATCATGATAAGCACAATGCAACGATATGACTCCGTGAAACCGTGATGACATGCATGACGATGACTGTCCAGTCAAGCAGCTAATGATTTGTAGAATAACCTATGAGCAACTACACTATACAAGTAAATAATCACCTGTCTTGACGGAAGTATTAAGCTCCGAGATTTTGCAAATAGTGTCTTACTCTGTCTGTCGCCGTGGTGTGTAGGGAGAGGTGGTATTCTCAGACAAATCTAACCCAACATTGTCGCAAGGGCGAGAATTTGTGGATCAAATTTACCAGGCTCAAGTCAAATATTATGTCAACCTGACCATAACCCTCAATTCCCTCAAATACTGCCCTCCCTAATTAGTGGCTTCACATCTACCATTTATAACAGGCAAAGCGATACTAATGCACTAATCACTTTCGCCGACAATCAGCGCGTCGGGGGACAGTGTCCCCGCCGTTCTCTCCACACAATTCAGAAGCAGCAATTATCCACCATGTTTGCAAACAAGTCCGACGGAGACAATGATTACATGTTGATTATATATCAACCTGCATTAAGCTTCAACGGGTAAAAGAGGCTATTTGAATTCTTACAAACCTAATTGCCATTGGGATATCCAGGACTGAAGCTCTGTCAAGTATTTACCTTCAGCATTAATTAATCAATGTGCCAATCAAACCACATGAGAGACATATGCAAAACCCAATTTGCCATTTTGTCTGAAATCTACAAACATGTCGGACTTCAATCAAAGTGGCTATTATTGACATGATCTTTGCGCGGATACTGTCTACATGAAATGCACACAAACACACATATTAATTTGGGGCAATACGTATATGGGATCGGTGTTAGAAAGTAGATACTTTAAAAGCATGATTGTTTCATGAAAAATGAAAACATCAGTAACTGTCGAGGCGCTTGTTTGGAACACATTAAAAGGTACTTAAGGTGTATTTTGTACTAGATACACTGACAGGTGATATATTGGATTTGACTAAAAACAACACACATTACCAAAGTGTTGCAGGCCTGAAAGCTATCTGTTTTCAAACTGTTTCCTTTTTAGCCAGCATGAAATATGACTGAATGCCCTATTTAGACCAGCAGTTAACTTCCCACAGGTACAGAGAGGATTGCGAGGAAGGTTATTTCCCTCCGTTCTCTGTACTGGATATATACTGATTTCAAAACATGTACAATTACTAAGCTATGTTTTTAAAAAAAACTGATTATACTATCAACTTATCATATTCTTCCATGACACGCTGACAACTCATCGATAACAAATTGAAAGAGTCAACATCGATAGCACCTACACTATCCATTGGACGTCACAACATAAGAACAATTACTAATCATTTGTTTTTACGAAAGATGTAGTTATTGTTTTTGAAGACATGTAGTGCAGTTGCATCTGCCCAGTACATTGTCACCAGTCGCAGTTAATAATAATAAGAGCCACCCCAAGTAGATCGTGACGCAAAGGGTATTTGACAAAGATATGATTTGTCAGGATAAGACAACTACTGAAAATCAAATTGTATTGTGGGATGGGAAGGGGATGTTGCTTACTGGTCTTTTTGGATGCTAAGAACAATATTTTCTGTGAAAGGAAGAAAAGTGTTTGCCTCCAAAATCGCACTCGGAGAGGGTAATCTCTCATCAAACGGACCCTACCCGGGCACTCTGTCTGTCACCCAACATATCTCTCACTTGTCTTCTCAAACCTAATGTGTCATTGTCATTCTGGCATACACAAAGTACACTTGAAACTTGAATCTTTAATTTTTTAAAATGAGTGTAAAATGTGCACGAATATTGTCTACGCTTAAACATTTAAAACAGTCTCTTGGTAAATCCTTATCTAGGATTCATTATTTTGAATATGCATAACCCATTTTATTGAACATTGTTATGTAATTTTCTGTTTGAATTTCAAGTAAATGCTTGAATGCTTAATTTGGTAGACTACTTATTCAGTTTTATCTATTAACAAATCATTCAAGTTTGTGATGAATAAAGCAGGAATGCTGAAGCTGATTAAACTCAAAATGTTCAATAAGTGTGTTACGAATTTTTGAAATCTGAATTAGTAAGTAGAGACCATTCGAACCACATTTCATACAACGTGTGTAGGACGCACTGTGTTGTAGCCAAGATCCTCTTGTCCCCAGTGTCATAGAACGAACATGTATTGCGATTTTCAACATAGTATTGACTACCAAGCTCATCAAACATAATGCAAACCGTCATAATCTGATAGGGTAACTCTTGTAAGGAATCTGTGATTGTATTATTGACATGCTGTGTCAGTCCGCCAGGAGCTTTGGTCAGTTTGGAATGTCAAACGTTCAGCGCCATTGATTCTTTAATAAAACAGGAATCGTCCTTCTTATGATTTAATTGCGAAAGAAGTACTGCATGACTGTCTCTATCACCATCCATAAGTAACCACTGGGGTTGAAATGTCTGTACTAGATTTGTGACATCCCTTCCAACCCTAACAACAATACGAGACACTGTTGCTATTATTAGAACATACCATGAGTTAGTGTTACATATTTACACTCCTATGTGCAAAAAGGTTTTGTCAGCATGCGGGAATTGTATCTATGTGTAACCTCATTGGAATCGCTGATTTGACACGCATGTTGGATTTTCAGTTGTGGCCAAAATCGAGCAGATTTATAAATGGTAACAGGAAGACAGATCCTATATCATCCCCCAATTCTCTGGCGGCTCAATGTCCGTTGGTTTGCTATTACAGACTTTAGGTTGCTGACTTTATTCGTGGAGATGATGTAAGTGTGATGAAACGCTGTAAGCTGTTGAGGGAAATTATTGTGAGAAACATGTTTCACGATAAATGTAAATTTCTTCGACAGTGATGTATGAGTTAACAGTTCTTTGTTAACCAATTCCATCCTGTAGATCTGCTTTTATACAGTCACATCCTGCACAGATATGTTTTTACGCTTTGCCTCTTGTAGTACCCGTGGACAGCGGATAATTATCTTCAGAAACCTATGCTGGTCGTAGGATGTAGTGGTCAGGCTTGGTGACTTCGTTGATGCATGTGATCAAATCTTAATTGTACAGATGCTAATGAAGTCAATTAGAGGTCCGTCAGGTCACGACTCCCATCACTTACAGCCGACCTTCATACAGCTGGCATTTTGGTGAGTTATGCGTCTTCATCACACAAAGAAACAAACAAATATTTATGTTGCTTTTGTTCAAAACTCCGTTTTCGTATGCATATCTCCTTTTAGCAATGTGTGGATATTTGTAAGCATCTTCTTTTGGTGGATTTTCTACAATAAAAATCCAGTTTGTTTGCAGAAAAGAAATTAGGGACAGTTTGTGCCTGTATGGAGAAAATAGTAGTACAGTTTGACATGTTCCATGAGCCTTTGGCATGTGCATCTTACTCTTTGGTGGCCATTCAGTTTAGGAACTGCACGTCATCAAGAAAATATGTACGATTCATACCTGTCAACATCCAGTACTTGTATATCACAAATATATCTTATCTGTTCAATTTGTACATATTATGAACATTTACAAATCAAATACACTAAGTGTTTTTGTTGTGAGTAAATATACTCCTAACATAGTCGAGGATACTCGAAAAAACAACAACAATAAAACTGTCCAAGGTCTTTAGTGATATTAGTTTCTAGTATGAAGGTATTGACAATTTGACACACGTTTCAACATGTAACGAAGTATGACAGGGGATGTTATGATCAGCAAAGCCGTAAATTGGCATCCTGTGAATGTTCTGCTCGGGTGCGCATGGTAGTCCGTGCCTCGTGAGCACGAGTCTTGTTGTCTTGAAATACAAACATCGATCCAATCAGGACCATATAGTAAGAGCTGGGTAAATCTTAAGCCTGGATATATCTGAACAACACGGTGGGATTAGGCATGTATGATTCAAGTATCTGCTCTCCAACTCCCATGTATGATTCAAGTATCTGCTCTTCACCTCCCATGTATGAATCAAGTATCTGCTCTTCTCTCTCCATGTATGATTCAAGTATCTGCTCTTCACCTCCCATGTATGAATAAAGTATCTGTTCTTCTCCTTCCATGTATGATTCAAGTATCTGCTCTTCACCTCCCATGTATGATTCAAGTATCTGCTCTTCACCTCCCATGTATGATTCAAGTATCTGCTCTTCACCTCCCATGTATGAATCAAGTATCTGTATCTTCTTCTCCTTCTCTTTCCATGTATGATTCAAGTATCTGCTCAAGTATCTCTCCTCCCATGTATGATTCAAGTATCTGCTCTTCACCTCCCATGTATGATTCAAGTATCTGCTCTTCACCTCCATGTATGATTCAAGTATCTGCTCTTCACCTCCCATGTATGATTCAAGTATCTGCTCTTCTCCTCCCATGTATGATTCAAGTATCTGCTCTTCACCTCCCATGTATGATTCAAGTATCTGCTCTTCACCTTCCATGTATGATTCAAGTATCTGCTCTTCACCTCCCATGTATGATTCAAGTATCTGCTCTTCACCTCCCATGTATGATTCAAGTATCTGCTCTTCTCCTCCCATGTATGATTCAAGTATCTGCTCTTCACCTCCCATGTATGATTCAAGTATCTGCTCTTCACCTCCCATGTATGATTCAAGTATCTGCTCTTCACCTCCCATGTATGATTCAAGTATCTGCTCTTCACCTCCCATGTATGATTCAAGTATCTGCTCTTCACCTCCCATGTATGATTCAAGTATCTGCTCTTCACCTCCCATGTATGATTCAAGTATCTGCTCTTCACCTCCCATGTATGATTCAAGTATCTGCTCTTCACCTCCATGTATGATTCAAGTATCTGCTCTTCACCTCCCATGTATGATTCAAGTATCTGCTCTTCAACTCCCATGTATGATTCAAGTATCTGCTCTTCACCTCCCATGTATGATTCAAGTATCTGCTCTTCACCTCCCATGTATGATTCAAGTATCTGCTCTTCACCTCCCATGTATGATTCAAGTATCTGCTCTTCACCTCCCATGTATGATTCAAGTATCTGCTCTTCACCTCCCATGTATGATTCAAGTATCTGCTCTTCACCTCCATGTATGATTCAAGTATCTGCTCTTCACCTTCCATGTATGATTCAAGTATCTGCTCTTCACCTTCCATGTATGATTCAAGTATCTGCTCTTCACCTCCCATGTATGATTCAAATCTGCTCTTATCCCATGTATGATTCAAAACATCTCTTTTCACCTCCCATGTATGATTCAAGTATCTGCTCTTCACCTCCCATGTATGATTCAAGTATCTGCTCTTCACCTCCCATGTATGATTCAAGTATGATGATCAAGTATCTGCTCTTCACCTTCCATGTATGATTCAAGTATCTGCTCTCACCTCCCATGTATGATTCCCATGTATGATTCAAGTATCTGCTCTTCACCTCCCATGTATGATTCAAGTATCTGCTCTTCACCTCCCATGTATGATTCAAGTATCTGCTCTTCACCTCCATGTATGATTCAAGTATCTGCTCTTCACCTCCCATGTATGATTCAAGTATCTGCTCTTCACCTTCCATGTATGATTCAAGTATCTGCTCTTCACCTCCCATGTATGATTCAAGTATCTGCTCTTCACCTCCCATGTATGAT
Organism: Haliotis rubra; assembly: GCF_003918875.1. Classification (NCBI taxonomy): domain Eukaryota; kingdom Metazoa; phylum Mollusca; class Gastropoda; order Lepetellida; family Haliotidae; genus Haliotis; species Haliotis rubra. The sequence goes on from NW_025765325.1 coordinate 1,499,254, forward strand.
TCAAGTATCTGCTCTTCACCTCCCATGTATGATTCAAGTATCTGCTCTTTCCTCCCATGTATGATTCAAGTATCTGCTCTTCACCTCCCATGTATGATGAATCAAGTATCTGCTCTTCTCCTCCCATGTATGACCTCCCATGTATGATTCAAGTATCTGCTCTTCACCTCCCATGTATGATCAAGTATCTGCTCTTCACCTCCCATGTATGATTCAAGTATCTGCTCTTCACCTCCCATGTATGATTCAAGTATCTGCTCTTCACCTCCCATGTATGATTCAAGTATCTGCTCTTCACCTCCCATGTATGATTCAAGTATCTGCTCTTCACCTCCCATGTATGAATGATGTATCTGCTCTTCTCCACTCCCATGTATTATCAAGTATCAAGTATCTGCTCTTCACCTCTCCATGTATGATTCAAGTATCTGCTCTTCACCTCCCATGTATGATTCAAGTATCTGCTCTTCACCTCCCATGTATGATTCAAGTATCTGCTCTTCACCTCCCATGTATGATTCAAGTATGATTCATGTATGATTCAAGTATCTGCTCTTCTCCTCCCATTCCATGTATGATTCAAGTATCTGCTCTTCACCTCCCATGTATGATTCAAGTATCTGCTCTTCACCTCCCATGTATGATTCAAGTATCTGCTCTTCACATGTATGATTCCATGTATGATTCAAGTATCTGCTCTTCACCTCCCATGTATGACTATATGTATCTGCTCTTCACCTCCATGTATGATTCAAGTATCTGCTCTTCACCTCCCATGTATGATTCAAGTATCTGCTCTCCTTCCATTCATCTGCTTTCACCTCCCATGTATGATGATTCAAGTATCTGCTCTTCACCTCCCATGTATGATTCAAGTATCTGCTCTTATCTGCAAGTATCTTCACCTCCCATGTATGATTCAAGTATCTGCTCTTCACCTCCCATGTATGATTCAAGTATCTGCTCTTCACCTCCCATGTATGATTCAAGTATCTGCTCTTCACCTCCCATGTATGATTCAAGTATCTGCTCTTCACCTCCCATGTATGATTCAAGAATCTGCTCTTTCCACCTCCCCAAGTATGTCAAGTATCTGCTCTTCACCTCCCATGTAGTATCTGCTCTTCACCTTCAAGTATCTGCTCTTCACCTCCCATGTATGATTCAAGTATCTGCTCTTCACCTCCCATGTATGTATGATTCAAGTATCTGCTCTTCACCTCCCATGTATGAATTCAAGTATCTGCTCTTCACCTCCCATGTATGAATCAAATCAAGTATCTGCTCTTCTCCTCCCATGTATGATTCAAGTATCTGCTCTTCTCCTCCCATGTATGATTCAAGTATCTGCTCTTCACCTCCATGTATGATTCAAGTATCTGCTCTCTTCACCTTCCATGTATGACCTTCCATTATGATTCAAGTATCTGCTCTTCACCTTCCATGTATGATTCAAGTATCTGCTCTTTTCCTCCATGTATGATTCAAGTATCTGCTCTTCTGCCCCTCCATGTATGATTCAATTCAAGTATCTGCTCTTCACCTTCCATGTATGATTCAAGTATCTGCTCTTCTTCCTTCCATGTATGATTCAAGTATCTGCTCTTCTCCTCCCATGTATGATTCAAGTATCTGCTCTTCACCTCCCATGTATGATTCAGGAATCTGCTCTTCACCTCCCATGTATGATTCAAGTATCTGCTCTTCACCTCCCATGTATGATTCAAGTATCTGCTCTTCTCCTCCCATGTATGATTCAAGTATCTGCTCTTCACCTCCCATGTATGATTCAAGTATCTGCTCTTCACCTCCCATGTATGATTCAAGTATCTGCTCTTCGCCTCCATGTATGATTCAAGTATCTGCTCTTCGCCTCCCATGAACGTTTCAAGAATCTGCTCTTCACCTCCCATGTACGATTCAAGTATCTGCTCTTCACCTCTATAATTAAGTTCCTATCCCACATGGATGAACTGTGTCAAGCCCATTTCTAGTTTCCAACGCGGTAGAAACAGTGGGTAAAAGTAAATGAGAGGATTAGTAGATTTGGCGTGAGAAATAGTTGGTTGAAGCACAAACGTTACTGAGGCTGTCAAGAAGATGGATTTCTCTTCATCCCTCTAGTGAGCGAATTGACAATAACAGATCTGCTGATGCCAGTGTTAAAGACGTAATAGTAATATGCAGCAGTTTTTCACGAGAAGATGAAAGAAGTTGTTTCTCATTGAAAGGATTTTCGGTATTTCCCCAGGCAGTAATATACAGTATTTTGTTAAACTTTTAGATTTTGCAGATTTCCGTTGAGATTACATAGATTATCAACAGTCACATGGGTATGGTCATAAATTCTGTCAAATGAATAAAAACGTTGTAAGAAAAGAAACAAATTCTCATCTATCACACGTTTGGGTGAACTTGACGAAAGATTTCAATGTAATCTGTCCTATGCTGTAAGTGAATATAATAAATATCCCCGTCTCCACCGTTTATGTAAATATGACAAAGTAGTGCCGTAGTTTCCCTTCTGGTGTGTGTGTGTGTGCGTGTGAGTGAGTGAGTTTAGTTTTACGCCGCACTCATCAATATTCCAGCTATATGGCAGCGGTCTGTAAATAATCGAGTCTGGACCAGACAAGCCAGTGATCAGCAGCAAGAGCATCGACCTGCACAATTTGGAACCGATGACATGTGTCAACCAAGCCTGACCACCCGATCCCGTAAGTCATGGGTTAATGAAGATCAATATTCTAACCCGGACCTTCACGGGTTTGAGTGTGCGTGCGTGCGTGTACGTGTGTGAATATGTTCCGTCAGTACTAATAATACCGTTTCCCGTCAGAAACATGCACGTGGCGTAACGATGGAAGTCCACTTAATTACAGCAGAATGATTTCATTTGCAAAATTACACACGTTTACCGGTGTTCTCATCCAACGATATTCCATGAGAAGTTCGGATAGCGAACGCTGTCTTCCGTGCTCTTGTCAGTGTCAGTACTTCCGTAGTGCCTGTGCACCAGGCAAATATAATTAATGCCATAGAAACAATAATAATATCATTACTCCCGACATTTGTGTCTCCTTCAGGTCAACATCCAGTCAATAGAACACATAGCTAGATCGGCACACGCGGACTACGAACTGGCGTTATTCGGCTAATTAACAGGCGAACACTCCGTATCACCCGTACCACCCCCACCCACCCTCCCCAACACACACAGACACACACACAGACACACACACCTCACGGAAGAATGGGTAGTACATATTTGATGTGTTATATAAGATAGCTGTTGCAGTCTATAAATCGACCAATTGTGATAACCATATTGTCTTGCTGTAGTATTCACAGAAACTATCGTCATTTTCTCAAATGGATGGTCATAATAAATTGCTCTTCTTGTTGTACTAAATGGAGAATATACACATTGGTCAAGCATACAATTTGATTACAAGCATATTTGGGAGATACTGCAATACACGTTTTACTAATAGTATTTTTATGTTATCCCTGATATATATTAAATGCCGAAAAAACTCAGTTTGGTCGGTTAGATTTTCTTGAAATAATTTTTCAAATATGGTCCAAAAACATTAACAAAACAAAAGCTGCCTTGAACAGTAAATGTTGGCTTAATTCATGACAGTTCGATACTGACTTTGTCAGGGAGGGAGGGATTTTGGTCTTGAGAGCCTAAGCATTGATTTGAATACAATCATAAATTAAAATAGCGAAGTGACTTTTTTCTGCCACTAATATATTGTCTGCACGAAAAGGGGCACATTGATATCTTCCTTCATGCGAGGCATAAATATCTGCTTTATGTAATTAGAGGCTATATTAATTTAAACTTGTTTCTAGTTCATACGAGTGGAACAAAAATGAACATAATATACATAAGGAAGTGTTTTAGTATTTTTGTCCGGACCACTTGTATATATTAGGGAATATGTGCATAAAGAGCAACCACAAGCACCATCTTTTTCTGATGTATATTTTAGGAAATATGTGCATAAGAAGGAACCACAAGCACCATCCTTTTCTTATGTATATATTAGGAATATATGGATAAGAAGGAACCACAAGCACCATCTTTTTCTGATGTATATATTAGGGAATATGTGCATAAGAAGGAACCACAAGCACCACCTCTTTCTGCTGTGTGACTTCCATATTGGAAGCAACGTATTGTAAGTCCTCTTGGTCCCTAGTGTCGTGATTTGCATTCAATTGCTGGCGATCTATAGCCCCGGTACAAATCTGTGATAATCCAGCTAACTTACTGTTGACAGCTATATATCGTTTACTTTCGTTTTTATTAATACAAAGCTGTGGTAGTCACGATATGGCTGAAATATTGCCCTTCACCTCCTTGTATGATTCAAGTATCTGCTCTTCACCTCCCATGTACGACTCAAGTATCTGCTCTTCACCTCCCATGTATGATTCAAGAATGCGACTTTAAATATTAACTCACGTGTGTTGTATGACATGGGTTTGGGATAGAACCATCGACAGTCCGTTCTGTGTACTAGAACTCTAAGTTGGTTTCTTTCTTGAATAATAGAATTGTCAAGGCAACAATATACCTGTGAAAATTCGGGATAGAATTCATCAACAGCGAACCATGCTTTTCGTAACGGGATCGGGTGGTCAGGCTCGCTGACTTGGACGACCGTCGCCTTATAGCTGGGATATTGATGAGTGCGGCGTAAAACTAAACTCACTCACTCAAGGCAACAATACAGTGTTTTCGGTGTCAGTACTTCCGTAGTGCCGATGACATGGGTCAACCAAGTCAGCGAGCCTGACCACCCGAACCCGTTAGTCGCCTCTTACGACAAGCATGGGTTGCTGAAGATCAATATTCTAACCCGGACCGTAACGAGTTACAAATGATAAGAAATAGAATGTGGACCGGAATACTTCATGAGTTCAACACTTCATATATTGTAACACATCTGCTTGTCTACGTTTTGCTACTTCATCATGATGATAAATTATAGCCTTGAGTAAATACTCTGTCATGTGCATGTCGTGATGTAACAAGAACAATTTTAAGACTGATTATTGAAAATCTGCCTCTTTATCAGTCTGAAAGTAACTCACAGTAGGCTAGCTAGCTAGGTTCGGATTATGAAATTATTAATTCTATCAAACTTGACATCACATGAAAGAAACCGTGTACAATGACAACCATCATCAGAAAAATGATTGGCAGTGTTTGAATATTTTGTTTTTTGCATGGACGTGTATTTTCCTCTTTGAAAGTGTCTATATAAGTCCTTCCTCGGGTCGGAGATTAACTTTTCTATAAACAAGACATTGAGGATGCTAGACAGTAATCCTACTTTGGGGACGAGTGTGCTCATCGCCACTTTCTCAAAAATACAAACTTCGTGAATTCCCCATAGCGTTATGTCAGTGTTCAATCATAGCTGAAGTACGCCACCTGTTCACGCATTTATCCCCTACTCGTCATGATATATTGTATTAATTGTATTATATATGTTGTATTGTCGACATTAATCGACATATCCGATTTTATCGTATTATTACGTTCAAAGTCATATTATTCTAGTCAATCTGTCATGACAAGAATCAGTATTTTCGACGTTTCTTAGGCAGTAGGCACACATGCACTGTTGTATACGACGTCACAGCTGGGCAGAATTACGTCCCTTTTGTGTCCGAGAAACCTAGGACTGTGGGTCCGAATTCCGATTCGCCCAGATTATATGTCTCGGCTCCCTAGCACCATGTCAATGTTCATCGGGTGAAGTCGTAAACGACCGAAACCTGCATTAATTGGATGTTCTCAGATATCAAACCATAATCGGCTCACTCCTGATACAATACAAAATATTGTGGCGATGTAAATCACTTCATGTTTGAGTTCAAACAACGCTGTAAAGATATTAATATACAACACTGGAATAGTAAAATAAGAAACTCATCATTTCTTGTAAATTATAGTACATTTAAGTCACTTCTTGAACCTGAACTGTATATTTCCTGTGGCGCATTAAACAAAGATCTTATGCGAATGTTGATCAAATTCCGATGCCAATCACATAACTTGAATATACAAAAACAACGTTTTTCAAAGATAATTGTCCCATATAAAGAATTAGTTTGTAACAACTGTACTTTAAACGTGCTTGAAGACGAATATCACTTGTTGCTAATATGTCCATTTTATAACCGATGCAGATCCCAATGTATTCCAGCCTATTTCTACAGCCCACCTTCAATTGTCAAATTTCGAGCCCTTATGAAGATACACAGTGTCACTGTTCTTAAAGGAATATGTATATTCCTGAAGCAAAACCTACGTTAAAATAATTGTATTATGAATTATATTTCAACTCTACACACCATGACAATGTTGTATTACCTGATGTACTCTTGGCCACATGGCCTTCAATTCTGAAGAAAAAATGCACAATATATGTTACTGTATACAAGTCCCCAGGATATAAAGGTCATCAGTAAGAGATAAAATGTCGCGACTTCAACTTCCAATAGGTCATCTGGAGTAAACTATTTTATACCACATAGACTGTTTCTTGCCATCTATTGAACGTGCATGCGCTACATCAGCTATTTTATGGTAGCCCATTGCCAATACGAAATATGTTCGTTGAAGTTGCCAATGATTCCAGTTTCTCTAAAGCATCCCAGTAGTGTGACATAGGCATAAAAACATGTTCCTCAGCTCCATTGTGGACGTGGAACCATATATTTCACTATGCTTCTGCCTGGACCATGCAAGTAACTTCAGGTGAAATGTCACCTGATCTCATCACTGATTTACAGTGATCCATTTATATAAATTTCCCTACAACCCTGTCATTTACGCCTAGCAGAATACCTTTTTCTAGTTATTCCCTGAGACTGAAACATTGAAACATGTTAGCCAGATACTAAGCAAATTCCATTTCCTGTGATTCTAATGGACGTGTGATGTAAAACCGGATTTTAAAACCCAATATCTCTTTTACTTTCACAAATCATGCGTAAAAAATCATAAGTATATCACACGTTCATTGTGAGATAGGACTCATTTTGTAATAGTGCATTTTTGTCGTGTTAATATGCTTCGACTGAGGTTAAACGGATCGAAACATTTTCTGTCAGCTCTTCCGTTACGCCTCCTCGCTGCAGTCTCAGGAACATTTTTTTCTATCACAGACACATGTCGAATCGTGTACGTGGGATCCAGTCAGATCACTCTCGTCTAGACCATTGGGGGGAATCTTGAAAAGGCATTGTGCGGAATAAAGACTTAAGTGTTTGGCAATCGTTCAACGCCAGCGGGTAAGAAGTTCGCCTGAAATGAAGTCTATTAGCACAGCATCTGCTGTATGATTACAATGGAGCTGACCGACTGCTTAGTGGGTAGGTTAAAGGCGCGTGTCCACTTCCCCCATGGATACAACTTGTAAAGCCGTTCGTGGTGTCCTCCACAGTGATGTTGGTAAAATATACCAAGAAACTAAATAATTTGTTGTTTGTAGTTTAACGCGACACTCAGCGATAGTCTAGCCATAGCGGCTGGCATAATTGTGTCTGGAACAGACAATCCAGTGAGCAATACCATGAGCATCTGTCTACGCAATTGGGATACGATGACATGTGTCAGTGAAGTAAGTGACCCTGACCGTGCGATCCCTTCAGCTGCATCATGCAACAAGCATAGGTCGCTGGAGAACAATTCGGACCCGGATCTTCACAGGCACGTGAAATGAAATCATTAATTTTCCTGCATCCATACTTTGTATATGCTTTACAGTTCATAATCATTTCATCCAACTAGGGTCCATGCAGGTAGCAAAGGTACTGTAAGTCCCCATGGTCTCTAGCATGGTGATCTACCTTCAGTTGTTGGCGATCTATAGCCTATTTTTATATTGTGCTGTCTCCTATAGTTGAAATGTTTTAAATTTAATTACTAGTTTTAAAATTCGAATCTGTGATAATCTAGTTATTTTACTGTCCTTCGTTGACAGGTTTTTACAGTTTACCATTACGTACTATGTATAAAATTAATTGTTGTCGTCACGATATGGCAGAAATATTGCCGATGTGACGTTAAATTTTAACTCACTCACTCACTCATAATCCTTTCGACAGTTTGTTTGCTTTTGACTCACTGTTTGCCTTTCAGCTGTTAATATGGAGGAGAGGTGAGGTGAAACGGAGTGTAAGAGTATCTAGCTTTATAGCGACGTACATGTGTTTTGCTTTTTGTGCAGGTCTGGTCGAGTCCGACTCATCAGGGCCTGAGCATCCTGTACTCGAGCATGGATATGATCACCAGTCCCTATTGCCTACTCCTGGCTGTGTGGGCGATGTCTTGTATTAGTGGGTACCTCAGCGGTAAACGACTATGAGATAAAGGTCAATGACACGATAGAGCTGGTCTTGGAAAACATTCCGTCGAAGGTTAACAGCAGGAGTTTGATTGTCTGGCGCTCAGTAACACATTCCACAAATATAACGGCCAATAATAAACATATTAACCTGAATCTTGTGATTGATACATGGTTTCGCACCACTGGGGTACGATCACATACATCAACCAAGTCACCGAGCATCACCAGCTTTTGCATGTGGTCCACTCTAACAAAAAGCAGACTGCTGAGGGTATGTTTTGTTTTCAGGAATTCCCAGGAGGAAGGCATTTGACATTTTGAAAATGAGGTGAGTAGTGGGGATAAATTGCAGGTGATCTCGTGCTATTTTAGATTTACCATCAGAACATCCTTAAAAGAGGTGCCTAAGTACCACATGGTATCTTCCCTACGGGTACACGAACCAATGACCTCTTTCTGGTATAATTTCATTCCAGGAGTATTTTGTTCAATTGTGTGAATGCGTTTAGTTTTACGCCACACTGAGCAATATTCCAGGTATGTGGCGCGGTCTGTAAATAACTGAGTCTGGACCAGAACAAAAACAGTCATCAGCAGCATGAGCATCGATCTACGCAACTGGGATACGATAACATGTGTAAACAAAGTCAATGAGCCTGACCACCCGATCCAGTTAGTCGCCTCTTATGACAAGCATGGGTTACTGAAGACCAGGTCTAACCCAGAACTTCACGGGTGTTTGACCATTTGTCTTATGTGACATGTCTGTGTTTCACAGTCATGGGACGACCGCGTGCGTCGTCCAGGAGACGAATGATGGATTACACAGACAAACGAAGGCTTAAAGGAGAAAAAATGACCACATCAGATGGTCGCGCAGGTAAGAGAGCTGAGAGCCTGATCACACGATCCCGACTGTCGCCTCTTACGTTAAGCATGGGTTGCTCAAGATCAATTCTGCAGACCCAGGATCTCCACTGATCCCTTGCCCTTTGCAAGCAAAGGTGACTTCGCCACGCTGACATACTAGTAGCACAATTGAATCGATGTTTAGGGAAAGAACATGTGTTTACATTGCTGTTTACAAATCGTTTGGATATTTTGGGCATTTCAGATACATTTTGTAGCCTATGTATTGATGTTTCACTGAAATCAAAACGTTACATTATGGTTGTTTATAAAAAATGTCATTGAACAATGCCATGACAAATATGTCAAGCTAAGGCGTGTTTATTTTGGTAATCTATTGATTGTCCGTTGAAATAGTTCAGGCCAGTAATGTTCAAAGCACGGATGCAAAAGCTGAATCGACGGATCAATCCAAAAATGTCCAATCCCTATATATTACAAATGTAAAGCCATAATCAGCAACGTAAAACACCATTCAAACGACTTCTTCAGTGCCGGGTTCTACAAGAGATTCGCTTCCCTATGTTGGGAGAGTCTAGTCTCTCGGTGTCAGTGAACTAAAGATTTTTCCGCCTACGAACATGGTATTGACTACTTGGCTCATCAAGCATTATGTAAACTGACCTCACCAAATAGGGTCTCAGCAAGTGTTCGTGCATCCGATCGTTCTTGTGAGGAATCTGTTACAACATTATCGGCACTTTTGTCATCTCGTCAGAGGAAAGGTCAAGGCTGGATGACACATCGTTAGGGCCATTGATTCTTTAATCATACAAGTACCGTTGTCCTTCCTGATTTAGCGATCACGTTATACGTAGTCATTGCAGTGAAATGTCGATTTTGATTGGTGCCATCCCTTCAAGCTTTATGAATTTTTCGAGACATTGTTGTTATTATAAGAACAGTCTAGTCAAAAGTATTAACACAAAATGTCTTAGCCAGGACACCTTTCCTGTTTATCGATATGAAGCGTACAGTATTCACTCAGTAAGCATTACATTTTGGATCGTTGCGGTCAGCTGTCGTAAAAATCGAACATACATATAGAGGTCACGGGAAGACAGATCGTATATCACTCAATCCTCCAGTGACTCGATGTCCATTAGATTTCTCATCAGACAAGTGTTACTGACGATGTATATCGATGACAATATTCCAGGAGGTGGAGAAATTGGGTGAAAACGCTTAAATGTGTTGAGAGAAAATTTGTTCCAGAGATGTTAGTCTCGATGAACTGTCCTGGACAGTGCACCTTTTACATCTTGCATATCTCCATTTAAGATTTCACAGGCGGTATAAATGTGTTTCAGGTTTTTACGTCTCTAAGAACCTGTAAATCTTGGTTAGAATAATTGATCTCAAGTAATTCATGCTTATCTTAAGAGGATATTAACAAGATCAGAAGCCAGGCTTGGTGACTTGGTTGATTCATTTTATCGAATTTCTACTGTGATGGTCATAGTGTCCACCAATTGATAATCTAGTTTTCATCAATATATCATGTCGATTTGAACATTGGTTTTAAAATTACGTTTTATTTTGCATGAATCTTGTTCGAAGGGTTTTAAAAATTAACATACACTTTAAAAGATTTTCTTTAAAAAAACTACAGGCAAATGTGCTTTGTTGTCAGACCATTTTCGCAAAATTTGCATTTACGTTCCTCTAATGGAGCATGTGTATTTGTTCAACGAATCAGACAAAACATTCACTCATTCACACTCACCCATTCACACATGTGAGGCATTAACCAAACAGATAATGTTGCATTAAAGTGATTAAATCATAATTGAAATGCCAAGAAGACAATCATTCCTGTACTGTTGTGGAATTCATCTCTTTGGGAAGGAACAAACGATTACCTCTTGGTGGAACTGTGGTCTTCAGGTGGATCTGTGCAGCTTAATCGAGCTTAGGTAAATATATGCGAAATTCTACCACAAACGTTTCGTAATGCTTGCTTAAGGACCTGAATGCTGATCATAGTTAAGTTCAGCAACATAAGTCTCCCCATCTTGTCACATTCGTGTTCCGCGAAGGCTCATTGACAAAGATGACATTCTGTATACGTTGTGTTACTTGGGAATAGCACTGACAATTCATGTACAGTGAGCGCAGGCTTTGTCGTGTTGAAAGACGAAACGTGAGCCTACTAGTTTGAGTGTGAGCATGTTCTACTACCCATGATCATGCACAACATGGAGTGTTAGCAGCTCAGTCATAGAAACTCAACCACACACCATAGGTGATCCTCGGCTAAATCGGTCATGGGGTTTCATGTGGCAGTTGCTTGGCGTTCATTTCGACGGCGCCAGACACGACCATTAAGAAAGTGCACAGTGACTCAAGTCAATCTGAATATGGCAATCGGAAAACATGACCCCTGAGAAACGTCAGTTATCGAGTACTATTTCGAGCACAAAGAATAAATGAAATCAAGTAAATGACACTGGAATGATCGGCAACATGAATTCGATTGACAGAAACAATACAGTTATGCAGTGGTCTTCCTTGAAAATGTCAAAATCAGAAATGACAATGTATATAGTGCTGCTTCCTGAAGCACATGGATGTTTGTTAATGTTGCAGACATAAACGATCTTGCATCGTCCTCAGCTCTAACCTTTGTTCTCATACCCGAAATTAACATCTATCTTTCGTCACGTGTCCTCTACTATTTTGATTGGACGGAGAAGATTGTGTTTGGCATACTGGATTGTATAATTAAAGTAAAAGCTAAAGGAGATTCCAGTTTCTACATGCGTAAACTATGTTAAGCCTAGTCCTAGTTTCTAACTTCATTTAACGAATCATGTCAGCAAAGTTGAACACGTTGTAAAGCCAGATACATTGTCCAAACGTACAGGACAAAATTAGCTGATGTTTGGGTCAGCAAAAAGAATGGCTCACTCAAAGTAAGCACTCGGTAAGCCTAAAGTATTCGGTCATGTTTATTCTTTATACAAGCTGTCAGGAGAGGTATATGTCACTCTTCCTTTATCTGGTGGCCGGATCGCGAAATGCATATCTAACGGACTGTTACATGTTAGCATAATGTAACAGTATTTCCGGAGAAGATAAACTTGATTGTCAAAAGAGATTTCTCGACTAAGTCATTTTCAGGATTTTCGGACCGCCGTGATGGATGAATTTACAGTATTTTCATAAACTGTCAAATCTTGCAGATTTCCACTGAGATATAATACTCTAAGTACTGTACATGGTGCATCATTTTTGCCTTTGCCACATGAGTGTTACATTAAAAGATAGTTTCCTTTCTGGCACATGTGAGTGGACATGATACAGATTTAATAAATTTTTGGGCACGTCACGTGCATATGGACATCCAACCTTGTCTCCATGTTTCCTACCTGCCCCCTGTGTATTGAGGCATCACGATGCTACCACAGTTGCCCATATTAAATATCTATGGGTTGTTGTTTTTTTAAATGGTGCCAGAGGTCCCGTCTTTTCCATTTTTGAAAACAAGATAAAACAGCTATTACCCGTATGTCATATATATATATGTGTGTGCGTGCGTGCGTGTATGTGTGCTAACATGGCAAAATGTTTCACACATTTTCTGTCACATTCATGTTAATATAATAAATGGAGCCACAGCATTCCGTATGTGACATGTACATGGACATAGTGTCGCAACACCCCATATCTTTTATAGCATCAATATGTCACCATTACCCATAGCACAAAATTATCCAAACCTCAACTTAACTTACTATCTAGATAAAATAACCCTCGGGGAATATTTAAAGGGCAAATATAAACCCAAAATGAACGAATCACTGTAGTTTGTACAGAAAAGAAAACGTGGCAAATGACTCATTTGGTATGTCTTGAAGGTACAGTTGTATGACGTTAACGTCAGTTTCAAGATTATGGCTTGCAGTTGTCAAGAAATTACATTGGCATCAATAGCCGAGCAGAATGTCGATATCTGACGTAACTTTCGCCAACTGCAATAACATCGCTAACCCTCCTCATCATTGACTGTATCAACGTGAAATCATTGAATTTGACGTCGAGGTATTGTGTTCCATTCTACATGGAGGGCTTGTTCCAATACATCTATCAGTGTACGATGTGCCTTAGCAGTTTTCTGCTGCGACCAACACGAGCAGTTACGTAATTAGATCTGCTCTGGCTCATGGACTGTTCCGTCACTTGCCTCTTTCGACAAGAATGGGTTAATGGTGATCACTTGGCTATACATACACCTGTTTATAGAAAATGAGATTGAGAAATGGACGGTATTGGTGCAAATGCTGCTCAAGGGACAGGTTGGATCGCATAATTTCTGAGAGATTATGTAGGCTGTCGCGTATGAGTGCTCAATAAGACATTCAAAACAGACACATGGAGTGAATATTCAGTGGTCTGATTGTAGTGTCTACCCAGGAGAACCATACCATAGTCCAGTAAGATTTTAACTGTAAACGGGTTATATTTCAATTGTATCGGTATCCAAAGACACACTTAATGTAGCAGCAGAAACTGTTGGCGAAACCACCACGGATTATTTAAGCATCCGATTTCAACCTGATAAAGTTCCGGCGGTTGATTGGTGAATCCCGTGACCAGATCATACCAATCGATGCTTAAATATGGTACTTCTGGTTACAGTGATGGGGTAGCCGTCGACCCGGACTCGATTCCCCACACGTGTACAGGATGTGAAGGCTATTTCTGGTGTCCCAGCAAGAGCGGCGTAAAACTAAACTCATTCACTATTTTACGATTTTGGGACATAAGCTTCACAGTTATCACTCGAGAAGGAGTCAGTACTGAAGCTATTACATGTCAAAGTACGAGTAAGAAGGAGTTTCTGTGCGTACATGTGTTTTCCCCGAATTTGAAAAATAGCAATTGCGTGACTCGTCTACATCTCAGTACGACTCTGTTTAATGTGCTCATCTACTGCATGGCGGTGGTATACACAGAGGTTTAAGCCACCGGCACCTACAGTTCTGCTTCTGCAACTTTAGCAGCATCGCAGAACCAAACATCACTGCTTTGTCAGATGAAATCTCTGATTAACTGGAAAATTATATTTGCCTCCTGTTAGCATAAAAAGAAAATGTTCCCATTTTCAGCAGATTTGTTTCCAGGGTCCAATATGCAGAATGTTACATTTACTTGATTTAGAATAAAACGAAACACCTGTTGGAGATGACCTTCTACCAAAACCCATCCCTACCAAGTCAGATTCTCACTATCACACATTAGGGTGTCATTTACTCAACAAAATTTATGAGGACATTGCATGTTTAATCTTTCCTATCAGGATTATTGATATGTAGGAACTGGGTTTTGTTTCTTATAAAATCAGTTATTGAACTCGCAGTGGAAGAAATTCTCTGTGACCAACCTGAGTTGTTTTTTGTTTTTGTTTTTTGTATTCCATGGTATATATACTCAGCAGCAAGAAAAACGTCAGTACGAATTCAAAATGTCATAGGCACTGTAATCAAAGCATTACAGAAATGGACATAATAAGCGGATCAAAAAACATTTTTTGTGTACAATATCTTGACACATCCATTAATAACTCTGCACAATTTCAAGACATTAGGTGAACGTTTGCAGTCCATTCAGATTCTTGACTTCAGTATCTAGTGTGACCACCAGGAGCGGCAATAACTGCAGCACAGCGTCTATGCCTGGAGTGCACCAATCGATTGATGAAGGCCATTGGCACCTGGAACCACACTCTGAGAAAGGCCTGGCACAATAAATCGGCTGTGTTCGACCTTGGTATGACATTATTCAGTCTCCTCTGAATTTCATCCCAAAGATGTTCAATTGGGATTAAATCAGGACTAAGGGCTTGCCACTGCATAATGTTGACACCGTTCTGCTGTAGGAAGTCCCGTGTAACATAACGCTGGCAGTATGGGCCCGGGCGTTATCGTGCTGGAAAATGTTGTTCCGGTGACGTGTGAAATGTGGTATGACGTGGGGTCTGAGAGCTTGGTTGATGTAGTGAACTGCTGTGAAGCCGCCTCCTCTCCCTGGACCAAGGTTCTGGAACACCACATAACCCACTCTCTTGTTCAGGCCTATTCCATCCCATACCATGATGCTTGCACCTCCCCATGAGTCTCCTTCCATAACACATTGGTCTGAGTAACGCTGGCCACGTCGTCGCCATATTCTTGTGCTGCCTCCTGCAGCTGATACGCAGTACCGACTCTCATCTGTGAACAGAACAGTTCCCCATTGCCTGTATCGCCAGTTGTGGTGTTGTAGGGCAAACTGTAGACGTTCACGCCGATGACGAGGGGTGAGGATAGGTCCACGGTAAGGTCTACGGCATTGGAGGTTCCCGCTGTTAAGACGTCCGAGTACTGATTGATCTTCCGTGTGTTCCCACTGTCTGGCGTGCTGTTTTGGATGCTTGCATGAAGGGATTCTGTACATACTGTCGCACAACATGGCGGTCTTGTGGTCATCCTTGGTCTGCCAGTACGGGGGCGATCATTTGTGGTGTTTGTGGCCCAGAAACGTTGCTGCAGCCTGTAGATGGTTCGAACGTTGACCTGGAAGTGATTGGCAACGGCTTGTGCAGTGTGGCCCGCTACAAGTCTTCCTAGCGCCTGGTTCCTCTGAGCTGTCGTGAGAAGGGGCATCCTGCTGACCTTGAAATGTGAATGTTTCACCAGGTTTGGGGGTGCATGTTATAGGGCTGGTCCTTGGTAACAGCACGTGCAGCATGAGTTGCATGAACAACATGGAGAACACCGTACCATCTCCGAGATTAGGTTGCGTTTTTGAGACCATTTCCTGGGTTCCATTCTGAGTTTGGGAAGGAATGTCTCAGGTAAAGTTGGAGATGTTGTCAACAATATACAATCAAAACATTAAATGAGTTTACTGTTATGCGTTTCTGACGTTTCTTTTGCTGCTTAGTATATCAGGGATAAGATTTATAGACGATTTGGAATGACATATATTGGAATATACGTTGCAATGTATATATTGTATATCATTGTAATCAAAATGAATGATTGACCAGCATGTGCATTCTCCATTTGGTACGCCAACATAAAGAGCAATCTACTCTTACAATTTACTTAGGCACATGACGATAGTTTCTCTAATTTCCATAGCAAGTGAAATTAGCTTGTCATAAAAGGTAGGTAGGTAGGTGTATTTAATTCCTCCAGATTTGGAGATACAAAATTAATTGGATATTAAAAGCTTACGTTGTTAGCCACAAGTTTTGAAATTTTATGATAGATTAATTAGAGTCTTTAGAAAGTGAAACTGGAAAAGTCGATCCCATATGCAAACTGTCAAACCAATAACAGCAGTTGTCTGGTGTCAATGTCATACGTGTGACGTCCGAGCAGCACTTCGGTCAGTGTTCTCTGTTTAATATTGTCCAACAGAACAAATGTGTCTACACCGAATATGTCCAGAATGTCCAGCCACATGGTTTCTCGTCTTGCGCTTACCACACTGTCGGTACAAAAGTGAAGAATGTGGTGTACAAGACCATGAACAATGCAGGAACACATTGGGCACTGTTCAGTTCTCACTGGGTGGGTGATAAGAGAGAGAGTAGCTTTAAGCCTCTTTCGCCTGTGTGGGTGTTGTCTACTCATGGTCCATTTCAGATGTGGAATGTACACACTGTGATTAGTGAGGAACAGCGATAATGCTTGCATCAGTCTCCATTCGGGACACGAGTTCATCAGTTTCAGTTTTGAAAACATGCTTCTTCGCTTGGGTTTTCCAGGTGTTTGGGTTTGGGAAGGAACATAATTGGATCTGTGATAGAGCATCTCTGAGTCCATAGCAGTTACACAGTCTTTTGATATCCGGGCAGAATCCATGGGTGACTGGACTATTGGTGACTGTAGCGATATAGCAGAATAGATTTTGCTGAACAGGATGTTGGGCATGTAAGCAATCGTCCAAACAGAGAGTTTTCTTATGCTTATGGTTGCAGTGATCGGCCTACCTATAAGTGAGAGCACCATATCAATTCTAGTTCTTGTCGGTAACCCTTGGATTATCTTCAGGCAAAATCTGTGCGCCCTTTCCAGCTGAAGACAGGAACCTGTAGACATGTTATACAGTGTTTCACAGTCGTACAGTGCACGTGGGAGAACAATTGACTGGTAGATCGTTGCTGCTGTGAGTGGGTGAAGTCCATTTTCATGAATACTAATGCTTCTGGTGGCAAAGAAGGTTGACTTTATTTTTCTGCAGATGGTGTCAACCTGCTCCGTTGACTTCATGTTCTTGGATATTGCAGTGCCCAGGTGAGTATGCTGGTCAGTCTCCTATTTAATTTCCCGAATGACACCTAACCGTAGTCAGGGAGCATCGAGCAATGTTATTCCATGTTCTCTTGACATAAGGCTGAGCAGTAAGAGACAATACTGATTGAAATAGACACCTATGTCTGGAATCATGAAACATTATCTTGGGCGTTAATTACATTTGTCCCATGCACTTACAGCCATGGACACTACTGAAGTACTCAAAGGATCCACTTTCAAACACGGAAATAGCACAAAAGCTTCTTTCGTACTTCTCATGAAGTACCGTGAGAAAAGGACATCGAGATAGTTATGTCGTACTTTTCAACAAAATTAATTGTGTCGTAATAAAAGGAAGCATATCTTGAGGCCACTTACAAAAGGTCTTGTTTCTCGTTATTTCTATAAAAATAGTGCAGCAACAATGTAGCTGCTCTGGACGTGTAGTTAGCAGTTTAAATTGTCATTAACGTTAGCCAATTAAGAATCGTTCCTGTCAGCGTTAATAGCACAATGACGGTTAAGGTTAAGAACATTTAATGAGTTGAACAAGAAATAAGAGTTAGATAGAGTTGCAACTTCATCTTATTTTTATAATTTCCCAAACAAAAAGGATCGGAAATGTTAATAAATCAACCGCCATGAAATATATAAGACAGACATCAGAGCTTGTGTGGTCAGTACGTGATGTCCTAAATCCTTCAGTTAGGATTCCCTATGAGGCGTCTAATTTTTTTCTGCAGTATTTTACATTGATTGTTGCACGATAACTGACGTATTTTACTTACTTTACCGAAATACAACTTTGAGAGAAGAAAATAATAATATATTACTGATTTTCTTTGTATTCTTTTAAAATGTTTCACCACTCATTGAATAGTTGACTTTATAGTTCTTTGATCAATTCTTTGCTGAATTCTTAGTTAAAACCTCACTTCGTGGTGACGGAAATCGTGTTCGGCTTCATACGAAACCAAATGGATGAAAGCAAGTATTGAACAGTGAAGCCCGTTGCCAAGTGCTAGCGAGTGTTGTTTGCTGACAAGATAAACTTAATGCGGAATTAAAAGTGACATATTTACCAACATCGACATCAGCAGTTAATCTGTTCGTAAACGATTATATTTGTGATGTATTCATTATTCAAAATGTTTTGTTTATTTTTAACAGAAGCATTTTGCACATGACAATTTTAACATAGCAGGCAATAGACAGTAGATTGATAAAGTATTCGAATTTGAACAGTAAGACTTGCACATATTTGTCCCAGGAAGTGTAAGGTAATCATGCCTAGGGTAGACGTGCATCACACAGGTGCTTCTCACAACGTGTTCTCAGTTTCTTAATTATCTGTTTTCACCATTGTTGCCTGAACAGTGACACCCATTAAGAATAATTGCATTGTATCACTAATCATTTATAAGATTAGAAACGACATTTCTTGCTTTGACCAATACATGCACATGGGTAACGTTGTCATCATTCTGTCATGGTCACAGAGGTGGAAAAGAAAGATAAGATATTGTCTCGTTCACTATAATATAACAGAATACATGACATCACCTTGCCACTGTCGCATGTCAACAAAATATCCGAACTTGAGGTATGTACGAGCCTGTATCTTCAACAAAGACTTGAAACAGTTCCTTCTCAAATGTTGCTAGGTGTTACGACTTGCAAGATTAATTATAATGCTCTTCAAAAGCTGTATGTAGAGATGTGCCTTAACCTTAACTTGATAAATCTGCAAATACCGTATCAGCGACATTTTCAACACAGGGTTACGGTTGACTCATTTGCCAAAGTGCCAAGATACATTATCTTCATTATCTAAAAATAAACTAATGCCATATCAGAAAGGTTAACGTCTCACAGGGCGGTAGGGTAGCCTTGTGGTTAAAGCGTCCGCTCGTCACGCCGAGGATCCGGGTTCGATTCCCCACACGATATAAAATGTGTGAAGCCCATTTCCAGTGTCCGCCGCCGTGATATTGCTAGAATATTGATAACAACAGCGTAAAAATATCTGATTCTTTTATTAAAAAAAGTCCGTCCTATAGGATGAAACAAGATGCAAATCAAGCCACTATGTTTTGAAGAACACTGAAAACTGCCTTTAGTTATTTAAGTTATTCAAGCAGTATACTCATTTTAAAACAAACAAGACCGGAGTGATGCCAAACAAATCTGCCCAGGGTCTAAAAGATTGACGTACATGAAAATAACGGTAGAACACATATGTAAATCTGCAATATGTAAATATGTTTTTAAAGTTTAAACTGTGTGTAAAGCAAGATGGATACTATAACTGTACATGTGGTTTAATAATATAACTGTACACGTAATTTTTCTCTGTTTTTAGTAAGTGAGTGAGTGAGTTTAGTTTTACGCCGCTTTTAGCAATATTCCAGCAATATCACGGCGGGGGACACCAGAAATGGGGCTCACACAATGTACCCATGTTGGGAATCGAACCCGGGTCTTCGGCGTGACGAGCGAACGCTTTAACTACTAGGCTAACCCACCGCCCCTTGTCTGTTGTTAAATGCAGAACTCATCTATATGTATTGTAGTTGCACGTCTTCAGTCTGTAAACAGTTGACTCTTCAGGAGACAGAACTAGTCTTCAGGTTGACATCGTGAGCACCGATCCATGCAATTTGTTCACATGCATTAACTACGTCACCAGATCTCCACAGGCCCAACCTGGACTAAAGGATAAGGCCACATTAAACAGGATTTGCTAACCACAAATTAGCAGGATGTAACGGTTTATCAAAATAGGTTGCATACATACATCACTGTCCACAAAAGTTTGAGCATCCCTTTATTGAGAATCAAATCTCAGGAATAATTCACGTTATTGCTCTCTGAACAATTTCATCACCCCAGGATATAAATGACATTGGCCTACATCGTCTGTGACACTGGCCTCAATAGAAATCTAATGCACAGTGGGTCAATAGAGGGTTGAGGACTGAAATAAGATCCGTCTTCGTGTTAACCTTCATTTTGGTTACAGCTGAGAGACAAGTTCCAACACTGACTGCTTACTGAGCGAGCTAATCCAATTGGCGTGTCAAATCGGAAATACTGAACCCTAGGCATAGATAAAATGTCCGCATTTCCAATATGTGCTGACATAACCATTTTTGCTCACAAAAATATAATGGTAGCTGATCAGAACATTCCCATAATAGCCAGTGTTTCGATTAGTTTGTAAGGATTGATGTCACAAATAACATATTAACATATTAGACATTTCAGCGACATTGATCAGTTATGGAACGTGATATGAACATTAATGCATTACCCCCACGCAGTTAAATCAGAGGATAGGACATCGGCACAGGCGTTATAAGATAATCAATGGTGCAAACGATGTGTTATTCTAAGCTGACCGCTCCTCTGACGAAAAGACATGATGGCCAATAAGAATCTGATCATAAGAGATTATTTACAAGATTTCCTAGATGCAAGAACATTCGTTGAGACCCTATCTTGTGAGAACGGTTAACATAATTCTACATGGGCCGGGTAGTCAAATATCATGGTGAAATTCGGAAAGCAACCCTGTTCCTTGGCGTTTGGGGTTCAGATCGGGCGACAGCATCTCCTGATGAACCTGCTTCCTTTGAAAAAATGGTTCAAACTGTTTTGACTTTCCTGAATAAGTAAGTCCATACAATGTTGAAAAACGGAACGCATCTTCAGTTCCTTGGAACAGGTGTGAAACAGCGTCTTGGGTGCAGCCGAGGGTTGACGTATCTCCAACTGAAACTGTTTCCCAAGTGGTTTGCATGTTCTTACTTTACTGATTAAATGGACAAAAGAAGCACGCCCCTTTTCCTTTCACCAGTGTTTGCTTTAGCACCTTAAGTGTCACAATTATCATGGTCGTGGAGTTCCATTCTGTTCTACTTTAAACGATTTCAAATCGTATTAAACAGATTGAACTTTTTGTTATTGATCCGTAGTTTCAGCTTCAGCACCCGTGCTTTGATCGTTACTGTCCCGAAGTATTTCAACGGATAATCAATAAATAGACTATCAAATTAAACCAGCCTCGGCGTCACATATTTGTCAATGGCAAGCTCAATGAATATTTTTATAACGATAATGCGACTCCTGAAAACGGAGCGTTTGACGCCGTATTTCAAGTATAGCAAATCTTGAAAATGATTCTTCAAGAACATGTGCTCACTGCTACACAGTAAGTGAAAAACTATACGCATTTAGGCTGTATCAACGACCAACTGTTAAATAGGTAATTGGAGTTATTGCTGCATATTCGGGATTTCTTTCACGTCAGTCATGTTCTTTCATGGGCAAAAGGATTGAGTAAGCTTATGTTCAACGCCTTGATGTCCCGATTGCTATTACGTTTGTAACAATTCACACAGCCTCTCTAACACGTTGATGCTTCTATAGACTGATTTGTAACCAACATGCAATCACAACTTCCATGGGCGAATACGGTTCTAAAATACAGTGGGTAGTTGCTGCCTTTGTGATAGAATAGTCATGTAGACAGAACCGTGCGGACATTGTCCCCCGACACAGAGACTGTCCGGGGCAGTCATTACTGAAATGGTATCACTTTGCAAGTTATAAATGATTGATGTCCTGGTCAACCGGAATGTCACAGCCACTAATCAGTGAGAATGAAGGGTTCTGATCAGGTGGGAATATAGCTCTTAACGGATCAGACATTTGATGTTTGATTTAAACCTGAGGGTAATTTGGGCCAATTTGTTTACTCCCGCTTGCGACACTGATGGGTAAATATAGTATACACTGAGTCTAAGAACACTACCTCCTAACACATGCTTCTGAGGCGGACAAAATGTAGAACACACAGGATATCCACATACAAAGCCCAGGCTCGGACTTATGTGACATTACTTGCCGAGCACCCGAGCTTATTAAATATATTCACTTCGGAAAGATTACGTATTACGTTCTGCTCGTAGTTCTCCTGGTCATAAGCTGGTTGGACAGTCATCGTATGGTATATCCATATGGTCTGTACGTCACTATGCTGTGTTTTCGTGTAGTTTGCTTTCCACGTCACAGTGAATTCCTCAGCTGGAGAAACACTTCAACCATTCCGCTGTAGTCTGTAATAATTATGTAAAAAGTAAGAATTCAGAGTTCGCACAGGCTTGAAAAAGCCTGAAATTTGGAAATGTCCCCTTAAAAGCCCCTAACTTCGTTTCAGCCTTGAAAGTTAGCAAACTTACAGGAAACAAATACATAATGAAAAACCTTACAATGACAGTGGGTATTATTCTCCATCGCGAAACAAAACTTTTAACAGTGCAGCGATGCATCCAAGAGTTAGTTCCCTATGACGGTCGGTGCCACATTTCACCAACATTGTGTGTACTGAACTACTTATGTGTTCTTTGTGTTTCTAAGGTTCCGTAAAATTGTTGACGGGGCCTTGAAAAAGCCCCTAAAAGATTTTAAATTTGATGGCTGATAATCTGTACAATAATCAATCGACAATGCAACGAAAGTAATCGCATATGTCGAAAACATGTGTAAACTTGAAAAATGAAATATAATCAATATTTCTCATATTGTTTCAAGATGACGATTAAATATTTTTGGGCAATTGTTGTAATGTACATTGAACTTGTTTACCATGTTGATGGAGACATGATACTATGTTGCCTCTGTGTTGATGCCTTTCATGAAAGTTTTCATGATAATTGTTGTCACACAAACTATTTGTGAATGTCGATAGTTTCACTCTGTCGCCATGTTATCGCCAGTGCGATGAATGTGTGTGTTTGAGCTAATATGGGACTTTCTGAGGTTGCTTTTAATTGGTGATACCTTTCTTCGCAACAATGCAGTGCACGTATGTGTGGTAAGGGCAAATACATTTCCAACGTGAGATGTTGGAGATGTGTCATCAACATCCATTGGTGTATGGGGTAAGGTAAGGTGAAACTCTCTGTTTCACAGAGAGCGGATGGTCAAGCTTTGGTTTGCATATGCACTGTTTTGAAACTATGCAGAGTTTGATCACAATCAATTGTTTCGATATGTATAATATTTATAATCTGACCACGTTAGTCGCCTATTATGACAATCAGGGGTTAATAATGACCACTTGCATATCTGGCTATGTAGAATGGCAATAAGGAATGGACGAGTATCAATGCAAATGGTTCATACTAATGTATGGATAGGGTAACCACACCAATTCGGAGACATAATGTAGAATGCCATTTAAATCAAGTGCCCAAAACGTGGAAGAAAGAAACTGCTGCTGCAAAACACCACAGGTTACACCAGACCATGATGTCATCCTAATACAATATATCGAACACTGTACTGTTGTCTTTAATCTAATCTATTCCGGAGGGCGACTGCCTCAGTTATCTGGGTGATACAGTATCTACAGAGCGAGTGGAGGTCGCTGATTCATGCACACTGCGGCATCATGCCAAAAGGCTGTACTTGTTAGTTTCCAGCCTGGCGTTAAGCATAAGGGATCGACTCACAACGAATACATTCCGTTTGAGTGCTGATCCATGTTAACACCACGGAATGATATAATGTCTGAGGAGCTGAAACTGCAGTAAGTTCAAGTGCTCGCAAACACATATAAGTACAGAGAACCCCAGGCTGATTAAAACAAGGGGAATCATCTGAATCAAGGAATGTCAGGATGCATACGACTGCACTCCATCCCTTCTGTATTTACATCGTAGTTACTTCAACGAAAGTTAGTAATGTTTCATGCTGCATTTCGCATTAAGTCTTCTCACAGCAGAAAATAAACTTGACCAAAGACTGAATGCTTGACCACAGATCATAGCCATCAATGACGATGACACACAGTCCTCCACCTTCCACATTTTGACTGATGTAGCAAGACAAATACAAATTCCAATTCTATTTCAGATAGTTGAAAAAACAACGTGATATTTCAGAGCTGGTCTTGTTAAACTGAAAATAACAAAAGTAATGATTTAGATGTAGAAACGTACTGCACTCACTTTAAGCTCGCAATGGTTCAAATGATAGGCTTATAAAAAAAGTTGGATCTGATAATGGTACACCAACCTGAAACGATAACTCCAATAATCTGTTTGATTTCATTTTCAGGCGTGGTACTTGGTTGGGGGCGGATCTGGGGAGAAGGTCTTTGAACGAACTTAAATGTTGTGTTACAGGGAGAAAAAAAACCAGCCATGCCTAGTTTTTCCAATAATCAAGCTGCTGTATAACTGGACAGTATACCTTGGCCTCGCTTTGAGGGAAAAATTATTGTGTTTCTTGTAGACAATAGGCAAGTGTCAAACTAAAATATATAGCTAGAATATTGCTGACTGCTGTGTTAAACAACAAACAAACAAACAAACGAAAAATGTGTGTAGCTAGTGGGATGTGAAACGTTGGGTGGAAAGGTGCATGTGTTCTAATCTAAAAAATATAACCCTGCACGTCAGGACGACTACTTTTCCTTCAGAATGTTTATTCTTTTCCCAACGTGTTGAACTCAGCGATTGATTTATTTATGTCCACGACATGAAAACGAAATTAGCATGTGTATAATAGAAGGATAACCATGCATACGTCACACGTGCATAACACATGTGGAGCACAGTGGTGTAGTGGTTAGCATGCTGGCTCTCACGCTAAAGGCCCGGGTTCGAATCCCGGTGGAGACACCAAAACTTGTGACCTTGGTCTCATACTGTGTTGTGTCCCTGGGCAAGGCACTTCGTCCACATTGCACTCAGTCCACCCAGCTTTTCACAATGGGTATCTGGGAAGCGGATGTACGGACCTATACGGTCGCACGAAGCGCTTAGTAGCTGCTTTGAATGTACAATTCCGTATGGGTAATAATGTAACGCAAGAGAACAGCATCGTGTTGGTTTCTAGGCGCATAATTAGCATTAGTATGTGCTTCTCACAATGTTTTCTCAGTTTCAGAATAGTTTATTAATTATATGACCCGTGAACATCCGGGGTAGAATAGGTCTTCAGCAACCCATGTGCTTGCCATAAAAAAGCGTCTATGCTTGTCGTAAGACGCGACTAACGGGATCGGGTGGTCGGTTTCGCTGACTTGGTTGACACATGTCATCGGTTCCCAATTGCGCAGATCGATGCTCATGCTGTTGATCACTGGATTGTCTGGTCCAGATTCGATTATTTACAGACCGCCGCCATATAGCTGGGATATTGCTGAGTGCGGCGTAAAACTAAACTCACTCACTTAATTATCTTTTTCACCACTGTTGCCACTGACAGTGGTACCCATTAAGAATGTGTTCATTATGTCAATGTACGTTAAATAATCATTTCAAAGAGTAGAAACGACATCTCTTGCTCTGGGTACACGAGTAACGTTGTCACTCTTTGTCCTAATTACAGAGGTGGAGAACGAATATAAATCTTTGTCTCGTTCACATTAATATAACAGAATACATGACATCACTTTGTGACTGTCACATGCCAACAATAAAGCCAAACATGATGTATGGTCGAGCCTGTATCGTCCAGCAAAGACTTGAAACAGTTCTTTCTCAAAGTTTTTTTTGTAAAGATGTGAGTTAACCTCAACTCGATTAACCTGCATATACCCTATCGGCGATATTTTCAACAGAGGGTCATTTTCCAAAGTGCTATTATCTAAAAATAAGCTTTATATCATATAAGAACGGTTAATGTCTCACAGGGCGGTGAAATAGCCTAATGGTTAAAGCGTTCGCCCGTCACGCCGATGACCCAGGATCGTCCCCCACATGCGTAAAATGTATGAAGCCCATTTCTGGTGTCCCCCGCCGCGATATTGATGGACTATTGCTAAAAACGACGTAAAACTAAACTCACTCACTCACTAATGTCTCACATGATTTAATGAGTCAGTGAGTCAAGGCCCCTTTAAACAACACCTGATTCTTTCTTTAAAACAGTCCACCCCATATGATGCAACAAGATGCAAATCATACCACCATGTTTTAAAGAACATAAAAAACTGCATTTAGTTATCTAAGGAACTCCTTCAAGCATTATAATCAGTTTTAAAAACAACAACGGAGTGATGCATTCCAACCCTGCTCATGGTTTAAAGGATGACATACATGAAAATAACGGTAAATCACATATGTATATCTGCAATATGTAAATATATTTAAACGTTTGAAACTGTGTGTAACCTACTGTAGGAATGCCAGCGAGGTTCGGATTATGACATTATTAATTACATCAAACTTGACATCACATGAAAAGAAACGTGTACAATGATAACCTATAAGAAAAATGGTAGACAGTGACTGAATATTCTTTTGCATGGACGAGTATTTTCCTCTTTGAAAGTGTCTAAATAAGTCCTTCCTCGGGTCGGGGAATATTTTTTTCTATAATCAAGACATTAAGGATGTTAGACAGTAATCCCACGCTGTGCGAATGGCCACTTTCTCAAAAATGCAAACTTCGTGAATGCCCCATAGTGTTATGTCAGTGTTCAATCATAGCCCTTGCCCATGCAGTTATCCTTTACTCTTCATGATATATTGTATTAGTTGTATGTTGCATTGAAGATACGTTCATGGTCAAATTACTATATTTAATCTGTCATGCCAAGAATCGGTGTTTTCGATGTCTTTTGGAAGTAGGCACAGATGCACAGCTGTATATGACTCTAAAAATTGGTCAGAATTGCGTTCTTTTTGTGTCCCAGAAACCTATGATAGTGGGTTTAAATTCCGATTCGCCCAGATTATGTATTTGGGCTCGCCAGCATCATGTCCATGTTTCTCGGTTTCGTAAACGATTGATACCTGCATTACTTGGATGTCATAAGATAAGAAACCAATATGGCTCACTCCTGACACAATACGCATTACATGTTACTGTATATGTAGGTCCCCAGGATATAAAGGCCATTACTGACCAAGCATTCAGTAAGAGATAAAACGTCGCACATAAATAATTGATACCACATAGATTGTTTCTTGCCATGTATTGCACGTATATACGCTAAACCAGTTGGGTTTTGTCAGGCCGATTCCAGCTAACTGGCAGCTGTCTGTAGATAATCGAGTTAGGACCATACAACGCAACTGGGATACGATGACAAGTGTGAACGAAGTCAGCATGCCTGACCACCCGATCCCGTTAGTCGCGTTTTAAGACAAGCATCTGCTGTTGGAGAATAATTCTAACGCACTTTATGGGCACGTGAAATGAAATCATTAATTTTCCTGCATCCATACTTTGTTTATGCTGTACAGTACATAATCCTTTCAGGGCGGTATGGTAGCCTAGTGGTTAAAGCGTTGTCTTTCATGCAATAAACGCTTTCATTTTTACTTGAACTGACTTGATAAATTTATATCATGGTATGAACATGTAGCAGGGCGTGGATTCATCCCACAGATGACATCCTTACCTTGTCAGCTTGCTGACGGGGTTAACCTCTTTGGTCATGTGGACAAGGCGTCTGACTTCGGATCAGAAGGTGTGTGGTTCGAATCCAGCACGGGACTCGGAAATTTTATGGCCGCTACAAACAGAATTATTGCAACCGATTCCTGAAACTGCATCGAGCGTTAAACACAACTCAAGGTAAGGTCGCCGTTTTGTTTGAGCTTAGTTAAGAGCTTTTAATTCATACTGAACACATCACATAGAACAAATCCGTGAACAAAGATAACCGCCTCAAGACAATAATTGTGTTAATCGAATGACAAGATGATATGGGAATGGGTTTTGCTCTTTGAATGTCTCTTCAAAGTTCCCATTTAATTGCCACACAGAATAAATGTTCTGGAAACAAGCCTTTTGCCACGTTTTTTCATGTACGTGATCACAACTTCCTCAGATGTTAAGTCTTCGTGGCTACCTTAAGCCAACTGAATCCTGTATATCATTATGTGAGTGTTCAATGTCAACATGAGTATGTCACATGCCCACACAGTCTTCATGTTCAGAGGCGTTGGGGTAGCCTAGTGGTTAAAGCGTTCGCTCATCACGCCGAAGACCAGGGTTTGATTCCCCACATGGATACTATGTGTAAAGTCAATTTCTGGTGTCCCCCCGCCGTGATACTGCTGGAATATTGTTAAAACTCACTCACTCATAATCATTTCGACATTTTGTTTTGCCTTAGAGCTGTTAAAATGAAAGAAAGGTTAGGTGAAATGGATTTGTAAGTGAACCTCGTCGATATAGCGACGTACATACAGGTGTTTGGTGCTTTGTATACGTCTGATCGAGTCCGGCTGAACTGTGCCAGCCCACGGAGAAAACATCCTGCAGTCAAGCATGGCTATGCGAGTCAGTATTTCATATCCGACTTCACCAGTCGCTATTGCCTACTCCTAACTACGTGGGTTGGGTCATGGATTCGTGTGCACCTCATCGGTAATCGAGATTAGGATAAAGGTCAAGGACACGATGTAGCTGTTCTTGGAAAACATTCAACGACCGTCGAAGTTAAACAGCAGGTGTTTCATTGTCTGTCGCTCGGTAACTCTTTCCACCAATATAACGACCAAAAGTAAACACATTAACCTGAATCTAGTGTTTGATACATCGTTCCATGCCACTGGGATATGATAGCATGCATCAACCAAATCAAAGAGCATCACCAGTTTTTCCATGTAGTCCACTCTTACAAATAGCAGGCTGCTGGGGTATGTTTTGTTTTCAAGAATCCCCAGGAGGAAGGCATTTGACATTTTCAAAATGAGGTGAGTAGTGTCGATAAAACTGCAGGTGATCTTATTTTAGATATACTAGTATTACCATTAGAATATACTTAACTGAAGTGCCTAAGTACCACTTGGTATTTTCTCTGCGGGTACACGAACCACTGGTCTCTTTCTGGCATAGTTTCAATCCAGGAGTATTTTCGAGGGAAACCAAGTTCTATGCATATGGATAGTCAACTTCTTTATTGCAATGTGTGCGACGTTTCGGTGTAGGTACTAACACCGTTATCAAGCAAGCACCTACACGTTAGTACCTACACCGAAACGTCGCACTCACTGCAATAAAGAAGTTGACTAGCCATAGAACTTGGTTTAACTTCATCTTCACAACTTCTAAAATACCCCTCAAAGAAGCAGTAGTATCATGTAATATCATGTCTCATGTAATATCCATGTGTTTCAGTCAGGGGACTCCTGTCTGTGTCCAGGGTACTAATGATGGATTACACAGACAAACGAAGGCTTAAATGCGACAAAAACTTCAAATTTGATATTTCCAGTCATGCTTGGACTCAATAAGAGCAGGAAACGCTTTTCTCGTGTGTCATCGAGGGAGATATGTCTCCGGCACGATCGTGATGTCAAATAAGGCAACTCCATTAAAACCTATTCCTTTCTTTATGTAGAACTTGTGATGGATGTGTGACCACATCTGACGTGCACGTACACTATAAAGATACTAAACCTGACACTATTAAAGCGTGTACTTATAATGATGTTTACCATGATCTTTAGGTGGTAATTGCAGTACATGTCCACTTTAGTTTACTTAGGGTCTGCGATGCACATCTATTTGAGGAACTGCAAATGCCACCCATGAACACCAGGAACACACTTAAATATCAGCAGGACAGCTTAATTCAAAACGTCCACGCCAAAGAATAAAACAACTCTGCAGAAAGGAATCCATTTGGTGAATACAAGAAATAAACATATGTAATTATAGTTATGGATCGATGAACCTAAGTGACCACATCAGATGGTCACGCAGCTAAACGTACATATCATGTGCTATCGACACTCCTTTTATTAAAACAAGTAAACACTAGTGAGTACACTCCATGCAGAGGTCATAGAATCGAACAGCATGACAATCCATGTTGAGAACGATGTGTCATAGTTTATCAATTCCTCCAGATATCAAAGATGGACGTTTCTGGAAAGACTTAACCAGGCACTCCTTGGCGACACCTTGTAGAAGCATGTCCTTTCTTCCATTTAAGTAAAGCAGAAACAGATCCGATTCACATGCAACCTTTCAACAGCTGGAGAAGATAAATTTATGCTGGTTCCTCTACTTTCAAATTAAATTTCACATACTGAAATGTCAGACTGTATTTATGTTCCAATTGACTGGATAACAATATATCTTGAATTATAAACATCTTTATGAGGAGGGTGAAGAAGTCTGCAATGTGTTGAATAGGTTTTGTAAAACGTAATTTGAACAAAACAACAACTTTATTTTATTTAATATAAAACGGCGTTGTTTCAAGTATGGCTACTTCAGGAATATTAGGGTTAAACAGCATTATGGCTGTTGATAAAGACTGTCCGGGATAGGATGCCTTTGGGCTTGGTCTATCACAGTGGCATCAGTCCGGATTAGTATAGGCAGCCATACACAAATGAGATGGTGTTGTTACAGGTTGACCTTTCTTACCTGTCACTGTCTCAAGGGCGAGTAAACTGACCGAAATAACCCCTCAAATCCAATATCAGATATCTGATGAATTGTCATATATATATTCATACCTGACCATAACCCTCAATCCTCTCAACCACTTGCCTTCTTAATTAGTGGCTGTGGGACAGGGCTGTTGACCAGGACATCAATCATTTATAACTTGCCATATGATACTAGTGCACTAATTGCTTTCACAGGCTATCTGTGAGACGAGGGACACTATTCACGCTGCTTTGTGTACACCACTTTATCAGTACAGGATTAACAATTATCCATTATATTTCCGAACTAAATCTGCCGAGGCTATGACATGCTGATGAGGGCAGTAATTTCGTGTGTATTTCACACAACCACCATGATCTAAAGGTTTAAAATATGAACATAAGAATTGCTTATTGTATTGTCATATATACATCATAAACAAATACAAAAAAACATCTGTAACTTTGATTCTGCAACTGGAAGAGAAAAAGAGAAAGAACTGTCTTGGAAAATTAATTCGTTTTTAGTATTCGGGAAATAAGAAATATATGCAGCTAAATCAAATTTGCAGAACCACAAAGAAAAACAGCATAGAGAATTTCAAAATAGATTTAGGCAGATGTCACTGTTGCAAATGTCACTGTCCATGAGGTAGACGTCTAGGCCATTAAAACGAGTCTGTACTTTTTATCTTATGCTAGTGCGTCAATATATGAAATGTTAATAGCAAGCGCCTGGCCTTGTTGTGATTGTTCACATGTCCTCTACCTACAGTTTAAATCCCAGCACTCATGAAGGAAGCAGCTGAATCAGTTGTAAGTAGGTTCTGAGTTCAAGTCGGGGGGAAGTTTTTTTGTTTTTTTTTCACGGGTCCGCGGCCAAATACAGTCGGTCGGGCGATGAGAAGCACGTGAATAAACACTGTTTCCCTTATATATCAACCTGTAAAGCTTTGAGTGGCCATAGATCTGTTACACGTGTACTTGCAGTTAGGACATGCAGAGCCGATGCTCTATGGGAGTCGTCTCACTTTGCCACCACCTTATTGTTCTGGTTGGAAATGCAGTCAGCAGTGATAAATAAGTGCACAATGGGGGATTAACTTTTTGTCTGTTTTATACATTGCCATGAAATGTGGTGGCAATGTGAAATTAAAGTGTATAGTAAATACGGTAAATGTAGATGTACAAAATTGCATGAGATTTAACTTCAAGTTACACGTCAATTACTCCTTGTACCAGTCAGACCACATGACCTATGAAAAAAATAGATTGCATTTTTGTCTGAAATTTACAAACCGGGCTTTCATCAAAGTCGAGGATAATATTCTCACACTATATTTGAAGAAAATGTTGCGTTTATATTTTAATCATACATGTTCTGTAAAACCGCTAAATTGTAGCAATAAGGATTTGGTCAAACAACCACCAACATTACCAAAACATTACTAGCCTGACAATAATCGCAAGGTGTTGCATTCTTTCGGCCCAGAAAACAACTATATGCCTGTATGAAATACACAGGCACCAACAATACTTGTCTAGTTTGTTTGATATTCAGAAAACATCAATTACATGTGTATACATATGTCGATAACATATTTTCAGTTATAATAGAAAAGAATAATAATGTATTATTTCAAAGGGAAAATTGTTTTGTATCGCAGGCGTGACAATATAAAACAATTATTAATCATATATATTTTCAACGTTTTGGTGGAGACGTATTCCATTTGCATGTGCTCTATAACCCTTCACAATATGCAATCAAATAATGTTAAGACCTTTCTCACTTAGATCATAATGATTGAGGTACCTGACAAAATATCGCAAGCCTAAAGCATTCACTGTGAATCAAAATAGGCTGTCGACAAGTGACGGGGCTCTCGTTCACTGAATATTTTTGATTTGCAAACATCATTTAATGTGGGGTTTAGTATATTGTTTGGCTCCATTATTCGGTTCTAAATTCGCGGTTTTGTAGGGTACTCTGTCACGAAACAGACCTAACCTGGACATGTAATCACCGTAGAAAACCCTGACCCTTGCCGTTTGATTGTTCTGTTTGTTTAACGCCGCCGCACTCAGCAACACTCCAGCTATAAGGCGGCTGTCTGAAAATAATCGAGCCTGGATTAGACAATCCAGTGACAAAAATCATGAGCAACTGGAATACGATGACATGTGGCAACCAAGTCAGCGAGCCTGACCCCCCGATCCCGCTAATCGCCTCTTACCCAACAAACATGGGTTGCTGGGGATTAAATATATAACCCGGATCTCCGGGTCCCTAGCCATTTGCAACCAAAGGGGACTTTGTCATACTGATATTTACCTACCACATTTGAATCGCTGTTCAGGAAAGGTTTGAAATTGTGATTACATTTCAGTTGACAAATCTGTTTGATATGTTGATCATGTTAGGTTAACTTTGTAGCCAATTTATTGATTTTCGATGAAAGCAAAACGTTGAAATACGGCGGTGTCTAACGCTTCGTTTTGGGGAGTCGTATTGTAGTTGTGGAGAAAAAAAATCATTGAACATTGCCATTGACGAATATTTGACGAAGCTAAGGCATGTTTAATTTGGTAGTCTATTTATTGATTATCCGTTAAAATAGTTCTGAAACTACGGATCAGTCCCAAAACTTCCAATCCCTATAATACAAATCTAAATCATAATCAGCAACGTAAAGACCATTCACTTCGCTGCCCTATGCTGGGAGATTATTTTCTCCCAGTGCCAAGGAGCTAAAGATTCTTCCGCCTTTGAACATACAATTGACTGTCTGGCTCATCAAGCATTATGTGAACCGACCTTGCAAGATAGGGTCTCAGCAAGTGTTCGTGCATCCGATCGTTCTTGTGGGGAATCTATTACGACATTATCGCCACTTTTGTCATCTCGTCAGAGGATAGGTCAGGCCTGAATGACCTCGTTAGGGCCATTGATTCTTTAATCATATAAGTACCGATGTCCTTCTTCTGATTTAGCAATCACGTTATAAGTAGTCATTGCAGTGAAATGTCGAATGTGATTGGTGACATCCCTTCAAGCTTTATGAACTTTTCGAGACATTGTTGTTATTATAAGAACA
Organism: Haliotis rubra; assembly: GCF_003918875.1. NCBI lineage: Eukaryota > Metazoa > Mollusca > Gastropoda > Lepetellida > Haliotidae > Haliotis > Haliotis rubra. The sequence goes on from NW_025765325.1 coordinate 1,533,342, forward strand.
TTCTAGTCGGAAATATTGACGCAAAATGGCTTAACCAGCAGAGTTGGACACCTTTAAAGCACTAAATGTTGGATCGTTGTTGTCAGCTGTCGTGAAAATCGAACAGACGTATACAGGTCACGGGAAGACAGATCGTATATCACTCCTCAATCCTCTGGTGACTCGATGTCCATTAGATTTCCCTTCGGACAAGTGTTACTGACGATGTATATCGATGACAGTATTCAAAGAGGTGATGAAATTGGGTGAAGACGCTTTAATGTGTTGAGAGAAAATGTGTTCGAGAGATGTTAGCCTCGATGAACTGTCCTGGACAGTGCACATTTAACATGTTGCAGATCTCCATTTATCATTTCACATGTGGTATAAATGCGTTTCATTTCATAACTTCTCTAAGAACCCGTAAATCTTGGTTAGAAATGATCTCAAGTACTTCATACTTATCTTAAGAGGCGATTACCAAGATCAGTAGCCAGGCTTGGTGACTTGGTTGATTCTTTTTCTCGAATTTCTACTGTGATGGTCATAGTGTCAACCAAATGATAGTCTGGCACTAATCAATATATCATGACGTTGCATATTGCATGAATCTTGTTCGATGGGTTTTCTGAAATGTACATACACTTTAAAAGATTTTCTTCAAACAGCTAGAGGCAAATGTGCTTTGTTGTCAGACCATTTTCGCTAAATTTGCATTGAGTTTCCTCAAATGGAACAAAGTGTATTTGATAAACGAATCAGAAATTCTTCGAAGGGCCTTTCTTTCCTTACATTTTCACCTACTCACTCACTCACCCATTCATACAGGTGGGCAGCCGTGAAGAGCCACCTCCTCGTGGTGGATGCTGGGTAACGCTAAGAGCTCTTCAAACATCCCCCGTGTGGACCCGGGGTATATTTGGTCTACCAACCTGTTTGCCGTGTGTTGCGCCCCTGTGTCGGGGGAGGACGGGAGTCTGGTGGTTGAGGGCACTGGTTCCAGGAACAGCATTCCTTTGCCCAACACACTACTTCGCCCCTTACTTCACCTACACGGGTCGTTGAATGGGCCCGGTTCAATCAATCGGATGGTCATGCCGCACCCTGAGCACTAAAACTTTATTGCTCTGTCATTATTTTTCTTGGTTTTGTGATACATGATTGAACTATTTTGTTATAAGTATATGGTACAGGGAATGTGTGACACCAGGGATTTCACGTAATCCCTGAAAGATTCAGTGATTTCGCGAAATCACTGTGACCCCATGGATTTCATGTATTCCCTAAAATTTCCAGGGATTTCATGAAATTACTGATTTTAGTGGTGTTCCATTACAGACATTCCCTGTTAGGATATCAGTGAATGTGGGAAGTTAATGTTTGTAGCTTAAAACTTTACTGTTGAGTCTCATTTCATCCCTTAGTTCTTTGGAAATTTACCGATGACACTTTTGGCTAATTACTACCTTGAGTCGGGGTACCAAGTTAATTTTCTCACGGCTTTACTGTTTAGTCTCATTTCATCCCTTAGGTCTTAGTAGTTGAAAACTTTGACTATTTACTGATGACACTAAGTCAAGCTAAGAGAGGGAAATTACCGGGTTTCGATAATATTCCAGTTGATGTTTTGACAAATGACATCTGTATAGATTATCTTCATAAACTGTTTTCTACATGGTCATGTACCCTCCAACTGGGACAAGGCGATCATTACCCCTACCCCTAAGTTTGGAGCTGACAACCTGAGAGACCCAATGTCTTATCGCAGCATCACACTAGTGCATCTTATTGTTATGATTAATAATTTAATCAATATTCCTTTTGTATTTTCAAAAGTTACAGACTTTGTTTTTAGCGATTTTGTTTATAAATGGAAACATGACCTTTTACAAATTGGTAGTTTAACTGGTAGGGGAGGTAATAAGTTACACACGTACTCTACTTAAAGGTTGATTTTGCAGTGATTTTTTTATTTATTGAGCAATAGCTCTGTTTAGATGTGCGGTAGTGCCGCTTAGAATCGAAACTAAAGATTTTATTGAAGATGAGTGTCATGTTTTATTGCATTGTCCTTTGTATTCTGTTGAGCGATTGCAACATTTATCTAAATGTACAAGTATTTTAGATGTTTTTTTTGAAAATCTGGGTATGTTGAAAAGTTATTTTTCTTCTAGCTTGTCCAGGTGTATCGTTTTTATCTGCCAAAACCTGCCTTAATATTCTTAAAAAGCGTACTGCAAATGTGTATATATCTTCTTAATGTAACTTGTACCCTTATTATTGCATTTTTAATATTCATATATTATACTTTGTATATTGTGGCACAAGTGTCTCTCACAATTCCGTACGGAATGGCTCAACATTTTACTGTAATATAGCATTTAAAAAATTAGCGAGGTTTTTCAAACATTTTGTTTTCTTTATTGAAAATAGACGTTTAGGTTTAAACAGACTAGACCATTCATAGAAATAACTTGGAATATACATCATCCCGCTGTTGAAGAAGAGCTTTGGGACATGGGTTTGGGAAGGAAAAGGTATTTTTCAAACCATATATTTCATGTTTGTCCTCAGCGTCTTCTTTCTACGAATGATGTGACAATGGACAAAGAACTGTTTCGCCACACAGCTGTGATTTTCGAGTCGAATTATGGTGGTCAGGGTTTCCAGAAATGTAACTGTTGTCCTAACCAGTGTAAATCAATATCGAATGGAAGGGAGATAACTAAATTTGTTTTTCTTGTCGTCTGGTACTCCATACTATGATCCGATACCCGTGCTTCAAACAGTTGAGGTGTTCCGTAAGATAAATACGTTGTTCACTGTTCCCTCGGGGCCCATGGGTTGATGTACCCTCGATGTTTCTTTATGTTCCCCTCGCCCTTCATCAGCCCATGTCCCCCTCGAGACCAGGGAACAACTTATTATGGTTAGAGAAAGCGAGTAAGCATAAAGTTTAGAGTTTGAGTTCATTGAAGTGTGCCAGGTTTGGATTGCAAAGTCTTTAACTCACTGTTTGAATTCTGATAGAAAGGCATCGTTATGTCCGACGTTCTGACACATATTGGAAAAGTACGTTTTTAAGTTGGTAACCCATGAAGTTCTGCCGACATCATCGAGTTTTTGTAACATCTTGTAAGTCTGTTTAAGGAGTCCTCTGTTGTCCATATGTACGATTTTAGTCCAGTTTTTTATAACTTTAAAAACACAATAAGTATATATCCTATATCTTCCGCAATCCCCTAGAACGGCATCATTACTGGTTGAGGATGGTAAATACAAAAACCTCTTGAAATATTAAGTTTGAACTTTTTCCAATAAATCCATGTTGCTGAATGCCCAAAATTCTGCGCCATACATGAGAATATGCACGATCATACTGTCAAAGAGTTTAGCTGCTGTTGAGATAGGTAGACCGCCGGTTCAGTTATGTAGTTTATAAATGAGTAGACAATCTATTTCTGCTTGGCTTGATAATACTTGTAACGTTTTAGTCCATATAAGTTAAGTTTAGGTGTGAAGAAGAGTCCAAGATATTTGTAGCTTGAAACAGTTTGTATTTGTTGGCCATTGCAATACCACTTTTCGTAACTCCGAAGTATTCCTCCAGACGACAAGGATAAATACTTGCTGATCATTCCCTGTAACGTAAAGATATTGTCAATAATAGAATATTTCTTTCGAAATCCAGCTTGACATTCAAATATTATGTTTTTGTCCTCTGACCAGGCTTGGAGTCTGTTATTGAGAAATTTAGTGAACACTTTTCCTGTGATAGAAATTAAAGATATCCCACGATAATTGTTAACGTCATTTGGTGAACCTTTCTTGTACAGAGGGCAAATAACACACCAGCTGTTTGGGAAATAACCTTTCAACAGTGATTGATTAAACAATTCCATTAACATGGGAATAATAATTGAAATCGAATTCTGTAAAATTTCAGGTGTAATGCCATCAGTTCCTGGAGATTTTTTGTGATTGAGATCTCTGACTGTCTTTGTCACTTCTTCTAAGGTAACTGAATAATCCGTCTATGCAGCTGTCACAATGTGTATCATGTACGGAAATATCTTTGTCTACTTCATTCTGCATAGTCGCTAGCAATGTCGCTGTGTTCAGCAATGTTTCGAAATAATCCTTCTATTCTGTTGCGCTTATTGTATTTGTAGTATTTTTCCTCTTTTGTGATTATATTTGCTTCCATAAAAAGTTTAGGTGATGTTTCACTGATTCCACTTTCTCACGCAATGATTTCTGATAACTTTCTTTCTTCTTATTAAAGTTTGTCTTCAAATGAGCACTCAACCATTTGCAATTTCTCAAACTGATTTCTGTACTGTTAGTTCTGAATACATCCAATGCTTCATATTTCTCTGTTTTAAACGCTTGTAGCTCACTGTCTCACCACGGCGGCTGAGTCGCCTGTCGCTAGTCACGTGACCCGTGTCGTCTGCTCATTTGCCTAGCTGCTCTTGTCATGTTAGCATGTTATAATGTAACAGTATTTATGGAGAAGATAAAATTGAGTGAAAATGTGTTGTTAAAAAAATATTTCTCGATTAAGTCTTTTTCAGGATTTCACTGGACTGCCGTGATGAATAAATGTACAGTATGTATTTAAACTTATACATCTTGCAGATCTCCATTGAGATATAATAGTCAATGTACTGTACATGGTGCAACATTTTCTATCACATGAATGTTACATTAAAAGATGGTTTCCTTTCTGGCACGTGTGGGTGAACATGATAAAGATTTGATAAACGTTCTGTCACGTGCATATGGACATCAATCCTTGTATCGCAGTTTCCCTTCTGCCCTCCGTGTACTGAGGTATCAGGGTGCTACCACAGTAGCCCATATTTAATATATATATATATATATTTGAAAGTGGTGCCAGAGCTTGCTGTTGAAACCAAGAAAAAACAGCTATGTCATATGTTTGTGTGTGTTCGTGTGTGCGTGTATGTGTGCTGACATAGCAACATGTTTCACACATTTTCTGTCACATTCATGTTGATATCACAAATGGAACCACAGCATTCCGTATGTGACATGCACATGGAAATAATATCGCAACACCCCATATCTTTTATAGTATCAATATGTCACCATTACCCATAGCACAAAACTTATCCAAACCTACATTTAACTTACTATATAGATATAATAAAACCTCAGGGAACATTTAAGGGCAAATCTGAACGCAAAATGAACGAATCACTGTAGTTTGTACAGAGAAGAAAACGTGGCAAAAATGACTCATTTTGTATTGCTTTGAAGAACAGTTGTATGACGTTAACGTCATTTTCAAGATTTTGGCATGCAGTTGTTAAGAAATCACATAGGTAACAATAGCCGAGCGCAATACTGCCAATATCTAGTGTAACTTCCGCCAACTGCAATAACATCGCGATCCCTTCTCCTCATTGACTGTATTAACGTTATATCACTGAATTTGACGTCGAGGTATTGGGCTCTATTCTACATCCAGGGCTTGTTCCAATACACCTCTCAGTGTACGATGTGGCTTAGCACAGTGTTCCTGCTGCGCCCAACATGAGCTCAGCCATCAGTCAATCGACTTTCCTCCTACCAGTGGATCCTTCCCCATGACGACAAATTCCAAGCTTGTCGTGTTGCTTTGTACTCTGGGGATATTAAAGTCGTCCAGCTCTTTCCCCGGCTGATTTCAGACGATTTTAGACCGTTCTGTTCAACGACGACGTTGAAGGCACTGTGTTTTGAGCTCGCAACGTGACACAAATGTTATTATTTCTTGTGATTTTACCCTTCAAATCATTAGTCCACTGATTTTGTTCTGACCAATCGGCTGAAAATCGATGCAATGGCCCTCAATGACATGCAAGCATTCCGCATACCAATTTGGCATGTTTGATCGGTTGTCAGTTGAGGAGGCCCCATATTTTCTTATCAACAACACAATCAATTGATTTTCCAAGTTATCGAGTTGCAAGAAGAGTTTGCTGATATTGAAATTTACCACACGACGGGTACACGAATTGCAGATGATGCTAGCCTTTGATCGTAGCACGTACATATCTGAAATCATTCAATCATACAAACATAATTGTGACATGAATATAAACGGTTAAAGGGAAGTTAAAAAGTTTGGTTGTTTCGATAATTTTGTCCATGTATACTCAACGAAAGCATTTCAAAGAAATGTGTGAGTAAAATATTAGAAAGGGTAATTTCTTCATATACTTACAACATAAACATGACAATAACAGACATAACAGAATGTGTGAATATAGTGCTGATGAGATATCAGTTAACTGAAATTGTCTGAAAAGAATACATTCTGTGTTAGAATCTTTTTTTTAAATCCATAGAAAAGAAAAGAAATATTTGGCGGCCATCTTGGAAATGGCCCTCAAAATCATATTTAGCTAGGTGGTCAAATGACCATTACAAAAATTCATACAGTTGAGACAGCAGGCTTGCTGAAAACCATATTGGTAATTTGTCCCTCTGTTCGGTAGTTAGATCTGCTCTGGCTCATGGACTGTCCGATCACTTTCATCTTGCGACAAGAATGGGTTAATGGTGATCACTTGGCTATGCATACATTTGTTTATAGAGATTGAGAAATGGATGGTATTGATGCAAATGCTACTCTAGGGACAGGTTAGATCGCATCATTACTGAGATATTATGTAGGCTGTCGTAGTTGAGTGCTCTCTGAGACATTCACAACAGATATATGGAGTGAAGGTTCAGTGGTGTGATTCCCAGTGTCTGCCCAGGAGAACCATACCCTGTTCAAGTAAGATTTTTACTGCAAACGGGTTATATTTCAGTTTTATCGGTATCCAAAGACACACTTAATGTAGAAGCAGAAAATGTTGACAAAACCACAACGGATTATTTAAGCATCTGATTTCAACCTAATAAAGTTCCGGCGGTAGATGGGTCAATCCCGTCAAACCAGGTCATACCGTCAAACCAGGTCATACCTAATGATGCTCACAGATTGTACTGGTGCTAAGCATTTTAGGAATAAAACAGTGACTTCACTTATGATAAAACAAAGAATGGAATAGAGGGCGAATTATGTTTTCATTTAATGTGTTTTTATGCCCCCGCCATATATGGCAGGGGCATATAGGGTTATCCTCGGTGTCCGTCCGTCCGTACGAAACAGGGAATGTATTCTATCCACTTCTCAACCATAACCGCTCTGTGGAATTAAATGAACGTATACATGGGCTTTCTCTGGACTCTAATGGTGTGCATCTCATATTTTGTTTTTTATTTTATTGGTTTATTTTGTAAGTTTAGAGACATTTGAACTTAGGTACATTTTGCTGAATTTCTCTATGATGATAGTGTAATAGGGGATGAAGTCTATCCACTTCTCCACAAAAACTGCTCAACAGAATTAAATAAACTTCTACATGTCTTTTGTAGGGATTCTAAAGGTGTGCATTTCATAATTTTTGTATGCCATTTCTTAATTTTGTCACTTTTACAGATGTTTGAACTTAGTTGAATTTTGATCTGTTCAGCCAGTGTTCGTTCCATCCAACAGGGGGTGTACGTTATCCACACTTTCTCAAAAACTACTTGGTGGAATTCATTTAGATTACACATGTGCTTTATAGGGACTCTAAAGGCGCGCATCTCATATTTTGATTTTGTATTTTATTTATTTTTCCAATTTTAATGCCGTTTGAACTTAGATACATTTTGTTGAATTTCTCTCTGAATATAGTGTTGTAGGGGGTGAAGTCTATCCACTTCTTCACAAAAAGCTGCTCCACATAATTGATTGAGCTTCCACGTGTGTTTCATTGGAACTCTAATGGTGTGCATCTTATACCTTGTTCATCCAATTTCTTAATTTTGTCACTTCTATAGATGTTTGAACTTAGTTGAATTTGGTTCTATTCATCCTGTTCGTCCCATACAACAGGGGGTGTACTTTATCCACTTCTCCTCAAAAACCACTGTACAAAACTCATTTAGCTTACATATGTCTTTTATAGAGACTCTAACGGTGTGCATCTCATATTTTGTTTTTGTATTTTATATTTTTTTGTATGTTTAGAGACATTTGAACTTAGATAAATTTTGTTGAATTTCTCTCTGATGATAGGAAAATAGGGGATTACCAGGTAGGTCTATCCACTTCTCCACAAAAACTGCTCAACAGAATTGATTAAGCTTATATGTGTGTTTCATTGGGACTCGAAAGGTGTGCATCTCATAGTTGCATAGATGTCTATTGAACTTGTTCGTGAATTTTGTTCAATTATTGATCTTTATATGATAATAGGTTGTGTTATCTGACCCCTCAACACATTGTTTTTAGTGTTTTGAAGTACTTCAGTGGGACCCTGAATGTGTGAACTCTTCCTACAGCAGCGGGGGCATCCGTGTCCCTGGACACAATTTTTTCTTGTTATTTTTGTTAATGGAAGATGACTGACATTATTGCCTAAATCATGATTGTATGTCTAATCGCAGCAAAGTAGAGCAATGAAAATGTCTTAAAAGATGTATACAAACGTTATATTCAGTATGTGGTAATGCTATGACAACGTTCTTGTTCTGATTCTTGCGTTACTCTGTATTTGGAGGGGCGGTGGGGTAGCCTAGTGGTAAAAGCGTTCGTTTGCTTCTCACGCCATCGACCCGGATTCTATTCCCCACACGGGTACAGTGTGAGAAGCCCATTTCTGCTGTCCCAACAACAGCGGCGTAAAACTAAATGCATTCACTATATTTAGAGTTTGGTTTTTAGTTGGCCCTTACGAAGCATCCTCGTTTGTTCTCATTTCTACTTCATCTCCTTGTTCTACTACTTCGTCGTACTCTTTCATCTTTGTCTTCTTTGTTTTCGTACTTCTTTCTTTCTCTTTTCAGTGTTTCATCTTCTAAAAGTGATATTATATTGATGACATAAGCATTACAGTAATCACTCGAGAAGGAGTCAGTACTGAAGCTATTACATGTCAAAGTACGAGTAAGAAGGCGTTTCTGTGCGTACATGTGTTTTCCCCGAATTTGTAAAATAGCCATTGCGTGACTCGTCTACATTTTAGTACGACTCTGTTTAATGTGCTCATCTACTGCATGACGGTGGTATACACAGAGGTTTAAGCCACCGGCACCTACAGTTATGCTTCTTCCACCTTAGCAGCATCGCAGAAGCAAACTTCACTGCCTTGTCTGATGAAAAAAAGTCTCTGATTAACTAGGAAACTAAATGTGTCTCCTGTTAGCATAAAAAGAAAATGTTCCCATTTTCAGCAGATTTGTTTCCAGATATGACCTCCTACCAAAACCCCTCCCTACCAAGTCAGTTTTTCACTATCACATATTAGGCTGTAATTTACTGTTAAAGTAACATCAACAAAATTTACGACGACATTGGATGTTAAATCATTTCTATAAGGAGCAATGATGTGTAGGAACTGTTTTTTTTCTTCTAAAATTAGTTCTGGAAATCGCAGTGGAATACATTTTATCTGATTTGTTTTCGTTTGTTGTATCCCATTAGTATATATGAGGAATAAGTTTTATAGACGATTTAAAATGACATATATTTGTATATACATGGCAATGTATATATTGCTTATCATTTTAATCAAATTGAATGATTGACCAACGTGTGTATTCTCCCTTTTGGTACGTCAACATTAACAGCAATTTAGTCTGACAATTCACTTAAGCACATAAAGATAGTTTCTCTAATTTCAATAACAGGCCAAAATAATTCGTCATAAATGAACAAATGTCTGATGCTTCATGAGCCTTACGAACATAACTAACGCTTACGCTGATAATTCTCCCTGGCAGTTACAGGTGCTGCGGAGTATTCCCCTTCAATGCCTTCAATCACCCGAATGATACCTAACAGTAGCAGGGGGGCACCGATCAATGTTATCCCATGTTCTCTTGACATAAGGCTGAGCAGTAAGAGACAATACTGATTGAAATAGACACCTATGTCTGGAATAATGAAACAGTATCTTGGACGTTAATTACATTTGTCCAATGAACTTACAGCCATGGGCACTACTGAAGTACTCAACGGATTTACTTTCAAACACGGAAGCTTCTTTTGTATTTTTCATGAAGTATTGCGAAAAAAGGACACCGATAAACTTGTGTTGTGGTATTTTTCAACAACAATAATTGTGTCGTAATTAAGGAGGCATATCTTGAGGCAACTTACAAAAGGTCTTGTTGTCCTGTTTCTCATTATTTCTATAAAAATAATGCATCATCATCATCATCATCATCATCACACGTTTATTACTCAAAATAATCCACCATCGGTGGTACATGAGTATAACAAAGAGGTATGTTACATACAATATGTACAACAAGATGACTAAATGATGCATCAATTAAAGTGTTTGCAAACAATCTTGATGAACTTGGATACATTTTTAAGGGTAGATATTTTACTTGAAAACAGTTGACGGAATTTCGATAAATTTGGCCAGGAACTATAAGGTTCTTTTAACAACGATTTACGTATGTCTGCAAAATAATTACATTTAAACAAATAGTGGAACTCATCTCCGATCAAATGTGAGTCACATAAGTTACAAACTCTGTGTTCTTTTGGTATATTTTGCCATCTCCCTGTTTCTATGGGGAGTTTATGGTTGCATGTTCTAAATTTTAGGATCGGTTTAGAAATAGCATCTGAGAGAAGTAGGTATTGTTCAAAGTTTGGAGAGCGCTTCAGAACTTTATATTATATTCCTTTAGAGGAATATTGCATATCGCTCGTCCACGATTGTAAAAATTGGTCCTTTAAGATAGATTCAACATTTGAAATGATCCATGAATTTGAGTATAGATGAGGGTTGTCAAAAACGTCGGGTAATCCCGCACCTACAGAGAATATGTTTAATATAACTTAGCCAGACATAGTTATTCGATGTTTGTTTTGTTTAGTAATATATTGAAGAGTGAAAGTTGCTATTTTGTTATTTGGATGTGATAATGTCAATTTACACCAGTACGAGATTAGTCGTTTCGAAATTTGAAGCTGAATAGGTTCCCTACCAAGCTCCCCGTACACCATGAAATTAGGGGTGTTATATTTTAAACCAGTTGCTAATTTAAGAAATTTTAGATGTACTCTTTCTATCATGTCAGTCTTCTCATGTCCCCTTATTTAACATCCATACATCAATATTGGTACTACTAATCTATCAAATGCAGAAAGGAGCAGGTCCAGTGGTAACTTAACATTTCTGGCACGTTTTAGTAACGCTATTGATGCCTTCATACCAAGATCGGCTATGTGTTTAACAGCAAAATTCATACGACCATTTCTGTGTAGTAGAGTTCCCAGATATTTATAAGTGTCTACAACTTCTATTCTAACATCATATTGTGTAAACGATTTCTTATAACTAGCTGCAGGTCCGGAACCAAAAACAATAATATTACTTTTACTAATATTTACTTTAAGTTTCCATATGTCGCAATATACAGCGAATTTATTCAGTGTATGTTGTAAATCATCATGAGTTTCAGCTAAGAGGACTGTATCGTCAGCGTAAAGTAGAACTAGCAATTTTAGATAAATAATAAACTCATCATTATTTGTTTTTAATTCAATACCGACACATGCTTGTTCTTCTAAATGGGATTCTAAGTCATTTAGAAATAAAGAAAATAAAAGAGGGGACAAGTTTTCTCCTTGTCTAACTCCTGAAAGACAATAAAAGAAATCTGATCTTGCAGATTCTACCATAACGCAAGATTTTATATCATTATACATATTTTGTATTAAAGTCAGTATTTTACCCTTGATACCAGTTTGTCTTAATTTCGTCCACAGTCCAATTCTCCAAACCTTATCAAATGCTTTAAAAATCAATAAAGGCACAAAAAGAGTTTCTTTTACATTTCTTCAAATTATTTAACAAATTATGAATAATAAACACATTATCTGTTGTGGAGAAGCCTTTTCGAAAACCGGATTGGACATGCGATATTATATCGTTATCATCACAAAATGTATTTAATCTCGTTTAGGATGCTAGTAAAAGTTTACCAAAGCAGCTTAAGATAGAGATTGGTCTATATGAAGCCGGGTCCGTACGATTACCAGTTTTCTTATAGATAGGTTAGATAGTACCAGTAAGCCATGCTTCGGGCAAAATTCCAGTCTGAAGTACAGCGTTAAAATATTCAACATAAAATGGTAGCAGTTTTGGTAAGGCTGAAGATAAGTGCTCATTTGAAATCAAGTCTAAGCCAGGCGTCTTGTTTTTCTTCAGTTTTGAAGGGCAACGACGATTTCATTTGAGGTTATTTCATCATTGAGTACACTAACATCATAATTTGGGGGGTCTGACATTCCATCCCTGTCCACATCATCGTTAATGGTACTTTCGTTAACATTTTTAAAATAATCATAGAATTCATCTAATGGGATAGAACAACTGTCTTCTTTCTGTTTTCCTTTTCAATAATCTCCAATAGTGTTTTGGAGATAAATGCTGGGTTTCGCGTAACTGTTTTCTAATAAAATTATTTTCTTTCTTTATATACTTATTCATTGTTTTCTTATACTCTTTACTTGCTTTACGGAAAAGAGTTTTATTATGATCGGTTTTGTTCTTATAATAGACATATTTTGCTTTGAAAAATGACTTGCGTTTCTTTACAATCTGATCCAAACCATGGCTTACAGAAAGCGTTCGTTTTACTACGAGTAGTGGTATTAGCCTTATAAGGAATATCGCCAAATGTTTTTCGTGCAGAATCAATTAGCACGTGCGCGACCTCGTGAGCTATTTCATTCACAACCTCTAGTGGGTTACCTTGACCTTCCCTTAGTGACCTTGCCTTCGTGCACAGTGTGTTTACACAATCATCTGAAATGTTTTCAAGGAATACAACAACTTTATCATGCATGAATTTACCTGGTTTGCTGTCAGGAATGTCTGTGTGGGTATGAGCTGCCGTCTGCTCATGACATATGTTTGCATAATGGGCGTCTGACATATGTAGACTGAAGTGAATTGGTTTATGTACATCAGATAGCATTGGACAAAATTCTTCAATATTAAAATCATGGAATAAAGGTAGTGCATTTGGTGAGGAAATGACATAGTCTACTGTACTGACGTCTTTACATGTTGTTTTACCTTGGTGTTTATCCAAACCAAGTCTACCATTACAGATGACTAAATTATGATTTTTACACAACTCAATCAATCTAAATCCATAATTGTTTGGTTGGCCTCTGTCTTGAGATGTTCTCTTGAGTGGAATGCCAAGATCTTCGAGCATTGATTCCGAGTCAAGTTCAGTCTTCATGTCCTCAAGGTCTAGATCTTCAGATATATGTCTATCAAATGTACAGAAATCAACCAAAGATTTGGTCCTTGCGTTAAAATCACCAGTTAGGATGATAGTGTCGGAATGAGTAGATACTGATGTGAGATCGTGTTCAATTGACTCAAACATGTCATCACTAGAGAATCGGGAGCATTCTGGTGGTATATATACAATACCTACATGTACATCTTGGGCTAGGTTGAACAAACAGCCTGCTAGTTTAACCCACAGAACTGCTTCACAGCACAAATGTGGCTGCTCCACATGTGTGAGCAACAACGTTAGCCAGTTAAGAATCATTCTATCATGGCTACGTGAAATGCTCGAATTTGATTGGTCAAGCCATAAAATCAGACGGTATCAATTTGGATTGAAAATGCGTCTGATGTCACGGCGCTTCACTGCGCACCTATACAACACTGCCACACAACTTCAGCTTGGCCACCAACATGACTAATATCAACACAACAGACGTGATGGAAATGCTGATGAAACATTTATTAAAACTCGAAAAATACAATTATACGATTTCTCCTCCACAAGTATTAGAGGACCTCACTATCATAATTATTACCTTCTATTATAAAAATATTCAAACTCAATTACAATACACAGCACCAAACATAAACAAAAAATATATAACATATAAATCAGAAAACCTTGTAAAAATACACCCCTATCTATCCCTATTTGTGCGGCAAAACGTTCGTAAACATTTACCTACCTGGTAAATGGTATATTTGTTTCCGTTTAGAATGGGAAATTCGCAAGATAACGGTCAGGCGAAACACAAAATGTGCCACTCATACTCCATCATGTCCCGTTGCATGGTTCAAAATGTCAAAAAATGAACCATGAGATTTCAGTTCTCTGCCACCTTCCCCAAAGGCTGTCACTGCTATGTTCGTACACTCTGAAAAGCTTGGTCACAATGCAGCCCCAAATGATGAGAACAATGTTCCAAGGAATCCCAAGTTAGTCGCATGTACACAAAGCAGCACTGTCACTCTTCCTCGCATGCCACGACGGAGGCACGTACGTGAAATCATGATCGACACTCGCCGGTCATAAAAATCAACAGTTTTCGATGAGTTACAGGTCATAGGTCGATCAGAAAAGGATCTATTCTTCGATTCTTCAGGGTTCAGGTTTGACAGTGAGTCAAATATTTTCCACTGTCACTTCGAATGTCAACCTTTCGCAAAATGTAAATACTGGCTCGTCCACCATTTCAACCTGTTGCGTAACTGTCTACTTCCAAGAAAATAAGTAGGTCAGACGATTCCATTATAGTGTGGCCAGAGGGGTACAGTAACACGGCACACAAAACAATAGGCTGGTTTCGGTCTTGTGGAGTTATGATTATAAAAACCAAGCTCTTAGGTGTTACATTATTGCATTGAATAAACAGTAGTTTATTTTCTTTGGACAGAATATTTTTTATGTTGCAATGTTAAAAAAAATACGAACGGAACCTACCACTCCTTTATCAGACGAGTTCAGTTCGCTTCTCATCCCATGCCGGATTACCCAGTGTCTTCCGCAGGATGAGGAAGTTCGATGTTAAATCGGTTATGGTAGAATGGAGTTAAACATACTGTGTTTGGAAATTACATGAATGTTAGACCGAATTGATAGTCTCTAAATTAATTACGCGTTCGGCTTCAAATGAAATTTAGACACTATCAATTCAGTCTAGCATCCATCTAATTTCCAAACACAGTATGTTTATCTCCTAATTCCTCTGAGCGTTAATGGTAAAATACCAGTTGCACAAAATTATGGAAAAGTCAACACAAAACTCATTTGAACAAGGAGAGTGTATATAAACTCAGTCTGTTCGGGGAGGTTAAGAACATTTAACGAGTTGAACAAGAAATAAGAGTTAGATAGAGTTGCAACTGCATCTTATTTTTATCATTTCCCAAACAAAAAGGATCGGAAATGTGAATAAATCAACCGCCATGAAATATATAAGACAAACAGCAGAGCTTGTGTGGTCAGTACGTGATGTCCTAAATCCTTCAGTTGGGATTCCCTATGAGGCGTCTAATTTTGTTTCTGCAGTATTTTACATTGATTGTTACACGATAAGTGACGTATTTTACTTACTTTACCGAAATACATCTTTGAGGGAAGAAAATAATAATATATTACTGATAAGATCTTCTCTCATTCACACTACTATAACAGAATACATGACATCACCATGCCAATGTCGCATGTCAACAACAAAATCCGAACTTGAGGTATGGTCGAGCCTGTATCTTCAACAAAGACGTCAAACAGTTCCTTCTTAAATGTTGCTAGGTGTTATTATATTCAATATTAATGCTTTTCAAAATCTCTTTGTAGAGATATGCCTTAACCTTAACACGATGAACCTGCAAATACCTTATCAGCGACATTTTCAACACAGGGCTAAGGTTGACTCATTTGCCCAAGTGCCAAGATACATTATCATCATTAGCTAAAATCAAGCTAATATCATATCAGAAAGGTTAATGTCTCACAGGGCGGTGGGGTAGCCTAGTGGTTAAAGCGTCCGCTCGTCACGCCGAGGATCCGGGTATGATTCCCCACACGATGTAAAATGTGTGAAGCCTATTTCCTGTGTCCTCCGCCGTGATATTGATGGAATATTGATAAAAGCAGCGTAAAACGAAACTCACTCACTCGAACACAAAAAAACTGCCTTTAGTTGTTTTTAGTTATTCAAGCAGTATACTCATTCTTAAAACAACAACACCGGAGTGATGCCAACCAAAATGCCCAGGGTCTAAAAGATTGACGTATATGAAAGTAACGGTAGAACACATGTGTAAATCTGCAATATGAAAATATTTTCTAAAAGTTTAAAACCCTGAGTAAAGCAAGATGAATACTATAACTGTACAAGTGGTTTAATAATATAACTGTACACGTGGTTTTGTCTGTTGTTAAATGCAGCACTCATCTAGATATATTGCAGTTGTGCGATTTCAGTCTGTAAACAGTTTAGTCTCTAGCAGACAGTCATCAGCTTGACATCGGGAGCACCGATCCATGCAATTTATTCACATGCAGTAACTTCGTCACCAGATCTCCACAGGCCCAACCTGGACTAAAAGGATAAGGCGACATTGAACAGGATGTGCTAACCAGAAATTTGCAGAATGTAACGTTTTATCTAAAGTATGGTGCTTACATAAATCACTGTACACAACATTTTTAACATCCTTTTATTGAGAATCACATCTAAGGAATAATTCATGTTATAGCTTTCTGAACAATTTCATCACCCCCAGGATATAAATGGCATTGGCCTACATCGTCTGTAACACTGGCCTGAATACAAATCTAGTGCACAGTGGGTCACTAGAGGGTTGAGGAGTGAAATATGATCTGTCTTCGTTTTAACTTTCGTCTTGACTACAGCTGATAGACACGTTCCAACACTGAACGCTTACTCAGTGACCTAATCCAATATACGTGTCAAACCGTTAATACTGTACCCTGTGCATAGATAAATTTTCCGTATTTTCAATATGTGCTGACATAACCATTTTTGCTCACAAAAATATAGTGGTAACTGACCAGAACGTTCCCATAATAGCCCCCATAGTGTTTCGATTAGTTTGTAAGGATTGACGAGATGTCACAAATAACATAAAGACATTTCAGCGACATTGATCATTTATGGAACGTGATATGGACAGTAATGCATTGCCCCCACGCAGTTAAATCAGTGGATAGGACATCGGCACAGGCGATCAATTGTGCAAACGATTTGTTATTCTAAGCTGGCCGTTCCTCTGACGTAAAGACATGATGGCCAATAAGAATTTGATCAAAAGAGATAATTTATAAAATTTCTTAGATGCAAGAACATTCAATGATGCCTATCTTATGAAGACAGTTAACATAATCATACATGGGCCACGTAGTCAAATATCATGGTGAAATTCGGAAAGCAGCCCAGTTCCTTGGCATTTAGGGTTCAGATCGGGCGACAGCATCTCCTGATGAACCTGCTTCCTTCGATACACTGAAGAAATGGTTCAAACTGTTTTGACTTTCCTGAATAAGGAAGTCAACACAATGTTGAAACACGGAACGCATCATCAGTTCCTTGGAACAGGTGTGAAATAGTGTCTTGTGTGCACCCGATAGTTGCTCAAACTTTTTCCCAAATGGTCTGCATGTTCTTTACTTTACTGATTAAATGGACAGAAGAAGCACGCCCCACTTCCTTTCGTCGATGTTTGCTTTAGCCCCTTAGGTGTCACAATTATCATTGTCGTGTAGTTCCATTCAGCATTACTTCAAATGATTTCAAATCGTATCAAACATATTGAATTTTTTGTTATTGATACGTAGTTTCAGCTTCATCCCCCGTACTTTGATTGTCACTGTCCTGAACCATTTCAACGGATAATGAATAAACAGACTATCAAATTAAACAAGCCTTAGCGTCACATATTTGTCAGACAGACAGACAGTTTATTCTCAAAAGATCCCACCAACACAGCAAAAATAACTTGGTTTCCGCAATGCTTCTTTAACTTTTGAAGCTTACCACGATGAAGAACACATACACGGATTGTCAAATATTTCACCTAATCCACAGTTATTTAAAACTTTCTTAACGAACGTTGTCCATAGTAGTTTTTCAGAGTTGTCAGTGAAATTACCGCTGATAAATCTATAGATGATATTTGTTAGTTTGGGAGTTTCATCATGACTTGCCATTTTGTGCCAGAATAGAATAGCACGTTTGTATATTTTGATGTAGAGGGGTTCCCTACCAAGTTCTCCATAAATCATATAGTTTGGCGCTGATTTTCGAAGACCGGCTGTCAATTTAAGAAATTTTAAATGAACCTTTTCAATTAGTTTTATGTTTTCAAATGCCCAGATTTCAGAGCAGTACAGTAGGATCGGAGCAATCAATCAAAGTGTCAAATGCTGATATTAAACAGTCCAACGGTAGATTAATTCGTCATGTAACATGACAGTGGATTTTATATTCTGATACATGTTCTTTACTAAGTTAGGAAATTTACCAGATATTCCACGGTTTAGCTCTTTATACCACAGACCAGCCCTCCACACAGTGTCGAACGCTTTTGTGAAAAATCAACAAAGACACAACAGAGTTTTCGTTTTGTTTGTTTTAAAATTTCCCTAATAGCATGTAGAGCATATACATTGTCACTTGTAGAGAAACCTCTTTTGAATCCTGCTTGAGCTGGAGTTAAAACATTGTTTACTTCTACAAACTTAGTGAGCCTCGCATTAAGTATACTTGCAAATAGTTTACCAAAACAACTGAGAATTGTTATTGGTCTATATGATCTAGGTGTTCGCCCTTTTTCTTATATATCGGTCTGATTGTATATACCCTTTGGCCAGTAGTCTGGTACAAATCCGGAACAAAGTATCACGTTAAAGAAATGGGTTAGGAGTGGTATTAAATGTGTGGACGCATCAATAAAATAATCATTTTCAACAAAATCTAGTCCAGTTGCTTATTTCTGTTAAGATTCTTAATTGCCGAAAGTTATAACCTTATTTAAAACATCATATTGTTGATCATCTACAACATCATCTGATATATCCTCATTAGATTGGGATTCATTAATGTCTTTATAGAACTCAAAGAATGTTTCAATATCAGGTGTATTATGAGATTTAGTGACATCCCTTTTACTCATTAGCTTCCAGTATTCTTTGGGCGAGTGTTTCATAAGGTCACGGAACTGTTTAGTTGTCTCATTTTGATATTGTCGCATACTTTTGTCCATACATTTTTATATGCTCTTGACGTTTGATGATAGTGGCAATGCTCAATGAATATTTTAATAACAGTAATGCGACTCCTCAAAACGGACTGTTTGACTCCGTATTGCAAGTACATCAAATCTTGATAAGGATTCATCAAGAAAAGGTCTTCAATGCTACACAGTAAGGGGAATAAATATACGCAGTTGGGCTGTATCAAAAAACAATTGTTAAATAGGCAATTGGTGTTATTGCTGCATGTTCGGGCTTTCTCTCAGGTCAGTCATGTTCTTTCATGGGCAAAAGGATTAAGTAAGCTTAGGTTCAACGCGTTGATGTCCCGTATGCTATTACGTTTGTAACAATTCACACAGCCAGTCCAACACGTTGATGTTTATATAGACTGATTTGTAACCAACATGCAACCACAACTTCCATGGGCGAACACGGTTCTAAAATACGGTGGGCAGTTACTGCCTTTGTGATGGAATAGTCATGTAGACAGAACCGTGTGGACATTGTCCCCCGACAGAGAGACTGTACGGGGCAGTCATTACTGAAAATGGTATCCCTTGCAAGTTATAAATGATTGATGTCCTGGTCAACCGGAATGTCACAGCCACTAATCAGTGAGAATGAAGGGTTCTGATCAGGTGGGAATATAGCTCTTAACGGATCAGACATTTGATGTTTGATTTAAACCTGAGGGTAATTTGGGCCAACTTATTTACTCGCGGCAGTGTTGGGCAAATATAGTCTACACTGAGTCTTAGAACACTGCCTCCCAACACATGCTTCTGACACAGACAGAATGTAGAACACACAGGATATCCACATACAAAGCCCAGGCTCGGACTTAAGTGACATGACTTGCCGAGCATTCGAGCTTATTAAATGTATTCACTCCGGAAAGATTATTACGTTTTGCTCGTAGTTCTCCTGGCCATAAGCTGGCTGGACAGTCATGGTATGATATATCCATATGGTCTGTACGTCAAATCACTATGCTGTGTTTTCGTGTGCTTTCGTTTTGCTTTCCACGTCACAGTGAATTCCTCAGCTGGAGAATCAGTTCGACCATTCCCGCTGTAGTATGTAATAATTATGTAAAAAGTAAGAATTCAGAGTTCGCACAGGCTTGAAAAAGCCTGAAATTTGGAAATTTCCCTTGAAAAGCCCCTAACTTCGTTTAAGCCTTGAAAGTTAGCAAAGTTACAGGAAACAAATACATAATCTGACCACGTTAGTCGCCTATTATGACAATCAAGGGTCAATAATGACCAATTGCATATCTGGCTATGTAGAATGGCAATAAGGAATGGACGAGTATCAATGCAAATGGTTCATACTATTGTATGGATAGGTTAACCACACCAATTCGGAGACACCATGTAGGATGCCATTTAAATCAAGTGCATAGTAGATCATTCACACAGCCCACATTGTGTGAAGGTTCCATGTTTTAATCCCAATGTAAGACCTGAAGAATCATGTCAATGTTTAAAAGTCTGTGGAGTTTTTGGTTCTAACGTGGAAGAAAGAAACCTTTGCCGCAAAACACCACAGGTTACATCAGACCATGGTGTCATCCTAATACAATATATCGAACACTTTCCTGTTGCCTTTAATATTACTCAATTCCGGAAAGCCACTGCATCAGTTATCTGGGTGATACAGTATCTACAGATCGAGTGGAGGTCGATGATTCATGCACACTGCGGCATCATGCCAAAAGGCCGTACCTGTTAGTTTCCAGCCTGGCGTTAAGCATAAGGGGGCGACTCACAACGAGTACATTCCGTTTGAGTGCTTATCCATGTTAACACCACGGAATGATATAATGTCTGAGGAGTTGATACTGCAGAAAGTTCAAGTGCTCGCAAACACATGTAAGTACAGAGAACCCCAGATTCATAAAAAACAAGAGGAATCATCTGATTCACAGAATGTCAGGATGCATACGACTGCACTCCATCCCTTCTGTATTTACATCATAGTTACTTTAACACAAGTTAGTAATGTTTCATGCTGCATTTCGCATTAAGTCTTCTCACAGCAGAAAATAAACTTTGACAAAAGACTGAATGCTTGACCACAGATCATAGTCATCAATGACGATGACACACAGTCCTCCACCTTCAACCTTTTGACTGATGTAGCAAGACAAATACAAATACCAATTCTATTTCAGATAGTTGAAAAAACAATGTGATATTTCAGAGCTGGTCTTGTTAAACTGAAAATAACAAAAGTAATGATTTAGATGTAGAAACGTACTGCACACACTTTAAGCTCGCAATTCGTCCACATTGCACTCAGTCCACCCAGCTGTTCAAAATGGGTACCTGGGAAGCGGATGTATTGACCTATACGGTCGCACGAAGCGCTAAGTAGATGCTTTGAATGTACAATTCCGTCAGGGTAATAATGTAACGCCAGAGAACAGCATCGTGTTGGATTCTAGGCGCAAACATTAGCATCATTATGTGCTTCTTACAACGTGCTCTCAGTTTCAGAATAGTTTCTTAATTATCTGTTTTCATCACTGTTGCCTGGACAGTGGTACCCATTAAGAATATGTTCATTATGTCAATGTACGTTAAGTAATCATTTCAAAGAGTAGAAACGAAATCTCTTGCTCTGGGTACACGAGTAGCGTAGTCACTTTTTTGTCCTAATTACAGAGGTGGAGAACGAATATAAATCTTTGTCTCGTTCACATTAATATAACAGAATACATGACATCACCTTGTGACTGTCACATGCCAACAATAAAGCCAAACATGATTTATGGTCGAGCCTGTATCGTCCAGCAAAGACTTGAAACAGTTCTTCTGAAATGTTGCTAGGTGTTACTACATTCAAGAGTAAAGTTAATTTTGTAAAGATGTGGGTTAACTTCAACTCGATTTATCTGCATATACCCTATCGGCGACATTTTCAACAGAGGGTCATTTTCCAAAGTGCCATTATCTAAAAATAAGCTTAATATCATATAAGAACGGTTAAAGCGTTCGCTCGTCACGCCGAAGACCAAGGATCGTCCCCCACATGGGTAAAATGTATGAAGCCCATTTCCGGTCTCCACCGCCGCGATATTGATGGAACATTGCTAAAAACGACGTAAAACTAAACTCACTCACTAATGTCTCACATGATTTAATGAGTCAGTGAGTCAAGGCCCCTTTAAACAACACCTGATTCTTTTTTTAAAACAGTCCATCCCATATGATGTAACAAGATGCAAATCAAACCACCATGTTTTAAACAACATAAAAAACTGCATTTAGTTATCTAAGGAACTCCTTCAAGCATTATAATCAGTTTTAAAAACAACAACGGAGTGATGAATTCCAACCTTGCTCATGGTTTAAAGGATGACATACATGAAAATAACGGTAAATCACATATGTATATTTGCAATTTGTAAATTTTTAAACGTTTGAAACTGTGTGTAACCTACTGTAGGAATGCCAGCGAGGTTCGGATTATGACATTGTTAATTACATCAAACTTGACATCACATGAAAAAAACAGTGTACAATTATAACCTATAAGAAAAGTGGTAGACAGTGACTGAATATTCTTTTGCATGGACGAGTATTTTCCTCTTTGAAAGTGTCTATATAAGTCCTTTCTCGGGTCGGGGAATATTTGTTTCTATAATCAAGACATTATGGATGTTAGACAGTAATCCTACTCTGTGCGGCTGGCAACATTCTCAAAAATACAAACTTCGTGAATGCCCCATAGCTTTATGTCAGTGTTCAATCATAGCTGAAGTATGCCACATGCCCATGCAGTGATCCTTTACTCTTCATGATATATTGTATTAATTGTATGTTGTATTGAAGATACGTTCATGGTCAAATTACTATATTTAATCTGTCATGCCAAGAATCGGTGTTTTCGATGTCTTTTGGAAGTAGGCACAGATGCACAGTTGTATATGACGCTAAAATTGGTCAGAATTGCGTTCTTTGTTGTGTCCCAGAAACCTATGATAGTGGGTTTAAATTCCGATTCGCTCAGATTATGTATTTGGGCTCGCCAGCATCATGTCCATGTTTCCCGGTTTCGTAAACGATTGAAACCTGCATTACTTGGATGTCATAACATATGAAACCAAAAACGGCTCACTCCGGACACAATACACATTACATTTTACTGTATATGTAGGTCCCCAGGATATAAAGGCCATTACTGACCAAGCATTCAGTAAGAGATAAAACGTCGCACATAAATAATTTATACCACACAGATTGTTTCTTGCCATGTATTGCACGTATATACGCTAAACCAGTTGGGTTTTGTCAGGCCGTTTCCAGCTAACTGGCGGCTGTCTGTAGATAATCGAGTTAGGACCATACAACGCCATGAGCATCGTTCTACGCAACTGGGATACGATGACAAGTGTGAACGAAGTCAACATGCCTGACCACCCGATCCCGTTAGTCGCGTTTTAAGACAAGCATCTGCTGTTGGAGAATAATTATGACGCACTTTATGGGCACGTGAAATGAAATCATTAATTTTCCTGCATTCATACTTTGTTTATGCTGTACAGTACATAATCCTTTCAGGGCGGTATGGTAGCCTAGTGGTTAAAGTGTTGTCTTTCATGCAATAAACGCTTTCATTTTTACTTGAACTGACTTGATAAATTTATATCATGGTATGAACATGTAGCAGGGCGTGGATTCATCCCACAGATGACATCCTTACCTTGTCAGCTTGCTGACCGGGTTAACCTCTTTGGTCATGTGGACAAGGCATCTGACTTCGGATCAGAAGGTCTGTGGTTCGAATCCAGCACGGGACTCGGAAATTTTATGGCCGCTACAAACAGAATTATTGCAACCGATTCCTGAAACTGCATCGAGCGTTAAACACAACTCAAGGTAAGGTCGCCGTTTTGTTTGAGCTTAGTTAAGAGCTTTTAATTCATACTGAACACATCAAATAGAAAAAATCCGTGAACAAACATAATCGCCTCAAGACAATAATTGTGTTAAGCGAATGACAAGATGATATGGGAATGGGTTTTGCTCTTTGAATGTCTCTTCAAAGTTCCCATTTAATTGCCACACAGAATAAATGTTCTGGAAACAAGCCTTTTGCCATCTTGTTATCCGACTTTTCAGAATGCACGTGCGCATCACGTTTTTTCCTGTACGTGATCACAACTTCCTCAGATGTTAAGTCTTCGTGGCTACTTTAAGCCAACTGAATCCTATATATCATTATGTGTGTGTTCAATGTTAACCTGAGTATGTCACATGCCCACACAGTCTTCATGTTCAGAGGCGTTGGGGTAGCCTAGTGGTTAAAGCGTTCGCTCATCACGCCGAAGACCCGGGTTTGATTCCCCACATGGATACTATGTGTAAAGTCAATTTCTGGTGTCCCCCGCCGTGATACTGCTGGAATATTGTTAAAACTCACTCACTCATAATCATTTCGACATTTTGTTTTGCCTTAGAGCTGTTAAAATGAAAGAAAGGTTAGGTGAAATGGATTTTAAGTGAACCTCGTCGATATAGCGACGTACATACAGGTGTTTGGTGCTTTGTATACGTCTGATCGAGTCCGGCTGAACTGTGCCAGCCCACGGAGAAAACATCCTGCAGTCAAGCATGGCTATGCGAGTCAGTATTTCATATCCGACTTCACCAGTCGCTATTGCCTACTCCTAACTACGTGGGTTGGGTCATGGATTCGTGTGCACCTCATCGGTAATCGAGATTAGGATAAAGGTCAAGGACACGATGTAGCTGTTCTTGGAAAACATTCAACGACCGTCGAAGTTAAACAGCAGGTGTTTCATTGTCTGTTGCTCGGTAACTCTTTCCACCAATATAACGACCAAAAGTAAACACATTAACCTGAATCTAGTGTTTGATACAACGTTCCATGCAACTGGGATATGATAGCATGCATCAACCAAATCAAAGAGCATCACCAGTTTTTCCATGTAGTCCACTCTTACAAATAGCAGGCTGCTGGGGTATCTTTTGTTTTCAAGAATCCCCAGGAGGAAGGCATTTGACATTTTCAAAATGAGGTGAGTAGTGTCGATAAAACTGCAGGTGATCTTATTTTAGATATACTAGTATTACCATTAGAATATACTTAACTGATGTGCCTAAGTACCACTTGGTATTTTCTCTGCGGGTACACGAACCACTGGTCTCTTTCTGGCATAGTTTCAATCCAGGAGTATTTTCGAGGGAAACCAAGTTCTATGCATATGGATAGTCAACTTCTTTATTGCAATGAGTGCGACGTTTCGGTGTAGGTACTAACACCGTTATCAAGCAAGCACCTACATGTTAGTACCTACACCGAAACGTCGCACTCACTGCAATAAAGAAGTTGACTAGCCATAGAACTTGGTTTAACTTCATCTTCACAACTTCTAAAATACCCCTCAAAGAAGCAGTAGTATCATGTAATATCATGTCTCATGTAATATCCATGTGTTTCAGTCAGGGGACTCCTGTCTGTGTCCAGGGTACTAATGATGGATTACACAGACAAACGAAGGCTTAAATGCGACCAAAACTTCAAATTTGATATTTCCAGTCATGCTTGGACTCAATAAGAGCAGGAAACGCTTTTCTCGTGTGTCATCGAGGGAGATATGTCTCCGGCACGATCGTGATGTCAAATAGGCAACTCCATTAAAACCTATTCCTTTCTTTATGTAGAACCTGTGATGGATGTGTGACCACATCTGACGTGCACGTACACTATAAAGATACTAAACCTGACACTACTAAAGCGTGTACTTATAATGATGTTTACCATGATCTTTAGGTGGTCTTTGCAGTACATGTCCATTTTAGTTCTCTTAGGGTCTGCGATGCACATCTATTTGAGGACTCTGCAAAAAGGAATCCATTTGGTGAATACAAGAAATAAACATATGTAATTATAGTTATGGATCGATGAACCTAAGTGACCACATCAGATGGTCACGCAGCTAAACGTACATATCATGTGCTATCGACACTCCTTTTATTAAAACAAGTAAACACTAGTGAGTACACTCCATGCAGAGGTCATAGAATCGAACAGCATGACAATCCATGTTGAGAACGATGTGTCATAGTTTATCAATTCCTCCAGATATCAAAGATGGACGTTTCTGGAAAGACTTAACCAGGCACTCCTTGGCGACACCTTGTAGAAGCATGTCCTTTCTTCCATTTAAGTTAAGCAGAAACAGATCCGATGCAGAAACACAACCTTTCAACAGCTGGAGAAGATAAATTTATGCTGCTTCCTCTACTTTCAAATTAAATTTCACATACTGAAATGTCAGACTGTATTTATGTTCCAATTGACTGGATAACAATATATCTTGAATTATAAACATCTTTATGAGGAGGGTGAAGAAGTCTGCAATGTGTTGAAAAGGTTTTGTAAAACGTAATTTGAAAAAAACAACAACTTTATTTTTTTTAATATAACACGGCGTTGTTTCAAGTATCGCTACTTCAGGAATATTAGGGTTAAACATCATTATGGCTGTTGATAAAGGATGCCTTTGGGCTTGCTCTATCACAGTGGCATCAGTCCGGATTAGTATCGGCAGCCATACACAAATGAGATGGTGTTGTTACAGGTTGACCTTTCTTACCTGTCACCATCTCAAGGGCGAGTAAACTGACCGAAATAACCCCTCTAATCCAATATCAGATATCTGATGAATTGTCATATATATATTCATACCTGACCATAACCCTCAATCCTCTCAACCACTTGCCTTCTTAATTAGTGGCTGTGGGACAGGGCTGTTGACCAGGACATCAATCATTTATAACTACAATATGATACTAATGCACTAATTGCTTTCACGGGCTATCTGTGAGACGAGGGACACTATTCACGCTGCTTTGTGTACACCACTTTATCAGTACAGGATCAACAATTATCCATTATATTTCCAAACAAATCTGCCAAGGCTATGACATCAAAATCGAGGATAATATTCTCACACTATATTTGAAGAAAATGTTGCGTTTATATTATAAGTGTACATGTTCTGTAAAACCGCTAAATTGTAGCACTAAGGATTTGGTCAAACAACCACCAACATTACCAAAACATTACTAGCCTGGCAATAATCGCAAGGTGTTGCATTCTTTCGGCCCAGAAAACAACTATATGCCTGTATGAAATACACAGGCACCAACAATACTTGTCTAGTTTGTTTGATATTCAGAAAACATCAAACACATGTGTATACATATGTCGATAACATATTTTCAGTTATAATAGAAAAGAATAATAATGTATTATTTCAAAGGGAAAATTGTTTTGTATCGCAGGCGTGACAATATAAAACAATTATTAATCCTATATATTTTCAACGTTTTGTTGGAGACGTATTACATTTGCATGTGCTCTATAACCCTTCACAATATGCAATCAAATAATGTTAAGACCTTTCTCACTTAGATCATAATGATTGAGGTACCTGACAAAATATCGCAAGCCTAAAGCATTCACTGTGAATCACAATAGGCTGTCGACAAGTGACGGGGCTCTCGTTTACTGAATATTTTTGATTTGCACACATCATTTAATGTGTGGTTTAGTATATTGTTTGGCTCTAATGTTCGGTTCTAAATTCGCGGTTTTGTAGGGTACTCTGTCACGAAACAGACCTAACCCGGACACGTAATCACCGTAGAAAACCCTGACCCTTGCCGTTTGATTGTTATGTTTGTTTAACGCCGCCGCACTCAGCAACACTCCAGCTATAAGGCGGCGATCTGAAAATAATTGAGCCTGGATTAGACAATCCAGTGACAAAAATCATGAGCAACTGGAATACGATGATATGTGGCAACCAAGTCAGCGAGCCTGACCCCCCGATCCCGCTAACCGCCTCTTACCCAACAAACATGGGTTGCTGGGGATTAAATATAACCCGGATCTCCGGGGCCCTTGCCATTTGCAATCAAAGGGGACTTTGTCATACTGACATTTACCTACCACATTTGAATCGCTGTTCAGGAAAGGTTTGAAATTGTGATTACGTTTCAGTTGACAAATCGGTTTGATATTATGATAATTTTAGGTTAACTTTGTAGCCTATTTATTGATTTTCGATGAAAGCAAAACGTTGAAATACGGCAGCGATGTCTAACGCTTCGTTTTGGGGAGTCGCATTGTAGTTGTGGAGAAAAAAATTCAATGAACATTGCCATTGACAAATATTTCAAGCTAAGGCATGTTTAATTTGGTAGTCTATTTATTGATTATCCGTTGAAATAGTCCAGGCCATTAATGTTCAAAGCACGGATTCTAAATCTGAAACTACGGATCAGTCCCAAAAAGTCCAATCCCTATAATACAAATCTAAATCACAATCTGCAACGTAAAGACCATTCAATTCGCTGCCCTATGTTGGGAGATTATTTTCTCCCAGTGCCAAGGAACTAAAGATTCTTCCGCCTTTGAACATACAATTGACTATCTGGCTCATCAAGCATTATGTAAACCGACCTTGCAAGATAGGGTCTCAGCAAGTGTTCGTGCATCCGACCGTTCTTGTGGGGAATCTATTACAACATTATCGCCACTTTTGTCATCTCGTCAGAGGAAAGGTCAGGCCTGAATGACAAATCGTTAGGGCCATTGATTCTTTAATCATATAAGTACCGATGTTCTTCCTGATTTAGCGATCACGTTATAAGTAGTCATTGCAGTGAAATGTCGGATGTGATTGGTGACATCCCTTCAAGCTTTATGAACTTTTCGAGACATTGTTGTTATTATAAGAACATTCTAGTCGGAAATATAGACACAAAATGGCTTAACCAGCCGAGTTGGACGCCTTTAAAGCACTAAATGTTGGATCGTTGTTGTCAGCTGTCGTGAAAATCGAAAAGACGTATGCAGGTCACGAGAAGACAGATCGTATATCACTCCTCAATCCTCTGGTGACGCCATGTCCATTAGATTTCCCTTCAGACTAATGAAATTTAGTTAAAACGCTTTAATGTGTTGAGAGAAAATTTGTTCCAGAGATATTAGGCTCGATGAACTGTCCTGGACAGTGGACATTTAACATGTTGCAGATCTCCATTTATCATTTCACATGTGGTATAAATGTGTTTCATTTCTTAACTTCCCTAAGAACCCGTAAATCTTGGTTAGAAATGATCTCAACTACTTCATACTTATCTTAAGAGACGATTAACAAGATCAGTAGCCAGGCTTGGTGACTTGGTTGATTCATTTTATCGAATTTCTACTGTGATGGTCATTGTGTCAACCAAATGCTAGTCTAGCACTAATCAATGTATGATGTCGTTGCATACTGCATGAATCTTGTTCGATGGGTTTTCCAAAATGAACATACACCTTAAAAGACCTTCTTCAAACAACTAGAGGCAAATGTGCTTTGTTGGGGAACCTTTTTCGCAAACTTTGCATTTAGTTTCCTCATATGGAACAAAGTGTTTTTGAAATTCTTCGAAGGGCCTTTCCTTCCTTACACTTTAACCTACTCACTCACTCACCCATTCATACAGGTGGGCAGCCGTGAAGAGCCACCTCCTCGTGGTGGGTGCTGGGTAACGCTAAGAGCTCTTCAACCACCCCCCCCACCCCCCCCTGGTGGTTCAGGGCACTGGTTCCAGGAACAGCATTCCTTTGCCCAACACACTACTTCGCCCCTTACTTCACCTACACGGGTCGTTGAATGGGCCCGGTTCAATCAATCGGATGGTCATGCCGCACCCTGAGCACTAAAACTTTATTGCTCTGTCATTATTTTTCTTGGTTTTGTGATACATGATTGAACTATTTTGTTATAAGTATATGTTACAGGGAATGTGTGACACCAGGGATTTCACGTAATCCCTGAAAGATTCAGTGATTTCGCGAAATCACTGTGACCCCAAGGATTTCATGTATTCCCTAAAATTTCCAGGGATTTCATGAAATTACTGATTTTAGTGGTGTTCCATTACAGACATTCCCTGTTAGGATATCAGTGAATGTGGGAAGTTAATGTTTGTAGCTTAAAACTTTACTGTTGAGTCTCATTTCATCCCTTAGTTCTTTGGAAATTTACCGATGACACTTTTGGCTAATTACTACCTTGAGTCGGGGTACCAAGTTAATTTTCTCACGGCTTTACTGTTTAGTCTCATTTCATCCCTTAGGTCTTAGTAGTTGAAAACTTTGACTATTTACTGATGACACTAAGTGAAGCTAAGAGAGGGAAATTACCGGGTTTCGATAATATTCCAGTTGATGTTTTGACAAATGACATCTGTATAGATTATCTTCATAAACTGTTTTCTACATGGTCATGTACCCTCCAACGGGGCCAAGGCGATCATTACCCCTACCCCTAAGTCTGGAGCTGACAACCTGAGAGACCCAATGTCTTTTCGCAGCATCACACTAGTGCATCTTATTGTTATGATTAATAATTTAATCAATATTCCTTTTGTATTTTCAAAAGTTACAGACTTTGTTTTTAGCGATTTTGTTTATAAATGGAAACATGACCTTTTACAAATTGGTAGTTTAACTGGTAGGGGAGGTAATAAGTTACACACGTACTCTACTTAAAGGTTGATTTTTGCAGTTATTTTTTATTTATTGAGCAATAGCTCTGTTTAGATGTGCGGTAGTGCCGCTTAGAATCGAAACTAAAGATTTTATTGAAGATGAGTGTCATGTTTTATTGCATTGTCCTTTGTATTCTGTTGAGCGATTGCAACATTTATCTAAATGTACAAGTCTTTTAGATGTTTTTTTAAAATCTGGGTATGTTGAAAAGTTAGTTTTCTTCTAGCTTGTCCAGGTGTATCGTTTTTATCTGCCAAAACCTGCCTTAATAATCTTAAAAAGCGTACTGCAAATTTGTATGTATCTTCTTAATGTAACTTGTACCCTTCATAATTGCATTTTTAATATTCATATATTATACTTTGTATATTGTGGCACAAGTGTCTCTCACAATTCCGTACGGAATGGCTCAACATTTTACTGTAATATAGCATTTAAAAAATTAGCGAGGTTTTTCAAACATTTTGTTTTCTTTATTGAAAATAGACGTTTAGGTTTAAACAGACTAGACCATTCATAGAAATAACTTGGAATATACATCATCCCGCTGTTGAAGAAGAGCTTTGGGACATGGGTTTGGGAAGGAAAAGATATGTTTCAAACCATATATTTCATGTTTGTCCTCAGCGTCTTCTTTCTACGAATGATGTGACAATGGACAAAGAACTGTTTCGCCACACAGCTGTGATTTTCGAGTCGAATTATGGTGGTCAGGGTTTCCAGAAATGTAACTGTTGTCCTAACCAGTGTAAATCAATATCGAATGGAAGAGAGATAACTAAATTTGTTTTTCTTGTCGTCTTGTCGTCTGGTACTCCATACTATGATCCGATACCCGTGCTTAAAACAGTTGAGGTGTTCGGTAAGATAAATACGTTGTTCACTGTTCCCTCGGGGCCCATGGGTTGATGTACCCTCGATGTTTCTTTATGTTCCCCTCGCCCTTCATCAGCCCATGTCCCCCTCGAGACCAGGGAACAACTTATAACGGTTAGAGATGACTTGAAAAGCGAGTAAGCATAAAGTTTAGAGTTTGAGTTCATTGAAGTGTGCCAGGTTTTGATTGCAAAGTCTCTCACTCTCTGTTTGAATTCTGATAGAAAGGCATCGTTATGTCCGACATTCTGACACATCCATACATATCCAAATCCATATTGGAAAAGTACGTTTTTAAGTTGGTAACCCATGAAGTTCTGCCGACATCATCGAGTTTTTGTAACATCTTGTAAGTCTGTTTAAGGAGTCTTCCGTTGTCCATATGCAAGATTTTTGTCCAGTTTTTGATAACTTTAAAAAACACAATTAGTATATATCCTATATCTTCCGCAATTCCCTAGAACGGCATCATTACTGGCTGAGGATGGTAAATACAAAAACCTCTTGAAATATTTAGTTTGAACTTTGTCCCATAAATCGATGTTGCTGAATCCCCAAATTTCTGCGCCGTACGTAAGAATATGCACGATCATACTGTCAAAGAGTTTAGCTGCTGTTGAGATAGGTAGACCGCCGGTTCAGTTATGTAGTGTATAAATGAGTAGACATGCCTTTTCTACTTGGCTTGATAATACTTGTAACGTTTTAGTCCATATAAGTTTAGGTGTGAAGAAGAGTCCAAGATATTTGTAGCTTGAAACAGTCTGTATTTGCTGGTCATTGAAATGCCACTTTTCGTAACTCCTAAGTATTCCTCCCTTTCTGAAAACAGCAATCTTTGATTTTTCCAAATTTAGGCTCAATCCCCACTTATCACAGAACCTACTTACACAGTGGATTTGTTGCTGTAATCTCCCGACTGAGTCTGCAGAATTAGCGATGTCATCAGCCTTTAATAACGAGCAAATGTTAGATGCTTCTTCTGTGATAAATATCCCTCTGCACTGATGATGGTTAAGTTCTGTAATCAGCTCATTAACATAAAACGAGAACAATAACGGGCTCACCATACATCCTTTGCGGGTGCCGACGGAACATGAGAAAAAGTCGGCGAGACCATTTTTTGTATGAATACATTATGTTAACTTGGAGTACATGTCGCGTAAAACTGATAGAACGGGTCCATGGATATTATATTGAATGAGTCTGTGCCACAGATGTGAATGTTGGATGCTGTCGAACGCCTTTGAAAAATCTATAAAAAAGCAATACAATCTTCCTCCAGACGACTTGGATAAATACTTGCTGATCATTCCTGTAACGTAAAGATATTGTCAATAGTAGAATATGTCTTTCGAAATCCAGCTTGATTTTCAAATATTCTGTCTTCGTCCTCTGACCAAGCTTGGAGTCTGTTATTGAGAATTTTAGTGAACACTTTTCCTGTGATAGGAATTAAAGATATCCCACGATAATTGTTAACGTTATTTGGTGAACCTTTCTTGTACAGAGGGCAAATAACACACCAGCTTTTGGGGAAATAACCTTTCAACAGTGATTGATTAAACAATTCCACTAATATGGGAACAATAATTGAAATCGAATTCTGTAATATTTCAGGTGTAATGCAATCAGTTCCTGGAGATTTGTTGTGATTGAGATCTCTGATTGTCTTTGTCACCTCTTCTAAGGTAACTGAATAATCCGTCTATGCAGCTGTCACAATGTGTATCATGTACGGAAATATCTTTGTCTACTTCATTCTGCATAGTCGTTGGCAATGTCGCTGTGTTCAGCAATGTTTCGAAATAATCCTTCTATTCTGTTGCTCTTATTGTATTTGTAGTATTTTTCCTCTTTTGTGATTTTATTTGCTTTCATAATAAGTTTATGTCATGTTTCACCGATTCCACTTTCTCACGCAATGATTTCTGATAACTTTCTTTCTTCTTATTAAAGTTTGTCTTTAAATGAGCACTCAACCATTTGCAATTTCTCAAACTGATTTCTGTACTGTTAGTTCTGAATACATCAAATGCTACATATTTCTCTGTCTTAAACGCTTGTAGCTCATCCTCTCACCACGGCGGCTGAGTCGCCTGTCGCGTGACCCGTGTCGTCTGATCATTTGCTCTTGTCATGTTAGCATGTTATAATGTAACAGTATTTATGGAGAAGATACAATTGAGTGAAAATGTGTTGTGAAAAAATATTTCTCGATTAAGTCTTTTTCAGGATTTCACTGGACTGCCGTGATGAATAAATTTACAGTATTTATTTAAACTTATACATCTTGCAGATCTCCATTGAGATATAATAGTCAGTGTACTGTACATGGTGCAACATTTTCTATCACACGGATGTTACATTAAAAGATGGTTTCCTTTCTGGCACGTGTGGGTGAACATGATAACGATTAAACTTTCTGTCACGTGACTATGGATATCCATCCTTGTATCGCAGTTTCCTTTCTGTCCTCCGTGTACTGAGGTATCAGGGTGTTACCACAGTAGCCCATATTTAATCTATATGGGTTTTTTTAAAGTGGTGCCAGAGCTCCCCTTGTTGTTGAAACCAAGATAAAACAGCTATTTCACGTATGTCATGTTTGTGTGTGTTCGTGTATGCGTGCGTGTATGTGTGCTAATATAACAAAATGTTTCACACATTTTCTGTCACATTCATGTTAATATCACAAATGGAACCACAGCATTCCGTATGCACATGGGAATAGAATCGCAACACCCCATATTCTTTATAGTATCAATATGTCACCATTACCCATAGCACAAAACTTATCCAAACCTACATTTAACTTACCATATAGATAAAATAAAACCTCAGGGAACATTTAAGGGCAAATCTGAACGCAAAATCAACGAATCACTGTAGTTTGTACAGAGATGAAAACGTGGCAAAAATGACGTGCAGTTGTCAAGAAATCACATAGGTAACAATAGCCGAGAGCAATAATGCCAATATCTAGTGTTACTCCCGCCAACTGCAATAACATCGCTATCCCTTCTCCTCATTGACTTTATTAACGTTAACTCACTGAATTTGACTTCGAGGTATTGGGTTCTATTCTACATCCAGGGCTTGTTCCAATACACCTCTCAGTGTACGATGTGGCTTAGCACAGTGTTTCTGCTGCGCCCAACATGAGCTCAGCAATCAGTCAATCGACTTTCCTCCTGCCAGTGGATCCTTCTCCATGACGACAAATTCCAAGCTTGTCTTGTTGCTTTGTACTCTGGGGATATTAAAGTCGTCCAGCTCTTTCCCCGGCTGATTTCAGACGATTTTAGACCGTTCTGTTCAACGACGACGTTGAAGGCACTGTGTTTTGAGCTCGCAACATGACACAAATGTTATTATGTCTTGTGATTTTACCCTTCAAATCATTAGTTCACTGATTTTGTTCTGACCAATCGGCTGAAAATCGATGCAATAGCCCTCAATGACATGCAAGCATTCCGCATACCAATTTGGCATGTTTGATCGGTTGTCAGTTGAGGAGGCCCCATATTTTCTTATCAACAACGCAATCAATTGATTTTCCAAGTTATCGAGTTGTAAGAAGAGTTTGCTGATATTGAAATTTACCACACGACGGGTACACGAATTGCAGATGATGCTAGCCCTTGATCGTAGCACGTACATATCTGAAATCATTGGGTGTGTGTGTTTTTTTGCGCCCAAAGGAGCAACGTAATCATACAAACATAATTGTGACATGAATATAAACGGTTATAGGGAAGTTAAAAAGTTTGGTTGTTTCGATATTTTTGTCCATGTATACTCAACGAAAGCATTTCAAAGAAACGTGTGAGTAAAATATTAGAAAGGGTAATTTCTTCATATACTTACAACATAAACATGACAATTCCATTTTATTGAAAGAAATTTAAGAGACATAACAGAATGTGTGAATATAGTGCTGAAGAGATATCAGTTAACTGAAATTGTCTGAAAAGAATACAGTCTGTGTTAGAAGCTTTTTTTTTAATTCCATAGAAAAAAAAGAAGAAATATTTAGCGGCCATCTTGGAAATGGCCTTCAAAATCATATTTAGCTAGGTGGTCAAATGACCATCACAATAATTCATACAGTTGAGACAGCAGGCTTGCTGAAAACCATATTGGTTATTAGTCCCTCTGTTCGGTAGTTAGATCTGCTCTGGCTCATGGACTGTCCCATCACTTGCATCTTTCGACAAGAATGGGTTAATGGTGATCACTTGGCTATGCATACATTTGTTTATAGAGATTGAGAAATGGATGGTATTGATGCAAATGCTACTCTAGGGACAGGTTAGATCGCATCATTACTGAGATATTATGTAGGCTGTCGTAGTTGAGTGCTCTCTGAGACATTCACAACAGATATATTGAGTGAAGGTTCAGTGGTCTGATTCCCAGTGTCTGCCCAGGAGAACCATACCCTGTTCAAGTAAGATTTTAACTGTAAACGGGTTATATTTCAGTTTTATCGGTATCCAAAGACACACTTAATGTAGAAGCAGAAAATGTTGGCAAAACTACCACGAATTAGTTAAGCATCCGATTTCAACCTAATAAAATTCCGGCGGTAGATGGGTGAATCCCGTGACCAGGTCATACCTAATGATGCTCACAGATTGTACTGGTGCTAAGCATTTTAGGGATAAAACAGTGACTTCACTTATGATAAACCAAAGAATGGAATAGAGGGCGAATTATGTTTTCAGTTAATGTGTTTTATTTTTGTTAATGGAAGATGACTGAAATTATTGCCTAAATCATGATTTTATGTCTAATCACAGCAAAGTAGAGGAATGAAAATGGCTTGAAAGATGTATACAAACGTTATATTCAGCTTGTATGTGGTAATGCAATGACAACGTTCTTGTTCTGATTCTTGCGTTACTCTGTTTTCGGAGGGGCAGCCTAGTGGTAAAAACGTTCGTCCGCTTCTCACGCCATCGACGCGGGTTCTATTCCCCACACGGGTACAGTGTGAGAAGCCCATTTCTGGTGTCCCAACAACAGCGGCATAAAACTAAATGCATTCACTATATTTAGATTTTGGTTTTTAGTTGGCCCTTAAGAAGCATCTTCGTTTGTTCTCATTTCTACTTCATCTCCTTGTTCTACTATTTCGTCAGACTCTTTCATCTTTGTCTTCTTTGTTTTTGTGATCTATTGCCTATTTTTATATTGTGCTGTCCCCTAAAGTTAAAATGTTTTAGATTTAATTACTAGTTTTACATGTATATCTGTGATATTCTAGTTGTTTTACTGTCCTTCGTCCGCAGGTTTTTATAATATCTGCATATATATTCTCTTTAAATGTCAAATGTTCTCGTCATGATATGGCTGAAATATTGCCGATGTGACGTTAAATATTAACTCACTCACTCACTCACTCTTTGTTTTTGTACTTCTTTCTTTCTCTTTTCAGTGTTTCATCTTCTAAAAGTAATATTATATTGATCACATAAGCATTACAGTAATCACTCGAGAAGGAGTCAGTACTGAAGCTATTATATATCAAAGTACGAGTAAGAAGGTGCTTCTGTGTGTACATGTGTTTTCCCCGAATTTGAGAAATAGCCATTGCGTGACTCGTCTACATCTCAGTACGACTCTCTTTAATGTGCTCATCTACTGCATGGCGGTGGTATACACAGAGGTTTAAGCCACGGTCACCTATAGTTCAGCTTCTTCAACCTTAGCATCATCGCAGAAGCAAACTTCACTGCCTTGTCTGATGAAAAAAAGTCTCTGATTAACTGGGAAATTAAATGTGTCTCCTGTTATTTGTTTCCAGATATGACCTCATACCAAAACCCCTCCCTACCAAGTCAGTTTTTCACTATCACACATTAGGCTGTAATTTACTGTTAAAGGAACATCAACAAAATTTACGAGGACATTGCATGTTAAATCATTTCTATAAGGAGCAATGGTTTGTAGGAACTGGGTTATTTTCTTCTAAAATTAGTTCTGGAAATCGCAGTGGAAGAAATTATATCGGTGTTGTTTTCGTTTTTTGTATTCCATTAGTATATATCAGGGCTAAGTTTTATAGACGATTTGAAATGACATATATTGGAATATACATGGCAATGTATATATTGCATACCATTTTAATCAAATTGAATGATTGACCAACGTGTGTATTCTCCATTTGGTACGCCAACATTAACAGCAATTTAGTCTAACAATTCACTTAAGAACATAAAGTTTCTCTAATTTCAATAACAGGCGAAATTAACTCGTCATAAAAGAACAAATGCCAGAGGCTTCATGAGCCTTACGAACATAACTAACGCTTACGCTGCCATGATAATTCTCCCGGGCAGTTAAAAAAATGTGCTGCGGAGTATTCCCCTTCAATGCCTTCAATCACCCGAATGATACCTAACTGTAGCCAGGGAGCACCGATCATTGTTATCCCATGTTCTCTTGACACAAGGCTGAGCAGTAAGAGGCAATACTGATTGAAATAGACACCTATGTCTGGAATAATGAAACAGTATCTTGGGCGTTAATTACATTTGTCCCATGAACTTACAGCTATAGTCACTACTGAAGTACTCAACGGATTCACTTTCAAAAACGGAAATAGCGAAAAAGCTTCTTTTGTATTTTTCATGAAGTATCGCGAAAAAAGGACACCGATAAACTTGTGTCGTGGTATTTTTCAACAACGATAATTATGTCGTAAGTAAAGGAAGCATATCTTGAGGCCCCTTACAAAAGGTCTTCTTGTCCTTTTTCTCATTATTTCTATAAAAATAATGCAGCACAAATGTGGCTGCTCCACATGTGTAGTTAGCAGTTTACAATGTCAACAGCGTTAGCCAGTTTAGAATCATTCTACCATGGCTACGTGAAAAGCTCGAATTTGATTGGTCAAGCCATAAAATCAGACGGTTTCAATTTGGATTGAAAATGCGTCTGATTTCACGGCGCTTCACTGCGCACGTATACAACTCTGCCGCACTACTTCTGCTTGGCCACCAACATGACTAATATCAACACAACAGACGTGATGGAAATGCTGAAGAGACAATTATGCGATTTCTCCTCCACAATTATTAGGGGACCTCACTATCATATTTATTACCTTCTATTATAAAAATATATTCAAACTCAATTACAATACACAGCCCCAAACATAAACAAACAATATCTAACATATAAATCAGAAAACCTTGTAAAAATACACCCCTATTTATGCCTATTTGTGCGGCAAAACTTTCGTAATCATTTACCTACCTGGTAAATGGTATATTTGTTTCCGTTTAGAATGGGAAATTCGCAAGATAACGGTCAGGCGAAACACAAAATTTGCCACTCATACTCCATCATGTCCCGTTGCATTATTCAAAATGTCAAAAACTGAACCATGAGAATTCAGTTCTCTGCCACCTTCCCCGAAGGCTGTCACTGCAATGTTCGTACACTTTGAAAAGCTTGGCCACAATCCAGCCCCAAATGATGAGAACAATGTTCCAAGGAATCCCAAGTTAGTCGCATGTATACAAAGCAGCGCTGTCACTCTTCCTCGCATGCCAGGGTGGAGGCACGTACCTGAAATCATGATCGACACTCGCCAGTCAGAACAATCAAGTCTTTGATGAGTTACAGGTCATAGGTCGATCAGAAAAGGATCTATTCTTCGATTCTGCAGGGTTCAGGTTTGACAGTCAGTCAAGTATTTTCCACTGTCACTTCGAATTTCAACCTTTCGCAAAATGTAAACACTGGCTCGTCCGCCATTTCAACCTGTTGCGTAACTGTCTACTTCCAAGAAAATAAGTAGGTCAGACGATTCCATAATAGTGTGGCCAGGGGGGTACAGTAACATGGGACACAAAACAATAGGCTGGTTTCGGTCTTGTGGAGTTATGATTATAAAAACCAAGCTCTTAGGTGTTACATTATTGCATTGAATAAACAATAGTTTGTTTTCTTTGTAAAGAATATTTTTTATGTTGCAATGTTAAAATAAATACGAACGGAACCTACCACTCCTTTATCAGACGAGTTCAATTCGCCTCTCATCCCATGCCGGATTACGCAGTGTCTTCCGCAGGACGAGGAAGTTCGATTTTAAATCGGTTATGGTAGAATGGAGATAAACATACTGTGTTTGGAAATTAGATGAATGTTAGACCGAATTGATAGTCTCTAAATTAATTACGCGTTCGGCTTCAAATGAAAGTTAGACACTATCAATTCGTTCTAGCATTCATCTAATTTCCAAACACAGTATGTTTATTTCCTAATTCCTCTCAGCGTGAATAGTAAAATGAGAGTTGCACAATATTATGGAAAAGTCAACACAGAACACATTTTAACAAAGAGAATGTATATAAACTCAATCTATCGGGGAGGTTAAGAACATTTAAAGAGTTGAACAAGAAATAAGAGTTAGATAGAGTTGCAACTTCATCTTATTTTTATCATTTCCCAAACAAAAAGGATCAGAAATGTGAATGAATCAACCGCCATGAAATATATAAGACAGGCATCAGAGCTTGTGTGGTCAGTATGTGATGTCCTAAATCCTTCAGTTAGGATTCCATATGAGTCGTCTAATTTTGTTTCCTCAGTATTTTACATTGATTGTTACACGATAAGTGACGTATTTTACTTACTTTACCGAAATACATCTTTGAGGGAAGAAAATAATAATATATTACTGATTTCCTTTGTATTCTTTTAAAATGTTTCACCACACATTGAATAGTTGACTTTATAGTTCTTTGATAAATTCTTTGCTGAATTCCTAGTTAAAACCTCACTTCATGGTGACGGAAATCGTGTTCACCTTCATACGAAACCGTTGCCCCGTGCTAGCGAGTGTTGTTTGCTGACAAGCTTACAAGGTAAACTTAATGCGGAATTAACAGTGACATATTTACCAACATCGACATCAGCAGTTAATCTTTGCGTAAACGATTATATTTGTGATGTATTCATTATTTACCACGTTTTGTGTATTTTTAAGAGAAGTATTTTGCACATGACAATTTTAACATAGCAGGCAATAGATAGTAGATTGATAAATTATTCGAATTCGAACAGTAAGAATTGCCCATATTTGTCCCAGGAAGTGTAAGGTTTCTTGATTATCTGTTTTCACCATTGATGCCTGAACAGTGACACTCATTAAGAATAACTGCATTGTATCACTAATCATATCTAAGATTAGAAACGACATCTCTTGCTTTGACCAATACATGCACATGGGTAACGTTGTCATCATTCTGTCGTGGTCACAGAGGTGGAAAAGAAAGATAAGATATTGTCTCGTTGACACTAATATAACAGAATACATGACATCACCTTGCCACTGTCACATGTCAACAAAATATCTGAACCTGAGGTATGTTCGAGCCTGTATCTTCAACAAAGACGTCAAACAGTTCCTTCTTAAATGTTTCTAGGTGTTATTATATTGAAGATTAATGCTTTTCAAAGTCTCTTTGTAGAGATATGCCTTAACCGTAACATGATAAACCTGCAAATACCTTATCAGCGACATTTTCAACACAGGGTTAAGGTTGACTCATTTGCCAAAGTGCCAAGATACATTATCTTCATTAGCTAAAAACAAGCTAATATCTTCATTAGCTAAAAACAAGCTAATATCATATCATAAAGATTTTTGTTTCACAGGGCGGTGGGGTAGCCTAATGGTTAAAGCGTCCGCTCGTCACGCCGAGGATCCGGGTTCGATTCCCCACACGATGTAAAATGTGTGAAGCCCATTTCCCGTGTCCGCCGCCGTGATATTAATGGAATATTGATTAAAGCAGCGTACAACTAAACTCACTCACTCGACCACCATATAAAAACTACCTTTAGTTGTTTTTAGTTATTCAAGCAGTATACTCATTCTTAAAAACAACAACACCGGAGTGATGCCAACCAAAGTGCCCAGGGTCTAAAAGATTGACGTATATGAAAGTAACGGTTGAACACATGTGTAAATCTGCAATATGTAAATATTTTCTAAAAGTTTCAAACCCTGTGTAAAGCCATTCTCTTCCCACAGAGGTTACTCCTGTCATATCTTCCTACATAACCTCTGTTCTAATACGGCCCTTTCATGGTGTGAGCGTTCAAGACTCGTGATTGGAGGCAATCATATTTAGTTGTGCAATCAGCGACGTTGTTTCAAAAGTGATCATTCGCAAGGCCTCGGTAATTTCCGTATGCTTCGAGAAAACTAAACAGAACTCAGTCATGTTATGGCGGATCAGTGGCGTCTCCATCGCCCTCGTTGACAACGGACAAGCTAGCCATTAAACGTCTTGTGTGTAACATCAACACAAGTCCCCGACAGATGGGGGATATTTTTGGCCCCACATTTGCTTGTGTTAGTCAAGTTGAATCTAAGTCGATGTGACACCTGTTCTGATTGGATAGAAAGAAGGGAGATAATTCGTTTTGCAATCTTTTGCCGCTAGGGGATTTTACGAGAACCGGGAAATATGGCCGTATTAGAACAGAGGTTCGTAGGAAGATATGACAAGTAACCTCTGTGGGAAGAGAATGGTGTAAAGCAAGATGAATACAATTACTGTACACGTGGTTTAATAATATAACTGTACACGTGGTTTTGTCTGCTGTTAAATGCAGCACTCATCGATATATATTGCAGTTGTGCGATTTCAGTCTGTAAACAGTTGCGTTTCTAGCAGACGGCCATCAGGTTGACATCGGGACTACCGATCCATGCAATTTATTCTCATGCATTAACTACGTCACTAGATCTCCACAGGCCGAACCTGGACTAAAGGACAAGGCCACATTAAACAAGATGTGCTAACCACTAATTAGCAGGATGTAACGGTTTATCAAAGCACGGTGCTTACATACATCACTGTCCACAAAATTTGGAACATCCCT
Organism: Haliotis rubra; assembly: GCF_003918875.1. Lineage (NCBI taxonomy): Eukaryota > Metazoa > Mollusca > Gastropoda > Lepetellida > Haliotidae > Haliotis > Haliotis rubra. The sequence goes on from NW_025765325.1 coordinate 1,575,819, forward strand.
TTATTGAGAATCACATCTAAGGAATAATTCACGTTATAGCTTTCTGAACAATTTCATCACCCCCAGGATATAAATGACATTGGCCTACATCGTCTGTAACACTGGCCCGAATAGAAATCTAATGCACAGTGGGTCACTAGAGGGTTGAGTAGTGAAATAAGATCCGTCTTCGTCTTGGCTACAGCTGATAGACACTTTCCAACACTGAATGCTTACTCAGTGAGCTAATCCAATATGCGTGTCAAATCGTTAATACTATACCCTAGGCATAGATAAAATTTCCGCATTTCCAATATGTGCTGACATAACCATTTTTGCTCACAAAAATATAATGGTAGCTGATCAGAACGTTCCCACAATAGCCGGTGTTTCGATTAGTTTGAAAGGACTGATGTCACAAATAACATATAGACATTTCAGCGACATTGATCAGTTATGGAACGTGATATGAACAGTAATGCATTACCCCCGCGCAGTTAAATCAGAGGATAGGACATCGGCACAGGCGATCAATGGTGCAAACGATTTGTTATTCTAAGCTGACCGCTCCTCTGACGAAAAGACACGATGGTCAATAAGAATTTGATCAAAAGAGATAATTTATAAAATTTCCGAGATGCAAGAACATTCGATGATACCTATATATCTTGTAAGTACAGTTAACATAATTATACATGGGCCAGATAGTCAAATATCATGGTGAAATTCGGAAAGCAACCCTATTCCTTGGCGTTTGGGGTTCAGATCGGGCGACAGCATCTCCTGATGAACCGGGGCGGTGGGGTAGCCTAGTGGTTAAGGCGTTGGCTCGTCACGCCGAAGACCCGGGTTCGATTCCCCACATGGGCACAATGTGTTAAGCCCATTTCTGGTGTTCCCCCGCCGTGATATTGCTGGAATATTGCTAAAAGCGGCGTAAAACTAAACTCAGTCAGTCAGTCCTGATGAACCTGCTTCCTTTGATACACTGAAAAAATGGTTCAAACTGTTTTGACTTTCTTAAATAAGTAAGTCCATACAAGGTTGAAACACGGAACGCATCTTCAGTTCCTTGGAACAGGTGTGAAATAGCGTCTTGTGTGCACCCGATAGTTAAACTGTTTCCCAAATGGTCTGCATGCTCTTAACTTTACTGATTAAATGGACAGAAGAAGCACGCCACACTTCCTTTCGTCGATATTTGCTTTAGCACCTTAGGTGTCACAATTATCATTGTCGTGTAATACCATTCAGCATTACTTCAAACGACAATGATAATCCTATCAAACATATTGAACTTTTTGTTATTGATACGTAGTTTCAGCTTTATCCCCCGTACTTTGATGTCACTGTCCTGATCCATTTCAAGGGATAATGAATAAACAGACTATCAAATTAAACAAGCCTTAGCGTCACATATTTGTCGGACAGACAGACCGTTTATTCTCAAAAGATCCCACCAACAGTGGTACATGAGAAAAGTACAATATACATTCACATATGATAATATAATCAATCAAGATGACAGCAATATAAGGTAAATATAGAATAGAATAGAATAATACTTTAATGCTTTTTCAGGAATTTGTGTTACATCAGTAGAGCTACTGACACATTAGAGAGATACCAAACATATTTACATAAATTCTTTGATTTAGGTATCTTCACATTTGTTCAACGGAGATATGGTACGTGGAATAAAGGATGTACGGTCTCTCTTAGTTTTCACAATTGGAACCTTGTAGCGGCGCCTGAAGGGAGGAGGTTGTACTCCGAATTCAAGTAGTGAGTACGGTCAGATATGACTTTAACAGCTTGATTCACGATTTGCCGCTCATATATTGATGATAAACATTCAAATCTGACACCAACGATTTTACTTGCAGTGTTAACAATTTTGTCTATTTTAGATTTGAGATGAACTGATTTGAGATTTGAGAGTATATATATATAATTTTTCAATGACAAATAAGTTCACATGATTCTCGTGCAGCTGCAACTAATCTAAAGATGATGTTGATGAATTTAGACATGTTTTTCACATTTTTACTCTGGTGTCAGATAAACATTTTTTTAGCTTGAACATATTAGGCCATTCGTAGAGGTCTTTAAATTTACGTATGTGTATGGACCGCGGCTGGAGAAGGGCTTCACACCTGAACAGGTAGTGGAACTCATCACAAACCGGCGGGGAACTACATAGATGGCACAAACGTTCCACTCTTGGGGTAGCAGACCAGCGTCCGGTTTAAACTGGTAAGTTGTGATTTGTTGTTCTAAATTTCAAGATTGGATAAAAGACGTTTGAAGATAGATACAGGTATTTTTCAAAATTTATATTTTCTTTGAACATTTTACAGTACACACCTTTCGGGCTTTCAGTAATGGAACTATGCCAGTTCTGCAGGAACCGGTCTTTCAATGTTTCTTCAACTTTTGAAGCTAACCACGATGAAGAACACATAAACGGCTTGTCAAATATTTCACCTAATCCACAGTTATTTAATATCTTCTTAACGAACGTTGTCCATAGTAGTTTTTCAGAGTTGTCAGTGAAATTACCGATGATAAATCTATAGATGATATTTGTTAGTTTGGGAGTTTCATCCTGACTTGCCATTTTGTGCCAGAATAGAATAGCACGTTTGTATATTTTGATGTAGAGGGGTTCCCTACCAAGTTCTACATAAACCATATAGTTTGGTGTTGAATTTCGAAGACCTGCTGCAATGAACGTTTTCAATTAGTTTTATGTTTTCAAATGCCCAGATTTCAGAGCAGTACAGTACAATCAAAGTTTCAACTGCTGATATTAAACAGTCCAACGGGAGATTAATTCGTCGTGGTTTTTTTTAATAATAAGGACATAGCTTTTGTTACATTTCCTGCTGAGACTTAAATGGCTTCTTCAAATCTCCCGTTTCTGTGTAACTTTATTCCAAGGTAGGTATAAGTATTAATTTCCGAACGTGAATCTATATTTTAGTTTACTGTTTTTTAGCAGGCCCGCTTCCAAAGACTATTATTTTGGTTTTGGACAAGTTTCCTTTTAGTTTCCATCGTGAACAATATAATATAAAACAAACTTGATGGATAACAACTTCTTTTTATTCGTGAGTGCGACGTTTCGATACAGATTCTTGTACCGTTGTTAAGCATAATGGAACATGAATAAGGGGGAAGTATAATATATTTTGGATGTAACAATGTAACAAAGAAAACAACATAATTAACATTATTGGCTAGACAGAAAGCTGATGAAGCCAAGAGAGTAGACAAAGGACGGGCGTGGAAGTCAATGATGTACAAATAATAATGAGATGTTTATACAGCAGAGTTTATACAGTAGAATGGGCTTGGTGGATGAGTGGATCATAAGCGGATGGAATGAAGTATCCTTGGTCTCGGTTGATGGTGGGCTTTTGGCGTTTGATGTGGATGGCTTCGGTGAGCTTGCGTTTAGTGAAGTCTGTTTGTTTGATAGAGAGAATGGTGATGTCAGACCACTCTATTTGATGATTGGGGCTTGCTTTGATGTGGTCGGAAATGGCTGATTTGCTGTCGGAATTGGTAACAGAGGTCTGATGTTCTTTCACTCGGGTGTTGATGGGTCGGGACGTTTCGCCTATGTAGCTCTGCCCACAATCACAGCTTATTTTGTAGATGACACATTTTGGGTTGTTGTTCTTTACGGTGGCGGGTTTTCTTCCATTGGCATGGAGAATGTTGTTAAGGCTGGAGGACGCGGAGAAGGTGGTATCTATGCCAGCTTGTTGTTTTAGGAGACGGCTGATTTGATGTGACGGTTTGCAAATGTAGGGGATGGATATCTTGATGGGGGCTGAATCTGGTTTGTGTCTTTTGGTAGGAGGTGACAGGGTTGCAGCAATGGTTCTGTTGACTATTTGGGATGGAAAGTGGTTAAGTTCTACGAAGACTTTCTTGAGGTGTTCGATTTCATCTTGTAGTTTAGTTGAACAGATGTTCTTGGCCCTTCTGGTTAATGTGGAGATGATGCCGGTCTTAACTTTAGGTGGATGATTGGAGTTGTAGTGGATGTACTGATCCGTATGGGTAGGTTTTCTATATACAGTGGTCTGGAGTTGGTTGCAGGAGGTGCGGGACACAAGGACGTCAAGGAAAGGTAGTTGCTGGTTCTGCTCGGTTTCCATGGTAAACTTGATGCGGGGATGTTGGTTGTTGAGATGGGTCAGAAGCTGAGTGGGATCTTGCTGAGGTTGGAGGATGACGAAGGTATCATCCACTTTGCGATACCAACATGTAGGTTTGAAGGGTGCAGTATCTAGTGCTTTATCTTCCAGGTCCGTCATGTAAATTTCGGTTAGGATGGGGGATAAGGGGGAGCCCATGGGAAGTCCATGAATTTGTTCATAGATCTCGTCCCCCAGGTGAAGTAAGTGGAGTTGATGCAGGTTGAGGTGAGACTGATGATGGAGTCGGTTGAGAGGCTGGTGTTGAGGGGTTGTTGAAGTTTATCAATTCTGTGGCGTAAGGCTTGGAGCGCTTCTTCTCTAGGTACATTAGTAAATAGGTCCACAACATCGTAGCTGATGATGGGACCTGGATTGGAGATGTCACGGATCTTGCTGCAGAAGTCTGTTGAGTCGTTGATGAAGGAGTTGGCAGATTTACCTAAAGGAGAGAGTACTTGGGTAAGGTGCTGGGCAGTATTGTAAAACAATGTATCACGGGAGCAGACTAGTAGATGCGTTTTCACAGGATTCTTATGGATCTTGACAGTTGCTCGGGCATAGGGTGGCTGAGGATGGGATACTGATAGTTTGCGATACAGATCTGTAGAGAGTTCAAATTTATCGTGCAGGATTTTTAGGGTGGACTTGTGCTGACGATTCAGCTTAGTAGTAGGATCCTTATTGATCTTCTTGTACGTGGCGGTGTCATCTAGCAGGTTGTCTACCATGGTGTTGAAATGGTCTTTGTCTAGAACAACGGTGGCCTTACCCTTGTCAGCTGGGGCGATGACGATGTCCGGGTCTTGTCTCAATTGTTTGATGGCTTGTTTCTCTGATGGAGTGATATTGGGCTTCTGTGGTTGGGCCTTTTAAAGAATATTGCAGATCTAGTGCCGGAGGTAGTCAACCTTCCCACCGGGTGCTAGTTGTTGGAGGCCTTTCTCAATGTTGGTGATGAACGAACATGTCCGAGTTTATTCGTGGTGGTGTGAGGGCGAATTTCAGGCCTTTGGCAAAGGCGTTGACTTGTTGGTTGGATAGCTGCTTGTTGCTGAGGTTGACGACTGTGCTGTTGGTAGCAGGGCTGGTGATCTTCTTGAGTTTAGTTGTTGAGGCTGTGAGGAATTGTAACTTCTTGACGTGCCCGGTCTTAGTTGAGAGATTTAGTTTGTTGTTGGCGGTTGTCTGGGCAGTTCGTAGAGAGGAGAATAGTTGTGGGTCGAGAGTCGAGCTGAGGGAGGTGTGGAGGTCGTTGATGGCTGATGTGGATGTTGCCTTGAACTTACGATGGTGTCGGATACGTTCAGTCAGGAGTTTCCTGGAGGCTTCGTAAAGGATGGTTTTTGCTGCTGCAGACTGGACAGGAGAGCGGAGCTCTAGGCCTTTAGGGATGATTTGTTGATCTCGGCATCTCATTAGGAAGGTGAGGTGGTTGCTTGAGAGGATGGGCTTCTTCTCAAGACGAGACAGGGAGTTGATGTTGTGAATTGCCATGTCTCCATGTAGGCGACGGATAACTTCTTTGAGTGGCATTTTAGAAGTTGAGAAGTATAATAATGAACAAACTTTATGGATAACAACTTCGTTTTATTCGTGAGTGCGACGTTTCGATACAGATTCTTGTACCGTTGTCAAGCATAATGGAACATGAAGAAGGGGAAAGTATATATATGCTTGATGTAACAATGTAACAAAGAAAACAACATAATTAACATAATTGGCTAGGCAGAAAGCTGATGAAGCCAGAGAGTAGACAAAGGACGGGCGTGTTTTCTTTGTTTTTCAACAAAATCTAGTCCAGTAGCTTATTTCTTTTAAGATTCTTAATTGCCGAAATGATTTCCTCGACCGTTTTAACCTTATTTGAAAGATCAGTGTCATATTGTTGATCATCTACAACATCATCTGATATATCCTCATTAGATTGGGATTCATTAATGTCTTTATAGAACTTAAAGAATGTTTCAATATCAGGAGTATTATCAGATCTAGTGACATCCCCTGTACTCAGTAGCTTCCAGTATTCTTTGGGCGAGTGTTTCATAAGGCCACGAAACTGTTTAGTGGTCTCATTTTGATATTGTCGCATACTTTTGTCCATACATTTATATATGCTCTTGACGTTTGATGATAGTGGCAATGCTCAATGAATATGTTTATAACAGTAATGCGACTCCTCAAAACGGAGTGTTTGATGCCGTATTGCAAGTACATCAAATCTTGATAAGGATTCATCAAGAAAAGGGTCTTCAATGCTACACAGTTAGGGGAATAAATATACGCAGTTGGGCTGTATCAAAAACCAATTGTTAAATAGGCAATTGGAGTTATTGCTGCATGTTCGGGGTTTCTCTCAGGTCAATCATGTTCTTTCATGGGCAAAAGGATGACGTAAGCTTAAGTACAACGCGTTGATGTCCCGTATGCTATTACGTTTGTAACAATTCACACAGCCAGTCCAACACGTTGATGTTTATATAGACTGATTTGTAACCAACATGCAATCACAACTTCCATGGGCGAATACGGTTCTAAAATACGGTGGGCAGTTACTGCCTTTGTGATGGAATAGTCATGTAGACAGAACCGTGTGGACATTGTCCCCCGACACAGAGACTGTCCGGGGCAGTCATTACTGAAATGGTATCACTTTGCAAGTTATAAATGATTGATGTCCTGGTCAACCGGAATGTCACAGCCACTAATCAGTGAGAATGAAGGGTTCTGATCAGGTGGGAATATAGCTCTTAACGGATCAGACATTTGATGTTTGATTTAAACCTGAGGGTAATTTGGGCCAGCTTATTTACTCGCGCTTGCGGCAGTGTTGGGCAAATATAGTCTACACTGAGTCTTAGAACACTGCCTCCCAACACATGCTTCTGACACAGACAGAACGTAGAACACACACAGAATATCTACATACAAAGTTCAGACTCGGACGTAAGTGACATTACTTGCCGAGCATCCGAACTTATTAAATATATTCACTCTGGGACGATTATTACGCGCTGCTAATAGTTCATTCTATTAGTTTAGGCATAAGCTGACTACTGGCGACTAGATAGTCATCGTATGGTATAACCATACGGTACGTCAAATCACGATGCTTTGTTTTGGTGTCATTTGGTTGCCACGTATCAATAATCTCTCAGCTGGAGAAACAAATCTTTCCACTTCGACTATTCCGCTGTTGTCTGCAATAATTTATGTACACATCAGATTTCCGTAACGGCATACGAACTGTCACTGCGACCATGGTGCATGAATAGACTACAAGGTTCGTTTACTTCTGTCAGGGCACCTACTTGGGTTGTCAATCCAGATTTGAAGAGGTCATCATACGACGATGTCGTATAGGCCACACAAGATATACACATGAATATTTACTTAAAGGTGAAGATCCTCCGTTTTGTATCCCTTGTGATGAAAGAATCACGGTCAAGCATGTCTTGCTTGACTGTGTTGAATATTCCATCACAAGGGATAACTCTTTCAAATCACGAACTATGAAGGATCTTTTTAATAATGTCAGTTCTCATTTAATTCTTGCATTTTTAAAAGAATTAGATTTGCTAAGTGATTTGTAAATAGATATATATTTTATTATTGGTAGTTTAAATTAGTAACTGAGATTGTTAATGGCTGCAACCTCGAAGGGGGTTGAAGTAGCGTAAAATTATTGTCCTCCTGAGAGGGTACGTAAGTCCCAAAACATTTCAAGTCAATTTAAGTGTACCAGGTTTTTAATCGTAGTATTGTTGTGTTTTTAATGTATGGCGTAATGCCAGCATCAACGCCAATGGCTGAAGGGAGTGTGTAAATCCAGCTAGGGTCCATGCAGGTAGCAAAAGTAATGTCAGTCCCAATGGTCCCTAGTATGGTGATCTCCCTTCAGTTGTGGGCGATCTCTAGCCTCTTTTTTATATTGTATTGTCCAAATAGTGCTATTTGTTTTAACTTTCTACGCTAGTTTTACTTCAAATTGTGATATTCTAGTATTTTTACTGGCCTTCGTCGGCAGGTTTTTATAATATCTGTATATATTCTATTTCCATGTCAAATGTTCTCGTCACGATATGGCTGCAATATTGCCGATGTGACGTTAAATAATAACTCACTCACTCACTCTGTCAGGGTTCGCACAGGCTTGAAAAACAAATACCCCTAAATAGGCAATAAATTCGTTTTAGCCTTGATCGATGTGACATGTTACAGAAGTGCCATCAACATCCATTGGGGTATAGGGTTAGGTGAGATGAAGGAGTGTTAACGTGGAGGCAAAACTAATAGCATTAGTATATATGTAACCCGTGAAGATACGGGTTAAAATTGGTCTTCTGCAACAAATGCTTGTCGTAATAGGCGACTAAACGGCATCAGGTGGTGAGGCGGCCAAGTAACGTCATTCCAAGACGTTTATGCAAGACACCCAACTAAACAAATGTCCAACAATGCATACCCTTTGCATTCAAATCTGGTTCTTATTTTGACAAATATTCGACACTGACTATTCTTTATGACTAAATTTTAATTCATATGGAGAGCCAACTGCGACTTCATTATCACCTTTTACAATACATAAGGTATAAATACAATTAGTACAACTGATTGTGAACATTAAGAGTGAGTGAGTTTGGTTTTACGCAGCTTTTAGCAATATTCCAGCAGTATCACGGCGGGGGACACCAGGAATGGGCTTCACACATTGTGCCTATGTGGGGAATCAAACCCGGGTCTTCGCCGTGACGACCGAACGCTTTAACCACTAGGCTACCCCACCACCCCTGAACATTAAGACTGTGTGGGCATGTGACATACTCATGTTGACATTGAACACTCACATAATGATATATAGGATTCAGTTGGCTTAAGGTAAGCCACGAAGACTTAACATCTGAGGAAGTTGTGATCACGTACAGGAAAAAACGTGATACGCACGTACATCCGGAAATGTCAGATAACTGTCCAAGATGACAAAAGGCTAGTTTTTCCAGAACAATTATTCTGTGTGGCGATTATAGGAACTTTATAGAGACTCTCAAAGAGCAAAACCCATTTCCATATCATCTTGTAATTCGTTTAACACAATTATTTTCTTGTGATGATTATCCTTGTTCACGGATTTGTTTTATTTGATGTGTTCAGTATGAATTAAAACCACTTAACTCCAAACAAAACAGCGACCTTACCTTGAGTTGAGTTTAACGCAAGATGCATTTTCAGGAATCGGTCACCATAATTCTGTTCATACCATGATGTAAATTTCCCAAATTTTTTGTTCATGGGCAACACGTCACATCTCAATCACAACATGTTGATAGAGAAGCAATACGTTTCTGGAAAGAGAATATAACCCACCCATCCACCCCCACCACCACCCCATAAGAGTGTGAGCTATGCATGTTCGTAATAACATCATGAGACAAATGTTCTGGTGTCTTCGGTGTCCGCTTTTAGCATGCATTCCAACAGCATGTCCCGCCCATGTCTTGACAGTTTTCGGTCTATCCCAGTAGCGGTTGGCCATGATAATCCCATATTGTTTTTCATTGGAATGTCTGGTCCAGAATATTGCTGAGTGCGGCGTTAAACCACAAACCAAACAACCAACATAATCTGTTCTGTACCTAATATCAAAGCTACTCAGAGTTTCTACGTTACATATGTAATATGTGACAAATACATTTATATCTTGACCTACGTGTTTCTACCTTTGGATTAAGATGTTATCGAGTTAAACCAAACATAATCAATACTTTGGCTTTTTGTTAATGCTACATCCATGACCTGAAGTGGTTAACATGATCACACGATAGATAGGTGTACATATGGAGGATGAAATTAAAACAAATAATATAAACGTTACTCATGGGAATCATAACCTTTCTGTGAATACCAACACACTTTTATACGGATACACTGGGAGCAAAAAATCCTCATAATACGGTAAAACGCCTAGTTTCTATTAGATAAGTCCAATCTGGTTAGCCGTAAGACTTCAAGCACCGACTAACCCCTTTCTAATGCCAAAAATACTCATGAGCTTATATACCTGTCAAAAATCTAATCTATTTCCTGTACCCAATTAAATGAACAATATATGTGACAGGCTTTCTTTGATCGATGTATTATACGATTTGTTTCTGGGTGTATTTCTGCCTCATCTGGGGGGATAGTAATTCCATTTATCCCTCAATGATGGCACTCAACAGAAGAGGCACTAGAAAGAAGTTTCAAAACACTAATGGAAAAGAATAATCACTCTTGGATTATCTACCAGAACAGATTCCACCGGTACAGAAAGGTATACTGTACTCGACATGTACTGTTATATGGTGCTTGTCTTCACCATATTTTGTAATTTCAATTACTTGTACAATTTGAAGTCAACATGACTTGCATCACATGCATACGTGTTCCTCACAAACACGTATAAGTTCAGCGAACCCCTGGTTGATTAGAAACAAGAGGCATCATCTGATTCAAAGAATGTCAGGATGCATACGACTGCACTCCTTCCCTTCTGTATTTGCATCTGTGTTGTTTTAACATAAATTAGTAATGTTCCAGGCCGCAATAAACATTTTTGTTGTTCTTTGGTGTTGAACGTCGCACTTAGCAATATTCCAGCTGTATGGCGTCGATCTGTAAATACCCAGTCATGAACAGCATGAACATTTATCTTCGCAATTGGGATGCGATAACATGTGTCAAACACGTCAGCGATTCTGGCCACCCGATCCCGTTAGTCGCATCTTACGACAATCATGGGTTGTTAGAGACCATTTCTAACCCGGATCTTCATGGGTCCATTAAACAGTAAGTCTTCTAACACCAGCAGAAAGTAAACTTTGACTAAAGACTGAATGCATAACCAGGGAACATAGTCATCGATGAACGACTACACACAGTCCACCATCTTCAACCACTTGTGACTGCTGTAGCAACTAAAATATATATGCCAATACTATTTAAGAGAGAGTTCAGAAACAACGTTATATCTCAGAGCTGGTCCAATTAACTGAAAATAACAAGGGTAACGATTTAGGTTCTTGAGAGGCAAGAAGTTGGTATTCAAGTATAAGAAATAAATATTATGGACGTCGGTTTCGTCTTCATTGTATTAATTATTTAGATATAGACACGTATTATGTACACTTCAAGGTAGCAATGGTTCTATTGATGGTACACCAGCCTGAAACAGTAACTTCAGTAATCCTTTGATTTCATTTTCAGGCGTGGTAGTTGGGTTGTTTGCCGGTCCGAAGAGTGAGTTAGTGAGTTAAGGTTTTAAGTCACATCGGCAATATTTCAGCCATATCGTGACTAAATCAAGTTATATACTCAGCAGCAAAGCAAACGCCAATACGAATTCAAAATTAGATAGGCACTGTAATCAAATCATTGCAGAAATGAACATAATGAGCGGATCAAAAACAGTTTTGACACATAAGTGAATAACTCAGCACAATTTCAAGACGTTACGTGAGCGTTTGCAGTCCATTCAGACCCTTGACTTCAGTATCTAGTGTGACCACCATGAGCGGCAATAACTGCAGAACAGCGACTATGCATGGAGTGCACCAATCGATTGATGAAGGCCATTGGCACCTGGAACCACACTCTGAGAAATGCCTGGCGCAATAAATCGGCTGTGTTCGGCCTTGGTATGACATTATTAAGCCTCCTCTGAATTTCATCCCAAAGATGTTCAATTGGGTTTAAATCAGGACTAGGGGCTGGCCATTGCATAATGTTGAGACCGTTCTGCTGTAGGAAGTCCCGTGTAGCTCTGGCAGTATGGATCCGGGCGTTATCATGCAGAAAAATGTTGTTCCGGTGACGTGCGAAATGTGGTATGACGTGGGGTCCGAGTGCTTGGTCGATGTGGCGCACCGCTGTGATACCGCCTCCTCTCCCTGGACCAAGGTTACGGAACACCAGAGGACCCACTCTCTGGTTCACTCCTATTCTACCCAATACCATGATGCTTACACCTCCCCATGAGTCTCTTTCCATAACACGTTGATCTGAGTAACGTCATATTCTTGTTCTGCCATCTGCAGTTGATACGCAGCATATGCAGCATGAGTTGCATGAAAATCATGAAGAACACCGTACCATCTCCGAGGTCAGGCTGCGTTTTTGAGACCATTTCCTGTGTTCCATTCTGAGATTGGGAAGGAATGTCTTTGCTCAGGTAAAGTTGGAGATGTTGTCAAAAATATACAATAAAAACATTACATGAGTTTACAGTTTTCCGTTTCTGCGAAAGAAAATTCCAAACTGACGTTTCTTTTGCTGCTAAGTATAGATATATTAAGAATTAAAGGTAAATTATATAATTCTGTCAACGAAGGACAGTAAAACAACTAGCTGATCACAGATATAAATTTAAAGCTAGTAATTAAATCTAAAATATGTTAACTATACATGACAATACAATATAAAAACAATCTATAGATTGCCAACAACTGTAGGTAGATCATCACACTAGGGACGCCGCTCCGGGGAGAAGGTCTTTGAATGAAATTAACCTGTTGTAAACATGGAGAAAAAAACCTAGCCATTCCTGGCATTTTCCAAAATCAAGTCGCTGTATAACTGCACAAAATACCTTTGCTTCTCTTTGATGGAAAGAATGATTGTTTATCTTGCAGACTATGGTCAAATGTCAAAATAATTCAGTGCGTGTTGTACATTAATGATATTTTACTATTAAGACAAAATCTCCCATGTGTGTCAAATTCATTGCATCATACAATCAGTTGAAAATTACGGTTAAAACCGGTTTTCGAGGACACTGCATGTTAAGCCAACTTTGTGATTATAGAGTTACTTCATAAATACGCAGTTGAATGATCATCTCTTACCCAACTGACCATTTATGGATTATATCACATAATTAATATATTTGGGAAAAGACAATCTGAAATAACATTTGGCAAAGTTACCAGTATTGCGTATGAGCGCAGCCAAATTCAATGCTTGACCAATGCGTGTATTCTACGTTAGGTGCTTTTTCTGATAGCTCATCAAAGCATATTGACTATAGTTGAATGGATTACAAAATGAAGTGCCTTCATTCTCATTGTCAGAATAAGTTAAGAGCCTAATTATCGATTGCTAAAGCAACCTGCACATAGCTAACACTTAGACATCTCAATTTCGGCACTGCCCTCAGTATTCGTCCGGGCAATTGCACGTGCTACGGAGCTTTAATCAGCCGGATAACGATTGTGGCCTGTGTTCTGCTGACATGAAGCTGACCATTGAGAGACAACATTGATTAAAGGAGGCACCCATGTTATGAGTTAATTACATGTTCTCACAGCCTTGAATACTACTGAAGTACTCAAAGGATTCTTTCCCAAACATAGCAATAGAGGAGAGTTTTGTACTCGTAAAGTATCGAGAGAAAACGACATCCATAAACATGTGTCATGCGAGTCTACAAAAAATAACTGTTTCGATGTTAAGGAGACTTCCCCTTGAAGCCACATGGGAAAAAAACATGTTTCTCATTACGTTTATAAAAACAAAACAACCAGTGTCATGACAATATAGCTCCTTTCGAAAGGTCAAGTAAGTCAGTTCCACACGGTCTTACCATTATTACTTGTGTATTATTATGGAAAATAAAAAATAAAAATTGCTTTATATGAAATGTGTCATTATAAAGAGAAAACGGCAAAAAACATTTTTTTAAGAACATTCAGTCAGTTGAGCGGAAAAAGGAGAGGTGTCTAGAACATTTATTGAGTCATTTCCAGACAAATCCAAACGAAATGAACAAAAAGATATTAACAATATCACAGTTTCTAAATGGACTTAGATCTGTAAAAGATGGACTCGCAACATTCTGATAGAAAGCACCGATCGTAGATATATCAAATCGCTTACTTTATCTTACTACCGTCTTCAGTGAAACATTGTTTCACAAATGTATAAATTTTGCAAAAGGTATGTCTGAAGGCCTCATTAGGAAATGTGTGACACGCTTCTTTGCCTTTAGGAACATATTCACTGAGTTGAAAAAAAAACAAGCTATGGTTTGACACAGTTTGCATATGTGTTAGTTAGAATCCAGGCTTATGGAATGATGCACGGATAGTCATTGCCTGATTCAAAATAACACAGACTTTACATTAGCTCAGCTCCTTCCATTAGTAGTTAACCACTTAATTACCAGGTAAGTTCGAACTTACTAATTTCCTTTTTATCCTTTGTTGAATGTTTGACAGATAATCTTCTGATAGTTAATTCCATCAATTTAAGCCAAGAACCCTTTGACATTGATCATGTATTAAGTGTCCGATTATCTAGTTCAACAGCAGTTCCCCGACTAGGAAATTATGTTTCATCTCCTCACGACAGACCAATTTCACGAAAAATGTACCCGTGAAGTTCCGAAAGAGGCATCTAACTGGATCGGGTGGTCAGTCTCGATGACTTGGATGACACATGTCATCGTAACCCAGTTGATTCTCTTGATCACTGGACTGTCTGGTCCAGAGTCGATTATTTACAGACCAACGTCCAATAGATGGAATATTGCTGAGTGTGGCGTTAAACAATAAACAAACTGACTGCCTGAGTTTGGTTTTACGCCGCTTTTAGCAATATTCCAGAAAGATCACGGCGGGGGACACCAGAAATGGGCTTCACACATTGTACCCATGTGGGGATTCGAACCCGGGTCTTAGGCGTGACGAGCGAACGCTTTAACCACTAGGCTACCCCACCGCCCCCAATAAACAAACAAACGACAAATGAGTGAGTGAGTTAATATTTAACGTCACATCGGCAATATTTCAGCCATATCGGGATGAGAACATTTGATTTTGAAATGAAATATATGTATTATAAAAATCCTGCCGACGAAGGACAGTAAAACAACTAGAATATCACAGATATGTATGTAAAACTAGTAATTAAATCTAAAATGTTTTAACTATAGGGGAAAAACAATACAGTATAAAAATGGGCTATAAATCGCCAATAACTGAAGGTAGATCACCATACCAGGAACCATGGGGACTGACATTACTTTTGCTACCGGCATGGACCCAAGTTGGATTTTTGCACCATCCCTTCAGCCATTGGCGACAGAAGAGAAAAAACGACAAATGTGTGTAGCCAGTGGGATGTGAAACGTTAGGTTGGAACGTACATGTGTACATGTGCACCTTTAAAAGATAAACCCGCACTGCTCATCAGGACGAATATATTTCGTACAGAATGTTTACCCCTTTCCCAAAGAGATGTTGAACTCAACGAATTATTTACTTACCTCTATGACATGAAAATGAGATAACAATTTACATAACAAATTCATGTATTCATTCAAAACACCACCGAAGCGAAACATACCAAACCTCACCCAAGGTATAAAGGACATGAAAAGCAACATTATGACTAATATCTAAATCTGGTATGGTAAAAGTTCTACTTCAAATCTCTGTGGTATGCAAAAGGAAGAGTACAAATGAGACATGTTTTGTATTTTCTTCTGTTTTTGTTATTGTTAAATGCTGCAATCAGTTGTGAATGAAGGCGTCTGATCAGACATTCCACCATGGCTACGTGACATGCTCGAATTTGATTGGTCAAGCCATAAAATCAGACGGTATGAATTTGGATTGAAAATGCGTCTGATTTCACGGCGGTGGTTTGGATTTTTTGTGTGTTAAATGCTGCACTCAGCAGTGAATGAAGGCGTCTGATCAGACAATGAAGTGGTTGACATCAAGAGCATCGATCTCCATGGCTTTTACAAGGGGGAAAGGATTTCAGATATATAAATACATTGTATGAAATACTCAGCAGGAAGTTGAGATTTATCAAAGACTGCTTCCTTATACATCACTGTGTACAAATGTATTAAACACCCTTTTACCGAGAAAAAACATATCTGTTGTAACTCACTCACAACACGTTATTTATCATCCCTGAAGCACTGTCATCGCCCTTCGTCGTCTGTTACATTGTTCTGAATACAAATCTAACACAGTCATCAAAGGGTGAGGGAAGATTATACAATCCGTCCTCCAGTTACTCTTCATACCTCAGTTCAGTTGTGGTTACAGCGAATAAAAACGATTGAGCTAGTCGCATGTGCGTACCAGATACAAATAGATGAAGTGCCGCATTTCTTAGTGCTGGCATAACCATTTATACGATAGAACGTAATTATACAAGAGTATCAGCCACACTGTCTCGAATAGCTTTTTAGAACTTTACGGAATGTCACAAATAGCATGTAGACACGTCAAACATATTGATTAGTTATTAAATGTGATAGTAACTGTAATGCACTACTCCCACGCAGTTATGTCATGGGAAAGACATCTCTACTTAAAGTTTTTAAAAATCAGTAGTGCTAACAAGTTGTGATTCAAAACTGACCTTTCCCCTAATGAAACGACAAAAACACCAGTAATGTAATAACAGATTCCTAACAAGACTGTTTGTACACACGAACTCTGGATGGGGCTGTATCTGATGAGTGTTATTTATATCTACAGATAGGTAGTCGATATAATGTTGAAATCCTGAAAATGTCTTCAGACACTCGAGTAAACAGCTATAGCTTCTTTGGTTAAGCGTTGGGTAAAGCATATCTTTGGTTGAACTTTTTTTTCCGACAGTGCATCAAAGTAAAGGTTGACATGACCTTAACTTAATAGATAAAATAAACGGAAAGAGCACACCCTTTCATCAGTATATTCTTTTACCATCTTAAGTGTCACGATTCTTGTTGAGGTGGAATTTCTTTCTCTGTCCGTGAACGAATCGTACTAAACGGATTGAAAGTTCTTTGATCATTACTGTCCTGAACATTTTCGGTGGAAAGCCAATATTGCGTCCACCAAATTAAACAATGACCAACTTGCAATGCGAAGAGATTGCAACATTCAATGAAATGGGTTGACCACAACTATGATGCGTCACTTCAGAATGAGGTGTAAATCCATCTCAGTGTTTCTATCATAGTTTTATTTCAGATATGGATTTAACAAGAAAACGTGTATGACGTCAAAGCGTAGAACATAATTATACACATCGTCTGTGACTACCTTCATACTGATTCAAATGCCTCGGCTATGCCAGTATCACAGAGACACCTTCAGTCACAAAGGACAAAAGACTACTTCAACCTCCACGACAGAGGTCTTAATTTTAGGGAGAAGTGTCCTGGTTAGGGCCACCGAATGTGAAAGTATCCTATCCTTGGACGACTTTGGGACTGTTAACGTCTCTTGCACTCACAAAATAGTATTCGTCAGGACATCTCAAATGTTCAGAGACGACATGATGTTTCTGTTTTTCAATGATGAACTACTATGCGTGTCAATGAAAAATCAGATGCTTACTTTGATATAGTTTCTTAAATCAATGTATCCCCAGAGTGGAGAACAGAGAGAAATATGTATCCCCTTGTACACTATTGTTATTTGTATATATACTGTGATGTAACAGCATGGTTCCTAGAAATTATAATGGTAAACAGTTTTGCAAGGGTGGTGTATTTGATTTGTGTATCATATTTGTGTTTTGAACCTGAACTTTGCAGCATGTCCGTTACTAGTAACGTTCTGTATACCTCCGTATGAATAATTCTTGATACATTCGTTACTATCTTTGCATTTATCGTATTACCTTGGTCAATATAACTCTAACTGGAATGTTCAGAAAATACATCATTAAAACACGCCATATTCTTGTATGGTCACATAGTTTGTATGTGATATCGCTCTGTGTTTTAAGTGTGACATCATTAACGTGGCACGTCACAATCATATTCTAAGCTGGAGAGATAGGTCAAGTGAGGAAGCCATTGTGTATTTGAAATAATTATGTAAAAGATCCGTGGACACACGGCGGTTCATGAGTAATTGTGCAAGAGGGACACAATATATATGTGTTTTGGGATGGGGTGGTATGTAACGGCAATTGAGGCAAAAGCGAAAGTGAAACAGCAAAAAGTGGCACCAGCAAACACCTATTGCATGCAAAAGAATGTGATGTTTTTATTCTAAGTGAGCCTGAGTACATGAAAAATTGGAATAATTTGTTTATGTCTTACATTGTTTGTAACAAGTTCGGGCTATCTGGAAAGTGTTCTGAAAAGACAATGGGACTTGTGCGTAATGGACATGCATTTCTGTCTTGCTTTGTTCACTATTGTTTGCAACGATATATATTTGCTCTACTCTATCTCAAAATTCACGACAAGATGAGATTTCCGTTTTATTTCTTTTTTTTTCACTCTGAAATTCGTGTTTTCTGTCAGAAACATTTTCTGCAATCATGGAGGCACCAGTTTGTTACCAAAATTAGCGTGATGACCATGTTTCATGAATTCAGAATGCAAAGGATGTTCAGATTGTGTTTTAAAAGTGCATGTGTTGATTAAACATTTTGACAACATTATTGTCAATATAACGTGATTGCCCTTTTAATGAAGATCGAATACTATGTAGGTCAAGGATGTTGCCTCACAACAAAGTCGCCAAACATATTTTACTTCTTTAATTTATCACGTGTTATCAGTAAGGGAACGAGTGCCTTTGGGATGGCGTGGGTTCTCTCACTGCTTTTGATTTTGCATGAAATTAATGATAAACTTGTTCAAAACTCAAAGTTCCTGACCAATTATTTTCCGAGTCCAGACTCGGACGTAAGTGACATTACTTGCCGAGCATCCGAACCTATTAAATATATTCACTCTGGGACGAGTATTACGAGCTGCTAATAGTCCATTCTATTAGTTCAGGAATAGGCTGACTACTGGCGACTAGAGAGTCATCGTATGGTATAACCATACGGTACGTCAAATAGACTACAAGGTTCGTTTACTTCTGTCAGGTTTCGCACAGGCTTGAAAAACAAATACCCCTAAAAAGGCAATAAATTCGTTTTAGCCTTGATTGATGTGACATGTTACAGATGTGCCATCAACATCCATTGGGGTATAGGGTTAGGTGAGATGAAGGAGTGTTAACGTAGAGGTAAAACTAATAGCATTAGGATATATGTAACCCGTGAAGATATGAGTTAAAATTGGTCTTATGCAACAAATGCTTGTCGTAAGAGGCGATTAAAGGGCATCGGGTGGTAACGTCATTCCAAGACGTTTATGTTAGACACCCAACTAAACAAATGTCCAACAATGCATACTCTTTACATTCCAAACTGATTCTTATTTTGACAAATATTCGACACTGACTATTCTTTTTGACTAAATTTTAATTCATATGGAGAGGCAACTGCGACTTCATTATCACCTTTCACAATACATAAGGTATAAGTACAATTAGTACAACTGATTGTGAACATTAAGAGTGAGTGAGTTTTGTTTTACACAGCTTTTAGCAATATTCCAGCAGTATCACGGCGGGGGACACCGGGAATGGGCTTCACACATTGTACCTATGTGGGGAATCGAACCCGGGTCATTGGCGTGAAGACCGAACGCTTTAACCACTGGGCTACCCCAAAGCCTCTGAACATTAAGACTGTGTGGGCATGTGACATACTCAGGTTAACATTGAACACTCACATAATGATATATAGGATTCAGTTGGCTTAAGGTAGCCACGAAGACTTAACATCTGAGGATGTTGTGATCACGTACAGGAAAAAAGGTGAAGTGCACGTACATCCGGAAAAGTCGGATAACTGTCCAAGATGACAAAGGGCGTGTTTTTCCCGAACAATTATTCTGTGTGGCGATTATAGGAACTTTGTAGAGACTCTCAAAGAGCAAAATCCATTTCCATTTCATCTTGTCATTCGTTTAACACAATTATTTTCTTGTGATCATTATGTTTGTTCACGGATTTGTTTTATTTGATGTGTTCAGTATGAATTAAAACCACCGAACTCAAACAAAACAGCGACCGTACCTTGAGTTGAGTTTAACGCAAGATGCATTTTCAGGAATCGGTCACCATAATCCTGTTCATACCATGATGTAAATTTCCCAAAGGTCAAATGGCCAACACGTCACATCTCAATCACAACATGCTGATAGAGAAGCAATAAGTTTCCGAAAAGAGCAAACATCTGTACTTTGTGACGAATACATTCATATCTTGACCTAGGTGTTTCTACCTATGGAGTAAGATGTTATCGAGTTAAACCAAACATTATCAATAGGAAGTCGAGTTTTTCGCTTTTTGTTAATGCTACATCCACGACCTGAAGTGGTTAACAGGATGATCACACCATAGATATGTGTTCATATGGAGGATGAAATTAAAACAAAAAATATAAGCGTTACTCATGGGAATCTTAACCTCTCTGTGAATACCAACACACTTTTATACGGATACACTGATAGCAAAAAATCCTCATAATAAGGTAACACGCCTAGTTTCTATTAGTTAAGTCCAATCTGGTTAGCCGTAAGACTTCAAGCACCGACTACTCCCTTTCTAATGCCAAAAATACTCAAGAATTTTATTTACCTGTCAAAAATCTAATCTATTTCCTGTTCCCAATTAAATGAACAATATATGTGACAGGCTTCCCTTGATCGATGTATTATACGATTTGTTTCTGGGTGTATTTCTGCCTCATCTGGGGGATGGTAATTCCATTTATCCTGAATGATGGCACTCAACAGAAGAGGCACTAGAAAGAAGTTTCAAAACACTAATGGAAGAGAATAATCACTCTTGGCTTATCTACCAGACAAGATTCCACCGGTACAGAAAGGTATACAGTACTCCACATGTACTGTTATATGTTGCTTGTCTTCTCCAGATTTTGTTATTTCAATTACTTGTACAATTTGAAGTCAACATGACTTGCATCACATGCATACGTGTTCCTCACAAACACGTATAAGTTCAACGAACCCCTGGTTGATTAGAAATAAGAGGATCATCTGATTCAAAGGATGTCTGGATGCATACGACTGCACTCCTTCCCTTCTGTATTTGCATATGTGTTGCTTTAACATAAGTTAGTAATGTTCCAGGCTGCAATAAACATTTTTGTTGTTCTCTTTGGTGTTGAACGTCGCACTTAGCAATATTCCAGCTGCATGGCGTCGATCTGTAAATATCCAGTGATGAACAGCATGAACATTGATCTACACAATTGGGAAACGATAACATGTATCAAACACGTCAGCGATTCTGGCCACCCGATCCCGTAAGTCGCATCTTAGGACAATCATTGGATGTTGGAGACCATTTCTAACCCGGATCTTCATGGGTCCATTAAACAGTAAGTCTTCTCACAGCAGAAAGTAAACTTTGACTAAAGATTGAATGCATAACCAGGGAACATAGTGATGAACGACGACACACAGTCCACCATCATCCATATGGTGACCACCTCACAACTTGTGACTGCTGTAGCAACTAAACTATATATGCCAATACTATTTAAGAGAAAGTTCAGAAACAACATTTTATGTCAGAGCTGGTCCAATTAACTGAAAATAACAAGGGTAACGATTTAGGTTCTTGAGAGGCAAGAAGTTGGTATTGAAGTATAAGAAATAAATATTATGGATGTCGGTTTCGTCTTCATTGTAGAAATTATTTAGATATAGACACGTATTATGTACACTTCAAGCTAGCAATGGTTCTATTGATGGTACACCAGCCTCAAACAGTAACTTCAGTAATCGTTTGATTTCATTTTCGGGAGTGGTAGTTGGGTTGTTTGCCAGTCCGTTGAGTGAGTGAGTGTGTGAGTTAAGGTTTTAAGTCACATCGGCAATATTTCAGCCATATCGTGACTAAATTAAGTCATATACTCAGCAGCAAAGCAAAAGCCAATACGAATTCAAAATTAGATAGGCACTGTAATCAAAGCATTACAGAAATGAACATAATAAGCGGATCAAAAACAGTTTTGACACATCAGTGAATAACTCAGCACAATTTCAAGACATTACGTGAGCGTTTGCAGTCCATTCAGACCCTTGACTTCAGTATCTAGTGTGGCCACCATGAGCGGCAATAACTGCAGAACAGCGACTATGCATGGAGTGCACCAATCGATTGATGAAGGCCATTGGCACCTGGAACCACACTCTGAGAAATGCCTGGCGCAATAAATCGGCTGTGTTCGGCCTTGGTATGACATTATTAAGCCTCCTCTGAATTTCATCCCAAAGATGTTCAATTGGGTTTAAATCAGGACTAGGGACTGGCCATTGCATAATGTTGAGACCGTTCTGCTGTAGGAAGTCCCGTGTCGCTCTGGCAGTATGGATCCAGGCGTTATCATGCAGAAAAATGTTGTTCCGGTGAAGTGTGAAATGTGGTATGACGTGGGGTCCGAGTGCTTGGTCGATGTGGCGCACCGCCGTGATGCCGCCTCCTCTCCCTGGACCAAGGTTATGGAACACCAGAGGATCCACTTTGTGATTACATTTTTATGTATTTATAGAGTTACTTCTTAAATACGCAGTTGAAGAAATGATCTCTTAACCAACTGACCATTTATGGATTTTATCACATAATTAATATATTTGGGAAAAGACAATCTGAAATAACATTTGGTAAACTTACCAGTATTGCGTATGAGCGCAGCCAAATTCAATACTTGACCAATGCGTGTATTCTACGTTAGGTGCTTTTTCTGATAGCTCATCAAAGCATATTGACTATAGTTGAATGGATTACACAATGAAGTGCCTTCATTCTCATTGTCAGAATAAGTTAAGAGCCTAATTATCGATTGCTAAAGCAACCTGCACATAGCTAACACTTAGACATCTCAATTTCGGCACTGCCCTCAGTATTCGTCCGGGCAATTGCACGTGCTACGGAGCTTTAATCAGCCGGATAACGATTTGCCTGTGTTCTGCTGACATGAAGCTGACCATTGAGAGACAACATTGATTAAAGGAGGCACAGATGTTGTGAGTTAATTACATGTTCTTACGGCCTTGAATACTACTGAAGTACTCAAAGGATTCTTTCCCAAACATAGCAATAGAGAAGAGTTTTGTACTCGTAAAGTATCGAGAGAAAACGATATCCATAAACATGTGTCATGCGAGTCTACAAAAAATAATTGTTTCGATGTTAAGGAGACGTCCTCTTGAAGCCACATGGGAAAAAAACATGTTTCTCATTACGTTTATAAAAACAAAACAACCAGTGTCATGACAATATAGCTCCTTTTGGAAGGTCAAGTAAGTCAGTTCCACACGGTCTTACCATTATTACTTGTGTATTATTATGGAAAATAAAAAATAAAAATTGCTTTATATGAAATGTGTCATTATAAAGAGAAAACGGCAAAAAACATTTTTTTAAGAACATTCAGTCAGTTGAGCGGAAAAAGGAGAGGTGTCTAGAACATTTATTGAGTCATTTCCAGACAAATCCAAACGAAATGAACAAAAAGATATTA
Source organism: Haliotis rubra (assembly GCF_003918875.1). Lineage (NCBI taxonomy): Eukaryota > Metazoa > Mollusca > Gastropoda > Lepetellida > Haliotidae > Haliotis > Haliotis rubra. Next base: position 1,599,404 of record NW_025765325.1, read on the forward strand.
ACAATATCACAGTTTCTAAATGGACTTAGATCTGTAAAAGATGGAATCGCAACATTCTGATGGGAAGTACCGATTGTAGATACATTAATCGCTTATTTGTCTTACTACCGTCTTCAGTGAAACATTGTTCCACAAATGTATAAATGTTGCAAAAGGTATTTCTGAAGTCCTCATTAGGAAATGTGTGACACGCTTCTTTGCCTTTAGGAACATATTCACTGAGTTGAAAAAAAAACAAGCTATGGTTTGACACAGTTTGCATATGTGTTAGTTAGAATCCAGGCATATGGAATGATGCACGGATAGTCATTGCCTGATTCAAAATAACACAGACTTTACATTAGCTCAGCTCTTTCCATGAGTATTTAACCGCTTAATTACCAGGTAAGTTCGAACTTACTAATTTCCTTTCTATCCTTGTTGAATGTTTGACAGATAATCTTCTGATAGTTAATTCCATCAATTTAAGCCAAGAACCCTTGCACATTGATCTTGTATTAAGTGTCCGATTATCTAGTTCAACAGCAGTTCCCCGACAAGGAAATTATGTTTCATCTCCTCACGACAGACCAATTTCACGAAAAATGTACCCGTGAAGTTCCGAAAGAGGCATCTAACTGTATCGGGTGGTCAGTCTCGATGACTTGGGTGACACATGTCATCGTATCCCAGTTGATTCTCTTGATCACTGGACTGTCTGGTCCAGAGTCGATTATTTACAGACCAACGTCCAATAGATGGAATATTGCTGTGTGGCGTTAAACAATAAACAAACTAACGACAAATGTGTGAGTGAGTGAGTTAATATTTAACGTCACATCGGCAATATTTCAGCCATATCGTGACGAGAACATTTGATTTTGAAATGAAATATATGTATATTATAAAAAACCTGCCGACGAAAGACAGTAAAACAACTAGAATATCACAGATATGTATGTAAAATAGTGATTAAATCTAAAACGTTTTAAATATAGGGGAAAAACAATACAGTATAAAAATGGGCTATAAATCGCCAATAACTGAAGGTAGATCACCATACCAGGGACCATGGGGACTTACATTACTTTTGCTACCTGCATGGACCCTAGTTGGATTTATACCATCCCTTCAGCCATTGGCGACAGAAGAGAAAAAACGACAAATGTGTGTAGCCAGTGGGATGTGAAACGTTAGGTAGGAACGAACATGTGTCCTAACCTCAAAAAGATAAACCTGCACTGCTCATCAGGACGAATATATTTCGTACAGAATGTTTACCCCTTTCCCAAAGAGATGTTGAACTCACCGAATTATTTACTTATCTCCATGACATGAAAATGAGATAACAATTTATATAACAAATTCATGTATTCATTCAAAACACTACCGAAGCGAAACATACCAAACCTCGCCCAAAGTATAAAAGACATGAAAAGCAACATTATGACTAAGATCTAAATCTGGTAGGGTATGGTAAAAGTTCTACTCCAAATATCTGTGGGATGCAAAAGGAAGAGTACAAATGAGAGATGTTTTGTATTTTCTTTCTGGTTTTGTTTTGTGTTAAATGCTGCACTCAGCAGTGAATGAAGGCGTCTGATCAGACATTCTACCATGGCTACGTGACATGCTCGAATTTGATTGGTCAAGCCATAAAATCAGACGGTATGAATTTGGATTGCGCACGTATACAACACTGCCGCACTACTTCAGCTTGGCGACCAACATGACTAATATCAACACAACAGACGTGATGGAAATGCTGATGAAACATTTATTAAAACTCGAAAAATGCAATTATACGATTTCTCCTCCACAATTATTAGGGAACCTCACTATCATAGTTATTACCTTCTATTATAAAAATATTCAAACTCAATTACAATAGACACAGCCCCAAACATAAACAAACAATATGTACGCGTTCGGCTTTAAATGAAATTTAGAGACTATCAATTCGGTGTAACATTCATCTAATTTCCAAACACAGTACGTTTATCTCCTAAATGAAGGGGTTGCAATCATGAGCATCGATCTGCAAATTTGATGGATGCATCAGTTAAGTTTCCATCTCTCCATGGGTTCTACAAGGGGAAAAGGATATCAGATAGATGAATACATTGTATGAAATACTCAGCAGGAAGTTGAGATTTATCAAAGACTGCTTCCTTATACATCACTGTGACATCATGAGCATCGATCTGCAAATTTGATGGATGCATCAGTTAAGTTTCCATATCTCCATGGGTTCTACAAGGGGAAAAGGATTTCAGATAAATGAATACATTGTATGAAATACTCAGCAGGAAGTTGAGATTTATCAAAGACTGCTTCCTTATACATCACTGTGTACAATTGTATTAAACGCCTTTTTACCGAGAAAAACATATCTGTTATAACTCTCTCACAACACGTTATTAATCATCCCTGAAGCACTGTCATCGGCCTTCGTCGTCTGTTACATTGTTCTGAATACAAACCTAACACAGTCATCAGAGGGTTGAGGAATGATTATAAAATACGTCTTCCAGTTACTCTTCATACCTCAGTTTAGTTGTGATTACAGCGAATAAAAACGGTTGAGCTAATCGCATGTGCGGGGGAATAGCCTAATGGTTAAAGCGTTGGCTCGTCACGCCGAAGACCCAGGATCGAATCCCCACATGGGCACAAGGTGTGAAGCCCATTTCTGGTGTCCCCTGCCATGATGTTTCTGGAAAATTGTTAAAAGCGGCGTAAAACCAAACTCAGTCAGTCAGTCAGTCATACCAAATACCAATAGATGAAGTGCCGCATTTCTTAATGCTGGCATAACCATTTATACGACAGAACGTAATTATACAAGAGTATCAGCCACACTGTCTCGAATAGCTTTTTAGAACTTGACGGTATGTCACAAATAGCATGTAGACACGTCAAACATATTGATTAGTTATTGAACGTGATAGTCACTGTGATGCACTACTTCCACGCAGTTATGTTGTGGGAAGCACATCTCTACTTAAAGTGTTATTAAAAAAGCTGTGATGCTAACGAGTTGTGATTCAAAACTGACCTTTCCCTAATGAAACGACAAAAACACCAGTAATGTAATAACAGATTCCTAACAAGACTGTTTGTACACATGAACGCTGGATGAGGCTGTATCTGATGAGTGTTATTTATATCTACAGATAGGTAGTCGATATAATGTTAAAATCCTAAAAATGTCTTCAGTTACTTGACACTCGAGTAAACAGCTAAAGCTTCTTTGGTTAAGCGTAGGGTAAAGCATATCTTTGGTTGAACTTTTTTTCCGACAGTGCATCAAAGTAAAGGATGACATGACCTTAACATCATTGATACAATAAACGGAAAGAGCACACCCTTTCATCAGTATATTCTTTTACCATCTTAAGTGTCACGATTCTTGTTGAGGTGGAATTTCTTTCTCTGTCCGTGAACGAATCGTACTAAACGGATTGAAAGTTCTTTGATCATTACTGTCCTGAACATTTTCGGTGGAAAGCCAATATTGCGTCCACCAAATTAAACAATGACCAACTTGCAATGCGAAGAGATTGCAACATTCAATGAAATGGGTTGACCACAACTGTGATGCGTCACTTCAGAATGAGGTGTAGTTCCATCTCAGTTTTATTTCAGATATGGATTTAACAAGAAGACGTGTATGACGTCAAAGCGTAGAACATAATTATACACATCGTCTGTGACTACCTTCATACTAATTCAATGTATCCCCAGAGTGGAGAACAGAGAGAAGTATGTATCCCCTTGTACACTATTGTTATTTGTATATATACTGTGATGCAACAGCATGGTTCCTAGAAATTATAATGGCAAACATTTTTGCAAGGGTTGTGTATTTGATTTGTGTATCATATTTGTGTTTTGAACCTGAACTTTGCAGCATTTCCGTTACTAGTAACGTTCTGTTTACCTACGTATGAATAATTCTTGATACATTCGTTACTATCTTTGCATTTATCGCATTACCTTGGTCAATATAACTCTAACTGGAATGTTCAGAAAATACATCATTAAAACACGCCATATTCTTGTATGGTCACATAGTTTGTATGTGATATCGCTCTGTGTTGGGAGCGTGGCATCATTAACTTGGCACGTCACAATCATATTCTAAGCTGGAGAGATAGGTCAAGTGAGGAAGCCATTGTGTATTTGAAATAATTATGTAAAAGATCCGTGGACACACGGCGGTTCATGAGTAATTGTGCAAGAGGGACACAGTATATATGTGTTTTGGGATGGGGTGGTATGTAACGGCAATTGAGGCAAAAGCGAAAGTGAAACAGCAAAAAGTGGCACCAGCAAACACCTATTGCATGCAAAAGAATGTGATGTTTTTATTCTAAGTGAGCCTGAGTACATGAAAAATTGGAATAATTTGTTTACGTCTTACATTGTTTGTAACAAGTTCGGGCTATCTGGAAAGTGTTCTGAAAAGACAATGGGACTTGTGGGTAATGGACATGCATTTCTGTCTTGCTTTGTTCACTATTGTTTGCAACGATATATATTTGCTCTACTCTATCTCAAAATTCACGACAAGATGAGATTTCAGTTTTATTTCTTTTTTTTCACTCTGAAATGCGTGTTTTCTGTCAGAAACATTTTCTGCAATCATGGAGGCACCAGTTTGTTACCAAAATTAGCGTGATGACCATGTTTCATGAATTCAGAATGTAAAGGATGTTCAGATTGTGTTTTAAAAGTGCATGTGTTGATTAAACATTTTGACAACATTATTGTAATTATAACTTGATTGCCATTTTAATGAAGATCGAATACTATGTGGGTCAAGGATGTTGCCTCACAACAAAGTCGCCAAACATATTTTACTTCTTTAATTCATCACGTGTTATCAGTAAGGGAACGAATGTCTTCGGCATGGCGTGGGTTCTCTCACTGTTTTTGATTTTGCATGAAATTAATGATAAACTTGTTCAAAATTCAAAGATCCTGACCAATTATTTCCTGGCGTTGATGGTGCCAGTTTAACCACAGGGTCGCCACAATCCAATTGGGTACTGACATTGGGTGTGGTAACCGGTGGGTTTAACGTGGTTTAAAGCTAATAGTATTATTTTGCGTGTGTGTGGCTGCTTGTAGTAATTCAGTTTTATGGTGCCAGCCTACTGAGATACCCTGCTCAGACACTAGTCCGACTGCGAGTCGGCCAGGTGTTTACAACCCTCACATACCGCGGCAACGTGAGTGATGATTTGGTTCCCCAAAGAAGGCATAATAATATTACTGTTTATTTCAATTCTTAATGGAGGTGGCATATTGGTCAACACGGAATGGTGATCTACTCAGGGGAATTGGGAATTGGGAATTGGGAATTGCTTCATATTTTGATTGACCACATAATTGGAAGGTTAAGATATCTCATTCAGACAAGAATCAGGTATACCAATGGTACCAGGTGTATTCCTTCCCTGCCTGAGCCGTTGCATGCAAATCGGTTTTATACTGTTCGCATGGTTAAGACCTTTCCACATTTGTATGTCAGATTGCAGACGAACTGATTTAATATAACACATCGCTTGTCAACATGATGCGTGATACAGTCCTATTTTATTACTTTCGTGTGTAGCCGTCACAACTCATTACTCAATTGTGCTAATGTACTTTAGAAAAATAAGAGAGTTGGATTTCCTACCGATAGAGCAGGACGTGACCTGTGCGAATGCCTGGTGCTATCACGTATTTTCATCAATCAATAGTCATAATTGCCATCACTACGTTGCCTTTCTACTCCAAAGCGATTTTGTTTTGGCAGGTATTCGGGACTAATTATTTTCTGGCGTTGACGTTGTGAATTTATCACAGGGTTGCCACGCTGAAATTTAAGTTAGTTCCTGGTGGTATTAAGTGGCATTTGCAGCTTGTCAGTTTGCATATAGATATGTATAACAGACCCTACATAAACTTAAGTGGACATGAACAGCAAATACCACCTGATGAGCAGGATGAATATTAAAATAACAACACGTTTTTTTATGGAATCATGTACATGTACTCCATATGTAGTCATGGAACCGTAACTCATTCTAAATGGTAATGGGAATATGTTTTCATCGAGCCAAATTTCCCCCCTCTCCCTTTTATATTCAGTCTAAGGATGACCAGAAATGCAAAACTCTCCCTTTGATATCATTAAAGCCGTAGTTTGTCCACATAATCTTTCATTCGTCCAATGGACAGAGGCTTATTGCGGCTGTTGTAAATGACCTGTCGAGCCGGAGTCAGTATACAGTGTCTGAGTGGGATATCCATATTCAACTGCAGTTAGATCTACCTGTTGGCTAGCATATGTTAAACAGGAAGGGTCCCCATCAGTAAAACCGCCACAAACACACATGTATGCACGCCGCTTTATGAATTATGAAATATTGAGGGACACGTTAAACTCTATTTAGTCTCACATTTTTACATATACTACTGTAAGGCAAAACATATTACTACACAGTTATTAATATGAATTTCCCAACAAATATGAACGTCAGGTGCGGATACAGGATTTTCGTGTGTTTTTTTGGGGGGGGGAGGGGTGCACCCCAATCCTCGGAACCCAGGGCATATATTATAGACTATACATATTCCATTACACATGATCGGAGGCAGCGGCAATGTATACAATACCCTCGGTTCTGAGGATGGTGCACTTAACTTAAGTGTCTCGTTTATATGTACTGAAATGGTCACTTTGGATTGAGGAACGTTTGTACAGACACGTTCAAGCAGTCAGCGGGTACCATGTGGACCATGCGTGATATTGTTACAAGGAGGGCATTTATCTACTCAGAAAGGAAGTGATTAATTTTAAATACTTTAGTTTGATTTTCAAAGTTGTATACAAAACACGTTTGCTTATAACTGGATTTAAAGGTAGAAATGACCATAGAATTATGTGTTCAAATCCAAACTTTAAGGTTACTTGTTGATCTTAGACCATACATGATCCTAAGGGTTTCAAATAAAGCATGAATGAACAGTATCCAGTGAATGTGACTTGTCTACATAACCCACGGACAATCTTTGAATCTACTGATAGAGGATGCACCCTTGGAACAGACGCCGTCTGTGTTTCTGAAAGTACATCTGAACAACACATTTAAGATCAACATCACATGTTGGCATTTTCAACAGTGTGAGTTCAGCTAGTTTTTCTTGACCCATAGTAGATCGCAGGTGTGACTTGACCTGCCTTAAGGAGAACAATGTTCTCTCTGCCTCTACACTCGTGACTCGCAGTGTTGAAGCAACTCTCATAGCTGTCTGATGTTCTGGTAGACATCAATATCAGCTGAAACAAAGCAGCCCATGATAGTCTCAGGGCGCACCGTGTGCTTTTCCCAGTACGCTTTCCACTATCTTAGCTCTGATGATGGAGCAACTGGCATAGGCAGATCATCCTCCCTGAACATCAGTTTGAATTTCAAGCTCTCCAGATCTACCACGTCGACGATGAAGTCAGGAAGAAAAGACAGGAGATCAACCCGTTTTCAGGTTTAGACCATATAAAACGTGTCACGTGTTACCATGTTTTTTTATATAACCCTAGTTCTACATTCCATGTGCTGATTTTCATCACCAAAAACCTGCTGTGACAATGATCTAAAAAGACAGTTCCCGTCACCTACACACGACACTGGTCTAAAATTGGTTGGTGCATCATCTGGATACAACTCACATGAAATTCTGTCAGTAATGAAGTTGGAGAAACTGATAGGCTTCAATGGTAAACTGCACTGTTTTAGCACACTTTGAGTTCTTAAAGACATTTGAAGTTTCAATGCTGGCCAGCCTATCTTAGCAGCGCTTGAAAACGCACGTACTATTGGGCTATATTGTCTATTCCGTTCATCCATTATGATGACAGCCATCGCCATTCTAACATACTTTCAGTTTCAGCTCGTTACAGCGCCTGTAACATCACTGAATTATCTGACATGTATGTTACCAGTTGGTGCAAGGAGTTGCATCATTGCTATATTTATACACAGTCTACACGACAGACACATTGCATCATTGCTATATTTATACACAGTCTACACGACAGACACATTGCATCATTGCTATATTTATACACAGTCTACACGACAGACACATTGCATCATTGCTATATTTATACACAGTCTACACGACAGACACATTGCATCATTGCTATATTTATACACAGTCTACACGACAGACACATTGCATCATTGCTATATTTATACACAGTCTACACGACAGTGATAAGTTTCCGACTCTTTTTTAACCATAAAGGCATTCATTTGAGGGACACAGTAGTTATGATATTGAAGACCATTAATACTTTTACCGTGTTTGACAAAATCGTTGCCACTAGTCGAAACTTTCAGAGCAGGTAAAACATGTAGTACATTTGGAAACGCTTGGGTGGGGGAGGGTGCGGGTCCGTGCATGAACGTTATACCTAGAAAATAGGACAAGGGCTAGTTGTTAGCAGTATTCATTCTATATCACAGTGGAGGACACCACGAATGGCTTTACAAGTTATCCCCATATAGTGAAATTGATCATGGGTCTTCATCATGACGAACCCTAATTTTAACTGACCCAAAAATCGCGGGCAATTTGTGCAATACTTTCACATTGTATTTAATTGCCAAACCATAACTGTTATTCTCAATAAGGAGGGGTACCGGTGGCGCAGTCGTCTAAGGTGCACACACTTATTTACCAGAACTTTGTTCAATGCATAATAGATAATGGTGGTTCCAGGCAGTGCAAGGCATCAGAACCATCCTGTCAGAAGAGCTACCTTTATCTAATCTTTTTTGCCCGTCTTCAAAAAGAACACAGGAGTGTTGTAAAGTGCCAAGCTCTTTTTCAAAATACTTATATACGCACTTGTAATTATAATAATCCCTGGATGATGACAGACAGGCCTTTTAGCTACACTTTGCAGACAAGTGTCTCGATTGAGGAACAAAATATCAAAGCTCGAATATAATCACTCTTAATTATGTACCAACGCAGATTCCATAGTGTGTGAAAGGAAGATTCGGATGGGAGTGTACTGTTATATGTTGCCTGGCTGACTGCATTTGTGCCAATTCTCCAGATGAGATTTTAAAGTTCGCACAACATGAAGACATTATTACCAGCATCACATTGCGGCTACCCATGTGAAGGTCAAACAGTGAACACCAAGGCTTAAAGAAAATACGTTTATGTTGTAATAAACGTGAGTGCCCTATAATTTGAGATTTCCTCTTTCACTTTTGCGACTGAGTGAGGAGTGTTTTGTCATACTTGCTTGTTACTATATCTGTAATACTGTGGACGGTGGGGTAGCCTAGTGGTTAAAGCGTTGGCTCGTCACGCCGAAGCCCCGGGTTCGATCCCCCACATGGGCACAATGTGTGAAGCCCATTTCTGGTGTCCCCCGCCGTGATATTGCTGGAATATTGCTAAAAGCGGCGTAAAACTAAACTCAGTAAGTCAGTCTGTAATACTGACCAATCGATCTCGTCAATTGGCTCTAACGACAAGAATGGGTTAATGATGACTATTTGTCAGTGGATGAATCTGCTTTATAGAGAATGGCATTAAGAAATGAAAGGGTAATGATGCAAATGCTACTCAAAGGATAGGCATGTCATTACTGTGAAATCATGTAGGATGTCCTAGTTCAGTGTTCAGTAAATAATTCACAACATATTTTCTACAGTAACGTTTCTATCATCTGATACCGATTGTCGGACCACAAGAACGATATATTGTTCCAGTTTGTTTTAACAGTGAACGAGTTAAATTTCAGTTCTATTGCTGTCAACAGCCTTAGCATCCATACTACGGCCATTTGTAAATAACCATCTCTTGCACATCCCAATTTCAGCACTGTCATCATTCATCATCCGTATAATTACACTTGCGGCAGAGTGTTCGACATCAATGCTTTCAATTAGTCCAATAACGCCTGCTTGTGGTGTGCGTTAAGGCAGTTTTGTGTTCTGTTGACGTGGAACTGTTGTGGAAGAGACAACATTCACTGAATGAGACACCCAAATTTAATGGAATAATACAGTATATTGGGCGTTAATTTATTTTCTCTCGTGAACTCACTCAGCAGTACTTCATCTACTGAAGTACTAAAACGACTCTCTCTCAATTCACGGTAATGCCATGGTGGAAGAGACCTCTGTAAGAATCTTACATCGATTGACATTGTCTTCTTATTTTGTAGGTAAAATAATCTTCCATATATAAGGGGACTTCATCTTAATCACGTTCACCTTCGTTCCGACCGCGTCATACCAACAGACGTTAAAATATGGTACTTGTTGGTCCCTGTCTGGCGCTCGGCATTAATGGGTTCAACAAGGACTGGTCGGCTCGGAGTCAGTACAATGTGTCTGAGTGAGGTATTCATGCTTCACTGCGGCATGGTATGTCAGTGGGCTAGCACTATAAAACCAGCTTCAGTCTGGGCCTAGCACAAGCAGCTGCACATACACATACACACACGCATGCACGTCGTCATATGAGCGAAATATTCTCAAGCACGACGTTAAACCCAATTTCACTTCACCTCACCTCACCTCGTTGAGGAAGAAGGAAGGAATCACACTATGGTGTTGTTGTTTCCTTCATGTCAACATCAATCCGAAACATTTGTGTCATCGAGCCTGTCTATTTCCACGAAGATTTAAAAGAGCTCTTTCTCAGCATATGTTTTATAATAATATGTGCATTTATATTGCGCAAAACTCCATTCACTAGGTGAATGATCATAGCGCTAACAATCAAAGCACAGCACATTGTTACCCCGGATAACCCAAGGTGCCTGTTTAGCGCTAGATGGTTATAGTCACATGACTTATCCCACTGGGTACCCCGTCAGTCGTCTCTGCAGCATAGAAAGTATTTCGGTAGAAATGTACATATGGCCTATCCGTATAATGATAAACATACATAGACCCTTTCAAAAACTACATTTTCACAATGAGGTAAGCTCTTAAAGGTTTTACATTTTGTTCGCCACCAATGCTTTCAATTGGCACTAGAACGCCTGCCTGAGGCCTGGGATAGTCCATCAATGTAGTTGTGTATACTGTCGACGTGAAACTCACCCTAAAGAGGCAACATTGACTGAAAGAGACACCTATGTTCCGTGGAATAACACGGTATCTTGGGCGTTATTTCCATTTCTGTCAGGAGCACTACTGGAGTATTGAAATGACTGGCAGAGACGTAGGTACAATTGAGACGCATCGTGAGAATACGACATCTATGTACTTGTGTGGTGTTATTTCGCAGAAACAAAATCTTCCCTATTTAAGAGGACTTCGTCTTGTTTATGGTAATGTACATTAAAGAGGTACATCACTGGCACAAAACCACCAAACGTCCTTTTATCGCGAAACATATTTCTGTAATAACTCTGCCACAACACGCTACAGTGTTTCCCACCGATTAGATCTCCCATTGGAATATTACCATCGACCTACATCGTCTGTTACATTGGTCGGGATAGACATCTAAGGGGCGTTGAGTCACCAGACGGTTGCAGCGAGAAATACGATATGTCTTCCTCTTACCCTTTATAACTCAGTTCGATTTTGGTTACACTAAAATTGACAATCCAATATTTAGGGCTTACTGATTGAGCTAAGTACATGTGCGTGCCAAATCGGAAAATTCTACACACTACAAATAGATGAAAATCCCGCATTTCTTAAATAATGGCATGAAATTTTACTAGCATAAAACATAATTATACAAGAGTATCTGACCAGAACCTTTCATATCAGCACACCGTCTCGAATAGCTATTATAAGCTTGACAGGGTGTCACAAATAACATACAGACATGTCAAACATATTGATTAGTTATGGAACGTGATAGTAACCGTAATGCACTACTCCCACGCAGTAAAATCACGGGCAACACATCTCTACTTAAGTTATTAAAGAATCAGTGATGCTAATGAGCTTTGATTCAAAACTGACCGCTCCTCTAATGAAACGACAAAAACGCCAATAATGTAATAACAGATTCCTTACAAGATTGTTTGCATGCAAGAACACTGGATGAGGCCCTATCTGATGGGTATGGATTATGTAAGGCTACATGAAAGAAGTAGTCGAAATTATGTTGAAATCTGAAAGCACAGCATCTTCAGACGTACTATTTTGACTAGGAATCGGCCACGTTCTTAGTGTGCGGTCTAGAAATTCAATTTTAATTATCGTTTGATAAAAACGGTAAGTTAATTAACTCAGAAATATTCAGATTGCCCTTATTTGTTAATTGCTTGATATCGCGATGACTATTTTCAAAGTTAAGCCTTTTCATTTATTTGGAATCCCCTTAGTGGTAGTTGTGTTCTGTTCCTGTCCGCTGAAAGGTTACATGCCAATCAGATTGTTTACAGCTTCAGTTTAATTTTAAGAAAGGTGTCGCGTGCACAAGCTTGGGCTGGTCCTGACGGGATGTTAGATATTCAGCCGTGACTTAATATGATAACAAGATGCATGATGCAGTTTCTTCACATTGTATATCCGCCGTGATGTTGCTGGAATATTGCTAAAAGCGGCGTAAAACCAAACTCACTCACTCACATGGTATATTCACAACTCCTTAGTCAATGGTGCGTATTTATTTATTACAAATAAATGAGTTGTTAGAGCTACCGACAGGGCAGGATGTAATTACTCTGGCGATGCCAGGTGTCGTTACTTATCGTCATCGATCAATATTCATACTTTTCAGCACTATACTTCCTTTCTTCAGTAATAACTCCAAATGGATTCTGTTTTGGAGACTGATTATTCTCTGGCGTTGAGGTTCTGAATTTAACCACAGGGTTTGCTGACACGCTGACATTTCATGGCATTATTATGCAAATAGGTGTAATACGATGCCACCTGTTGAGTAATACTATCATGTTGTTTTTCTCAGTAACGAAGGGCATGGCTGAGAAATCCCTCAAAGTAACACTGTCTTATTCGCCAGTAATGACTTTCTTCAGTGCATAGTACTAAGATGAGCGGTGGTTCTTGGCAGAGTAAGGCATGAGGACCTCTTTTACTAAATCGTAATGTTATCATTATCTTTGAGTGATTCATTCATATAATGTTCATCAAAACCGAATTCGAGATTTATCTCTGGTTAATTTTTGAATTGAGCATGGATTCCATTCGCCGTGATTTTTGTGGGCAGCCGGTTGAAGCTATACTATACATTGAAGATTGTAAACCAAAAGTCACTGTGTTCTTTAATCTGATTGGTTGATAAACATGATCAAATGGTATTCGATTCCCGGACATTCGCTGCGTATTGATACATACAAACATCGCTCACACCATTGTATTGTTACGTCGTTAGCTGAGATGACGTCATTCAAATCATATTGTGACGAATGACGTCACAAATGAGCAGTTCCAGATGCTACCATGGGAGACAGCCGAAACGGCCGGCTGATGACATTGCACTGCTGTACCCGTACTCTATGTCAATGAGTGCAGACACAAAAACGTGTGTGGACCTTTTGGTTTACTTTTGTGTTTACGGGTGTTATTGAGTATTTGAAGCACGGGAATTCATTTGGAACCGACGGCGTCAGTCTGTTAAACCTCGATTATACAGATGTCTGTAATCCTCTGTGCTCTTGGAAATGGAAAGTAGACCAGTGAATCTTTTAGGAGATAAACATCATGTGTTGACCAATTTCCGGGTGTTATTGAGTATTTGAAGCACGGGAATTCATTTGGAACCGACAGAGGATTACAGACATCTGTATAATCGAGGTTTAAAAGACTCGAACATTTTCTGGTAGTTTTGCACTTATGTGCGTTCTTGCTAACCTATTTCCGTCAGACATACAGGGGATGGGTTATTTCACCCCAAACACGTTAACCCCAGCACAGTTTCACCCCAGGCTGTTTCACCCCAATACAGTTTCACCCCAGTAATAATAGTTATTATTATCAACTATAACATTGTTTCAATATTGTATCCATCTATGTATAGCGTCGAAACAGCATATTCAGATTTTTAAAATAATTGTATCAGTTCATATTGGATGTACTAGCATGCATGCAAGATTCTTATCAAACAGTTCTTTTGACTAAGACTGTGCCACATATTCAGTGTTGATGATGACAAGTTTAACACTGCAGTCCATCTTGACGAGGTCTTACTCTCGTCTTGCTGCTGAGGCAGATCAACAAACATGCAGTCGCCATGGCAGAATGCAAGTGTAATGTCTAACTCAATGTTGACTTATTTAAATGTTCATTTAAGTGTTAAGCGTGATGGGATGAGATTAAATGAGGTGTAAGCTTAAGTCCTATGTGCCATATCAACACAGACAGAGTAGCACTTACCTGATTGGTGTAAAAATATTGCCTAATAAGGATTAACAGATTTAAGCATGAATGCCATTCTCCATGTATACTCAATTAGTTGGGTGAAACAACTCTTCATTAGGGTTGAAACAACTCTTGACTAAAAGTGAAACGACCCCTAATATGGGATGAATTTACCAAGAAAGGTAATGGGATGAAACAACCCGGTTGAAAATACTTGGGGTGGAAAGACAAGGAACCTACATACCATACTGAAAATATTTGACCTAATCAGACCGAATCCAAAGATATGATTGAATATTTCTGTGGAAACAAACCCATCCCGGCGTGATGTGATTACTACATTACATCCGGCTACTCCAGGACTGTAACACATTTTGTAAGCTGCATCTTAGTATTTTGTGTTATATCAGGTGTGAAATCGTGTCGGGATGAATTATGTTAGTGGAGCATGAAATTAGATAGCAGAAACTGGAAATTTGTTCATAAAAGTCACTCACTGGAATTTCCTAATTTCTGTGACCAAGAAAACTGGTTTTCTCTGGAAGGGCAACAAAGGTAATGAAATAAAACACCTGGCATCAATGTAGAAACAAATATCACTTTTGACGACTTATTTCAGCCCTGAGGCTTCTAAAACTGAGAACTTCTTCGCTCACATAAACAAGCACTCGTGCAATATTATACTTGTCAACAGAGCTTCAAATCTGTTTCCCCTGTCTTCAACCAAGACTACATGAGTGTTGGGAAGTGCCAAGCGATATGTGAGTGCATTATCTGATATGATTATTAGAATTTTCTCCATATCCGGGCACTTGTAATTACAGGAATTCCTGGTTGATGACAGTCCTTTTATGTACACTTGGCATTATCTACCGAAGCAGATTCCATAGCGTGTCAAAGAAAATTATGACGGAAATGCACTATCATATGTTTCTTGGTTGATTGAATCTATGCCCTTTCTCTATGAGACTGTGGAATTCCGATAACATGAAGACATTAATTATTGCAATTATCGCATTTTAGCTACTCCTGTGAAGTTCACTCACCAGGTCAAGTAAACAGCAATGCTTAAAGAAGATACACTATTGTTGTCATAAACGTGAGTGCCCAATAATTTGAGAATTTGAATTTATATGTGCGCTGTTTTGGACCAAGATGGCGTTTTATCATACGTACGTGTTACCTTATCTGTGAGACTGACAAAATGGGTTAATAATGGTCATTTGTCAGTGTATAAACAAAATTTACGTCTGGATTCAAGTCTGGATGTAAGCTGACGCATTATAGTTGAGGATAACCCATTTTCATTGACTAGTGCAAATCTGTTTGCATTTCACGTTAACGCTTGCTACATTTGGTAGCCTATTTATCGAGTTTTGGCTGAAAACAACTCGTACAGGTCAGTAATGTTCAAAGCATGGGTTATAAAACTGAAACTACGGATCAATCCAAAAACGTTCAATCCGTATAATACGATTCGATTTGCTTTAGTGAAACAGATGAAATTCCACCACAATCAGAGTAGTGACACCTGAAACGTTTAAAAAATATATTGATGAAAGTGATTACTCCTTCTATCCATTTCATCAGTAAAGTACATTTCCTAAGTGCACTGTGGTAAACAGGTTCGGTAGAAGATACACTGACCCTTCGCTGCACCAAAGACGTGTCAAGGAAGCGAAGATGCTTTCAGGATTTTTACACAATATCGACTACCTATCTCATGTAGCATTATGTAATCCGCCCTCATCAGATAGGGTCTCATCCAGTGTTCATGTATCCAAGAAATCGGGTATGAAATCTCTTATGATTAAATTGGCATTTTCGACTTTTTGTCATATGAGCGGTCAGTTTTGAATGACAAATCTTTAGTTAATAAGTGCACAACCACCGGTTCCTTTAGTCTGATGACACTGCGAAGGAGTGGTGCATTACTGTTCCAGACGTAAATCTCTATCAACTCCATATAAGGATTTATTACGAAATGTATTTGCACTGTCAAACAGTGAGTGAACAAGATTATACACAGTATCTGGCATTCTGTTCATAATGATTCAAGCAGGATGACTAAGTCACCTTGAGAGCCAAAGAGGGCTCAGTGTCCAGATGGGACCCGTACTATGAGAGAGTATTCTGTCCTAGTGTGTATCAGGGACCGACATATGGAACTAAACAATTTTTCTTTTCCCACACAAAGTCAAACAATTTTCATCGTTTCACAACAAGCTATTATTATACATTCAGCATCTACAGCCAACAAGATGACGTTTCATCGATGAATTGTCAGTGTCTCATCATCAAAATCATATTAATTAATAGTTTGATTTGTGTTAAAGAGCAATATCTTTCTTACAGTTTCAGAATTTCATTCATTTCCATAAATTGATATATCCCCAAAACTATGACCAAAGAACCAAACAATCATTGCGATCTGTAATTACATTGACATGGGAACTGGCATGTTCCCACTCATATTTTGTGGAGGCTAAAATATTACGAATAAGAAAAAGCTTTTAGAGGTGGTGTATTTGATCGGCCAGCATAGCTGTGCTGTGGATTGCAGAGTTCAGTGTCTGTTTCCGTCTGGTAACGTTTTTGGTATCGTTGGTAGTTTTAGACCAAATCCAATTTTCAAGTTTATACTTTCAACTGACCGACAATGTCTTTGCTGAGATGACAACTGATTGATGTTTAAATGCATCATGCTTATAGTTCGCGAGTGAATAATTTTTATACACTTCTTACCATGTTTAATTCAACTTCATTTCCTAGATCGGAATACAAACAATTAGGAAGTACAGAAAATATATCATTAAATTCAAATGGCAACATTTCACTTGAAGTTGATCTGATTATTGGACGAAAGTCCTGCGGATCTGAAGATTTGAGACATAATGGCACAATTTGCATTCTCACAGGCCAACTGATCATGTGGCTGACCGAGCTTCAGACATGGATGTTACAAATGGAATTACGTTTGTAACAATTCACATCGCCACTGAAACTCGTGTAGCTTATACAGGTGAGGTGAGGTGAGGTGAGGTGAAATTGGGTTTAACGTCGTACTTGAGAATATTTCGCTCATATGACGAGGTGCATGCTTGTGTATGTGTGTGTGCGGCTGCTTGTACTAGCCCAGACTGAAGCTGGTTTTATAGTGCTAGCCCACTGAGATACCATGCTGCAGTGAAGCATGAATACCCCACTCAGACACATAATACTGACTCCGAGCCGACCAGTCCTTGTTGTACCCATTAATGCTGAGAGCCAGGCAGGGACCATATTTTAACGTCCTTTGGTATGACGGGGTCGGGGATCGAACCCGCGACCTTCCGCTCTCCGGGCGGACGCTCTAAGCACTACACCACGGAGGCGGTCTGTAGCTTATACAGGCTGATATATAATCAATATGTATTCTATGCATAACTTCCATCGGCGGATGTGTTTGGAAATACGGTGGATAATTGCTACTTCTGTAATGAAATATTTGTGGGGATGGAACGGCGTGAACACTGTCCCCCGACACAGAGATTGTCTGTGATAGTAATTAGTGCATTAGTATCAATTTGAAAGTTATAAATGATTGATGTCCTGGTCAACTCGATTCCACAGCCCCTTGTTAGCGGAAATTGAGGGTTCTTATCAGGTGGGAATACAATTTCTTAACGGATCAGAGAGTTATATCTGATATAAGCCTGGGGGTAGCTCTTGCCAATTTGTTTACCCGTCCTTGTGACAATTATGGGTACATTTTGTCTTCACTGAGTCTCAGAACACTGCCTCCTCGAAACACATGATACATCGACAGACGAAATATTGAACACACCCAGCTCACGCTCCACAAAATATACACTATTAATCTGTATTAAAGAGCTAATGTGTTTCCAGAGTAAGATGTAACATGTTCGTGGGACACATGTTGAAAATGTGCTATCAAAATCCAGTAAGATACTTGGTTAAGTGAGGTGAACAGAGTTTAAAGACGTTACGTTTTAACGTCAATATGGGTGTACGTCTCCTTGTACTGATTCCAGGTTAATTCAGCCGTTTACCAGCTTATAGGAACCAGCCAACATGGTTGTGGTGATTGGGGAACCTTGAAATATAACCAGTGAATGTAGGTTTCAGCCGTTTACCTTACGACTGTTTCCCCTTATTTCCTGAAGACATAAAAAAAACGATTCTTGGCGTGATAGGGTAACTGTGGATAGTTGATAATAACTGTAGAAATGACAGAATCGGATGTCTTTTGAGTAGATTTGAGTAGCATAAATCAAGAAAAGGAAATGATATATCCTATTTGATTGTCTTCAGCACAGTCTGCATGATTATGACCTTTCGCAATACAGAAGGTGTAATACAAATAATACAATTCATCATGACATGAAGAAATGATAGCGTGGGCATGTGACATACTCAAGTTGACATTGAACATTGTCAGAAGGCTATGGGGATTCATCTGGCTTATAGGAGTCACGAAGGCTTTGCATTAGAGGAAGTTGTGATCACGTACAGGGAAAAACGCGATGCGCACATATTCATCTGGAAAATGTCGATAACTGTCCAATATGACAAAAGGCTTGTTTCCAGAACATTAATTCTCTGTGGAATATAGGAAGTTTATCAAAACAAGGGCGAAACCCATTTCCATGTCATTCGTTTAAAACAGTTATTTTCTTGTGATGGTTATCTTTGTGAAGGTATTCCTATATTTGATGTCGTGCTTAGTAGGAATCAAGACCTCTTGTTTAAGGTGCATAGTTTCAAGAATCAATGACAGGAATGTTGTTCATAATCTGATATACTTTTCAGAACGTATTTTTATGGAACGTATTTTTATGGCCAATATGTTACATCTCCACCAGTAGGAAGCAAAATGTTTCTGAAACGACATGTTGCTCTCGATTAATGTTTCTCTTCATTAATGTTTCTGTTCTTCATTCTTTTCAAACTTCAGTAGATCAAGTATGTGATCTATGTCCGTTATGACATCATGGTGCAAATACGTTTCTTGCCCCGCATTCCAATTGCATGTCCTGCCGGAAGTACAATGTGTAATAGAGGCTGCTAATCATAATGAAGTATCCTTGACAATGCTCGGTCAATCCCGAAAGTGGTTGGCCAAGATATAATCCAACCACCCAAAATAATGACCGGGAGAGTTGTAAGTTGTTCTGTTATTTCTTATATGACAATGCCAACCCATTCAAACGCATGTTTTCATATCTATCAGAAACAAGGTCACGATGCCTTTGACATCCGTTGGTGTTTAATACGAACCACGTACTAATCTGTTCTGTTACTACATAAGCTACCCAGTGCCTCTACGTTTCATCTATAATCTGTGACGGATAGGTTCAAATCTGGACCTAAACTATTGAGCTAACTCTTTGCACCTTCGGCGTGAGATGGTACCGACTTAAATCAAGCATAATTAATAGCAAGTCGAATCTGAGACTTTGTTCTTCCCTCTTGTTATTCTTTTCTCCCCTGCCATACATATTCTTCCAAAGAATCCAACCTGGATTAGTGATAAATTGGCAAATTTGTCACATGGCAAATTATCGATGAGAAGTCGTATCTATGCATACACGTGCTTCACATTCACATTACCCGTTACATCATCTATCTATCCATCTTCGTAAGATCATGATGGATGTTCTGATGTACTGCATGTAGGGTAGTCTGAAAGGGTGAATAGATGCTGCTTAAACGCAATGTTGGCAATAGTTCAGCAACAATCGTAAGAAGAAACTGGAACAGCATTATCTTATTACTCAGAAGCAAAAGTGCGAAAAAGAAACTTCAGGCTTTTAATTTGATTTTCAGGCGTGATGGTTTTGTGGGCGTATGCAGGGAATGAATGAAATGAACCCGTTGTTTACGGAGGGAAAATACTACCCGTGCCTGGCATTTACAATGATCAAGCCGCTGTTTACCTGGACAAAATGCCTTTGCATCGCATTGAGAGAAAAAGTATTGTGTCTATTGCAGTCAAGAATGAACAAAAAAATGGTCATGTTAATAAACAAATAATTTATAAATAACTTAATATTCTGACCTAAAATTAAGATCAACCCTGAATGTCAAATAAACAGTTTCACACATCCAGATGAAACTTGGTGTTCAAAGCGGCATGTTAAACCCATCTTTGTCATCTAATGATTTTCTCCTTAAGTACACAGTTGAAGAAATTAATTATGTCTGACCGAACTGTCCGTGGAGCTATTTCATCGCACAATTAATATGTGTGGGGAAACACTGAACAATGATCTGAATTAAAGTTTGGCAATATTGACAATATTTGCAAAATTACGTATGCTAATGGCCAAAATTCAATACTTGACCAATGTGTCTATTTGATGTTTGGTACTGCACCAATAGAAACAGCTTTCTTCTGACAATTCGTTGCAGCAAATGACTAAAATGTCATTGATTAGAAAAGGAAGACTGTGTCTTCATTCTCGTTTTTCAGAATTAGTCAAGGACGAAACTGTCGATTGCTACAGCAACCTGTACATAGCAAACACTTAGGCATCCCAATTTCGGCACTGCCCTGACTATATATCCGGGCAATTACACGAATTACGGAGTGTTCACCGTCAAAGTTTTAATCAGCCGAATAAAGACTGGTAATGGCCGGCGTGCGCTGTTCAATGCCGTCCTGGATCTGGTAGCATGAAGCTGACCAGTAAGAGACAACACTTAATGAAAAAGACACTCATGTTGTGAGTAATGAAACAGTTTCTGGGTCGTTAATTACACACGCCTTTTTGCAGTCAGAGTCAAGAACACTACTCAATAACTAAAATGATTCACTTTGAAAGTCTTAGATGTCAGTAGCACGGAAGAGACTTGTGTACTTGTCGTGAAGTATTGCTAAGTGCTATTTCGCAAAGCAAGTATTTATTTCGTATTTAAGGGATTCCATCGTGAAGCCACTAAAAAAAATCTCTCATTACTTTTATCAAATAGTGTCATGACAATAAAGATCCTCTGGAAGTGTACGAATATGCGAAACATGTGTGCATCAAGTGGGATATGACCCGCAATGCCCGTACCAGAAATCTAACGAATGCAGTCTTCCGTCAAGAGTGAGTGAGTGAGTTAAAATTTAAAGTCACATCGGCAATATTTCAGCCATATCGTGACTCAAACTAGTTTTAAATTTATAATACATACAGATAATATATAAAACCCTGTCAACGAAGGACAGTAAATCCACTAGATTATAACAAAATGAGTTAAAACTAGCTAGCATATATCTTTAAAAGTAGAAAACTATACAATGTAAAAATGGGCCAGTAATCGCCAACAACTGAACGTAGATCACCATACTAGGGACTATGGGGACTTACAGTACATTTGCTTCCTGCATGGGCCGTAGCTGGATTTACACCATTCTTCCGTCAAGAAGCAAGATATGGTAGAAATTATATACGCATACCAAGATACACAGGCAACCATTTCCATAAACGAATATATTTGTGATTTACTCATTGTTTACACTTGTCTTTATCAGACATAAATTTGAACATGATAATTCTAAAATGATAATATTTATCGTTGTTGACATGCTCAATTTGGACCATAAAGAATGGTACATTATTATCTGCCGTGCCGTGCATTTGCTAATGCGAGTCATCTAACTGCCAGATGAACGTTCTAAAGGCACGTCTCTCACATGCATCACACAGTTTCTACTCACAGTGTTCCGTGTTTCAATGTGAATTTCGTAATCATGATTAATTCGTATTTCGTTTATCAAAACAAGGTTGTTATAACAATTTAGACACAACGATTCTTTACATGATGGCAAGGCACTCTTTCTCTCCAGTTCAAAGTCCACCTGCTCTAGCATACACTTACAAATCAGACAGCCTTGTTCACATAAATGTACCAGAATACATGACATCACCTGGTCATTGTTTCCGTTCGTGATCATAAAATGCGGACATGCGTACCATCGAGCCTGTCACTTTATAAGACAATTCAAAAGTACCTTTTCTTAAAAGTTCTTTGATCAGGCGTTACAGTATTTAATGTTTTAGTCAAACTGTTAAACAAATATTTGTAGAACACTGCATGGGTCTCAACCTCCAAACAAGAAACCCACACTGTCCCTCCAGCATGTTCACTCATTTCCCAAAGCGTTGAACTCAAGGATTGTGCCAAGAGTTATTATCCTCACAACACAAAATGAGATTCATATTACAATTTTGTGCATTCATTCAAATTGTATGAAGATTTTTCTAATGCCGCCCAAGTGATGCATACCAACCCTTCACCGGGTGTACAAGATAAGGAAAATGATATTATGACTAATATTTAAATCTGCATGATACGAGGGGCTACCGAAACGTCTGAGCCTAAAATACTTCTGATATATGCATGATAAAATAACTGTGTGATATTGAAGAATAGTTTATGTCATTCACATAAACGTAATATTGAGGTTAGGTGAAATTGGGTTTAACGTCGTTCTCGAGAATATATCGCTCATATGACGACGTGCATGCTTGTGTATGTGTATGTGCGGCTGCTTGTACTAGCCTAGACTTAAGCTGGTTTTATGGTGCTAGCCCACTTAGATACCATGCCGCAGTGAAGCATGAATACCCCACTCAGACACATTATACTGACTCCGAGCCGACCAGTCCTTGTTGTACCCATTAATGCCGAGCGCCAGGCAGGGACCAACAAGTACCATATTTTAACGTATTTTGGTATGACGCGGTCGGGGATCGAACCCGCGACCTCCCGCTCTCTGGGCAGACGCTCTTACCACTACACCACGGAAGCGGACGTAATATTGAGATGCACATATCACTACTTTCCGATCACGTGACATCAAATCACATGTACCCCTACTGAAAAGGCAGAAATGGATAAGCTTGAATACAGAGCAGTCATGAATTCTTTAGTCCTCGAGGGCCACCCAGCGAAACACATTGAAGAGCGATTTGACAGCAATCGAGAAGAAAGATAGAGGTTGAGTGAGTTTATTGTTAAATGCCTCACACATCAGTATTCCACCTGCATGACGTCAGTCTGTAAGTAATCGAGTCTATATTCAAAATTGGGATTTGATGGCATGCATCATATCTCCACAAGTACTACCAGGGAAAACGGATTCTGATATATCAATACTTTGTATGGAATGCTTAGCAGAAAGCAGCTGGAAGTTAAGATTTAACAAAGACAGTTTCCCCATGCATCACTGTCTACAAATACATTGAACGTTCTTTTATCGAGAAACATATCCCTGTAATAACTCTCTTACAACACGTTATTGAACACCCCTGGAATATTGCCATCGGCCTTCATGGTATGTTACATTGGTATGAACAGAAATCTAAGAGGCATTGAGTCATCAGCCGATTGCAGAGTGATATACGATCTGTCTTCCTATTTCCCCTAATAATTCCGTTCGATTTTGGTTACAGCGAATAGAAACGATCCAATATTTAAGCCATGCAGCTTGACGTGCGTGTCAAATCGGCGAATATTACATTCTATCTGTAGATGAAATTAAGTGTTGGCATAACGTTTTGTGCCTTAAAACGTAATTATTATACAAGTCTATCTAACCAGAACGTTCCTACATCAGCCACAGTGTCTCGAGTAGCTTTTAAAACTTGACGGTATGTCACAATTATAACATACAGACATTTCAGACATATTGATTAGTTATGGAACTTAATAGTTACACTAATGCACTACTCCCACGCAGTCAAATCACGGAAAGCACATCGGTACTTATTAAAGAGTCACTCGTGCTAAAAACTGACCGCTCCTCTAATGAAACGACAAAACGCCACTAATGGAATAACAATCTCGTTAATGTGCTTAAAACAAGGCTGCAAAAGGTAGGTAGTTGAACGTATGTTGAAATCAACAAAACGTCTTAAGTTCCTTGCAATAGACACTCGAGAAAACAGCTATAGCATTCAGCATATCTCCTGTTCAAACTATTCAACCACGATGCACTGAAGAAATGTTGACGTGGTCTTACCTTCACTGATCAAATAACAGAAGGGACACATCCTTATATCAATATATTCTTTAACCGTCTTAAATGTCATAATTTTCTTTGTGACAAAATTTCATTCTGTTTTCTTGAAAGAATTCTTCTAAACCGATTGAACGTTTCGATAGTGATCCGTAGTTTCAGCATAGCATGCGTTCTTCTTGTCATTACTGACCTCAACCCTTTCAGTGGAACAATTAACATTTCAGCTACCAAATGAAACAATGGAATTAGTTATCGACAGCTACGATGCGTCTCTTCAAAACGAGGTGTAAATATAACTCCGTATTTCTGACAAATTATATTCTAGATAAGGATTTATCACGAAATGTGTATAACGCCAATGCGTAGAAAAAACATTAAGCACATTGTCTGAGACTACCTTCATACTGAGTCAAAAGTACTTTGTCAATGCCAGTATCACAGAGTCACCTTGGGTCATTAAGAACAAAAGAGTACTCAGTGATTTTAGGTGCTGCCCCACGACAGAGGTCATGTTTCCTGGGAGAAGTGTCGAGGTAGGGTCCGTTCAGTGAAAGGATATCCAAGACTTCGTAACTGTCTCAAGGAGAGAACAAAAACGACATGGTGTTTCTGTTTGTCAACAATGAATTGCCACGAGTGCCAAGGACAAATCACATCATTATGTCAATGCAGTTGGAGCGGTGGGGTCGCCATGTACTGAAAGCGTTCGGTCGTCACAACAAAGACCAGGGTTCGATTCCCCACATGGGTACGATGTTTAAAGCCCATATCTGTTGTCTCACGCCGTGAAATTGCTGGAATATTGCGGCGTTAACCTAAACTCACTTACTCATTATTTCTTAAATGAATTTATCTCCAGAATGGAGAACACATAGGAAACGTTACCACCACCTACACTATTGTTTTTTGTATGTTAACTGCAAAAGAACAAAATACACTAATTTCGGATGGTGGCCAAAAAAATACAATAACAGGAAACACCATTTAAGGGTGATGGTTTTCATTCATGTATCATATTTGTGTTATGCATTTCCGTTTTCACCTGTACATCATTTTGTTTTCAGCCTTGTAAGGTTTTGGTAACTTTTTGCAACCTTTAACATCTTGTTTACATTTTGATGAATTGTGTTTTCAAAATGCGTACACATCTTGACACATGTGTTATCTTCTATGCCATTTTCGTAATGGCGCAATTTCATGGATCAATTTAACTGTAATTCCGATGTTCAGAAAATATGTCATGAAAATATCAATATTTACTCAAATGTGACATCAATAGTAACCTACAGCTTCATAAATGTATACCAAGTTTGAAGAATTTTGACTAAACGGGCATTCTCTCAGGTCAGTCATGGGGATTGTTTGGCAAATGGATTAAGTTATGCTGACTTTCAACACTTGAAAACGTTTTACGACTGGAAGAACCCATTTCTCATATATTTGTATTAATTTACATGTTCAATCAGATTTGTTTTGAATATTGTGGATAATTAATGCTTCCGCAGTGAACTTTTAGTGAAGACAGAGCAGTGTGAAGAATGTCCCTTAACACACATATTGTCTGTGGAAGTAGTGCATTTGTGTCACTTTGATAAAGTGATGGCAAAGAATAGTCTACCTTTAAGAACACCGCAGCCCCATACAACCCAGGGCGACGGACAGAATCTAGATTATAAATAGAAAAAAGTATAGAATATAAAACATTGAATTGGGACAGATGATTTGCAATTATGCGATGCTTGGAGGTTGTTTTCTAAATCACGAGCTATCTGACTGAACGGACATCTTACTGTCTAGCAACATTGTCTGTATCTCATATCCCTCTGTGTTTTGAGAGTGACGTCATTAACTTGGCAATGATACTTTGAATGGTGGCTAAAATTATAATAACAATACATAGTTTTGAAGGGTAATGGTCTTTTTTTGTGTGGCATATCTGTGTTTTGGACCTTAACTATGCAGTATTTCTCTTTTCAGCCTAGTAACTTTTTGCTAACTTTTGGCAACCTTGAACATCATGTGTATAATTTTAGGCATTGTGCTTACAGTATGCGTAAGAACACATTTGTTACCGACTATGCCCAATCGTAATGGCACAGTATCCTGGATCAAAATAACTGTAAATCCGATGTTCAGAAAATATGTCATGAAAATAACAATATTCACTCAAAAGTGATATGAATAATATCCTACAGCTTAGTAACCGTACAACAATTTCATAAAGGTCAGCCATATGGTTTGATTGGCAAAATGAATCGCAATTACGTGATCCTTGTAGGTTGCCTGTTACTAGTTGTCTGACTGTACGGTCATCTTCTTGTATAGACACAGAGCCTCATATGCCACTGTGTTTTGAGCGTGACATCATTAACGTCAAAATGAAATTCTAAGCTGGCGAAGGAGGTGACCACTGTGCATTTGAAATAATTATGTAGTGAGTGAGTTCAAATGTATCGTCACACGGCAATATTTCAGCCATATCGTGACGAGAGCAATTAATTGTTATACATAGTGATTAATGGTAAATTATTAACACCTGTCAACGAATGGCAGTACAATAACTAGATTATCACAGATATGAATTTAAAACTAGTAATTAAATCTAAAACAGTTTAACTATAGACTATAGATCACCATACTAGGGACCACGGGGACTTGCAGTACATTTGCTTCCTGCATGTACTGAAGCTTGATTTACACCATCTCCCTTCAACTGTTAGCAAGTTAGACACATCTAGCCACTGAAAAGACACATATTCTACGATTATGTCCAAAAATAGTTTTGTACTTTTAAGATATATGCTAGCTAGTTTTAACTCAATCTGTGATAATCTAGTGGTTTTACTGTCCTTCGTTGATAGGGTTTTATCTATTATCTGTATGTATTATAAATTTAGAACTAGTTTTAGTCACGAAATGGCTGAAATATTGCCGATGTGACTTTAAATTTTAACTGACTCACTCACTCACTATTCTACGATTAAAACGGTTAGATAGATTTAAATTGACTTAGAATGTTTTGGGACTTACGTACCCTCTCAGGAGGACAATAATTTTACATTACATTAAACCCCCTTGAGGATACAGCCTCTCACAATCTGACTTACTAATTTAAACCTCCCATCATAAAATATTTATCTACTTACAAAACATTCAACAAATATATTTCTTTTAAAAATGCAATAACTAAATGAGAACTGATATTACTAAAAAGATGCGTCATAGTTCGTGATTTGAAATAGTTATCCCTTGTGATGGAATATTCTACACAGTCAAGTAAGATGCTTGAAAAAATTATGTAACATTACCGAGGAGTGAAACTGAAAATATATAAATGGATGGGGACGGGGTGGTGTGTAACCGCAAATGAGCCAATAGTGAAACATGAAACAGTGGCATGTAAAAAGTGGCGAATATTATGTTTATTCTTCTAAGTGAGTCTGAGTGAACACAAAGAAGGATTACAAGGATTTGTGTATCGAATCTAGCAGGTCTATTTCCAGTTAGCAGACTGTAACATTTGGTGGTTTTACACTTATGTGCATTTTCAACAACACAACATTCCGTGAGATGTACCATGTTGTACATTGTACCAGGGATGCAGTCGTGTTTAGTTTAGACCGTTGAAGCCACGCTGACCTAATCAGACTTAATCAAAGCATTATGTATGTTGAAACAAACTCATCCTGGCGTGATGTGACTGCTACAGTACATCCAGCTACTCAAGGACTGTGATAGATTCAGCAAGCTGCATATTACTATTTTATGGTATGTCAGGTGCGAAATCGTGTCAGCATGAATTAGGCTGATAGAGCATGAAATTAGATAGCAGAAACTGGAAAATCCTTCATAAAAGCCACATACTGAAATGTTCTTATTTCTCTAAATAGGAACACTCCTTTGTCCTGGAAGGCAGCCAAGGTTCCCCATAATGAAGTAAAACACCTAGCATCTATGTAGTGGCACGTCCACTTTTGACCACTTAGTAAAGGCCGGTCTTCAGCCAGTAACAGAAGAGTGTTGGGAAGTGCTAAGATCTATTTCAATGTATTATTTGATACGAGTTGCCCCGATATCATGGCACTTGTAATTACACAAATCGCCGGTTGATAACAGTTCTTTTAGCTACATTTGGCAGAGGAGTCACGAGATTGAGGTTCCAAACGTCTGTGCTCGAGTGTAATAACTGTTGATCATATTCCATAGGGTGTAAAAGGATGAGACTGTGAAATTCCCACAACATGAAGACATTATTATAAACATCGCGTTTGTGAAGTGCAATGGCCAGTTCAGGTGAACAGCATTGCTTAAAGAAGATACATTATTGTTGTTATAAACGTGAGTGCCCTAAAAGTTCAGATTTACTGTTTCCACGATTGCGACCGAGTGAGGGTGATTTGATTGATATGTACGCTGTATTGGAACAGTGTGGTGTTTTATCA
Source organism: Haliotis rubra (assembly GCF_003918875.1). Taxonomy (NCBI): domain Eukaryota; kingdom Metazoa; phylum Mollusca; class Gastropoda; order Lepetellida; family Haliotidae; genus Haliotis; species Haliotis rubra. The sequence continues at coordinate 1,628,215 of NW_025765325.1, forward strand.
TGCTTACTTGTTACCTATCTGTAAGACTGACCAAATTGGTTTATGGTGGTCATTTGTCAGTGTATAAATCTGGTTTATATAGAATGACATGAAATGAAAGGATATTGGTGCAAATACTGCTCAAGAGACAGGTTAGATCGCATCCTTACTGAGAAATGATGTCGGCTGTAGTAGTTGAGTGTTCAATAAAACATTAACCACATATGGGGTAAAGGAAGGTCCTGTTCATGTTAGTTGTTGAACGAGTTAAACCTCAGTTCTGTTGCTGCCAACAGCCCTTGTATCCATTGCGGCGACCATTTGTATATAGCTACCACTTTCACATGCCAATTTCGGCACTGTCATCATTTTCCATCCGGGCAATACACATGCAGCGGAGTGTTTGCCGGCAAAACTAACTAGACTATTAACGTATGCCTGTGATGTACGTTCGCCAATCACCTCATTTGTGTGTTCTGTTCACGTGAAACTGATCTGTAAGAGACGACATTGACTCTAAGATACACCTTTGATTTGATGATTAAAACAGTATCTTGGGCCTTAATTACATGTCTTCCATGAATTAACTCAGGAGCACTGCTGGAATACTGAAACGACTTACTCTCAAATCACGACAATACCATGGAAGAGACTTTTGTATGTGACGTATCGTGATAATACAACATCGATGTATACAACATTTTGTCATTGTCTCTTCCATGTCTACATACAAACCGATCACGAGGTATCATCAAGCCTGTCTCTGAATACAGATATTTCAAAACGTTCTTACTCAGAAGTATTTGGACCAGGCGATACACCAACATCGTCAGCCTATTTGTAGAAATGTACCAACACCTACACCTACACCTATCTATAGTTCCACCAGGAGGTACAGCTTTAGATTATTTTCTTCATGGTATCTGTTGTTATAAGTCAATCTTTGAATGTCGGAATGGTTCTTTATGCCTCACATAAGAGTGAGCCAGTGAGTCAGTCATGAGCATCTATATACAAAATTGGGAATATTTAAATCCGCATGGTATGAGTTATCTCACAACAAATGTATGTGTTCCTGATCGATTTGATCACCTTCAAGAATACTATCATGGGCCTACATCGTCTACAGCACTGTTCTGAATAGAAATCTAAAGGGCATCGAGGCACCAGACGGTTAATCAGTAACGTACGATCCGTCTTACTGTTAGAACAGGATATAGCATATATATCTCGACTTTTGCTGCAGTTGATAAAGAAGATTCAGTATTCATAATTACTGTGGTTAATCCAATATGTCTGCAAAATCGTTGAATCCTATACAATAGATTTAGCTACAGATTTGCATGAACACTGGCTGATGTCCTATCTGGTGAGGATGGCTTACATAATGTGCCGTGAGATACGTATGTCAATGTTGTGTTGAAACACCAAACAGCAGCTTCACTACCGTCTTTGGTGCGATGGAGGGTCACCATATATCTACTGAACCTGTTCTCTATGGTGCACTGAAGAAATTGTTCGCCTTCACCGTGCTGATTAAATGAACAGAAGGAGCATACCCTTTCATCAATATATTCTTTAAACCTATCAGGTGTCACGATTCTGATTGTGGTGGAATTTCATCCTGTTTCACTATAAACAATTTCGAATGATATTATACGTTTGAACGTTTTGGAATTGATCCGTAGTTTCAGCTTTAGCATCTGTGTTTTGATCATTACTGATCTGAACGATGTCTTTTCAGAGAAAATCAATAAATAGTCTCCAAAATTAAGCGAGAATTAACTTAAAATGGAAACAAATATATTTGTCATAGCTATATTCAATTAAATGGGTTATCCTGAACTATAATGCGTCACCTTAGGTCCGGGCGTAAATCTATTTCCACAATATCAACTCTGTAGAAGGATTTATTCAGAATGCATTATGTTTTTGTAATGCCAGACAGTGAATGAACACTGTTATACACAATGCCTGGCATTGCCTTCATATCGATTCAAGCAGTATGACGAAGTCACCTTCAGTAACAAAGAGCCAAGGAGGACTCAGTGTCCGGGTAAGGTCCATACTATGAGAAAGTATGCTGCCCTACTGTGTGTCAGGGACCGACCTGTGAAACCAAACCAAATTTCTTCGCTTCATAAAAAGTAAAAACTATTACTCACAAGATATTATTTTTCATAACATTCCACATCTCCAGCGAGCGAGATGATGTTTCATAGATGAATTGCCAGTGTACCATAGACAAAATCCTATTCATTTATTGACTTAGCAGCAAAAGAAACGTCAGTTGGAATTTTCCTTCGCAGAAACGGATAACTGTAAACTCATTTAATGTTTTGATTGTATATTTTTGACAACATCTCCAACTTTACCTGAGCAAAGACATTCCTTCCCAAACTCAGAATGGAACCCAGGAAATGGTCTCAAAAACGCAACCTGATCTCGGAGATGGTACGGTGTTCTTGACGGTTTTCATGCAACTCATGCTGCACGTGCTGTTCACAAGGACCCGCCCTATAAAATGCACCCCCAAACCTGGTTGAAACATTCACATTACAACGTCAGCAGGATGCCGCGACTCACGACAGCTCAGAGGAACCAGGCGCTAGGAAGACTTGAAGCTGGCCACACTGCACAAGCCGTTGCCAATCACTTCCAGGTCAACATTCGGACCATCTACAGGCTGCAGCAACGTTTCCGGGCCACCAACACCACAAATGATCTCCCACGTATTGGCAGACCAAAGGTGACCACAATACGATAATACCGCCATGTTGTGCGACAGCATGTACAGAATCCCATCATGCAGGCATCCGAAACAGCACGCCAGACAGTGGGAACACACGGAAGACCAATCAGTACTGATACAGTACGCCGACGTCTTAACAGCGGGAACCTCAATTGCCGTAGACCTGACCGTGGACCTATCCTCATCCCTCGTCATTGGCGCGAACGTCTACAGTTTGCCCTACAACACCCAAACTGGCGATACAGGCAATGGAGAACTGTTCTGTTCACAGATGAAAGTCGGTACTGCGTATCAACTGCAGATGGCGGAACAAGAATATGGCGATAACGTGGCCAGCGTTATTCAGACCATTGTGTTATGGAAAGAGACTCATGGGGAGGTGCAAGCATCATGGTATGGGATGGAATAGGCCTGAACCAGAGAGTGGGTCCTGTGGTGTTCCAGAATCGTGGTCCAGGGAGAGGAGGCTGTGTCACAGCGGTGCGCTACATCGACCAAGCTCTCAGACCCCACGTCATACCACATTTCGCACATCACCGGAACAACATTTTCCAGCATGATAACGCCCGGGCCCATACTGCCAGAGCTACACGGGACTTCCTACAGCAGAACGGTGTCAACATTATGCAGTGGCCAGCCCTTAGTCCTGATTTAAACTCAGTTGAACATCTTTGGGATGAAATTCAGAGGAGACTTAATAATGTCATACCAAGGCCGAACACAGCCGATTTATTGCGCCAGGCCTTTCTCAGAGTGTGGTTCCAGGTGCCAATGGCCTTCATCAATCGATTGGTACACTCCATGCATAGACGCTGTGCTGCAGTTATTGCCGCTCCTGGTGGTCACACTAGATACTGAAGTCAAGGGTCTGAATGGACTGTAAACATTCACGTATTGTCTTAAAATTGTGCTGAGTTATTCACTGATGTGTCAAAACTGTTTTTGATCCGCTTATTATGTTCATTTCTGTAATCATTGAAACAACATGGTGTGTTTAAAAAACGGTGGTGACACCTTGATAAACATCATCAACAAGGATGTGGCCACATCACTGATCCAACAATCTCTGCTTAGGGCAGAACACCTTGTACAGGAGCAAATGGAAGTCTTTGTGGACAAACGTCTGTGTGAGCCTGTTGATAGTGACCAGCACCTGGATCTGAAATCGCTTATTCAGAAGATTAAGGCCAAGACATTTGCCTCTTTGTATGACGTAGTGCAAACTTTCAAGGGAAAGCAAAGCACTATCAAAGTGGACCGGAATATTCTACAAAGGCTCATTACAGCCTATAAAGCAGGGCGTGAGGTAAAGCTGGAAAACATCCTACAGCAAGAACTCATGACCGTCCCACTATCACTGGCCACAGCTAGTGGTACCCTACATGCCACTAACAAGTCCAAACATCTGCTAACGTCACACTTGACGAGTCCAGCTGCCCGCCCATTGATGGCCAAGCCCTAGTGATGGCACTCAGAAAGCCGCCTGACATTAGAACGTCTGGTGACTACGCCAGAACCTTTGCAAACACCGTGTTTAAGATGGGGAAAATTATCACAGAGTTGACATAGTATTTTACATGTATCATGTTGATTCCATAAAAGCGGGGACAAGGACAAAACGCAAGCAGCGCCTATGACCGATACGTCGTCAAATAGCGTGTGGGTCAGTTCCTCTCCCACTCCCACGGGTCTAGATTTGTTGCACTGGATGAAAATAAATCAGATCTTGCTGTACTACTGTCAAATCATCATACTGAACACAGCCCAACATATAAACCTGTAGTTGTAGCAGGGGGGTTCACTGAGGCTACTACAGTCAGGTCGTCTGATCCAGAGCTTGAAGTCTCATCTCTGGGGGATGATCATGAAGAAGTGGACAATCGGCTGATTTTGCATTGCATCCATACTCAGATGAAGACGATTGCATGTCAGTGCGTGACACAGACGTGCTTCTCCTACTTCTGGCACACTATGACAAAATGAGATGCACACATCTCTACATGACAGCTGGGACATCGAAAGCTCCAAAGTATCTGGCAGTACACGAAATTCGCAGGCTTCTGTCTGCGGATCAGATTGATACACTACTTGCTTTCCATGCCATCACTGGGTGTGATGGTGTGTCTCAGTTCAATGGCCACAGTACGAAAACAGCATGGTGTTCCAGCAACACCACACTGATCTCACTGGACTTGGAAAGGACCCTTTCACGGAAAACCTAGCTAGATCAACAGAGAGGTTCATCTGTAAAATATATGGCGTGCCTGAGGTCGATACATGCAAAGCACGAGTTAAATCGTTTTGTCTTGGTCGTGTACAAGAGACTCTGCCATCAACCTCTGACGCAGCAAGATTCTACATCATGCGTTCACACTACCAAGCAAGTGTCTAGAACCAAGCACACTGCCAATATCCAGATATTCCTCCTGTGACTGACATTGGGTGGGTTCACCAAGACAGTCAGTTAGTGTCACGGATGGACTGCATCGAGGCTAGCAACTGCAGGAAACGTAACAGCTACTACCGTAACAAGAGATATGAATGGGATAAAGCAAATGCTTACAATTTTTACAGCAGACATCATTAAACAATTTGCATTCTTTCCATAACCGTGATTCCGCAAATAAACATATTGTTCTTAAAACACTTACCTTGAGTTGTGTCATTGTAAGTTGTAAGTGCCCTGTCATACTGAGTCAAAAGACAACTAAGAAGGACAGGGTTTTTGACCATCTGAATATTCATTGTTAAAAAATGATAGTTTTTGCAATATCTATGCAAATCAATCATTTTCTTCCAATGTCATCACAAAACAGTGTATTGCATTGTATTCCCCATATGAGAAAACATTCAAAAAATCATTTTTCAACTTTCTAACTTGATTAATGAAAGTGATATGCAAGTTTTCAGGTTTCAGTTTGGCGTTGGCGGCAATCTTGGATTTCTCAATTTTGAGGCATTTTGGGGCATTTTTGAGCTTGGCATACAGTATATTTGGATTCAGCACCCCTCAATACCCCTAAAAAGTGTGTATGCCAAAATTAACACTATTTGCCTTCAGCGCCTTAAAAAAGCACTTTTTTTTCCAAATGCTGCTTAGACTACTCGCCTAACCGAGTACCCTACTGGATATTGACAGCGCATTTCTTACCTGTTATAACATGAACATGTTACAGCGTACTCTGAAAAGACATTAGCTCTTCCACACAGACGTTTTTCAGTGACTGTATCCGTATGTTACGTTTTTTGGTATCGTCGTACATTTGGGTCAAATCCAATTTTTAATTGTAAAATTTCACTTGCAAAGATGAAACCTGATTGACGTTAAAATGTATCCTGCTTACAAAACGCGTATGAATACTTCATGATACAATTATTACCATCTTTTCACATTTTTCCCTTCATCAATATACAAACAATTATGATATACGAAAATATATCATTAAAATGAAATAACAAAATCTCACTCGAAAAAGACAAAACTCCCAGACTTGGATTCCAGACAAAATGGCACAATGGACATTGCTATAGGCCAGTCATGTCGTTGAGGCAATTGTCGTTACGTTTGTAACAATTCACATAGCCACTCGAACTCGTAGGTCTTATAGAGGCTGATATATAATCAATATATAATCATGCATAACTTCCATTGGCAAATTCTTTGGAAATATGGTGGATAATTGCTACTTCTGTAATCAAATAGCTCTGCAGAAAGAACGGCGTGTCCCCCGACACAGAGATTGTCTGTGACAGTAATTAGTGCATTAGTATCACGTTGAAAGATATAAATGATAAATGTCCTAGTCAACATGAATGTCACAGCCACTAATAACCGGGAATTAATGGTTCTGATCTGGTAGGAATACATGTCTTAACGGATCAGACATTTGATGTTTGATTTAAGGCGGGGGGTAACTTGGGCCAATTTGTTTATAGGCCCTTGCAACAGTGGCGAGTAAATTGTATCTTCACTCAGTCTCAGAACACTGCCTCTCAACACATACTACCGAGACAGACAGAATAAACACGCCAACCATATCCATATACAAAGTCAGGGCCCTATTGAAAGTGACGTTACTCGCAAAAGGCTCCCAAATTATTAATTAATTCACTCGGGACAGTACATACCTGCTCTAAGCAATAAGCTGACTAGACAGTGATATTTTGGTATACGTGTATGTCAACTATCTTCATCTGTTACGTCACGATGAAGTTCTCAGCATAGGTCATTCCACGACGGCCATCCCACAGTTCTGTGTAATAATTCTCTAAAACGTTTGCAGGCACATGAATAAGCTTTTTTACCACGCTGCCTAAAGAGAATATTACGATGTTTTACTTCTATCAAGGTACTGTGTCCACGTGTTCAAGGTACTGAATCCATGTATTCCAGCTTACACTCTACAAAATGTGCGCCCTGTATTTGTATGGAAGAGCTTACGTGTTTTCGGAGTAAGGTGTAACATGTTCGTGAGACTTAGGTTAAACACATGCTCTCAAAATCCAGTAGGGTGCACGGTTAGGTGAGGTGAAAAGTGATTTAATGCCGAGTCTACGTTCATGACGTTACTGTGTGTATACAGCTGCTTATACTGATACCGGTTTAATAGTGCCTTTTGAGGACAGCAAGCCGCAGATTACCAATTAACGTTGATGCCCCGCTCCGAATGCTATTTGGATTCCGCCATATCTAGCCTCAATATATATCGAGTGAGTGAGCGTTTCCTTGAAAGGAGTTCCCTAAAAGCATGGCTTAACTGCATTTATAAGTGACGTAGACTATTTGTGAAGGCTGATAGGCATTTTCAGATTACTCACTTCCTTGATTTGTTGATTGACGAAAGAACTGCGATTTTTTTTTTATTTCTTACGTCAGTTGTCCAAACAACGATTAGATCTGTATATCTCCTGGGGACATCTGCCCTGTGACAATCTGTGGTGTATGTTGTAGAAGTCAGATTAGTACAAAGCTGCTTCCAGCAGTATTTCAATCATGTTATTTCCTATCACGGAAAATATTTGATTTAGGTTTTGAGCCGTTTACCACCTTAACGAAAACAACCAAAGTGCGTTTGGTTACTGGAGAGCATAGAAATGTCACCAGCAACTACTGGGATTCCAAACTACTGTTATAGGCACGTCAAAAGTGACGCAATTCTATTCCCCAAATTTCAGCACCTTTTACGGCTCAGTGCCCCCATATGTATACTTCCTGAAGATGTTAAAATCCACCCGATCTTGTGCCCGATAGGGTAACTATGGCCAGTAGGGCTGGATATTGCCCCGATTTTCATATTGCGATATATTGCAATAATTCTAGAGATATTGCAATACATATTGTGATATAGTGACTGGAAGGTTTCTGTCCAAGTGCGTACATCATCAGTTCATAATAGCTCTCTGTTTACGACATCATCTTCTTAGTTGCTGTGACACCATACCTTCAGGCTCCCTGTCCCTATTGTGTATGGGTGTATGCCAGTGGTGTACAGTTAAATGATATAGAGCCTTAATGTGGAATGTTTCATTGAAGTAAGTGTATTGCAACAAAGTTTTGCGAACATAATGATAAAGGTAATAGTATAATATGATTTTCATGGTCAGTGTTGTTTGCTTCAAAAGAATGCACTTCTATGCAGTATGTAATTATTGTTACTATTTGTCAGTGATTCATTCAGATTCAACTCCAATATAATCATATGTTAACATGAACAGTTGTAAAATGAAACAAAAACATGATTTAAGTGAACTACTTGAGTTTAAAATCTCATGTGACCTCCAATAACTAAGATTCTTGACTAGAATGTCATTATGCAGTCCTACAAAACTGATAAATGTTGGGCTTTATCATAAATTGATAGCATATGTCCCATTATGAAACAAAACACAAATAACAAAATAATGTGATTTGCGAAATGGTTACTCAGAGCCAGTAGCTCTACTTATAAGTCCGAATAAAAGATTGGTCAAATCTTTGAAGCGCATTTAGAAGTAAAATGCATAAGAAAAGCAAGATTTATGGATGTCGACTTCGTTATTGTGAATATTCATGACCTGATGAAGGAGCAAGTATACACTCCGAAACGTCGTGTTATTCACAACAAAAGTTGACATCCATAACTCTTGCTTTTCTACAACGGTTGGTCCATATGAGGCCACTTAATTCCTCCGGCAAGTCACACATGAAACCATTCAAACCCCAAAACTTAAAGCATTTGGTAGAAATATTTGGCACTTTGGAGCCACTTATAAAGACACTTCCACTTGTAAAATGTTACATGAAACAGAAAAGAAACAAAGGTATATTTGGCACTTTTAGATCAAATTTTGTTGCTATGGAAATCAAGGGCAGATAATTCAAAGGGACCTAACTCTGGATGACCCAATATATTGCAGAATCTGAACCATATCGCGATATACTGTACCGGTATAAACCGGTTTACCGGTAATATTGCACAGCCCTAATGGCCAGTTCATAATAACTGTGGTAATATGACAGAATCGGGTTATGTTACAATATAGAGCTGCGTCAGGGATCATTTTTAACTCTGTTGAGTCAAATTTGGAAACGTCCTCCACATATCCACCGTAATGTTTTTGAAGGCTTTGAATGTCGTAAAGTTGATCGCCCCGTGTAGGTCTGGGTTAGAATTATCTTCAGTAAACCATGCTTATCGTAGGAGGCAAGTAACGGGATCGGATCGTCAGACTCATTGACTTGGTTGACACATGTCATCGTATCCAAAATGCATAGATCGATGCTCATGATGCTGATCACTTGAATGTCTGGTCCAAGCTCCAATATTAACGGACCGCAGCCATATAGCCGGAATATTGCTGTGTGCGGCGCTAAACAACCCAACCAACCAACCAAGAAAAGGAAATGTAACAATGAGGTTATTGTGTATCCTATTTGATTGCCTTCGGTACAGTCTGCATGATTATGACCTTTCGCAATACAGAAGGTGTAATACAAATAATACAATTCATCATGACATGAAGAGTGAGTGAGTGAGTTAACATTTTACATCGCATCGGCAATATTACAGCCATATAGCGATGAAAACAAGTTAATCAATTCAAATAGCTGTCGACCAAGGACAGTAAAACCAACTAGACTCATTACATGAAGAAATGATAGCGTGGGCATGTGACATACTCAAGTTGACATTGAACTCTGACATAAGGCTATGGGGATTCATCTGGCTTATAGGAGTCACGAAGTCTTTGCATTAGAGGAAGTTGTGATCACGTACAGGGAAAAACGCGATGCGCACATATTCCTCTGGAAAATGTCGATAACTGTCCAATATGACACAAAGGCTTTTTTTAAGAACATTTATTCTCTGTGGCGATTTTAAGGAACATTGTCGAGATTGTCAAATGGCTTTACACATTTCCATATCATCATGTCATTCCATTAACACAATTATTTCCTTGCGGTGGTTATCTTTATTAAGGGATTAATTCATTTTATGTCATGTTTAATATGAATAAAAACTTCTTAACTGCAAAGGAAACGGTGACCCCATATCTAGTTGCACGTGAGGTGCTTAGTGTCCCGAATAAGTCAGAAGAATCCGTTTGATGATTTATATGCCGATGGAAACAAATATGGGATCACATGAAAGCAAAGTGTTCCTTTTTTCCCAGGTTTCTTTACAAGTTGTGAGATACAAAGCTTGTAAAGAAATCTGGAAAAAATAAAGGAACACTTGTGCTTTCATTTGATCCCTTACATGTTTCCCTCAGTATATGTCCTAAAAGATTTATACATGCCCATCTTGCATCATATCGATCAAACCATGCTGAAGAAGAAGTGCCTCGACGGTTGTGGGTGTGTGCTTCGATCAGTTGACGTGCATGACACTTGCAACCTATGCGAAGATTCAAGCTTAGTTTATGACCTTGACTGGTCACAAAGGTTTTTGTACCTCGATGTTCTTCTGTGTCCATTCTTAATCAAACAATTTGCAATGACATGTGCAATCAGCGACGGATATCTGATCTCATTCGTCACCTGAACTGGTTACCAGTAACTAAATGCTTCACGTTTCATGTGTAATCTGTGACGGATAAGTTCAGATCTTGACATTAACTGGTAGGATATCTATTTGTACCTCCGAGGTGAGGTGGTATGCTTTAAGCCAAGCATATCCAGTAAATGTCGACTCTACGGCTTTTATTAATACTTCAACCACGATAAAGTGGTTAAATTTAGCAGGATCGTCATACTATAGATGTTTTATGTGGTATTTCACTTAATCAAAGCTTTTACAGTCTATCTTCGTGGAAACGAACCTGCACAGCATACTAGATGTGGCTTCTACATAACATCCTCCAAGAAAATGGCTGTGACATATTCTACAAGCAGTGTGTAACTATACCCATGTTGTACTTGGTGAGACCTGTACACGTCGTGATTAAGTGTGCACGTGATGGATTTAACAAATAATAGCTAAAATACTATAACCGTTCAAAAAAGGTTACTCATGGACAATTCCATCTTTCTGTGAATACGAACACCTTTGCACGAACACCCGGACAGCAAAGAAGCCCAATAATGAAGTAAAGCGCCCAGTGTCTATTAGTTAGGTCCAGTTTGACGACTTAACACAGGCTTCAGGCACTGACCACTTCCCAGCTAATGTCAATGGTGCTCGTACATATATATCTGTCCAATGAGCCTCCTTGTTTCTAATCTATTAGAATCCCTATCTCTACAAAAATGAGAAAATACCAACACGCCAAGCTTACTTGAATCGAAGTTTTATACGGTATGATAATGGGAGTTGGTGCAATATCTTGGGACTTATTATTGCACTAATCCCTGATTGATGGCAGTCCTTTTAGCTACAATGGCAGAGGAATCACCAGAATGAGGTTTCAAAACGACAACTCCAGAGAAAAATCACTCTCGATTGCCTACTGAAACAGATTCCACAGTGCATAAAGGGCAATTGTGATGGATGTGTACTATTTTACGTTGCTTGGCTGACTGCATTAATACCAAATGATAGACTTTGAAGTATCAATGACTTGAACAAAATGAGGATATCACATACACTCAGCTTACATTTGTAAAGTTCAGACGCTGTTTGACGTCAAAAGCATCGTTGAAACTCGATGCATTATTGTTGCATAAAACATGAGTCTGTTTTAAAACTATACAGAGTGTGGCCATGATTAATTGTTACTATAATTTTGTGTAATAGTGAGCATCCGATCACGTGATTGAGTTTAGTTTTACGCCGCATTCAGCAATATTCCAGCCATATGGCGACGGTCTGTAAATAATCCCGATCACGTTAACCAACTGGTGATCAATAATGGTTCATAAATTGTTACGATATGTGTACTAGTGACCATTCGATCACGCTAGTCGCACTGATTCATGGGGACCAATTACCAGTTTGTATATCTTGTTATACAGAATGACAATAATGAATGGAACGGTAACAACGCAAATAATACATACTGTTCACGGGATAGATTAAATCACATCATTTCTGACAAAGCATGTAGGATGTACTTCTAATAAGATCATTCACACGAGACATACAGAGTGAAGGTTCCACGATTTGAACCCAAGCAAAGGGCAGCCATTTACTTTAAGTTGAATTATACAAGGAAAAAGAATGTAACTATTATCGCTGTCCAAAGACGAACAAACGTGGAAGTAAAATAAAAACAATACAACCACAAGTTACTTCAGATCGCGATGTTAACCTGATACACTGCATGGAAGTCAATCTCACACCGTATTTTGCGTTTAGCATGATATTACTCTTGAGAGTGATTTCTGTGATGATGACACAGCGTCTTCGCTCATTTGAATGGCCGCGTTGTACCAAAATACGGTGCCTGTTGTTTTCCAGCTTGGCCATAGGCAGTAAAGGATAAAACAAGACACCTAGTCAGTATCAACAATCCAGTGATCAACAACAGAAGCATCGATCTACGCAATTAGGATACGATGACATGTGTCAACCAAGATAGCGAGCCTGACCACCCGATCCCGTTAGTCGCCTCTTACTGCAAGCATGGGTTACTGAAGATCAATTCTAGCCTGGTGTGGATGCTGTGTTGGAGCGGGCATCCATATTAATACCACGGTATCGTATGACATCAGTGGGGCAGCACTATAGAAACCAGTATAAGAACACGTACGCTCTGTAGGTACATCATATTGCAGTTTGATGCAGTGAGATTCATTTGCAAAGTATCAGTGATGCTGTAACATATGCGAGAGCAAAAATAGACGTGACTCACACAGACCCATTGGATGCATCATCGACAAACATTAACATCATCATTATCATCCTCATCATCATTATCATCATCGATGTACGATGACACACGAGCCTCCTCATTATATCCACCTTAACACACCAGTCTTAATATATCTTAATGCCTTCCTCTTCACAGAAAGTTCACAAACATTAACGTGAGCTATTAGAGCTGGCCTTATAAACCTTTTAAACACCAAAGGTAAATATTTAGAAACAGAATCTCATTCCTCACATTTCAAGCCTGCAATAATCAAGAGAGCGTATTCTTGTTTCTGTTCATAGTTTCCTATAATGATGATCTGAGTACATCAGCCTGTAGCAATATGTATTTTTAAAGCTGTGATGATAAACCTTTAATACCAATGTTAATTCCCAGAAAGGTTATTACCTTGACTGTGTTTAAGATCTGAATTAGACTGACATTCTTGTTTTTGCAGCTTCATTATATAGTACAATTTATGTGCCTTTGTGTGTGTATATCATCCTTAATGACGTTCATTGTCTTCTTCCTTTATCCCGATACAGCTGGAACATTGCTGAGTGCAGCGTTAAACAACAAACCAACCAAACCAGTCTTCTTGCTCTCTTGTCCCTTATCTTTCTTCTTTTCCTTCAGCATACCCTTCTCTCTTCCACAAGTACATCATATTTGGGAGATTTTCTTCCAAGGATGTCCATTTGGATGGCATCAATGGGAAGGCGTATCTACGTTTGCCTGTGCTTTCCCCTAATTACAAATCCATATTACCCATTACGCCATTCATTAATACAGCTTTGTAATACTACGATCTAGATTGATGTGCTGATCTCCTACACGGGGTGGCCTACAAAAAGTGAATGATTGTTGCTGAAGGCAGAGCCAGCAATAGTTTAGCTTCAGCTGTTTAATCTGAATTAATACATCAAACTGAGGGAAAATATTTCATGCCCGTTTCATGCAGAATTACAGTACGATAATGTTATTGTGAAATCAAGCCAGTTCAGAAGTAAACTGCGTTTTAAACCATCTTTGTCATTTATGTTTGGCATGTCTTGGTAAAATACTCCTTAAATATTCAGAGGAAGAGTGAGTGGGTGATTTCAGTTTTACGCTTTAAGCAGAATTCCAGCAATGACATTGCGAAGGACGCCAGAAATGGGCTTCACACATTGTGCTCATGTGGGGAATCAAACCCGGGTCTTCGAGCAGACGCTTTACACCCTAGGCTACCCGATCACCGCTTCAGTGGAATTGTAGCTGACCAGCCTGAAATATTATACAGAAATTTTATGTTACTATTGCAAGCAATACTATGTATGTATGTAAATATATTTACTAATACGTGGTTGTGTATTTGGGTTCGAGAGTATTGAGTACAGATGAACTTGAGTCCGTGCAGTAAGTCATGTGACGGGTGTGCTATAGAAGGGTGTATTGCACGTGCATCAGGCACTTGAGATTCACGACTGACGGGGCAGGTCTGCCCGGTGAAACTTACATCAGTGATTCGTAAACAGCAGAACTGTATTCATGTTGAAATTTGGTCACTGGACCTCCCATGTACTAGGTCACTGAACCTCCCATGTACTAGGTCACTGGACCTCCCATGTACTAGGTCACTGGACCTCCCATGTATTAGGTCACTGGACCTCCCATGTATTAGGTCACTGGACCTCCCATGTACTAGGTCACTGGACCTCCCATGTACTAGGTCACTGGACCTCCCATGTACTAGGTCACTGAATCCCCTATGTACTAGGTCACTGGACCCCCTATGTCCTAGGTCACTGGACCTGCCATGTACTAGGTCACTGGACATGCCATGTACTAGGTCACTTGACCCCCTATGTACTAGGTCACTGGACCTCCCATGTACTAGGTCACTGGACCTCCCATGTACTAGGTCACTGGACCACCCATGTATTAGGTCACTGGACCTCCCATGTATTAGGTCACTGGACCTCCCATTTATTAGTTCACTGGACCTCCCCTGTACTAGTTCACTGGACCTCCCATGTACTCGGTCACTGGACCAATCTTAAGATTCATGAAAATGAAAAATCAGTTGAAGATGATTTTGTGATTCAAAATGCAAGACGGTATAATAATTTATGAATATCGAATATTTTACAATGTATTAAGTTTTCCAAGTTTCTCGGAAATTTCTACTGGAGCACATGGACAGATCTGGAAACCAGAAAACACAGTACTGAGGAGACTTTCGAATGGGTTCCAAACGTGGATGCTCTTTGTAAAATTGTAGTCAATGTATCTCAATCAATATGCAACCCCATCAGGCCGACGTGAACGTCCCCAAATACAGAGTTTTATGTACGGTTGAGTTTACGAATTAGAACATAAGGAATAACAACAAAAGGCGAATTGACGTATGGTATTATTGCCAATGTTTCGGGTGTTAATACCCAAATGAAATAGTTGGCAAGTCCGTTTGGTACGCCAAACAATAGAAAATATGCTTATTCCAACAAATCATTACAGTAAATTACTATAGTTTCATGGATTACAAAAGCAAGTGTCTTCATTTTCGTTTGTCGGAGTCAACAGCCTACATATCGATTGCTACAGTAATCCGCACATAGCTAATACTAAGACATCCCAATTTCAGCACTGTCCTCATCATTCATCTGGGCAATTGTCGAGGAGTGTTTGCCCTCAATGCTGTTAATCAGCCGAATAACGCCTGCACTTGGTCAGCATGCACCGATCAATGCAGTCCTGTGTTCTCCTCACTTGAAATTGACCAGTAAGAGACAACACTGATTAAAAGAGACACCTATGTCGGGGATAATGACCCATTATCCTAGGCGTTAATTTTATGTGTCCCATGCACTCACTGTCAGGAGCACTACTGAAGTATTGAACGGATTCACCCTTAAGTGTGGCAAGACCACAGAATACCGTTCCATTGTCTATTGAAGTATCGCGAGAACAATATACCGATAAACTTGTGTCATGTTATGAGTGAGTTTATCAGTGAGTGAATGAGATTGGTTTTACGCCGCTTTCAGAATAATCCAACAATAGCACGGCGGGGAACACCAGAAATGGGTTTTTACAAATTGCATCCTTGTGGGGAATCAAACCTGGTCTTCGGTATGACGAGCGAAAGCGGTAACCACTAGGCTACCCAACCAAACCTTTCCGCAATAGACAGATGGTCATCCCGAGAACACTTACACAGTCAGTGATCTAGTTATCAAAGTGCACAGCGGAGTTATTTATAACGAACGGAAAGGATGTCTGTTATGCCAGCTATACTCTTTCAAACAGGAAACGCATAGATGTTTGTTCCCAGCGTTATTCTGATGACTGTAAAATGAGATAACACATGTAATTCTGGATCAGTTGCAGCCAAATTTCACAGGATATAGATCAAATGTCCGTTAACACGTATAGCTTATGAATAGGTCAATAATTGAAGATGGCCGTTTCCAGTAATGTGAGTTGGGAGTTGTTTTCATTGTGTTATGTGGCCACCTTGTATCCCCAGAACAGTTATTCACCGTTTCGGCATGAACTGAGGTCTTTAGTCGACCTGGAGACATTCTGGCCCATTCCTCTTGCAATGCCTACGACACTTGATCTAATGTCTGGGGTGCCGGTTGACGTTCACGACTTGAGTGGTTGAAGGTCGGGCATTTTGGGAGGCCCTGGAAGCGTGATGATGTTCTCATTCTGAAAATACTAAACAGTGGCATGTGCTTTGTAAAGCCTGGCACTAACGTGCTGGAACAACTGCCTCTAGCGGTCAGTGATCGGAAACATGTAATTGCTTAAGATTTCGCCTCTGTAACAAATAGCCGATAAATTGCCCTGAAGGCGCACAAAGTTAGATTTTCTGCTCGAAGTCTAGCTTCTCGTAACGGGTTTGCGCCGACACTCCTCAAACCAGGCACTGCACTTGCAGTTCCAGTTGCTGTGATAGTTCCTGCGCTGTCGTGGTACTCCGAGGTCTTGCGTAAATTTGGTTTGTTGATATCCGGTTGTTGGTTGTCATCCCTCGACTAACGGCCGATTGACCAAAAAACAAAGGACGTTAAGGATTGTCAGCGTTCAGGTCAACAACGAGTAACAACCCCTTGTGAAGATACAATCTTTCCTACAAGACTTTATCCGTCCGTGCCATGTGGCCTCCAGATCACCGTTTGTCCAGAACGGTCCGCTATCGCCTAAAATCAGCCTGGTATAGAGCAAGACGAACTGCACGATATCCGTTGCCATCCCGAAAGCACAAATCAGCACGACTAGCTGGTGTCAAACTCGACGGCACTGGAATTTGACGTTCGTCAGCTGGTCTGTTTCGATTTCCTTTATTCATGACTGATGACCGAGCTCTTGACGCAGCAGGAACACTGCATATGAATCAAATATTTCTTTGAGGATCAATTTATCCAGATAATAAGTTACATTGGTGTTTTGAAAAGGTCCTTTTGTTATGATTGATTTTAACATATTGATACAATGAAAAATATGGCGTGTTGCGATACATTTCCCCATATGTAAACAGTCTACAGTTGGAAAAAGACTGCCAATATAGCCGAGCATGCTGCTTTGTAGCTTACCTGAGTTCCATCACAAGAATTTGTTATTGAGCAGTCTTTTTCATGTACATCTCCGAACATTTGTTTGCTTGTTTGTTGTTTAACAACACATTCTTGCTATCTAGTGATCACCAGCATGATATCCAACTACGCACTGGGATACGATGACACGTGTCAACCAAGTCAGCGAGTCTGACCACCTGATCCCGTTAGTCGCCTCTTACGACAAGCATGGGTTACTGAAGATCAATTCAAACCCGGTCTTCACGGGTGAGGTTCCGGAACTAAGAACTGCACACTCAGCAATGTGACTACAATGTGCATGATTATAAATGTATTTTATACTTTTATAGATGTTAAGTAGAGATGTCCTTTAACCATGGTTCAAATCCCATGCCTACCTTGGCTATGATCGTTATAGATTTTAGCACCATACCATACAACACATGTCGGTTTGTAAAGTGTCACGTCACATGCGCACGCACTTTGTATAATCAAAACACAACGTAAATACGTTGTAACGTAAATACAAAGTAATAAATATGAGGTCTGTTCAATTCAGCTTTCAGCTAATACCACCTTTTTCTGCAAAAATATCCGTTGGTGAGCCCACATGAGATTATTGTTTGTCAGGATCTTTTAACTACTTAATTAAACTTAAATGTTAGATAAATCGATTTCGTTTACATCATATAGCATGCTGAATAGGTGACAAATAGTAATAACATTTCTACTGACATGATAGACTAGATTAGCAGCTGACTAAAGCAGATTAGATTATTGAAATTTCGGTTAACTTAAGAGACGCTATGCTAGCGTTTTGGATTGAAATTAAATGAGTGTGTATCAAAAAGCCAACTCCTGGTCCTTGGTGTCCCTAAAACCAACGTCAGGATAAGCACTGTACATTTACCAGGTGACAACTCCAGGAACCAGCCCACCCACTCACCGGGGGGCAAGACGTAAAGGTCTCCATGCTGACGAAGAGAGCCCATTGATGCTGCTTTGTAAGCCTTTAAGACGGAAGTGCCAACCACATGTCTCAGAAAATTTCAGCCTCCAACTTAAAAACACTTACATACAGGAGCGACCCTGAATAAGTGTTCTTATGTCCTGAAGGGACCAGTCACCTGTGCGTTGTATCTTGCAGGGGGAAAGGATAAGGGTTCTTGTGTCATTCAAGGACAACAGCATATGATGCAGTGGGCCATGGGTAAGGCTTCGGGGTCCACCAGCATGCCTTATTAGCCAGGGGCCTATAACATCTGACCTTTTGGGGCTTGACCATCGTGAGATCATATATATGTTACATCAGTACAATATTTAGGATGTATTACTGTTATCAAGCACTACCGTCAAGTATATAATTTTGTTCATTTTTATTTATTATATAACAATCTCTCTAAATCTGGTTGTTTGTTGCAAAATTTAGAACTCTGACATCCTGATGAGTATCCACCGTGGTAAAATGTCGGCGTATTGGGAATGGGACACAGTTGCTTTTGTTGGGAGATGAAAAATAATCTTTGACAGAAATACAACGGCTTTGTTTGTCATGCAATGGTTCCTGAAAAGGGCTACGTTGTGTGATAAACATTATGATCATATCGCTTGTCTCTTTAACATATATTTCAGTCGTAGGTTTTGATTAATACCTTTGGGGAGTGAAAGGGATGTGGATTATCAGGTTTTTGTTGATAGTCTTAGGTGGCATCTTTGGGGTTTATCTGTGGAAAGTGTAATAATGCAAACATTGCGGGGAGAAAGGCAAATCGTAGTGCAGCTCCACGTATAGCATTTTGAAACTGTCTGAAGCGTGAACATCTAAAAGGAATCGCGTGGTGTGAATTTCGTTTTAACCCAAGGACAGACTTTCCCAACGGGAATATCCTTAGAATGTCCACTTCCGCCCCTGGGAATGCTGAAATCAATCATATCAAAGTCCGGAATCATTATCAAGGTTATATCTTGAATCACATGTCTATTTTCTTTCATAAAAAGATATTATTATTGTAAAGGTCGCATCTCATTCAAGTCAGGAAAGGGTCAGTTGTCTAAGATGCTTCACACATTCACTAAAGTGCCCTTTCCTGTTGACAGTGCCATGTATGTTGTAGTTTGAATACATGTCTGACTACCTGAGGTAATGGCTGCAAAGGGACAACGTGCAGTGTTTCTCGTCTCAAATATATACTAAGCAGCAAAAGAAAGGTCAGTTTGGAATTTTCCTTCGCAGAAACTGATAACTGTAAACTCATTTAATGTCTTGATTGTATATTTTTGACAACATCTCCAACTTTACCTGAGCAAAGACATTCCTTCCAAAACTCAGAATGGAACCCAGGAAATGGTCTCAAATACGCAACCTGATCTCGTTGATGGTACGGTGTTCTCCATGTTTTTCATGCAACTCATGCCGCACGTGCTGTTTACAAGGACCCGCCCTATAAAATGCACCCCCAAACCTGGTTGAAACATTCACATTACAACGTCATCAGGATGCCGTGACTCACGACAGTTGAGAGGAACCAGGCGCTAGGAAGACATGAAGCTGGCCACACTGCACAAGCCGTTGCCAATCACTTCCAGGTCAACGTTCGGACCATTTACATACTGCAGCAACGTTTCCGGACCACAAACACCACAAACGATCGCCCCGTATGGCAGACCAAGGGTGACCATAAGCCGACAAGACCGCCATATTGTGCGACAGCATGTACAGAATCCCTTCATGCAGGCACCCGAAACAGTACGCCAGACAGTGGGAACACACGGAAGACCAATCAGTACTGATACAGTACGCCGACGTCTTAAAAGCGGGAACCTCCATTGCCGTAGACCTTACCGTGGACCTAGCCTCACCCCTCGGCATTGGCGTGAACGTCTACAGTTTGCCCTACAACACCAAAACTTGCGATACAGGCAATGAAGAACTGTTCTGTTCACAGATGAGAGTCGGTACTGCGTATCAACTGCAGATGGCAGAACAAGAATATGGCGATGACGTGGCCAGCTTTACTCAGACCAATGTGTTATGGTAAAGATACTCATGGGGAGGTGCAAGCATCATGGTATGGGGTGGCATAGGCCTGAACAAGAGAGTGGGTCATGTGGTGTACCAGAACCTTGGTCTAGAGAGAGTAGGCGGCATCACAGCGGTGCGCTACGTCGACCAAGCTTTCAGACCCACATTTCGGACGTCACCGGAACAATATTTTCCAGCATGATAACGCCCGGCCCCATACTACCAGAGCTACACGGGACTTCCTACAGCAGAACGGTGTCAACATTATGCAGTGGCCAGCCCTTAGTCCTGATTTAAACCCAATTGAACATCTTTGGGATGAAATTCAGAGGAGACTGAATAATGTCATACCAAGGCCGAACACAGCCGATTTATTGCGCCAGGCCTTTCCCAGAGTGTGGTTCCAGGTGCCAATGGCCTTCATCAATCGATTGGTGCACTCCATGCATAGACGCTGTGCTGCAGTTATTGCCGCTCGTGGTGGTCACACTAGATATTGAAGTCAAGGGTCTGTATGGACAAGACAAACGATCACGTAATGTCTTGAAATTGTGCTGAATTATTCACTGATGTGTCAAGATATTGTACACAAAAAATGTTTTTGATCCGCTTATTATGTCTATTTCTGTAATGATTTGATTACGGTGCTTATCTAGTTTTGAATTCGTACTGACGGGTTGTTTTGCCGATGAGTATACTTTAACGATTGTCTTATCTGAACAAAAGAGCAGCTTCATTTTTATTTCAGGGCTTACATGCTTAACAGAGATTATGTAATGTCAAAACAACATCTGATGGTAAACAGTATCGGACACAAATCCATTAATTCCATGCTCATGTTCGTTGTTGTATTATCAAACATCACATGTCAGACCAATCGGAACAAGGTATCAACCCCGTTGGGATTCCGAGACGAAAGAGGTTTTAGAACCTGTAACAATAATCTACCGGTCGGACTTGGGAGATGAACAAAAAGTACCTTTAACTGACAATGTGTCCACTTTGTAAACTATCTGACGGAGGTGATTAACTCCATTACTTCTTTATTTGTACATGTTTAGAAACGAAATAAAACTTGAACACAGAATATACTACACTGAACCGGTAACAGTTCTTGGTTAAGGGTATAAAACGTATTTCGTTTATCTATTCGGTGTTCCATACTTTTCATGATAAAAGACAGAATAGAATTCATAAAGTTTTATGGATTTACTACTGAGAACCGTTGTCGTTGGCCTCATAAAACACACTTTACGGGTTCATTAGCACATCACACATCACACTGTTCAACCTGACAAGTTCAGTGGGTGTCGCTATCGCACATTTCTGACACACGGCTCTGCATCGCATCATTCGTTTAAAAGGAAGGGACATAACTCGTCCTCGCATACCGCTAATAATATAATACACATTGTAATATATTAACACTAAAAAAAATATGACAGTATGTATAACGATCCACGATAACGCTATGAATACGTTTGTTTACACCTATAAAGTAATGGATTCCAAGTATATTGTTATCCTAGTGAATGTGTATATATATATATGGACGAATGTTCGGCAAGGACGTTTTTATCTATCTTATACCTATATGGGATACGTTGTTGAATGTTGTTGATTCCTTGTACTTCTGATGCTACTGATAGGTGTGTCAATATATGTTAAGGTCAGTGATGAAGTTTGCAACAACGTAGACGGCTGATATGCGGATAAGGTAACATCTTCAGATTTGACTCCACGCTGACAATATTATCAAACGTTACGTTCGAAGCAACTATCCACTTTGACTACTTGTACCATAAAATTATATTCCCGTGTCTTTTTCGGGTTTTGATTATTGTGTTTCTCACCTATTTTCGCGAACACTCGTATCCTCACCATTCGTCAGTGATTCATACATATCATCTATTCAGATTATGCCATGGAGGATGTGTATTTTCTGCTTATTCTTGTGAATTTTATGAATTTGGTGCTTTTTCCCAAGTAACGTTTGATGGATACATTCATGGTGGTAACACTGAACGAGTTGCAGTTCAACTTTAGACCCGCACAGAACACCAACTGAACATATAAGATTATTTAATACTTTCAGTTTCATTTGGTACCAGGAACAAAACATCATCATGATGAGAGGAAATCGTCATTTAGCAATATTATTACATTTATAGATATTTTACGCTTTACTGAAGCTATCTATATTAAGTAAGTCTGCATAAGGGGGCGGTTGGGTAGCCTAGTGGTTAAAGCGTTGGCTCGTCACGCCGAAGACCCGGGTTCGAATCCCCATAATGGGTACAATGTGTGAAGCCCATTTCTGGTGTCCCCCGCCGTGATATTGCTGGAATATTGCTAAAAGCGGCGTAAAACCAAAGACAGTCAGTCAGTCAATCTGCATAAAGTCACGTCTGCACAAATCAACCCAATGGTTGACATCATGTACGTGTATAGACGAAACTGAAATTAGATTACATGCATCGCCTTGGGTTTGGTGTTTGTCGATCACGTTTGTCTCATCTTGGGTTGCTGAAGACCTAGTCTAACTCTGATATTCATGCGGGCTTAACAAATGTGAAAGTAGCGTTTCAATTAATGGTTTCCCTGACATGTTCGAAAAACGAATCCAAAACATTTACACCCCAATGGGTCAACTATAAAATTCTCCATTTAACAAGTTCAGCAGAGTCCAAAACTACTTACGTGAACAGCTCCGTGAAATCGTTCATTCAGATGTGTGGCTCATGTTTTTGAAGTAACGATTAATCGTTTTACTTCAAACCCACACAAAACCTAAACCAACATTAAACAAACACTAGTTGATAAACTCTTTTCCTATTAATCCCTAACACCAAAAAGCTGTATCCGCTCTTTGAGTGTCCGTCTCGTTTTATTACAAATAAGAGATTTTATGTTTGCTTGAAAAAGTAAATCGCATCTCGTTAAGAACAATCAGTTGTCTGTAACCGCGCTGACTCTACCTATCTCCATCATCGTGACAGGATATAATGGCTGAAAGGTTCACATCTCGAGAGAATTACGTTAGCTTGCTCTAAATCATTGCGGAAACAGTCACCTACGGATGGAGCTCGGGCATCGAGAAACTAACGATCTACGGTAAACCAATCAAATGAATCCACATTGGAGTGTGGGCCAGTGAGAGAAATTACAGGAAGATAATGCTTTAAGCGTGATGGCAGAATCCGCCCAAATGGCTCTACACTTTTATGTCCAACGCTGCTGGACGTTACACAGGGAAATATGCTGTTTGTAGTTGAACGCATGTGTGGTCGTGCCTGAAAGTGCAGCTGTGCCTTGTTTTCGTCTCAAAGGAAATCGATTGATTATCTTTATCTGGACCTGCTATAAATATTTGGAATGCTTTTGAACAATTGACAAGGTTATCCTTATAAAGAATGAAGCAGTGTCACTCATATTGACCCATCGCATCAGTGGAAGGGATAACTGCCGCAAATTGGACGGCTCCAGCATCAAACTACAAGAGCAGGTGAAAAGTCAAAGCCTACACGAAAATCGGAGTATTGTTGTTCTGGTTTTTGCTTCCTTGCTTCGGATTGTATGGTGTGGAGGTAATCGTATATATCCTGGTGGATGTACATAGTTTACTTTGAAGAGGTATGTAACAATACTTTCTAAATAACAGTACATTCATACATTATCATCCCTTGTATATCATTATAGCATAGACGCGTATGAACAGTCCTTGAAAAACCTATTAATTTGGTGTAGAATAAAACATGTCCCCAAACTTAAACACATGATTAGGAACATTGTCCTGGTGTAATGGGTTTTCTCTGACGCACAGTGTCACTTTTTTCACTCAGTGAAAATGATATAGTTCATATAATGTTTCTTTAACAGTACAACGTGAAAAATACATTTTTCATGAAATGACTGACAAATATCATTTCGTTACACCGCCTTAGGACTGGAATATTGCTGTTTGTGGCGTTAAACAACTAACAAAATATGATAAATGCAGGTATGTGTCACCCGTCTCCGTTTAAAATAATACATGCAGGTCACGACTCGGCAGTGTACATGTATGCTTCTAGACAGATCAATATTTTCGCCATATAGAATAGCTAATATATCTTTGTACGTATTGCTCAACACAACCATCATATTTGGATCATTTCCTCCTCTAGGGCAGAGTAGCATATAGACCAAAGGCAAAAGACAGACTCAAATTGAGTGTGCTTTCCCCATTAGACAGAAACACATGTATATTACTTCTTGAGACATGTTTTCGTCTCATATGGGGAATATATATTTAGCATATATAGCTGATATCCTGAAGTTTACCCTTCGTAAACAAAACAGTGTATTATCAGAGTTTTAGTTTAACCGCTTTATTCTCCAACGCCTTCTTTGGGTAAATGTGTTATTGATTGGTGGTACCTTGGGTTTATGCAATATATACTGATAAGTTTCCGTGATATTTTACATATTGTTTTAAGAAGGGGACTAAAACTAAGACCGGGGCTATAAATGTTGAACCACTTGCTTCTAAATTGACATTCTTGGTGAAGTTATCCTCAGACTGGATTCATTTTCCTCAAGCAATTTCACATTGATCTTGCATATCACCAAGTACTGGCGGGAGCTGAATATCATAGGCTGTTATTCGTGATTGAATTTCTAAACCCCCACCTCTAAAACCTCATTTTTAACTTCACGATGTCTATTAAACGCGGGTTTTACAGCAGGAAGAGCTATATATCCCGTTCAATGCTATTCAACTTTTATACACTACCGGTGTTTGCTCTCAATGAGCAGTGCTCATCGTGTATCCGTCCATGTGATGGGTGCCTTAGGCACTGCACAACAGCTGCGTCTACAGATTTTTACCATATTAACGTCATAGCTCGTTGGTTTGATAGTTTCGCTTAAATCTGTCTGCGGATCTGGTTTTCATCATCTCTGGATGACATTTATGTGAATGGTTCCTGAGGCATCCTCAGTTGGCTTGTTATAACTGCTTTTTAGCATTTGCGTTCTTGCAGCACTGACAATAATTTTGACACAAAATAAGAAACACTGAAATTTGTTACCTTTTAGTTCCATATATGGTCTTTTACGTACACGCATTAACAGTTTTATGAAAAAGTTGTCGTAAAATCGTCAGATCTTCTTATATTTTCACTCACGTCACACAAAATGAACCTCATATAATTGGCACTAGTTTTTCTGACATCTTATTTCAAAATATTCTCACATTGTTGATACCAGTTAATGCACGTCTTTGCTCATAACTGTCATGACGTGGTTACGACGCATGAGTAGCCAAATAGCTGTTGTGACGGTTTAATTTTTCTGCATGCCGAAATTGGTGGGGGTTCGGATCCAATTATCGAACTCGTAAAGATCTGGGTGAGAATTGGTCTTCAGCAACCCTTGCTTGTCTTAAGAGGCGTCTAACGGGATCGGGTGATCAGGCTGACTGAATTTGTTGACACATGTCATCGTATCCCAGTTGCGTAGATCGATGCTCATATTGTTGATCACTGTTTTTTGTGATCCAGACTGTTCTATTTACAGACTGCCATATAGCAGGAATATTGCTGAATGCGGTGTTAAGTAAAAAACAAACCAAGTTTCGACATTTCTATGATTCATACATTGACGGCATCATTCAGGTTTCCCTGAATCAGACTGAGATATAACTGAAATATTATTCTAAGACGCTTTAACATCAACAGTTAACTCCAACAATATCGTATTTACGTTTTTCCATTATTGATACCACTTGTTTTCACAGTGCCATACGTCGCGTTGTTTACCAGTTCTCGAATCATAGCTAACAAATATATCCCCACTCGATGATTCCAGCTAATCTCACACTTTGCTCCAGCTCTTATACCTTTGTTGGTACATTTTCACCCGTTGGTGACATTTTTACAACGTTGTTTCTAGTAGTTGGCTCTGGTGGTTTCTCACATAGTTGCAGTTGTTCTTTGGCTTTCTCAGGATGGCTAATTGCAGTGGTTCTCAATTAGTTGGTATTAGTTATTGTCAGATAATTGATTCAAGTCGTTGGCATACGTTATTCTCACATGGTTGATTCCAGTTTTAAGGCTGTTGACATTAGTTACGGCCATTGTGTTTGAATGCAGTTGTTCGTAATAATTGGCATAAAGTATTGTCACATGCCTGAAGCTGTTCTTAAGTTATTGGCATTAGCTGTTTTGACAGGCTTCATTCCAGTCGTTCTGTAGTCTGGGTATTGTTTTGAAGTTATTTTCCCATGCTTGTATACAGTTCTTCCAAACCTACTGGTATAATTATTATCACATCGTTAGTGCAGTTGCAGTTGGCATTATATATTTTCAAGTGATTCAGAAGTTGTTATTCTGTCATGTTTCATTCCATTTGTTTTAAAGGCGTTGACATTACATATTATCATATAGTTGATTATAGATGTTCTGAGAGTGTTCGCATTATTTACTCTCACATAGTTGATTCCAGTTGTTCCTATCTCGTTGACGTTAGTTATTCTCACATAGTTGAATCAGGTTCTGAAGTCGTTAGCATTACTTATTTTCACGTAGTTGATTTCATTTGTTGTAAAATCGTTTGCAATAGTTATTCACAATGCAACTATTTGATTCCAGTCCCAGTCTCAAGTCAATTCCAATTCTGAAGTCGTTTACTTAAGTTATATCCACATGGTTAATTGTAGTTTATATTAACTCGTTTTCATTAGTTTTTCTCACATGGTTGATTCCAGTTGCTATGGCGTTTGATTCGTTATTCTCACATAGTTGATTATAGTTCTAAAGTCATTGGCACTGGTTATTCTCGCGTAGTTGATTACAGTTGGTCTCGATGGCATTAGTTATTCTCACACAGTTGATTGCAGGTTTCTTTAGTCGTTGGCATTAGTTATTCTCACATGGTTCATTCCAGTAGTTTTTATTGTGTTGGTATTAGTTATTCTCATCTAATTGATACCAACTGTTCTAAAATCGTTGGCATTAGTTACTCTCACACAGTCAATTCCAGTTCAAAAGTAGTTGGCATTAGTTATTCTCACATGGTTCATTCCAGTAGTTTTTATTGTGTTGGTATTAGTTATTCTCATCTAATTGATACCAACTGTTCTAAAATCGTTGGCATTAGTCATTCTCTCACAGCCAATTCCAGTTCAAAAGTAGTTGGCATTAGTTATCCTCACATGGTTCGTTGCAGTTGTTCGAAAAATCGTTATCGTTGATCATTCACACATGGATTGTTCCAGTCCTTAACTCGTGGGTATTATTTATCCTGACGTTATTAACACAATGCCTCCCGACAACATTGGTGTTATTGCGTCGTCCATCCCAGGGAAGAGATAGTCTTGCATTGTTAGCAGGTTCAGCATTCCACATGATGATTAGAGATGAGTCAGCTCTTGCGAACACAAGAAATGTTTATGGAATCTTCCCTCTTGTAGTCCTCGTACAACCAAGCTATTCCCCTAAACTGACCAGTTCAATATTGCTAGAGAAACGTTTAGTTACGAGTTGGTCCTACGTTATTGCTCTCAGTGATTGCTCCCTCAGAGTGGTGTTTCCAATAAATGCATAAACGGTAGGTCGCTTCTACAGAACGTTAAAACATATATACATATGCTTGACACGACTGGGTATTTATTTGACATTGCAGCACAAAACTTGTCGCATTGGACGTAAACCTCCAACGGTTTATGACCTAGGGGCAAGGGTGCAGTCTGAAATATTGCATTTATGTCAAACCTGATTTGATATATCGATGAAGGGCATAAGTTCCGACAAGTTAGTGTGTACATGTGTCAAAATATTTCTGATACATCGCCCTGCGATATAAGTGCAGTTTTTTCAAAGGGTCGAAACCCGAAACCCGGATGTATGATTTGCATAAACACGACGTGCATCCAGGAACCACGAAACCCTGTTAGTACGGAGGAATCGTCAACCTGATTAACATATTTCCGGATCAGCAAGTTGTTATTGTACACAAATGTTGCCAACGGCAGTCATCTGGACTACCGGTTTTATCAGGGATTAATGTGACCCGGGCGTACCGGGTTTCACGTTAAAAGAGGACTGCGCGCATCTTCTTTTACAGAAGGTGCTTGTGCATTGAAACCTAGTGCAACATCCGATGTACGTGCAGGAAATAATGGGCTGGCTTTACATGAGAAGCTTTAGTGAATAACCAGATTACGTTTGCGTTGATATTGTTGATATATTATCCCTACAGCAGACACTGCCCTGGGCATCAACTTAACATTGCTTTAGAGCTCTTTATCGACACTATGCATCACGAACAGCAGGGTCCCCTTCCACAAAGTGATTGTAGCGCTAAGACGGTCGCAACATACGTATACATAAGCTTACAAAAGTCTAAACGCTAAGGTCACTTTAAGAAAACGGGTCTTGTGTCTAATAACATCGGTTTAAACTTCGGGTCATTTCGTTTATTTCTTCCCACAGCAAGGAACAGATGGCGGACATTCACCTGGCAAAAAAGTGGATTACCTGAGAAACCAACGTTTATTGACCTGCTAATTTTAGCGCCGCATACTTCCCATCAAGTTAATGGCTACAACCTGTGCGACGGGGCCTTACTTCCTCAGTTAAAACGTTTATGGGCCATTAATTTATTATATTCCCGCAAATGTTGTAACCCTGGAGAGATTTGTTACAAATAGCCTGACCTTGTTTACAGTAAAATTACCTTTCCAATCGATTTTATTTGTCTCGTTACAAGCTGATAGTCGTCACCCATTGTGCCTGGATCCTCGAGCCCCAAGGAGAGCTTCAGTTACAGAAGTGTGTGAACAGCGTCGCTTAAGAAACCAGAAGCGCACTTATTCATACGTGCTGAGGACTAAGCCCCAGTCTCTGTGTGATGTTCTTCTCATCCTACAATAGGATTGTGTAGTTGCTGCAGAAGGACAAACCTTATAAGTCTTGCGGCATCTCAGAGTCTGACATCATGATGGCCAATTATAAAACTACAGTATTCCTCAATTTCTATTTCATCATTGTGATAGTGGATCTCCAGACGCTGGGGAGCCTTCAATACAGCAATGGTCTCCGGAATCTGACAATTCTTGGACTTTTCCCCCTCACTGGAGGATGGGGAGGGGGAGAAAGCGCTTTGACGGCTGCTGAGATGGCTCTTGATCATATCAATGCTCGGACGGATATCCTACCTAATTATAATCTCATCATGGAATGGAAGAATACTAAGGTAGGTTAACGATATTCATTAAAACCAGAAGCCTTGATCGATTGATCAGTTTGACCTCAGTGATTGATCTCATTTGATCCAGACATGTATTGTAGTATTTTTGTCCGCCGTACTCTCAATAGTAATCCCGTAATTTGAACCGTCAATCCTTGACAATGATGTATTTGATCAACATCCTTGTAAACAGATACGTGATACAGATTTAATTGGGAGGTTATCAAGGGATCGCAATAATGTATTTGCGTCCAACAGTACAATCTCTATTGTTTGGGACGCCTTGAAGAACGAAGCGTCTCCGCAATTAAGTCAACCATGTACTGATTTGCCCACCTACATCTAAAATGATGATCCAAGATTAAAAATCTAAGCTCAGAGGTGGAAACATGATTACTTGTGATGGCGCATTTAAAATACGTTGGATGAAATGGGTGTCACTGGCGTTATACTAATTCTTGTACGTAATTCTTCTGTACTAGGGGCGGTGGGTTAGCCCAGTAGTTAAAGCGTGGCTTGTTACGCTGAACACCCGGGTTCGATTCCCCACATGGGTGAAATGTGTGAAGCCAATTTCTGCTGTCCCCCGCCGTTATATTGCTGGAATATTGCTAAAAGCGGCGTAAAACTAAACTCGCTCGCTCACACTTCTGTACCTGAGCATCTATACATCGGCGGGTCGTCCTTGGAGTACCTCGCATTCGCATGTATTCAATTTGAAATTGTTTTTGTGTGTAATTTCATTTCATTTGCCGCATCATTTCTACCAACTATTTGAGTCCTTACAGTCCGAATCATTCCCTTGATTTAGCATTGTCGTCTTGCGTGTCATTCCATTCCATTTGTAGAATCCTATGTACCAGAAAATGTATTTTTTAAAGTCAGAAATTATACTATATTCAAATAATATTTGGTGTCCTTTTCCGTTTCATTTGCAAGTTGAACTTTACACAAGTCATAATCCTATGTTCAGAAGAATATGCAGTAACCCAGGAAAACAACTCTCCTGCCATTCACATGTTTACCTATAGTCTGCATACATTAGCTCCACAACACCGTCAACATTTATGTCACTTAAATCTATATATATTCAATGTTTCACAGCATACAAGTGTTGACGCTGAAGCGGCTCTCCTCGTACTTTTATTTGAAGTTTCGAAATGGCTTTCTCTGTCAAAAACTTAATTGAAGATGAGTCTGTCTAGGGACAACAGGACGGATGCAAACTATAAGAAGCAGTAACTTGATGACATTATCCACCACGTGTTGTCGACACCTAACAGCGCCACCGAAGGCAATTATTGATAATGTTGGAAATTGAAGACAGAAGGACGTTTAAGCTGTACGAGATGATTAGCGCTCCCACAGTTATAATGTAACACGTTACATAATTTGATGGATAGGCTGTATCCGGCAGTATAAAAATGAAAGCACCCTGTCACACTCACAAAAAAAGATTAGCTTGTTAGTTTTTGTGTCGTTGTCAAACATCATGTCTCCTTCTTCATCAATTCCAGTGCAATCCAGGATTGGGAATCAATGAGATGTACAGACTCCTGTATGACCCCCCGACGAAAATTGCCATCCTCGGCGACGGTTGCTCCTCCGTCAGTGAAGCAACGGCACAGGCGTCATTTTTATGGAATATCACGCAGGTCAGTAGAGGTTACATGCTCTTCGAGGTGTCGTACTGTCTCATGCCGTAGGTGTTGCAGTGACAAAACAGCGTTCATACACGTCATTCTGATTCTTAACCGGAGACGTTTGTTGTTGCAGCGCAGCATGCATCTGTTTTGTATGATAGACTTTAAAATCATGGTTTTATCTTTTAACGTATGCTTACTCCGCCATTGTAATAGACGTTCATGATCAACGTTACGTCGGCTTGTTGTTTAACGCCGCACTCAGCAATATTCCAGCTATATGGCGGCTGTCTGTAAATAATCGAGTCTGCACTAGACAATCTAGTGATCAACAACATGAGCATCGATCTACGCAATTAGGATACGATGACATGTGTCAACCAATTCAGCGAGCCTGACCACCCGATTCCGTTAGTCGCCTCCAACGACAAGCGTAGGTTACTGAAGATGATTCCAGCCCAGATTTCCACGGGGCGATCAACATTACGACATTCAAAGCCTTGGTAAACCTTCAAAAACATTACGGTCGATATGTGGAAGACGTTTTCAATTTTGACTCATCAGAGTCAAAAATGATGTATGACGCAGCTCTGTGTTGTAACATATACCGTGTTTTAGTATAGGTTAGTAATTGACTTGCCTTTGCTTTTGTTTGTGACTGCAGCCACTATCGGGGCAGGGCACGCCAACGTCTGGTATTGACACTATGTGATAGTGATTCATAAACAGATGCATATGAGATGGTGGAGATCTCGTATGCTTTTAGAACAGTTGTCGTTTTTATATGAAATGTGTAAATTTTAGATAGCAGGGACAATGATCTCGAATTTCCGCTGGACCATGTTTTCACTGGGAGGGGATAATGTTATTTAGATTAATGTTGGCATTTCAGCGAGAAGAATGCGAAATGTGATACTTCAAATCAAATATATGATCGTAAAAACGACAGGAATGTAGTGCTGTGACATTTGATGAAACAAGGTAAGAACATTGCAGTATAGTGATGGAAAGTTAATTAAATTGTAGGCGGATAAAGACCCAAAATGCGGGAAGATGTAATCGAAATTCTGATTTTCTTCAAGAACGATTATAAAATACTCTACGACTTGTCAAATTCTCTTCAGTATTTCTTTCACTTACAGCTTTGTCTGTCTTCTTATAATTCAGTGAGGCGGTGAATGACATTCCGACTGTTTAATGAGAGTTTGAGGTTTTCGAAAGTTTATAACACTGTCAAACACTGCTGTGTGGAAGTATGCCACTGTGTCAATACTTCGAGTTATCCGAGGGTTGACACAATTGAACAAAACGATAAATAAGGAATACGCATGGGCCACGCATTTACTTCGAGACATTCATTAGTTCGAGACATCAAAGTTCGATACAACAGTGGTTTTTAACACGCTGATTCTTTTAAAGAAGGAACATTTACATATAAGTAGAGTAAACATATTAACAAAATAGTCCATTCCGCTCAATATAGCAATTCGAACTTTTGACCTAATTCCAAGGATTTTCAACAAATGTTGTTGTAGTTGTGAGTTAGTTTAACACAGCACTGAGCAATAGTTTTAGTCAAGGTATGTAACGGTAGCCATGACTTAACATAGTCTTGACCAGACAATCAAGTGATTGATATCGTGAGCACCATGGAAATACAATGACGTGCAGACAATTTCCTCCTTGAATCTGATTATAATTCAATTTGTTGCCTTCTACAAGAAGCAAATGTTGCTGCGAGCCAAATTCACCCCCTAAATTCAAGAAAACACTCACATTATCCGACATTTAATCACTTTCAAACCAATCTTTCGGACGGTCGGGTAGGCTTGTCCTTTCCCGTCACAATTAAGGCAAAGGTCAATTCATATCTGTGTCCCTAAGGTTAAGAGTTTGAAATATTGTTAACAGCAGCTTTAAACGATATTCATTAGCTCTCAACAATATTACAGGAGTTTGTCTTACAGATTAACATGTTGCACTTTCCATGTTGTATTTAAACTCATCCATTCATAGCCCCGACAGTGCGACACGCATCCACATTTAAACCGATTACAGTCGAACTTTGATGTGTCGAATTGACGAGTGTTTCGAAATAAACGCTTGGTCCCTCTATACCCATTTTGCAATTTTGTTGGTGTTGTCGAACATCGGATACCCCGAAATATCTACTTATGACTCTTCAACTTCGACACAGCAGCACTTGACATGTTCCATTTATAGCCCTGACAGTGCAATATGCATCGACATTTAAGCTGATTGCAGTCAAACTTTGATGTGTCGAATTTACGAGTGTTTCGAAATAAAAGCTTGGCCCCTCTATACCCCTTGTGCAGTCATGTTGCTGTTGTGTCGAACATCGAATACCCCGAACTATCTATGAATGACTCTTCAACCTCGACACAACAGCACTGGACGTGTTCCGTTTATAGCCCTGGCAGTGCAATATGCTTCGACATTTAAACCGATTACAGTCAAGCTTTTATGTGTCGAATTTGCGAGTGTTTCGAAAGAAAAGCGTGGTCCCTTTTTACCCCTTATGCAGTCATGTTACTGTTATGTCGAACATCGGATAACCCGAAATATTTACGTATGACCCTTCACCTTCGACACAACAACGTGCGGCCGTATACCATATATGTCGAATACAGAGAAAGTCAGAAACAGACAATTTTCAACCATAAAGAAGACACGAGGAAGACATCGTGCCAGGTCACCTTCCAGATACAATGGATTTCGATTCATAATTCGTATTTCTTCCAAGCTGTAAATCGTGTTTACGACTCCGGACTGAAACACCCATAACGTCATTGTGCATTCGCGTTTGAATACCAGGCTGTTTCTAAAGACACCTGTAGGGTGCCAAGTCAGATAATGCTCGTCAAATATTTGTACATTGGCATAAAGCTCTAACTGAGCGCACAATTTCTTTCTTCACTTCTTGCAGAATAAAGGATCGCGGTAATGTGTTCGACCGAATTTTGTAACTAATATTGTCCATTGTCATGTTTTATTACCCTTTGAGAAATAAATGTGTGTTATATTGACTTTGGAACAAATTCCTTCGTTCTGAACACTTCAGGCGTATCAGATCTGGGGTAAAATCATTTCAAGTTGCATTAAATGTTTCAAGTCAATTCCAACAGTTTCCTGATTTGAAAACTTTATGTTTAACCGGCTGTTTAAGCAAATATGTAACTAGCTGCTCGGCACACGGTGTGTTCAGGTGGATTATCAACAGTAATTGTCACAAGGTCTATTTAGGTGCATTAACGACGGCGCATTATTGACATGTATATTAGGCTGTAATAATTACGAAATAAATCAATATATATGGTGTCAGATTAACCGGGTGCAGCTGATGAAAGTTTGGAATTGTGGTATGTAACTGGTGATCCCGGCCTATGTGGCAGCCATATGGTCAACTACCAAAGCTTTGTGTTAATAAACACGAACTAAGACGATACATATGTATATCGTTTAAGTTCGTGTTTATTAACACAAAGCTTTGGTAGTCCCATATGGCTGAAATATTGTTGATGTATATATGTTGTTTAAGTTCGTGTTTATTAACACAAAGCTTTGGTAGTCACCATGTGGCTGAAATATTGTTGATGTATATATATCGTTTAAATTCGTGTTTATTAACACAAAGCTTTGGTAGTCACCATGTGGCTGAAATATTGTTGATGTATATATCGTTTAAATTCGTGTTTATTAACACAAAGCTTTGGTAGTCCCATATGGCTGAAATATTGCCGATGTGACTTTAAATATTGATTTAATAACCCTTAGTATCAATTAAGTTCGTATATATCGTTTAAGTTCGCAAGTCATAGATATGTCTCTCTCTGTGTACGTGTCTGTTTGTCAACAAAGGTCAGTAAAATAACTAGAGTATCACCGATTTACATATAGAACTAGCAAGCAGCCAAAAAAACAATATTTTATATATACGATACGTTATGGAAAATGGGCTGTAGATCGCCTGCATGGCCTGTAGAGGCTATGATAACATGCTCATGAGTGCAGCAGTTTTGTGTGCACTTCACACAGCCACCATGATATAAAGGTTTAAAATATGAAAATCAGAATTTTAAAAAAAAAGGTCATATGTACATCGTAAACGAAAACAAAACTATCGTTTATTTGATTCTGCAACTGGAAAAAAAAAAGACATGTCTTGAAAAACTAATATTTTCTATTTTGCTTTTGGTATTCGGTAAATTAGAAATATATGCAGCAAAATCACATTTGCAGATTTTGAATCCATAACACGGATTGCATCGCAAGTAAACGCAAAGGGTACCCGCAAAGAATGCATTAAGTTTTGCACTCAGCAATATTCCAGCTATATGGCGGCGGTCTGTAAATAATCGAATCTGGACCAGACAATTCAGTGATCAACATCACGACCATCGATCTACGAAACTGGGATACGATGGCATGTGTCACCCAAGTCATTGAGCCTGACCATCCAATCCCGTTAGTCGCCTCGTAGGACAAGCATGGTTTGCTGAAGACCATTTCTAACTCGGATATTAACAGGTAGTGAAAAATTAAACGCAGTATGAAATGTTGTGTGGTATCAAGTAGGTAGTGGCATCAGCATCAGCATCAGCATCAGCACCATCACAATCAACAACAGCACCATCGCCGTTATACTCACTCATTATTATTACATGGTGAAGGTAAAAAAACATAACACGATCCAATTACCATTACATCGTTATCTAGCAGAATTGATTCTCACGCGTATGCTTGATCAAAGCTTACAATCTCACCATATGCCTAATATTATACCATTCTCACGTAAACCATTAGTTCAGTTGTTTGAACGTTTGAGAACACTGTTTGCATGTTCTTGTTTTGCAAATCGAGCATTTACTTTGTTTTCTTTCATATTCAAACAACCGCCTCCGCTGTGTGAAGTGGTTAGAGCGTCCGCCCGGAGAGCGGAAGGTCGCGGGTTCGATCCCCGACCGCGTCATACCAAAAGACGTTAAAATATGGTACTTGTTGGTCCCTGTCTGGCGCTCGGCATTAATGGGACAACAAGGACTGGTCGGCTCGGAGTCAGAATAATGTGTCTGAGTGGGGTATTCATGCTTCACTGCGGCATGGTATCTCAGTGGGCTAGCACTGTAAAACCAGCTTAAGTCTAGGCTAGTATACAAGCAGCCGCACATACACATACACACGCATGCACGTGAAATATTCTCAAGCACGACGTTAAACCCAATTTCACCTCACCTCATATTCAAATATCAATTTGTTTCAATAAAATTAATAATATCGTATCACTGGATTGCTTGGTCCATCACTTGATTGTCTAGTTTGTTTACATACCACTATCGCACGACAGTATTGTTCTGCGTTGTCGCCCGTGATGTGCTCTGGTAAATTGCCTGAGTAACGGTAGCACTGGTAGTCCAGAACATCGTCATCCAAATCGCGAACACCAGATATCATCATTGATCTTCAACCCGTGCATATATAGAGAATACTACACTCGGTCTCATTATATACGAATTATACGAAACGAGCGTCCTTCCTTTGGTATCTGACCGAGCGAAACACGCTCGGTCAGATACCATAGGAAGGACACTCGCGTATAATTCGTATGTAAAGAGACCGAGTGTGGTATTTTATTTTTACCCACGTCTTACATGCATTAAATTCACAAAACAGCGTTTTTGTTATTGTTATGGTTTCAAACGGAAACCAGTTTCATAAAGGGGTTGCGGAAGAATTTTGTTTGTGTAGTTTACTTTTGCATGTCGTCACTCTGTATTGACGTCACTACGCCATTTTCGTCTGCTCCCTTGGTAACCGACGTCACGATGCATGTCAGTTTTCATCGTCTCGTACAGCCTCCAACAGTTAACTACTCCGTGTCACCCCTTTTCTTGGTTTGCAGTTGCTTCACTCGGCTAACATCACTGGTGGAAACTTTGCCTTCATGTTTTTCGACGGATCTAATGTCTCAGTTCGATTCACAATTAAACAGCGATACGGCAACGTTCGCAATGTTTACATTCCCACAATGCATATAAGTGGTTGAATGAATGACTTCACGTGGTTGTTATGATTGAACCAAGTAGTTCCGTCACAACGTGACCTAATTGATAGGTCATCGGATATCCAATCAAATCGTTAGAATCTCGGGTCAAGTCGTTATGACACAGGTCAACGCGATACGACACTCGTGTGACGTACGAGATATGTATGCAACTACCCATACGTTGACCACGTGGGTAATAAAATTTCAACCTCTATTGTGCTATTTATGCTCAGTGGAACCCGTTTATTACATATTGTAGTGTCATAGTTTCAGATTAACATGCTAGTTTTACAGCTATGTCTGTGATAATCTAATTGTATGTATTATCTTTTGTCAACAGGTTTGTGTATGCTGGATTTATGTTTCAGGAATGTATAACCTGTTTTAGTACGGCTGAAATACTGCCTGTGACTTAAAATCGTAGTTCCTTCACCCCAAACTCACCGTTTTGGGAGATGATCGAGACTTGATTTTCCCTGACTTGTTACATTTAGCTACGATCTAAAATGTTTAATACGTTCGTATTAATACGCATTGTGCCGTTGGAAATATGCACATGGAATCCCATATTGCTTCCAAAACTGTGTAAAGGCAGCTTAGACGAGAGCACCACAATATTAACAACATACCTCTTTGATAGTGCTATCGGTCTTCATCACCAGAGACAGCGTGTTTGTGTGGGCGTATACTTGACGGATTTGACTGCGGACAGTGATGAAGCTTGATACTGCTTCTCTTGCCTTCAAGCATTATGTATTAGTCTGCAAGAGAAACACGACCTTGTGTCTGTAGCATGGGGACTGAATGCGTAGAATGACTTTCTGAGAAGATGTTTCATGTTGATTTCGAAGTTTAAGCTATTACTTAACCCAGAAATTAAGGTAGTTGACGTGAATTCAATACTTTGCTTGTGGTAAGGTTTCTATGTAATCAGTGTATTGATAGTAGAGTTGTATTCATAAACGCAACGTGACAGTACGAATGCATTCCTCAACGTTTTCCTGTCGATTTGCGAGTTGAAACAATTAGCTAACCCAGAGAACACGAAAATGAATTATTTCTGAATGTTATGCAATTAAATAATATTATTGTAAAAATTGCCAAGTTGGTTAATTAACACAACACACTGCCAAATAACTACAGTGGCAGTATACAATAGACAGGTGGTACAGAATGCATCGGCAGTAGATCGACAATGGCAGTATGAAACAAAACGGCAGTGATAATAGCCAAGAATTCAGTAATAAGTATATTCACCTAGCAACAACAGCGGTCAAGCTTCCAAGCCAGGCCTACAATGGCAGTATGAAAGAAAACGGCAGTGATAATAGCCATGTATTCAGTAATAATTATATTCACCTAGCAACAACAGCGGTCAAGCTTCCAAAACAGGCCTAGAATGGTGTTCCAAAGGGGACATACAACCGCTGGTTCTGATGTGATGTGAGATAGTAGAGGAATGCACTTTACCCTTTATATATATAGTCGTAAAATCTTTCAGTGGCATGTGCTTTACCCTTATATAGTCGTAAAATATTCCAGATTGTTCTATATTTTATCTGATGTATCTACATTAGACAGCAGAAGCTTCTAAACGTCAAATGCATACGACTGCCTTCCACCTGAACATACAACAACTATGACCTATAATTACACCCTTCTTTGTGATACAATATTTATTCAAATAGTCCAAATATAAATATATCAAAACCCAATCGTTCACTCTAACAGTCATACCTTTTTTCAAGAAAGAAACTAGTGAAATTGAAAAGGAAATATTGTCTAGTGAAAGCGTCTTGTACAAAGCCGTAAGTATGCTCTCGAACGCTAAAACATACTCACAATAAAACAGGGTTCATTTCCAGAGTTGGAACCCAAGAAGATCTGGGTTCTTCAAAATCCATGCCTGGCATAAGAAGCGACTAACAAGATCCTAGGTGGTCAGGCTCGCTGACTTGGTTGACACGTGTCATCGTATCCAAATTGCGTAGATCGATGCGCATGAGGCCAAACACTTGATTGTCTAATCTGGACGCGGTTATTTACAGACCGCCGTCACAGAGCTGGAATATTGGACAGTGATGTTTTAAAAAACATAGAAAGACAAACAAACCAGTCGGGCCACGCGCTCCAGCACAATGCACAAGTCGCGTTGCAATACAAAGTTTACAGCAATACATCTCTTTGCATTGCCTGTTTACTATAATGGGTTTGTTGGTTTGTTGTTTAGCGCCACTCTCAGCTGTTTACAACGAAATTCTTCGGCCTCAGACGTACCTTGTTTGTTTTACCCTTTCCTTTCAATTTGATAATAACGCATTTTTTCTTTATTTTCAATGTATTACATTGACTAATTAATTTTCCTTACAAAGTGGAAATACTGTTTGAAAAGACGAACTGCTTACTGAAATTCCCCCTATCTTCTGGAATATTGTCACATAATTAAGACCAAACTACTTTACGTTTCTTTCTTATTAGTTTCTCCTTTGTAACATAATACTTCTGACCAACGCAGCGTCACGCTGTCTTTACGTGTTCGCGAATTCAAAGGTCTCAGTGGCTTACAGCGATGTAAAGCAATACCGTATATCTTCGACCTTCTGAAGATCTCCAGAAGGAATTTAAATGCATTTAGCTGCAGAAACTCTATGATTACCATACTCTTTACAAAGTCGATAGCATTGCCCTGAGATAAAAAAGCCTACAGATGAGCATGAAGAAGATTTGGTCCGTTTCTTGTTGAATTTCAGATCCATCATACATATGTAACATTTCGTCTGTGAAGACGTAGATGGAGTTGACAAGGGAGGAGGCATCACAGTTGATGAACGTCAAAGGGATGTTAGGTCTAAATCTTGGAGTTGTACTGTGTGTGCAATCTGGGGCACATCTGTACATAACCTCTATTCCATAAATTCTACAGTAATAACAAAATGTTATATTATATACAATCGAACACCGTTCTGTTCTGCCGAACTGTTGCCTTGAAGTAAAATCTCGGTCCTGGTGTTTTCCTTGTTTAGTCTTCCTTTGTGATTGTGTCGAACCTTGACTAACTCTAAGTATGTCGTAGGTCTCTTCAACTTCAACGCAGCGCCGTTGATAATATACTACCCATCAAAAGTTTAGACTCACTAGTGTAAATGTAGCCACTTACTTCAGTCAACTGTTTTAAACTACTGTTTACACATGGACTGATGCATTGTAAAACAAAGTCGTAACGTTGAAAATGTTATTGCCATGAGCTCAATAAATGATGAAACTCAATGGAAATTGGTGAATTCGTAACGAAACGTTACGCCAAAACGCAGCTGTTCACATGCACGATGTTTGCACATGCTTTTCAACAATTTGATGCATGATCCTCGTGCAATTCTATGCAAAAGGTTTGCAGGTGGTTGCCCCAAGTTAGGGGAGATATTCATCTTCGATACAACCAAATATATATACACAACATATAGTGAATGCTTTAAGTGAGTCTAAACTTTTGATGAGTAGTATATTATAGGAGTGAGTCTTGTTATACGCCGCTTTAACCAATAATCCTGCAACATCGAAGACACCAAAAGTGACTTTCCTGTGCATCCGCAAGGGTAATAGAACCTTATGCTTGACTAGCGAACGTATTGTTAACCATTGGGTGACTCCGTCGTTTCCATACGTTATATGAGATCGTACAACTTTGGGCAGTCCAATTGCTGCCTTCATATTTCTGAAACCCTATTGTGACTTTGAGTGTGTGTGGGTCTAATGCTGCATTCGTGATATTGTCGGGGAGAACCTGGGTTCGAACCCGTAACTACATGTGGGACGTACTAGGGACCCACCGCTACACAACGAATTGCTGCACCTTAAGTGTTTTGTGGAAAAGAGATTAGAAGGGAACATGTTTCATTGT
Source organism: Haliotis rubra (assembly GCF_003918875.1). NCBI lineage: Eukaryota > Metazoa > Mollusca > Gastropoda > Lepetellida > Haliotidae > Haliotis > Haliotis rubra. The sequence goes on from NW_025765325.1 coordinate 1,669,641, forward strand.
GATGTTTTGGTTCCTTTTTGTGGCACACAGCAATAATAAACTGTAAGACGGCGACCTGTGAAATAATCTATTCTGGACCTGATAAACCTGTGATTGATGTTTTGAGCAGTTATTACTCTTATAAAAATGGAGCTATTTTGAACACTAAACTGATAGTATCTACAATTATGAAGAACGGATATTTGATAGTTTATGCCAAGACCATTAGATCATTACTCACATACGTTCAATGCCAGATTAAGTCCAACTTATTTTAATACAACCAAACGTTCAAAATTTCACAAAATAATATCAAAATGATCGATATTATATTTCATAACTCGTTCAGAGCACGTTGACATTATATTCGGGATTATGCGTGATGCATGGATTTGATTGATATTTGAAAAATCCATGCAAAAACAAGAAAAAGAACAATTATAGAATTCAAACTTCAGTATCCTGCTTCATCTAGTTAGTCTTACGCCTTTGCGATTATAATTTAGCTAAATTCATGTTTAAAAGGAAACAGTAAAAATTATCGATTTTAGGTTTAATTTCTAAGTTTTCAAGTGAATGATCTGGTAGAAAAGGAGCGACAGGGAGATGACGCATTCTCCTTTATAATCTTGAAGTCGGCCCGTCAGCATGAAATCAGTAGGACATTGCAAGTGTTGTGGTTGTCGCACCTGCTCCCGTTTAAATCTTGATGCCTCTGCCAACACAAAATCAATAATCATAGTTTGATTTATTAACTGACTGACTGATACTCACTGACCAGTCTTGTCCAGATTCGATTACTTATAGACCGCCACAATATAGCTGATATATTGTTTGGTGCAGCTTTAAATAACAAACAAACCATCCAGCACTCACTCACTCACCACCATGATCAACTGTAGTGACTGAATGACTCCTTGACACTCACTCACTCACCATCACCAACTGTTGCGAGACACACAATTATATCTTTATCCAGTTTAGCCTTATTGAATCCACTGAACCCCTTTGAGAATCAAGAATTCAGTACACTTTGTAGTCAACTGTCCCAGAGCGCCGTCGGACTGCATGTCATGTTCGACTCATTCTCGAAGGGAATACACAAATTAGTTGTCAAGGCAGGCGTTAGTTATATTTGATTTATTTCTGAACGTGACGTCGTGATGTGAATAATATTGTTTAGCAAGAAAGCAGTTTCAATTCTTTGTCAAGCCCAAACAAATTGCATGGATATGGAAAGACTGAAAATGTCTTAATTACTCCATGTCAGAACAGAACAATTGGTGGGTCCCTAGTTCATCGATTCCACACAGTTTCATTATGAACCCGTCACAGCACATATTCTTAAACCCTTATTGAGCGAGCATGTGTTTCAACTCTGGTATTTAGCTGTGTTTATTGTAATACTCGTTCACTCGAAATTCGGAGAACGTGATTTTAATCCCAACACAGTATTGCTGAAATAGTCTTGAAACGTTTGAGGTTTCTACACACAGCAGAATTGATCTTCAGGAACCCATGCTTGTCGTATGAGGCGATTAACAGGATCGGGTGGCCGGGATCGCTGACTTGGTTGACACATGTCATCACGTATATATCGATGGCCATGCTGTTGATTACTGGATTGCCTGGTCCAGACTCGATTATTTACCAACCCCTGCCATACAGCTTGAATATTGCTCAGTGCGGCGTAAAACTAAACTCACTCACTTCACACATCATATGTCGTCACATTACATTAATAATTTCTCAAAACGGTTTCGTTGAGTTTGGCATCATAATCTGAAGTAACTGCCATCAAAAGCGAAACGTGACATCTCCGTCAATATATATCGAACATTTTACATCTTGAGAGTTCATATAGAACACAATTATAATACGTTATTATTACCCGGGGAAATAACGGAAAACAACAAACACAACACAAAAAGCAACACGAGTGACTGAACAGGAATGATCTTTTTTATGGATAGACAACTTCTTTAATGCGACGTTTCGGTGTAGATGCTAACACTGTTATCAAGCAAGTGATGTACAACATTATGAACATACCAGCTTCCAAATGCCACTAAAAAAAACTATAAGAGATTATGAAACTGTTACACAAATTCCTATGTTAGTTAAAAACATTTGGTAGATTTTAGTTCATGTGTAACCTTAGCGGACTATATACCAGCCCCCGTTTAATCGACAGGCATAAGTCTGTGTTCAAGTAGGAGAGTTACTATCACCTTAGCGCTAAAATTGCTTTGTTTTAAGGGAGCCATGTTGAAACACATCAGTGGAATTAACAAAGAACGTATTTCAATGCAATTATCATGATGATGATGATGATGATGACGATGATGATGAGGAGGAGGAGGACGAGGAGGAGTAAAACCTTGAATAGGTGGATACGTATTATTCTTTCACAAAATGTTCTGATAGAGAATTTTCAAAGGAAGAATACAATGCAGTTACAAAATTAATCTAAACCAGCCCCAATTGGTGCATAATTATATATTAACATTTAAAAATTAGCATTTATACTCTTTGTATTTACATACATGTTACAAGTATATAAGAAACGCCTACGTTAGAGTATAATCAGTGTCGATTATATGCCAAAACATATTCCACTGGGTGTAAAAGACAACCTAAAGATGACAATTATTGTAATGAGATTCCATATATGAAATCAATAATGACACGTGTTCGCAATGACGGTAAGCGTTTCGGCAGATCCCGCTTATCACACAATTTCCATATCAATGAAATTGTGAGTGTCTATTGATCGATCATCGTGGCATCTAGTAAAAATCACATTTCTTCCAATATATGTATATAATATATACATGACGAAGTATTTGCTTGACATTTCATTTGTGTAATACAATACAAGAGCTATATGTGGCAAGATTTATTTTTACTGTAACTCAAATCCCCGCACATTGGATACAACCATCCTTCACAAACTGTGCTCTTGAGTGGCGGAATGATGAATTGAGGTTGAATTTCCTCAGCAGCGTCCGTCTCCAGCACTGATGTCGGTTTTCATCCCAGGAGACACACGACACCAGTATAACTAGGTACTTAAAACCACTTTCTTTATGTCTGAGTTTCCGAACAGCCAGAGAACGTCAATGTCCATGACAGCATTTACAGCTGGATGTATTCGCTCGCTACGACCGTAAAAGGAGTTTCATTAGTCTGGGGAAATCTCAACTGATACCGTGTTCAATGAAAGAGCGTGACATACAGTACTAGAAATTGTTGGACGATAATTGGTGCAGATATCAACCATGGTTAGCTGAGGTCACGGGTCTTGATTTGTTTCAACTTTGATCTATCTTTTCTCTAATAAATAGCCTCGAAACGAATTATAACATTCAAGTGATTGGTTTCATATAACATCTCCCAATATTCACCAAACCCCAAGAGCCCCATTCTGTAAAGCAATTCTGACTTTAGGACTATCACAACGTCAATATCGTGACAACGATTATGCGTCCAATAGCTGTATACTATGACGGGTATCTGGCATGATAGAGATATTGATCTCGGCATGGCAGTACTGCGACAGTACATAGACATTGTTTTCGTGTGAGAAATGTGCCATTTCACTAACATTAGTGTCAATTATTATTCGTACTACCCATCTTAATCTTTTTAAACAATATGAAGAATCCACGATCCCTCTCTGCTGATTTAAGTCACGTCTAACGGAACCATCCTTCAATCGATAACAAATTCCTTCATCACCCAAAGTAAAGGAAGAGCACCTGCTTCTACAACACAAAAGCATCATCAAATGTATATGTCATTCAATAACATGTATGTTCTGATTTTCATATGAAAGATCGAATGACTTAGTTTCGTTTCAGGACATTAAACTTACATTATTAGAATTCTTTTAATGAACTGCTGTTTGTTATTAGCTACTTTGAATACCTATAAAACCTACATCAATATTTTGAATTCTGTGTTGCCAAAATAGTTTGGTAATTCTAGTTGGGTTATTGGAAATTTCTCCCATATAACGATTGTTTTGTACAACATGTCGTGATTGGTGGGTATTTCAGTCCACATACAAATGACCTGTCCTGACAAATTACGCGCTTGATGAGCACATCCTAACCACCTTCAACGGTGGTCATGTGAAGAATGTGTTGTTTACACGTTTAGCCAGGAAGTGTCGGTGTGAACAGGCGCTATGGGTTCACAACCTATTCTAGCTGCTTTTCAATCGTGAAAGATTTAACGGGCGATTGCTACAATAGATATGTTTCTTTGTCCCAACAACCAGCATCGTAAATTCGTAAGTGTGTGATTGGATTGCGATTTAAAGTTTACAGTATTACAAATGCCTGTGGATGTGTTTTGGGGCGACACATAAGATTTGGACACAACGACAAGAGCACAATTGCACAAGCATTTTGAGCCACGGATAGCCAATGGGTTAAGGAGTAGCGATTCACCGTGCATGTAAGAACCCTTTGGTTGGCGTTTCGAAACGTTATATTTCTGGATTCGTCAGGACCATGTCAGTGCTCATGGACCAGTGTGGTATATATCTTGGGCCATTTTCTGGTGTAATGTCTGCGTTGTGTCAACAGTGGCTTAAAACAAATTTCTCTCAAAGCAATGTATTTGAATGGTCGTTTCTGCAACACCAAGCTATCACACCACAACTCAAATACTATTCAAAGCCATGTTAAAGCCTCATTCAGACACAACATGCCCCTACTCGGTGCACATACTTGTGGGGAACAATATATGATTCTGGATAGTGTGCACATGCCCATACTGACCAAGGGATTTTGAGAAAGCATGACTTTCCGATGTGTTTCCATTTCGCATCCATAATTAGTACTGTTAGTCAATCTGGTTAATGGTTATTTCAGATTTCAATAAATTTGCCACTTTATGTATAGTAAAAATTGAAGCTGTGGTATGTCCAGATCAGTTTAAGTGTTTGTGTATCTTGTTCCAATGGTTTCTGCTTAAGAAGGCGTTTGTTTCGGTTTTATAATATGACGTCTAATTAGTTATAATTACGTATGAAAATTGCATTTTTGCTTGCCCCAGTGCCATTCCCGTCTAAGCCAGGTCCATTTTCGCCGGCGCAACTAAGCAACTTAATTGAGAAGATCCTGACTGGAGTATTTGAAATTATACATCCAAACTCCATGTGTGAACGAAATATGAATATATAGCAACGTCCGTGTAAAAACATTCACTGAATCTAATTCATTATTAGTTTGGTTTTTGTGTTGTTGTTTTACTTTCTTGTTGTTGTTCTTTGTTTTTCTTGTACTTTTGGTGGTTTTTTTTTTTAGGGGCATTGTTTCTTTTCTTTTTAGTAGAACAGTCTAAAACGATGCATTCTTTGATAACTGATTTACCCACCTGAAATTGAATATCAAGGAGACAAGTGAGACCGCCTCAATTGTATCATATTAAATGCTATGCACACAGATTCAGGGTGACAACAAACAACAAACTCTCCACAAGACTGTATGACAGTAGGGGTGATTTCAACTTTCCAATATTCAACTTCCCTTTCACATCCAGCCTTTGTTATTTACATTTCACAACGTTTGAGGTACAACCGAGCATGTTCCTTTTACCGAAATTCCAAAGAGCATCATACCACTCTTGCTCAGAAGTTGTTTGATCAAGGGTACAACTTTCAAAGCCTCAGTAAAGCTTTCAAAATGTTTTACGGTAGACATGTGGGGGCAATTTCCAAAATTGTATGCATCAGTGACAACAATTATGTCCGATGCAATTCCTTATTTTGACTTGCACCATACGTTCCCGAATAATTTCAAGTGAACAATTGACTAGAAATTGCATTATGGTTTTGATGGGAGCCACTGGTGGGGCAGGATACGCTCACCTTTTAAGCCTGATATTATCACTATTGCATAGCGATTCATAAACACATGCTCTGAATGGTATCAAATGGTGACAATCACTCAAGTGGCCTTTCCAGAATCCATTGTTCACAAACAACTTCGTACGTCTGTAATACTGCTGAAACAAATACATACTCATGATATAGCCAGAATTGTACAATCGAATTTGCTTTTAGCAGAGATTTCCTATGGTTGTGGAAAAGGGTTTGTCGCTTCTAATATTGAACAGGTGCAACGGCGTCGTACTGCTTACAGCCTCACGGAAACTATTTTTGCACGGTTGTATATTTGAGTATCGATTTTCGCAAAAGTTACAATGGCAATCGATTTACAAGCGGAAAATGTCTCACTTTTAATTGTTCGACGTGTTTACTCCTGAAAAAGGTAATCCTGCTCGGAGAATATAGAACAAATATGCTTACGGTGGCCACATGTAAAAGCACTAAAACAACTTTACTCATCGTTCCAGTGAGCACCAATATGAAAGTCTTATTCTCCTAACACAACCCCAACACACGAAATACGTGCCAGTGAAATCACAGTGATACTGGCGCATTACCTACCAGCTGGCAACAGTGGCAAGGAGTGAGTGAGTAAATATGCTTTTAGCAATATTCCAGTATTATCACGGCTTCACACATTGTACCCATGTGGGGAATCGAGCCCGGTCCTTCGGCGTGACTACTCTACTCCACCGCCTCCAACGGCAACGAGACTTTCTGATCATTGAAATTACAATTCTTCTAGATTCGCCACAGAGACGATTTTAAAATGTCTGCCAGCATTTTGATTAGTTAGGGAATGAATGTTGTTTTGCCCTAATATTCCAGCTTCATGACGCCAGGTTATTCATTACTCATGGAATTTAACTATCAAATTAGAGGTTGACTTCAAAGTCAACTTTGAAGTTCTCAGTCAAGTAAATGAAGACTCAGATCCGCAGATAAGCTTGCTGTTAATAGAAGAACTGGCTTTTGTGGTTACCTCTTCGGCACGAAATTCAATTAGCGAAACTGTGATATATGGCATTCTGTGATGTTCCAGAAGGTTCTGAAAGTTCAGCTACAATTCAGAAAGATTCTTCAACGAATATTTGCAGTTTTACATTATCGCTTGAAAAGCGTTGACTGACACACCCTTTGTTAGTGAAGGGCATAGTGGCATTTCTACTACGGGTGTCGTAAATTCAACGTGAAATTGGCCTGTCAACTATGCCTGTAGCTTCGATGAATATTTTCCTGAGGTTTATGTCAATCTAGCTAGGAGTTGATATAGTAAGCCAAATGATTTGAGCAGGAACACCCATATTTCACACTGGCAGTACGATCCCAGGCAGGTTGGACATCCATAGCAATAAACACATCAGCATCGGGCGCCGTTTCTATCCAGGGAAACTAATTTTATTGCAGAGTAGAGCTAGGTTAATGTACAACAGAACTCTTCTGTGCAGAAAGTTTCAGGTATGGTGATAAACGTCCGATACGAGCAGGTTGGCACATAGACATTTTGGCACACTTGCAGATATATGGAAATTTTGCAGTGTGCAATTGGGATGTCTGCGATGCATGATGCCGTACTAACATACCGATTATTGATGTTAGAGTGAGTGAGTTAAAATTTATCGCCACATCGGTAATATTTCAGCCATATCGTGACGAGAGAACCTTGTACAACAATAAAAAGGATGAGATATATTTAAAGGTTATAAAATCCTGTCGTCAAAGGACAGTGCAACAACTAGTACATCACATTTTTTGAAACTAGTTAGGGAGTATATAAAATAATAAACTGTTAAGTGACAACACAATATAAAAATCGGCTATAGATCGCCAAAACTGAAGGTAGAACGCCATACTAGGAACTATTGATGTTAGAAATGTGGGTGAAATGATTACACTAACATTTTGTCTATTAACAAACTGCCAGATATTTAAAACGTGTGTAAAACGTGGATTGAGAAACTCAATGTAATATGCATCAATGTCAGACTGCGGTGAGGTGAGGTGCAATGTAACTAGGTTTGGATTGTGTTCCAGATTATTTCGCCTACATTGCTCGTGAAAATAATGTGGCTTTTTGTATTCGATCGGCTTATGCCAGTTTCACAGAGTCAGCAAATTAAGATACCACGCACAAAATTAACATCCCGAATAACATTTTAACATGCCCCAGTGAAAAACCTTATACTGACTCCGGCCGACCAGACCTTGTTTCAGTCTCTTTGTGTTACTTTCCGCCCATTCTTTATACACAGGACCACGGAGGTTTGAAATAGATTAATATTGCGGCGTCAACGAAACATTAAATCATTCCAAACGTACCTGAAGGGAAGGTTAAATCGCATCGCAATGGGACTATTCGAAGAAAAGTAAAAAACAAGATTAGGAAAGCTTTTACTTGAAGCATTTTAGTGGATCCTTCTGGAATACCGTTGCTTTGAGAGAAACAGTGTTTCAATACATAGTAAATTTTAACCGCCTGCACATGAATCAAATATTGTGTGAAGAATGATTTTCATTAAGCGAACTCATTTGGATCGGATCTTAAATCCATTGTCTAGATGGAACATGACAACGAAGAACACTGAAGAACATGACAATACAATGCTCACGATCCTGGCGACCAAAATACGCTGCAGCTCCTGAAGTGTCGATAAGAACTCTTATGAATATTTCAAAACGGTCAAGTAATCTAGTAACAGGTGCCATCACACAGCTTTATTTCGTAATATTTCTGAGGAAACAAGGTGTTAGGGTGTTTCAGGGAAGGCACAAAAATACCAAAAGAACCCCCCCTCGTCACAAATTGTGCTCTACATTTGCCTGATAAGTTACAGTATGCATATGCATTGAAACGTCTGATCGGATTGGAGAATTAAAACACGATAATAGCATGTGCTTCATCGATGATCTAACATTGATCAGAGAAGATCAAAACCGATTGCATCTATTCTGGACCTGGACCTGAGAATCCTGTAATCGATGTTGTGAGCAGTTAGAACAATTGTAAAGTTGGAGCTATATAAACACGAGTGCAATTGCTAGTATTTACAATTGTGAAGATCAGATATCGATAGTATCTTAGATATAATTATTTTTAAATAAATCGAATATTTCGGCGGGATCACTACATATTGACGTCATTTCTTGTACCCAATCAACATGACCGGCAAACGTGTTACAATTACTCACTCCCACCGACCTGCTTCTAGCTAAGACCATAAGGTCATTACTCAGACACGTTCAATGCCAGATCAAGTCCAAGTTATTTTAATATAACTACAATTTCAAAATTGATCACAAAACTATCAAAATGATCGATATTGTATTCCATAACTCGTTCAGAGCACGTTGACATTACATTCGTGACCATCCATGGATTTAATTGATGTTTAAAACATCCATGAAAAAAAGAATTATAGAATTCAAGTTGAGTATCCTGCTTCATCTAGTTAGTCTTACGCCTTTGTGATTATAACTTACAAACAACTGAATTCATGTTCAAAAGGAAAAAGTTAAATTGATCGATTTCAGGTTTCATTGCTAAGTTGTCAAGTGAGTGATCTTGTAGAAAAGCAGCGATTGGGATGTGGAGAGACTCTCAGGGAGATGACGCATTCTCCTTTATAATCTTGAAGTCCGACAGTCAGCACGAAATCAGTAGGACATTGAAAGTGTCGTTACTGTCACGCCTGCTCCCGTCTAAATCTTGATGTCTCCACCAACACAAAATCAATAATCATAAGTTGATTTAATCACTGACTGATTGACAGACTGACTGACTGTTTGCCTGTCACTGACTGACTGACTGACTCACTCACTCACCGATCGACCCATGACTCAATTACTCATTCTGAGGCTACCATGATCAACTGTTGCGAGATATACAATTATATCATTATCCAGTTTACCCTTATTGAATCCACTGAACCCCTTTGCGAATCAACGGCACACGTCTCATTCTCGAAGGGAATACACAAATTAGTTGTCATGGCAGGCGTTAGTTATATTTGATTTATTTCTGAACGTGACGTCGTGATGTCAATAACACTGTTTAGCAAGAGAGCAGTTTCAATACCCTTTCAAGCCCAAACAATTTGCATAGATATGGAAAGACTGAAAATGTCTCAATTACTCCCTGTCATATAAACCCACTGAGCTTTCACATCCAGAACAGTGGTGGGTCCTCAGTTCATCAATTCCACACAGTTTCATTATGAACTCGTCACATCGCACTTTCTTGAACCCGTATTGGGCGAGTGTGTGTTCCAACTCTGGTATTTACCTGTTTTTTATTGTAATACTCGTTCACTCGAAATTCGAAGAACATTTTTCACAGCACATCACAGCACATATTCTTAATCCCAACACGGTATTGCTGGAATAATCTTCAAACGTTTGAGGTTTCTACACACAGCGGAGTTGATCTTCAGGAACCCATGCTTGTCGTAAGAGGCGATTAACAGGATCGGGTAGTCAGGCTCGCTGACTTGGTTGACACATGTCATCACGTCCAAATTGCGTATTTAAATGCTCATGCTGGTGATTACTGGATTGTCTGCTCCAGACTCGATTATTTAAAAACCGTATAACTGGAATACTGCTCAGTGCGGCGTAAAACTAAACGCATTCACTCACTACACACACACACACATATTACATTAATAATTCTCAAAACGGTTTCGTTGAGTTTGGCATCATAATCTGAAGTTACTGCCATCAAAAGCAAAACGTGGCATCTCCGTCAATATATATCGAACATGTTTACATCATGAGAGTTCATATAAAACACAATTATAATGCGTTATTACTAATAAGCAAAAGGGACAACAACAAAAACAACACAAAAAGCAACGCGAATTGACTGAGCAGGAATGTTTTGGGGAATTTTTTTATGGATAGATAGACTTCTTTAATGTGACGTTTTGGTGTAGATGCCAACACTGTTACCAAGCAAGTGATATACAACATTATAAACATACCAGCTTCCAAATGCAACTAAGCGAAACTGTAAGAGACTATGAAACTGTTACACAAATTCGAATGTTAATAAAAACAGTTGGTAGATTTAAGGAACAGGAATGATTTTTTTATGAATCGACAATAGTTACTTCCTTAATGGGACATTTTGGTGCAGATGCTAACACTGTTATCAAGCAAGTGATATACAACATTATAAACATACCAGCTTCCAAATGCAACTAAGCGAAACTGTAAGAGACTATGAAACTGTTACACAAATTCCTATGTTAATAAAAACAGTTGGTAGATTTTAGGAACAGGAATGATTTTTTTATGAATCGACAACAGTTACTTCCTTAATGGGACATTTCGGTGCAGATGCTAACACTGTTATCAAGCAAGTGATATACAACATTATAAGCATACCAGCTTCCAACTGCTTAGGTTCATGTGTAACGACAGGCATGAGTCTCTGTTCAAGTACGAGAGTTACTATCACCTTAGCGCTAAAATCGCTTTGTTTAAGGGAGCCATGTTGAAACACATCAGTGGAATTAACAAAGGACATATTTCAATGCAATTATCATGATGATGACGATGATGATGACGATGATGATGTGGAGGAGGAGGGGGGCGAGGAGGAGTAAAACCTTGAACAGGTGGATGCGTATTATTCTTTCACAAAATGTTCTGATAGAGAATGTTCAAAGGAAGAATACAATGCATTTACAAAATTAATCTAAACGAGCCCAAAATGATGCATAATTATATATTAACATTTAAAAATTAGCATTTATACTGTTGATATTTAAATACATTTTACAAGTATATAAGAAACGCCAACATTAGAGTATAATCAGTGTCGATTATCTGCCGAAGCTTATTCCACTGGGTGTAAAAGACAATCTAACGATGCCAATTATTGTAATGGGATTCCTTATATCAAATCAATAATGACACCAGGTGTTCGCAGCGACGGTTGCGCTTCAGTAGAAGCTGCCCCTGGCACAATTTCCATATCAATGAAATTGTGAGTGTCTACTGATCGATCATCGCAGCATCAACAAACGATTCATATTTCTTCCAATATCTGTACACGATAAATAAATGATGGAGCATTTGCTTCACATTTCATTTGTGTAATACAATACAAGAAGTATATGTGGCAAGATTTACTTTTACTGTAGCTCAAATCCCCGCACATGGGATACAACCATCCTTCACAAACTGTGCTCTTGATTGGCGGAATGATGAATTGAGGTTGAATTTCCTCAGCAGCGTCCGTCTCCAGCACTGATGTCAGTTTTCATCCCAGGAGACACACGACACCAGTATAACTAGGTACTTAAAACCACTTTCTTTATGTCTGAGTTTCCGAACAGGCAGAGAACGTCAATGTCCATGACAGCGTTTACAGCTGGATGTATTCGCTCGCTACGACCGTAAAAGGAGTTTCATTAGTCAGAGGAAATCTCGACTGATACTGTGTTCAATGAAAGAGCGTGACATACAGTACTAGAAATTGTTGGACGATAATTGGTGCAGATATCAACCATGGTTAGCTGAGGTCACGGGTCTTGATTTGTTTCAACTTTGATCTATCTTTCTTCTAATAAATGGCTTTGAAATGACTTATAACATTCAAGTGATTGGTTTCATATAACATCTCCAACTATTCACCAAACCCCAAGAGCCCCGTTCTGTAAAGCAATTCTGACTTTAGGACTATCACAACGCCAGTATCGTGTTATCGTTTATTCGTCCAGTAGCTGTATACTATGATGGGTATCTGGCATGCTAGAGATATTGATCTCTTGCTCAATCAACGGTATGGCAGTAGTGTGATAGGACACGGACATAGTTTTCGTGTGAAGTACGCGTCATGTATCTAACATTAGTGACAATTATAATTTGCGGTACCCATCTTAATAATTCTAAATGTTATGAACAATATATGATCCTCTTCATCTAAAGGAACCATCCCGCAATCGATATCAATTTTCATCATTACTTTATGAGCACTTGCTTCTATTGTAAAACAAAAATATAACATCATCAAGTGTGTATGTCATTCAATAACAAATATGTTTTGACTTTCATATGAAAGATTCAATGACTTAATTTCGTTTCGGGGCATTGAACTCCACGTTTCACGTGATTAGAATTCTTTCAATGAACTGCTGTTTATAGTTAGCTACTTTGAATACCTATACAACCTTGATCAATATTTTGATTTCTGGGATGTCAAAATAGTTTGGTAATTCTAGTTGGGTTATTGGAAAATTCTCACCCAACTAGCGATTGTTTTGTACAACATGTCATGATTAGAGAGTATTTCAGTCCACATATAAATGACATGTCCTGACAAATTACGCGCTAGATGAGCACATCCGAATCACCGTTAACAGTGGCCATGTGAAGAATGTGTTGGTGTGAGCAAGCGCTCTGGGTTAAAAACCTACTCTAGCTGCTGCCAGTTGTGAAAGATTGTTACAATAAATATCTGTTTCTTTCTCCCAGCACCCAGCACCATAAATTCGTAAATGTGTGAACGAATTGTGATTTAATGTTTACAGCATCACAAATGCGTGTGGAGCTGTTTTGGGTGGACACACAAGATTACGCAATAGTACAAGTGCGCAATTGCACAAGCAACTTGAAACAGACATACCCAATGGGCCAAGGCGTAGCCATTCTTCGTGTGTGTCAGAAACCAGTGCCTGCGGACCAGTGTGGTATATATCTGAGGTGTAATTTCCGGGAATGAGCTCAAAGTGGCGTAAAACTAAATTCTCAAAGTCATGTATCTCCACGGTCGTTTCTCCATCACCAAGCTATCACACCATAACCATAGCTATGTTCAAGCATCATTCAGACAAAACACGCCCCTCCTTGGTGAACATACTTTTGGGGAAACAATATATGATTCTGGACACTCCCATGGTGACCCAGAATTTTTTAGAAAGCATGGCTTTCCGATCTCTTTTCATTTCGCATCCATTATTAGTTCTGTTAGTCAGTCAGATTGGTGGTTAATTCAGATTTCTATAAATTTGCTACTTTATGTATAGGAAAATTGAAGATTTTGATTTCGTATCTCCATACCTGTATAAGTGTTTATGCATCTTGTTCCAATGGTAATTGCTTAAGAAGGCGCTTGTTTCCGTTTTATAATCTGACGTCTATTAGTTTTAATTTAAGCATGAAACAAGCTGTTTGCATCGGCGCTATTCCTATCTAAGCCAGATCCATTTTCGCTGCCGAACTAATCAGCTGAAATAGGTCAGATCCTGACAGTAGTATTTGAAATTTTACATCCAAATTTCATTTGTGAACGACATATGAATATAAAATAACTTCCGTATCAAAACATTGAATCCACTTAGTTGCTGGTTCCATGAAGGTATTTTTGGTCATTGTTTTCTGTGTACTGTTTTCTTTTCTTTTCTATTTGTTTTTGGTAGAACATTGTTTCTTCAGTGTATGTAACAACTATACTACCAACACATAAATATGATGATTGTGTTTTCTACAGTCTAAAACAATGCATTCTTTGATTACTGTTTTATACACCTGAACCGCCTCAAATGTTTCATACTAAATTCCATGCATAACGATTCCGAGTGGATGAAAACTTTCCACAAGGGTGTATCACAATAGGGATGATTTCAACTTTCCAATATTCGACTTCCTTTTCACGTCATATTCCAACAGTTCCAGCCTTTTGTGTTAACATTTCACAGCGATTGAAGTACAATTGAGCATGTTCCTTTTACCAAGATGTCAAAGAGCGTCATGCCACTCTTGCTCAGAGGTTTATAGATCCGGGTTACAACATGCAATGCCTCAGTAAAATTTTCAAAAGTTTTATGGAAGACATCTTGAGGAAGTGTCCAAATTGTCTGCATCAGTGACAAAAATTATGTCGATGTAATGACCTATTTTGACTTGCACCGAAATATTTCAGGTGAACGATTGACTAGCAAATGGCATAAGTTTATGATGGGTGTCAGGATACGCTCACGAACACCTGGTATCATCACTAGTTCATAGTGATTCATAAACACATGTTCTGTCATCGTATCGCATGGTGACAATCACTCGATTGTCCGTTCTAGAATTGAATGCTTACAAACAACATCATACAGCAGAAATAATGCTGAAACAAATACATACTCATGATATAGCCAGAATTGTACAAACGAGTTTGCTTTTAGCAGAAATTTCTTATGGTTCGCGAAAGGGTTGCGTTGCTCCGATCTATTGAACATGTTGAACGACGTCATATTGAATACAGCCTCACGGAAACAATTTTTGCAAGGTTGTATATTTGAGTATGGAATTTAAGTGCTTCTTTCAGAAATTTGGTTTGGATTGTGTTCCAGATTATTTCACGTACATTGCGCGTGAAAACGTGGCTTCTTGTATTCAGTCGATTAATGCCAGTTTAACAAAGCCAGCCCATTTAAATTTAACATCCCAAATAAAATTTTAACATGCCCAAGCAAAACACCTTATCCTGACTACAGGCCGACCAGTCCTTAGTTCACTCTCATTATGCCAGTCGGGTGAACAGCATGAAGTCTTTAGCATCATACGCCTTGGGATCGAACCATCCACTTTCCTCTTTTCGGCCAAATGCTTTATACACAGGACCACAGAAGCATTTAAATAGATCCTCCTGGAATACCGTTGCCTTCAGAGACTAGTAAATTCTTAATACATAGTAAATTTTAAGTGCACTTGTGTCGAATATTGTATGAAGAACGATTTTCATTAAGCAAACTCATTTCGATTGTAAAATCAATTGTCACGATGGAACGTGACAACGATACTGCAGATCAAAATACGCCATGGCTCCTAAGGTGTCGATAAGAACTCATAAATATTGATTAATGAACACTTATCAAAACGATGAAGTAATCTTGGAACAGATGCTGTCAATGTCAACCACACAGCTTTCTTTCGTCATTTTTTTCTGAGAAAACAATTTGTGAATTGCAGGAATATTCAGAAGATAACATCGATGTGAAATATGGGGTTAGGACGTTTCAGGCAAGACAGGAATACAGCAAAACATCCTCTCGGCACAGATTGTGCTCTACATCTGGCTGATATGTTATGTTATATGAATATGCATTGGGACGTCTGATAGGATTGGAAAATCAAAACACGAGAATATGTCCAGGCCGTTCAGCACAAGCTTGATGTGCTTCATTAATGATCTAACATCGATCAGTGATGGTCAAACCCAATTGCCAAACCCAACTTTCCATGAATCGACCTTGCCTTTAAGTCGAACAATATTTCTTAGACAAAGCTTTCTGTCACATTTTAGTGTTATGATTTTCGTAGTATAGTCCCCATATTCCACTATAATATAATACAGGAGATTTGTTATGCGCCAAAACTCCAGGCACTTGGTGGCTGCTCATGGCGCTACACAAAATTGAAAACACTGCAGTAGAGGTGCTATATTTTCACTGGTATATCAATCTTTATAGAACTCTTGGAAGAGATGAGTCTTTATGCAGCTTTTAAAGATTGTCAATGATGGGGATTTTTCTTTTCCCAAAGGGAAGATGGGAAGATCGTTCCACAGAGTTGGGGCCATGTAAAGCAAATGATCTCTGTCCATACTTTTTTGAGGCGGGATTTGGGTACTTTAAGAAGTAACTGATCAGCAGATCTTAGTGTCCGAGAAGGTTCATATGTTTCAATCAATTCTGTCAGATAGGCAGGAGCTGTTTGATTGACACATTTATATGTCAATGTGAGAATCACTATCTGAGCTATTTACAATGCATATTTGTTTCAGTAGTTCTTAACGCAATTCAACTCTGCACGTTACCAGTCCAATATCTGCCTTCATGTTCTGAAACCATATTGCGACTTATGCAGTCACCTCGAGGCGTTTAAATGAGTGAGTGTAGGGTCTAATGCTGTATTCAAGATACAGTCAAACACCATTGTGTCGAAGTTGAATCGAGGCTGGAAACCTATGCAAAAAGGTGTCTGAAAACAAATAGGCTCGAGCCAATCATTTCCTCGAGACAACAATAAGTTCGACACATCAAGGTTCGACACAACAGTGTTCGACACATCAAGGTTCGACACAATCGTGTTCGACTTTATATCACGTGGTGTCAGCATTCTGAGAGAGGAAGACCTAAAGTGATGCAGATCTCAGACGTATACGACTTAGACGAAGTCAAAGAGCAGGGGTGTGGTGCTAAAATGCCTTGATATATTGTCGGGGAGTTCGAACCCACAGATATGAGGGACTGCACAACGAATTGCTGCACCATAAGTCTTTTGCGGAGATGATATTACAAGGGAGCACGTTTCTTTGTGATGTTTTGGTTCTTTTTTGTCACACTTAGCAATAATAAGCTGTATGACGGCGGCCTGTGAGTGTATTCTGGACCTGACAAACCTATGATCGATGTTGTGAGCACTTATTACAGCTATGAAAATGGAGCCATTTTGAACACGAGTGCAACTGCAAGTATTTAAAATTGTGAAGGTCTGATATTGATGATATCTTAAATATAATTTTCTAAGAGGTTTAGAACGCTTACATCGGAGGACTGCTGCATTGTTGTCAGATTTTCTTTGAGATTAAAGAATTGCCATGAAGGAATGGGAAATATTTGAACGAGCATTAACTTATGCGGGGAATATCAATGCGTGGAATGCCAATACAAAGTGACTTTAGTCTGCAGTATTGTTATCAGACTCTCTCTGAGATTAACGAATGGAAACGAAGGAATGGGAAATATTTGAACGAAAATTAACTTATGCGGAGGGCATCACTGTCATTTTCAAATACAACTAAGTTACACATTGGACAATCAGTGACTTTACTCTTGGTCTATATGAAGTCAGTGAGTCAGGAGTAGAATGTCAACATGACCAGAAAACGTGTTAAAATTACGCACTCCCACCGACCTGCTTTATGCCAAGAACATTAGATAATTACTGTAAATTATTTATGTAATATGTATAAAGATACATTTATACGGAAATAATACCTTGAGAATTATTTTTATAAATTATTGTCAACTGGTACAAGATCATGGTTAAGATAATTCAAAATATCTTGATTCAGAGTTAATGTTTATAATTTCAGCAAGGTTTTTAATAACTTTTGATGCATCAAAATGTCTGTGTCTGCAGCTTTTGTATGTTGAAATTGAAAGCTTGCATTTGGGAAAACAGGAATTTTCAAGATAGCTTCCATTTATCAACACAGATCTGCTTTGTATTTATGTTTTGTAATGCATTCCAAGACCATTAAATCATTTCTCAGATACGTTCAATGTCTGAAAAAATCATCGATATTTTATTTCATAACTCAAAGCACGTTGACATTACATTCGTCATCATGCATGGATTTAATTGATGTTTTAAAATTCCATGAAAAAAGAACAGTTATTGAATTGAAGTTAAGTATCTT
The DNA here is from genome assembly GCF_003918875.1 of Haliotis rubra. NCBI lineage: Eukaryota > Metazoa > Mollusca > Gastropoda > Lepetellida > Haliotidae > Haliotis > Haliotis rubra. Next base: position 1,687,940 of record NW_025765325.1, read on the forward strand.
GCTTCATCTAGTTAGTCATACACTTTTATGATTATATATTAACTGAATTCATGTTCAAAAGGAAACAGTTAAAATTATCGATTTCAGGTTTCATTTCTATGTTGTTGAGTGGGTGATCTGGTAGAGAGGCAGCGATTAGGATGTGGAAAGACACTCAGGGAGATGACACAATCTCCTCTATAATCTTGAAGTCTGCCAGTCAGCACAAAATCAGTAGGACATTGCAAGTGTTGTAGCTGTCACACCTGCTCCCGTCTAAATCTTGATGCCTCCGACATCACAAAATCAAAAATCAAAACTTAATTTATTCACTGACTAACTGACTGTCACTGACTCACTCACTCTGAGGCTACCATGACCGTCGGGTGATACACAATTAAATCATTATCCAGTTTACCCTTATTGAATCCACTGAACCCCTTTGTGAATCAACCGTATCCAGGAATACAGTACACTTTGTATTCAACTGTCCCAGAGCGTCGTCGGACCGCGTGCCATGTACGTCTCATTCTCAAAGGGAATACACAAATTAGTTGTCATGGCAGGCGTTAGTTAAATTTGATTTATTTCTGAACGTGACGTCGTGATGTGAATAATATTGTTTAGCAAGAAAGCACTTTCAATACCTTGTCAAGACCAAACAAATTGCATGGATATGGAAAGACTGAAACTGTCTCAATTACTCCATGTCATATAAACCCACTGAGCTGTCACGTCCAGAACAATTGGTGGGTCCCCAGTTCATCAATTCCACAGTTTCATTATGAACCCGTCACAGCACATATTCTTAAACCCGTACTGAGCGAGCACGCGTTTCAAATCTGGTATTTAGCTGTGTTTTTTTGTAATACTCGTACACTCGAGTTCGAAGAATGTGATTGTATTCCCAACATGGTATTGCTGGAATAATCTTCAAACGTTTGAGGTTTCTACACACAGCAGAATTGATCTTCAGTAACCCAGGCTTGTCGTAAGAGGCGATTAACAGGATCGGGTGGTCAGGCTCTCTGAATTGGTTGACACATGTAATTGTGTCCCAATTGCGTCTGTCGATGCTCATGCTGTTGATCACTGGATTGTCTGGTCCAGACTCGATTATTTACAAACCGCCGCCATATAGTTGGAATATTGCTCAGTGATGGGTAAAACTAACTCACTCACTCACTCACTCACTCACTACACACAGCATCTGTCATTACGTGTCATCTGTTATTCCGGTACTCAAAAGGCCTGAGGCCTATATTACACTATACAGTACAACCAGAAATTATTGAGAATTTAAAGATTGTATTTCTTTTTTTTTCACTCATTACTCAGGTATTAAATGTGAGTATTAGCAGAACATAACTCCAGATTCAAAGACAGGTGAACAGTTAGTATTTTGTCAAGCTACCATGGGCAGCAATGCAGGCTTCAAAGCGGCGGGGCATACTACTGATCACAGAAGTTAGAAAGTCGTGGTCCATGCTGTCCCAATGTGGGACCACCTCTTCTTTCAGTTCAGCAATATTTGTCAGATTTTTCTTATTGACACTTTCCTTCCTAAGTTCCCAAACATTTTCCATCGGATTTAAGTCAGGGCTATAGCTTGGCCAATCTAATAATGTCATATTTTGGGTCCGAAAAGGGGCCTGTGAATGCTTTGAACGATGTTTGTGGTCGTTGTCCTGCTGGAAAATCCCAAAATTTCCATAGAACACGTGAGCAGATGGAAGTAAATGTCCCTCGAGAATATCTGTGTACCGCTCACTGTTCATATTCCCTTCAAATAAACAGAGGAGCGTTGCCCCTAACACAGATATGGCACCCCACACGTTAAATTTCGGACTGTACTTTGGGCGCTGATACAAAGGTTTTTCAGTTTGTTTGGTCCAGAATTTCAGTGTATTAGGAAACAGCCACACCGAACTTTCAACTGAGAAAATTACATTGTCCCAGTTAAAATTTCTATGCTGTAAGCACCAGTTCAACCTTCGCTCCTTTTGTTCAGGTTTCATGATCGGTGATGGAATTCATCGACCTTTCTGCCAACCCATTGCATGCAGCTCAGTTCTAATTGTCTCCTTACAGAGAGCCACAGTTCCTCTATCAATCATATCCAGCCTTAAGTTTTCTAAACTCCTTCGTTTGTTTTTAGAAACAAGAATACCAAACCGCCTCCTGTCACCGACAGTCAATTTTCTGGGCCTACCTGCTCCTCCCTGGTGCTCAATGCCATATCCATTTGCAATATGTTTCAAAACACGATAAACAGCGGAAAAAGGGATGCCTGTTCTACTTGAAATCACTTTAGCTGATCTGAGGTCCTTGTTTTAATAAAAAATCAACTTCCTCTTCTCTAAATCATCCATACTGAGGATCACTGAAAATGTCGTCTGCTAGCAAGTAAACAAAGGGGGATAACTCGTCAGAAACTAATGAAATAGGATTAACGGAGTTGTCTCTCTTGAATGAAACCAAGCACTTGATAGCTGGTCAAGGTTGTTTATACTAGAAATATCCAATTAAACATATTCCTAAAATTCTCAATAATTTCTGGTCATACTATATACATTTGCTTTATACACGTTCTATGTACAAATGCGTAGAAAATATACATGGACAGGTATTTTTAGTATTTGAACAGTTTAGCACTAGTGAAAACTTAAGCCTGTTTGGACGGACATGATATTTTTCTCGTATATATTTTTTCTTCGAAGATTACTGTAGTTAGGGCATACAAGAAGAAAATGATACTCGTCTTCAACTGCATTTTAATTACATAATTAACAAGTTCTATGTTCTCTATTCATATTTACATATCTACCTTTCTCAATTAAAAATTCATGAGATTAATCCTGTTAAACTTACTCTATACTTTTGTTTTCCTTAAAACATGATAGATAGAATTCGGAATGAATGTTGGGTAGATAGACAACTTCTTTAAAGTGACGTTTCGGTGTAGATGTCAACACTGTTATCAAGCAAGTGATATACATCATTATGACCATACCAGCTTCCAAATGCAACTAAGCGAAACTGTAAGAGACTATGAAACTGTTACACAAATTCCTATGTTAATAAAAACATTTGGTAGATTTTAGGAACAGGAATTATTATTTATGGATAGACAACATTTATTCTTTAATGCGAAGTTTCGGTGTAGATGCTAACACTGTTATGAAGCAAGTGATATACAACATTATGAGCATACCAGCTTCCAACTGCTACGGTTCATGTGTAACGTTAGTGGACTATATACCAGGCTTTAGTTTAAACGACAGTCTCTGTTCAAGTATGAGAGTGGACTATATCAAGAATGAGAGAGTTACTATCACCTTAGCGCTATAATCGCTTTGTTTAAGGGAGCCATGTTCAAACACATCAGTTGAATTAACAAGAGTGCGTATGCTTAAGTCAACATTTTAGTGCAATGATGGTGATGATGATGACGCGCAGACGTGTGGCTAGGTAATGGTATTATGTTTTCACAAAAGGTTATGCTAGAGAATGTTCAAAGGAAGAATACAATATTAACCTAAAATAGCCCCATATGGTACATGTATAGAAACGCCAACGTTAGAGAATAGTCAGTGTCTATTATCTGCCGAAACATATTCCTCTGGGTCTAAAAGACAACCAAACTATTACAATTATTGTAATGGTATACCGTATATCAAATCAATAATGACACCAGGAGTTTCATTTGTGTAATACAATACAACAGACATATTTGGCAAGATTTATTTTTACTGTAACTCAAATCCCAACACATTGCATACAAGTATCCTTCACAAACTGTGCTCTTGAGTGGCGGAATGATGAATTGAGGTTGAATTTCCTCAGCAGCGTCCGTCTCCAGCACTGATGTCGGTTTTCATCCCAGGAGACACACGAAACCAGTATAACTAGCTACTTAGTAGCACTTTCTTTATGTCTGAGTTTCCGAACAGCCAGAGAACGTCAATGTCCATGACAGAATTTACAGCTGGATGTATTTGCTCGCTACGACCGTATAAAAGAGTTTCATTAGTCTGGGGAAATCTCAACTGATACCGTGTCCAGTGAAAGAGCGTGACATACAGTACTAGAAATTGTTGGACGATAATTGGTGCAGATATCAACCATGGTTAGCTGAGGTCACGGGTCTTGATTTGTTCCAACTTTGATCTATCTAGTCTCTAATAAATAACTTATAACATTCAACTGATTGGTTTCATATAACGTCTCCAAATATTAACCAAACCCCAAGAGCCCCATTCTGCATCACAACGCCAGTATCGTGACATCGATTACGCGTCCAATAGCTGTATACTATGATGGATATCTGGCATGATAGAGATATTGAACTCTGGTTCAATCAACGGTATGGCAGTACTCTGACAGGACACAGGCATTGTTTTCGTGTGAGGCAAGCGCCATTTCACTAACATTAGTGCTAATTGTTATTCGCGGAACCCATCTTAATCTTTTTAAACAATATTAATATGAAGCATCCCCCTCTGTTGATTTAAGTAACATCTAAAGGGACCATCCTTCAATCAATATCGATTTCCATCATCACCAAAACTAAAGGAAGAGCACTTGCTTCTATTATAAAACATAATCGTATCATCAAGTGTATATGTAATTCTGTACCAAATATGTTTTGACTTTCATATAAAAAATTGAATGACTTAATTTCGTTTCGGGGCATTGAACTCCATGTTTCACATTATTAGAATTCTTTCAATGAACTGCAGTTCATTGTTAGCTACTTTGAATACCTATAAAACCTAGATCAATATTTTGAATTCTGGGATGCCAAAATAGTTTGGTAATTCTAGTTGGGTTATTGGAAAATTCTCCCAAATAACGATTGTTTTGTACAACATGTCATGATTAGTGAGTATTTGAGTCCACATATAAATGACCTGTCCTGACAAATTACGCGCTTGATGAGCACATCCTAATCACCGTTAACAGTGGCCATGTGAAGAATGTGTTGCTTACAGGTTTAGCCAGGACGTGTTGGTGTGAGCAGGCGCTCTGGGTTCAAAACTTACTCTAGCAGCCGTTCAATCGTGAAAGATTAACGGGCGATTGTTACAATAGATATATGTTTCTTCGTCCCGACAATCAGAATCATAAATTCGTAAATGTGTGATCGAATTGTGATTTAAAATTTACAGTATTAAAATTGCCTGTGGAGTTTTTGGGGACACACAAGATTGGGACATAGAGTAGAATTGCAATTGCACACGAAAGGAGAAGCGATTATTCGTGCGTGTCAGAAACCTATGGTTGACAGTTCCAAACTTAGTCGGTCATACTTGTAGATTCGTCAGGACAATGTTGATGCTCGTGGACCAGTGTGGTATATATGTGAGACCATATCTGTTGTTATCTCCTGAGTTGTACTGAAAGTGGCGAAAACAAAAACAAAGTTCTCTCAAAGCAATGTATTTGAATGGTCGTTTCTGCAACACCAAGCTATCACACCACAACTCAAATACTATTCAAAGCCATGTTAAAGCCTCATTCAGACACAGCATGCCCCTACTCGGTGCACATACTTGTGGGGACCAATATATGATTCTGGATAGTGCGCACATGGATTTTGAGAAAGCATGGCTTTCCGATGTGTTTCGCATCCATAATTAGTACTGTTAGTCAATCAGGTTAATGGTTATTTCAGATTTAAATATATTTGCCACTTTATGTATAGTAAGAATTGAAGCTGTGGTATGTCCAGATCAGTTTAAGTGTTTGTGTATCTTGTTCCAATGGTTTCTGCTTAAGAAGGCGTTTGTTTCCGTTATATAATATGACGTCTATTAGTTATAATTACGTATGAAAATTACGTATATATGATCATGTACAGGGTGCACAGGCCCATACTCACCCAGGAATTTGAGAAAGCATGGCTTTCCGATCTCTTTCCATTTCGCATCCATTATTTCTAATGCTAGTCGGGTTGATGTTTTAATACATCTGCTACTTTATGTATAAAAATGAAGATTTCGATGTGGTATCAACAGACCTGTTTGATCCATGAAGATCCAGGTAGGAATTAATCTTCAGCAAACCATGCTTGTCCTAATTGGCAACTAACGGGTTCGGGTGGTCTGGCTCTCTGACTTGGGCGTAAACCTAATCTCGCTAACTCTCTCATTCCGGACCTGTTTAAGTTTATATGTTTGTTGTTCGTATATTTATTGATTCAGAAGGCATTTGTTTCCGTTTCATAATCTGACGTCCATTAGTTTTAATTCAAGTATGAAAATGCATTTCTGTTTGCATCAGTGCTATTTTCAACTAAGCCAGATCCACCTTCGCTGCCGAACTAAGCAACTTGATTAGGTTAGATCCTGGAGTATTTGAAGTTATACATCCAAACGGAATATGAATATAAAATAACTTGACAGAACAATCACTGAATCCAAGTCATTGCTGGTTTGTTTGTATTAGTTATGAGATGTTTGTTTGTTTGTTTGTTTTTTTGTGGGTGGGTGGGGTTGTTCCGTTTGCTTTTGGTAGAACATTGCTTCTAAAGTGTGTGTAACGACTATACTGTCTAAACGTATATAAGATGATTGTGTTCTCAAAAGTATTACACAATGCATTCTCTGGTTAATCATTTACCAGCCTGAACTTGAATTTAAGGAGACAAGTGAGACTGCCTCAAATAATCAATTTCCCTTTCAAGTCGAGCAATATTCCAAAAGCTCCAGCCTTTGGTGTTTACATTTCACAACGCTTGAGGTACAATCGAGCATGTTCCCGTTACCAAGAGCATCATACCAGCATCATCAATCAATGTTACAACATTCAAGGCCTCAGTACATGTGGAGGCAACTTCCAAATATTATGCAACAGTGACAAAAATATGTCGATGTAATTACGTATTTTGACTTGCATCATATGTTTCCGAATTAATTTCAGGTGAACAACTGACTACAATGTGCATATGTTTAGGACGGGTGCCACCGGTGGGACAGGCTACGCTCACCTTTTCGCGAACACCTGGTATCATCACTAGTTTACAGTGATTCATGAACACATGCTCTGTCATCGTATCACATGATGACAATAACTTGATTGTCTGGTCCAGAATCGATTTGTTACAAACAACATCGTACAGCTGTAATACTGCTGAAACAAATACATACGCATGATATTGCCAGAATTGTACAATGGACTTTGATCTTTTATGGAGATGGAAAGGCTTTTGTCGTTTCAATGTTTAAACAAGTGGAATGGCGTCGTATTGATTACAGCCTCACGGAAACTGTTTTAATATGGTTGTATATTTGAGTATAGATTTTAAGAGCTTTTCTAGCAAAAGTTACAATGGCAATCGATTTTCAAGCGGAAAATGTCCCACTTGTTTAACGTGTTTACTCCTGGAAAAGGTAATCCTGCTCAGAGAATATAGAACAAATAAGATTATGTTTACGGTGGCCACGTGCAAATGCACTTAAATAACTTTAAGCATCGCTTAGGTGAGCACCAATATGACAGTCTCAGTCTCCTAACACAGTTCCAGCACACGAAACACGTGCAAGTGAAATCACACTGACACCTACGCATGACCTACCTGCTGACAACAATGGCAACAAGACTTTGCGATCATTCAGATTACCATCCTTCCAGATTCTCCACAGAGGCGATTTAAAAAAGCCACTGTGTGAGCATTTTAATCAATAGGGAATAAATGTTGTTTTGTCCCAATATTCCAGCTTCATGACGCCAGGTTATTCATTACTCATATACTTTAATTATCTAATTAGATGTTGACAAAAGAGTCAACTTTGAAGTTCACGGCCATGCAAATGAAGACTCAGATCCGCATATCCGCCTGCTGTTAATAGAAGAATTGGCTTTTGTGATTATCTCTTCGGCACGAAAACTCACTTAGCGAAACTCTGATACCTGGGATACTGTGATGTTCGAGAAGGTTCTGAAGGTTCAGTAAGAATCTTCAACGAATATTTGCAGTTTCACATTTTCGCTTGAAAAGCGTTGACTGACCCACCCTTTGTTAGTGAAGGGCATAGTGACATTTCTACTTATGGGTGTCGTAAATGCAACGTAAAATTGCCTCGTCAACTATGCCTGCAGCTTTATTGAATATTTTCCTGAGATCAATGTCAATCTAGGAGTTGATTTAGTAAGCCAAATGATTTGAGCAGGAACACCCATATTTCACACTGGCAGTAGGATCCCAGGCAGGTTGGACATCCATAGCAATAAAAATATCAGCATCGGGCGCCATTTGTATCCCGGGAATCTAAATTTATTGCAGAGTAGAGCAAGTTTAATGCACAGCAGAACTTTTCTTTGCAGAAAGTTTCAGGTAAGTGGTTAACTTTCAATGAGAGTGTGTTGGCACGTAGTCCCAGTAGCACACTTGCAAACACGTGGAACGTTTCAAATGTGCAATTGTGGTGTCTACGATGCACAATTCTGTACCAGCTTACAGATTATTGATGTTAGAAATGTGGACGAGATGAATAACAATTAACATTTGATATATTACTAATCTGCCAAATATTCACGTTCGTTAAAATGTTTAAAGATAAGCATTTATCAAGTACTCGCCTGTACCCAAAGGAAATAATCGTACGAGGCGACTAATGGAACCAAATGATCAGTCTCGCTGAGCTGGTTGATCATCGTGTAGTCATATATTATGGAATGGTGCTCATTATATCAATCACAGGATTATCATATCCATATTTGACTATTCACTGTTCGCTTTCATAAAGCTGGACTATTGCTGAGGGCAGCAACAAACTAAATAGCTGGGACGGCCAAATAGACATTTTTTCTCCAGGAGAAACATACGGAATGGCGAACTATTGGGCAATATGAAACAATATCTCCCTTTAGGCCTTAACGTTAATATAATCTTCATCTTGAACATTAAAGAAAACATTTCATCACCAAATTCATCAACCGACTGAAGCGATCGAGAAAACGGACTTATCCGCCATAAGGTGAGATAAAGAAACGGACAATTACAATAAAAGTGCATTTACTGGTAAATCGGAGGACATTGATATGCACCGAGTTATTCTTTGTACTTTACCGCAACCAAAAAAGTAAATCCATCCATATTCAGGGTTTTCTGCCTATACATGTATTTCAATATTTATGTTATTTATTTAAAAATCCGTACCTTGAAGATACGTGTTTGTATTCTTCACAGACTGGCATACTTACATTGAATAACAGAAAACGAAATCGGTACTCCTTATGTAATGACATGTTATGCAAGTGCTTAAGATATTTGACCCTGAAAATGTGTACTCTTTCTAAATTTTGTGTTATGTGATGTGAACCAGTGTAGGTGTTCTAGAAGTTCACACAGTGTTCTCATTAAGTATCGGTAATTTTTAGACAGTTAATAAAAGCAGATCTATGTCATGAGATGTCTTCGAATGTTACATAGAAGTTTAGGTGTGAGGGAATTGGGTTTACCACTGTTTTAAACAATGTTTCAGTTTTACAGCGGCATGTCAGTTTAATGTGAAACTATCATGCAGGTCTTGGAAGGATTTCACTCAGCTGATACTATCGAGCACGGGTATAGGGCTGACAAATAATACATTCCAGCCAGGGTCCCGATCCACAAAGCGTTCGTAGCGCTGATATTCGTTAACCTATGATAAAATATAGCGTTACGACAGGTCGTAACGTTACAAACGCTTTGCTGATAGGGACGCATAAATCTAAGGTTCCTGCGTACGGAACTCTGCAGTGCTGTCATGATACGAAACGTAGAGTGAGTGAGTGAGTTAAAATTATAGTCATATCGTGACTAAAACAATTCATTCATTGATAATAGATAAAGTTATATGATAAAATCTGTCGACAAAGGAAAGCAAAATGACTAGATAATCGCAGATAGAGAATTAAAACTAGCATCGAACTTTAAAATTAAACCTCTATTATGGACAACACAATACAAAAACTGGCTGGAGATCGCCAGCAACTGAAGGAAGATCACTATACTAGGGGCACGAATCATAGAAGACGTTCCCAATGCTTTAAGATGTACACTTCCTCACTTGCACAGATACCCAAACACATGTGTCAAATGTTTCCATAGGACGCTATTGTTGATCTGTTCAAAACGGCAAATGATCCTTACACTGCGATGTATGGTTTATGCAAACTATTCTGTCCTTCAACTTGTACCGAGTAAGTTAATCTCACCCCAACTTCATATCATTTCTCTGCCTGCTGGGAAAGCATCAATCATTTAAGATTATACCCCAGAGAACATCTAATTGTGAGAGTCATATGTCAAGGTGTAACGTGATAAGGCAATTCTCCCTCAGTGGACTCACCGGCCCAGTGATAGTTTACAAATAGCAACGGCCCGTTTGAACCAGCTGACTTGAAAAGAGCTGATCGTTAAAAGTCAGAGTGGATTTACCTCTAATGTACATTGAGTGATCTGGAACAAAAAGGCTAATGACATTTTTGGGCGTCGTTTCCAACAAATTCTAAGACAAGGAACCCTATACTGTGTGAAAATTCCCAGTGCTCAAGACCATTATGGCACTGGTATTGTAATATTGATTTGATAAATGGTACGGTGAGAAAGTAATTTATGTAAAAAGATTAACGACTGCCTGAAAATAGACTTAGATCAAAGAGGACATATTGTTACTACTAGACAATTTTTGGAAATTTATCAAATTATATTTTATCTGCCATTCCTTGCATGGAAATGTATTTCAGTGAGGAACTCGATTCGTTCTTGAAGATGAAATGACATCAAACGTTCAAAGACCTCATCCTTATTGAATTCTCATGTTTTTTCGAACCATAGTTACTTTTTGTTGAACGGATTTTGATTAAACATCATTCCATGAACTTGGAATATTGAAAGATATTTTACGAAGACTATATATATATTTGATAGCATTTTTTTCAATAATTATAAAATAAAATTATTTGGTTGTTATTGAACTCTCATGATTGGTTTTGGTGCGATGGTTTTAATCAGATTTAGAAAAGAATGAAATATTTCAACTCGGCCGCGTGAAGACAAGAGATGAAATTGGGTTTAACGTACCGTTCACCATCATCGCAGCTATATAGCGACGTGTGAACTCGTGAAAGATCCGGGTTACAATTGATCTTCAGCAACCCATGCTTGTCGTAAGAGGCTACTAACGGGATCGGGTGGTCTGGCTTGCTGACTTGGGTGACACATGTCATCGCATACCAATTGCGTAGATCGATGCGTATGCTGTTGATCACTCGATTGTCTGGTCAACACTCGATTATTTACAGACCACCGCCATATAGATGGAATATTGCTGAGTGCGGCGTAAAACTAAACTCAATCACTCACTCCTGTCATGACAATGTCTTGTGACACCAATGTTCGCTTGTTTCAGATTTCATATCTCTCCAACTCGCCTCTGTTGTCCAACAAGAAGCTCTACCCATACTTCTTCCGTCTGTCTGTTCCGGAGGAGTCCATCAACCCAGCTAGAATAGCCTTCATTAAGAAGATGGGATGGAAGAAAATAGCAACAATCCATCAGTCATACAAAATATTTTCATCAGTAAGTACAATTTGAGAAGACCCGTAAAGATTTGTGTTAGAATTGGTTTTCAGGAACCCATTTTATTCTTGAGATGTCATCGTATCCAATTTGCGTCGATCGATGTTCATGTCGTTGATCACTGGATCGTCTGGTCCAGAATCGATTGTTTACAGATCACCACCATATATAGCTGGAATAATGATGAGTTTAAACAAATCCCAAACAAACCCAAACCATTTGACAAAGCCCTGAAACATGATCGCGGCATATGGACCCACAGATTACCACGCTTTGGAAAATGGCCTCGGGTATTGAGTACAATAACCTCGCTATCCAAATACAAACAGTTGGATGCTTCTAGCTTTTCACAAACTGGGCCAAGTGCCCCACCGATTTCAGACAGTGGGACATCGCCTATCTGAAAAAGGGCCAACATGTTTATGATCTCAAACTTTTATTACCCCAGTATAAGGTAGTCATGTGATCAATCTTACTCATGAGCTCCAAGGAAGCAACCGGTACGTTTGACTTTGATCATAGACCTCGGGATCAATACGTTGATTAGCGCTGATTAATTGTCCCCCAAAAAAAAACCAAAAAAAAACCAAACAAAGTCCCAGTATATGAATGAAATGGTAATCACTACACTGTTATTCGTATTGCTTTATATACTGAAATTATATCTCGCACTTGGTCAATAAAGTGAGCCAACTCTACTTGTATGCGTGAAATTTGGAGCACTATCTTTTTGAATTGGGGAAGTAATGACGTATATCCCGCAATCCCGCGGCCACGATGATTCACTGCAAATAGAAATATGATGCATCAACGTCAGAGAATATTATCTTACCCCAAAATATTCCATTTGGTGTAAACTTTAAAGCAGTCATGAAACGCATAAGCACATCACTTCAATACATCATATAAAGCATCAACGCCAGGGAATATTATCTAGCTAAAAAATGTTGATATAAAGATGTCGTGAAACGTGTATAAATTCATCACTGACATTTGAAGACGCTGAGGCAAGACATTGGCCAAAGGCTCAATGCATCCCACCTTCCTGAACACCTGCGTCTGGTATCAGCTTATGAAGCATGCTGTCCTGAGCGACATCTGCTAAATATCCAGTGAGCAACAGCATTAGCATCGATCTACGCAATTGGGATACGATGACATTTGTCAACCAATTCAGCGAGCCTGTTAGTCGCCTCTTACGACACGCATGGGTTACTGAAGATCAATTCTAACACGGATCTTCACGGGTCCACACTGAATGGATCACTGAAAAGTAGTGATGCTGCTGAATTTTCTCAATACTGAATTTTCACAAAACCAAGACAGTTATCACTAACTGTCTTGGTTTTGTAGAAAAGCAATATACCGAGCTCGTTATGCTTAAGTAGCTGACTGGGCGAGTTGGATTTTATGCTTCTTTGGAATTGAACCCATGCGTTCGACTTGACGAGTAATGGCCTTAGCATCGATCTAGTTATTCCCACTACACTATTGAGAAATATCGATGAAGGCAAAGGTGAATTATGGTGACATTTTCTTGAAACTGCGACATATGCTTGTACGGTCATCAAACAAGACTGGTTCATTAAACAGGGCTTGTGTATTTTAACATCTTGAGTCAACGTGAAGTTTTGGTACAGATTTTGGTACCTTTTTCTAGCCATCCTTGAGAATGTAGGTTAGAATTGGTCTTCAGCAACCCATGCTTCTCATAGTAGGCGATTAGGAGAATCGGTTGTCATTCCATTGTATCCCTTTTGAGTATATCGATGCTCATGATGGCAATCACTGGATTGTCTGGAGCACACGCGGTTATTTACGCTTTATCATCGCGTATCTGGAATGTTTCTAGTTCGGCAATGTACAACAAACAAACAGTGACCTTTGTCAAGCATGTGTGCAGTGGCAATTACACTCTCATCGGAAAGTGTGTATAAGCTGACACATCCTCGGGCACATGTTTCATAAAAAATGCTTGCATCTGTACAGCAACACCGTACTGAAAGAATAAAGAATTACTTAGGATGCAATCGGTAAGTGAACTTTATCTTTTCATTCATCAGATTATCAACGTAAATGAAATCCTTTTTCACGCTACTGTTCCTCTGGATTCAACTTTATAAATTGCTTTGACAAAAACGTTATAAGCAGATAGCCATCGGGCGCAATCAAAAGTCAAAAGGTGGACTTGTCTTCGAACTTTTTAATCTGAATGGGAAACTATCAATCTTGATTTAAATGCCCCAGACGAACTGATGACTTTTTAACAATATATGATACCATTTGAAGCTTGAAAGTTATCTTACCATTATCATCCAAAAGCCCTTCTGGAACCAACGGTCACTGTAATGACACATGCACGTCTCTAAAAACACTTTAATGCAGCTTTTGCTTCACTAATGCCACGCTGTGCTTGCTTCTGGCTCGGATTGCCTTTACATCCGAAAGGATTTATTCGAAATTACCTTCATTTCCCTGTGTTAATACTGGTGCATCTACACCTGACCAAATTGACTGGCCGATATCTCTAGGGAACAATTCGTACACTCGCGTGTAATTCCATTGTGGCAATGATGAGAATTGATGAGCAAGATATCAAGTTTTGGCTTTTTGTGTATGAGACGTTTCTACTTCTCACGTTCTCAAAGAAAAGTCATTTTGATGTTCCCCGCGGCTCTGCAGTTACCTTTCACGAGATGTCTCCACGTAAAGAGATCAAGTTACGATGCGTTAAACACAGAGACGCCATAATTGTTTAATGCGGTACAACTAACCGCCATTGTATATACCCTAGTCATCTTGTTTTGCTCTTAACAGCTTACATCTACAAGAACGGGGTTGTTTATTGATGTTTAAGTGTTCAAACTTTATGGATTCTCAACTGAAGTCGGAAGGAGGTTGGGTTTTGAAACGTATCTTCAGTGCTGTTTGGATGAGGGTTATGAAGTGGGGATTAACGCTTCTACATGACAATCGGTGGCGAAGAAGGTGTCTTTGTCTGTTGTTTAACGCCGCAATCAGTAATATTCAAGCTATATGGCGGCGGCCTGAAAATAATCGAATTTGGACCAGACAATCCAATGATCGACGTCATGAGCATTGATCTATGCAGATGGGATACGAAGACATATGTCAAGGATCCTGACCACCCGATCCCGGATCTTCACGGGTCACTCAGTTCTATGTGAGTGAGTGAGTGGAGAGGAGGTTTGTATGAGGATGGATAGGTGGGGAATGTACCCTGTTGGTACCAATCATGTGATTTAGAAATAACCAATTTTCTCATTATTCACAAATGGGAACAGTTAGTTTAATCTTACCACCAAGTATTGTCACGCACAATTCCACTCTGCAATAATTGTTTGATTACTTGTTCCGTATTGCATTATATTATATACTATGGTCCTTACAGATTGTTCTATTACTCAGTTCAGTTACTGACTGTTGGTTACAACGTTGTCAGACAATTTGGTTGCCTGTTTATTGCCACGCTCAGCAATAGTCCAGGCATCATGGCGGTCCGTAACAATCCAATCATCATGAGAATAACAGTACAGTTGGGGCGCGGTGGGCGAGCTGGGGCGCCTGACTAGTGATCCAGCGCGGTTGAGGTGTCGGGATCGAGCCCACCTGTGACCGGGTGTAAAAAACCTTTGAGTCAACTTTGTGTGCAGACTCTTTCAGTGTTGTCACAACCCCGAGTTGTACAGTACACAACCCTGTACACTTAAAAGAACCCACGAATCCGTTGGTATATGACCAGATGGTAGCCACATGAGTAGGTGCAAACACCTAGTTGCGGGTACAGCATCGGTGCAGTGAAGTTGGACAAGGTGCTGTGACTATGTGTCCAAGTCCACCCAACTGTGAATGGGTACCTCGTTAGGATGAGAAAGCCACAATAATAAACTCGGTGCGCCTAGTGGCTGCAAGAGTTGTATACTCCCCAGAGAGTTGAGATTGATAATACGATGTGCCGTTGATATTGGCATCCAATGATCGAGGGAAAAATACCAGCGCCTTGAACATGCACTAGTTTCCTGGATGTGTGCGCTATATAAATATCCTATAATATAATAACATAATAATCGTACAGTTATTCCGTTAGCTATGCTGACAGTTGCAGGTGCCTGTAATTCGCCGTGTTTACAGGACATACTCGCCTCCTAACTAAATTACACTCGTGCTTATAAGTTAGTGGGTGAGTTTAGATTTCCGCCGCACTCAGCAATAATCCAGCTATATGGCGGCGGTCTGTAAATAATCGAGTCTGGACCAGACAATCCAGTGATCAACAGCATGATCATCGATCTGCGCAATTGGGAACCGATGACATGTGTCAACCAAGCCAGCGAGCCTGGGCCCCGTTTCATAAAGCTCTCGTAGGCCTAAGATCTCGTAACTTTTCTCGTAGCATTGGTACCTGCTATACTGTAACATAGGAGGTTCGAATGCTACGAGAAAAGTTACGAGATCTTAGTCCTACGAGAGCTTTGTGAAACGGGGCCCTGATCATTCGATCCCCGTGTTTATAAGTAAAAACCAGGAGTTATTACAGGTTAGAATATGTTCTCTCTCTCTCTCTCTCTCTCTCTCTCTCTCTCTCTCTCTCTCTCTCTCTCTCTCTCTATATATATATATATATATATATATTTCGGTTTGATAACAAAAAGAACAATGATTCAGATACAAATACCCAGACTACTATCTGCTCCCGTTATGTTGATGAGGTTGAAATGTTGCTGTTGTAGCTTGTCGATGATCTTGCTGTACGGATGGACAAGGAGAACATACACATGCTTACCATGGAAGTTTTCAACGACGATCCGGCCAGAAAAATAGAAAATCTCAAGGTATGTATATTCAATCCGTGATACGGAACAACTTTGACGGTTATCGCAACCACTGAGTCGGTAATGTAGTTCGTCAACAGGTTTTTATATTCCCGGTTTGTGTGTCATGAATGTGTAACTTGTTTTAGTCACTATATGGCTGAAATAATTAGCTCACTCACTCACTCAATCGGTAATTGTTATACCGTTTAGGGAACAAAGTGGGTATCCTGCAATGGGCTTATTCATATGGGCCTGGTAAATTGATCGGTAAATGCTATGGAACTTAAGACTGTTTTAACAAAACAAACTATATAGTACCTTTTTAGGATACAATCTTCCTTTGAAACTGTTTTGATCACTTTAAGACAAAAGCAGGTATGAATCCTGACATATGAGTCTATTTTGTTTATAAAATCCTACCTAATCTCATATCAGTGGCTTGCGTAGGTCAATGCCATCTTTGACGCCATTGTAAAGTGGCTCCAACATTTTAGTCGGTACCCTTCAATTGTTTCTTCAGCAATCCTAAGACAAACTTTGCTTAATCTTAAAAATCTTTCTTATTTAAGATAAAGCTCAATGTCACTGTCATGGTCAGGAGGTTTTTGGTCAATGAAACCTTTGTATATCACAGTTGGCACTTTTAATTATATAGTTTGTTTCATGCATATTTGTTCAGTAGTTTTCATGGTCACACGCGTACTTGTTAGTATTGGTTGGAGTGAGTGAGTATGATTTTACACCGCTTTTAGCAATATTCCAGCAATATGACCGCGGGGGACACTAGAAATGGGCTTATCACATTGTCTCCATGTCAGGAATCGAACCCGGGTCATTGGCGTGACGAGCGAACGCTTTAACCACTAGACTACCCCACCACCCGGTATTGTTTAGAAGCGGCGTATACTGTATTGCATGTCCTAGTGGCATGCTGTGAGACCTTAGAGGAACTGTTGGTCAATAGGCTACTTCTGCGTTTGTTGGGAAACAATTCCAGACTCGATTATTTTCAGACTGCCGCCATATAGCTAGAATATTGCTGAATGAGGCGTTTTTTTAAACAACAACCAAACCAAATCTTCTTTTGTTCTGAACACTATAACTTCAGTGATTACATTGTTCACCACGATAAAGATCCGGGTTCGATTCCCAACATGTGTAAAGCCAATTTTTTAAGTCTCCCGTCGTGATTTCACGGATTTCACGATTTCACGTATAAATTGCAAGACTCTGGAACTTCGTAAAGCTTCTTTGGTCTCCTTTAACCTTCTGAGAAACATTGTGCCAGTGATACAAAAACAGGACGCAGAAAATTCACATCCTTCATCAAATATTTTTAACACACATGATATACAATAATTTGTTCACACCGTTCTGATGCTGAGTTTTTCTTACTCGAAAACCGCAAAAAAATACCTTGGCTCTTATTTGCTATCTGCGCCCTCCTAAATGTTTTCATAGCCCTTCCAGGCTCTTAGGTCTCGAAAATCGTTTCTTCGGCGTCATGAAATCGAAGATAAGGATGCACCTCCCGAAACAGCTCACAGAGTGTTCTCTCGCCTTCAGCAAGGTCTCTCGATCCCTACTCTATCAACAGTCTCTATGCCCCTTAACTTATATATTGCTTCCCTACACGCAAGTTGAGTGTTTATCATTGTAGCCTTCCCTATGCGTACGGTATGGGGTATATTACACAACTACTGGAACATCAGTTGCAGATTGAATTACCGTGTAGACACAAACAACGACCTGGTGATATATTTTTGTCAAAGCTGCTTAAGCCGCAAATTGAAGACACGTGCTTAAATGTATCAATCGATATCTGTTCCTGAATTCACGATAGGGCAATGACTACTTGATTGTATTTATCGATATCTGGTTACTGAGATGAATGTTGGAACCATTGGCAGAGTGAAATACGATTCCAATTTCTATTTTTGTTAAGGAAGAATGCGGTCAACATTGCTGGTTTTGCGAGACTAGATTCATTCCAAAGAACACATTGTGGCCACTCGAATTACGTGTGTTTTCAATAAAGTGTTTAGTTCAAACGTTCTTGTTTTATACGAGGTACTTTCACCGAATGAAGATTGTTTACGATTCAAGGAATTGCTCATTGGTAAAGTGGTGTTAAAATACTTGCCTACGGTTATTGTGTATCATCTCCAGGACGGAAAGTGTACCAGTTACCCTCACATGTGTCGAGAGGGACCAGAAGATGTGGGGAGGGTCATGCGGGTTGGGGTTGGGGATGTGGATCATCTAGCTCTTATGCGACCCGTGAAGATCCGTCTTCAGCAACCCATGCTTGCCACAAAAGGCGAATATGCTTGTCGTAAGAGGCGACTAACGGGATCGGGTGGTCAGGCTCACTGACGTGGTGGACGCATGTCATCGGTTCCCAATTGCGCAGATCGATGCTCATGCTGTTGATCACTCGATTGTCTGGTCCAGACTCGATTATTTACAGACCGCCGCCATATAGCTGGAATATTGCTGAGTGCGGCGTAAAACTAAACTCACTCACACACTTTTATGCGCTTGGGGATAATTATCATCAGTTAGCACTTCCACTTTACTAAGTATTTCTCTTGAAGGAAAAATCAAACAGTTTCCAACGTATCAAGATTGTGCTAGTTAAAAACCCGAGGGTAAATGACTGGGAACAGATTCTATCATGTATCAATCATAAGCCAAGGTGGAAGGCTGTATTCTACTCCGAGGACTTGAAATGCAGCCCACCTTCAGAACAACTGGTGCAGCTAGTCATGACTCGGAGCGGTGGGGTAGCCTCGTGGTTAAACCGTTCGCTTGCCACAGCGAAGACCCGGGATCAACTCCCTACGTGGTTACAATGTGTGAAGCTGGTGTTCCCCGCCGTGATTATGCCGGAATATTGCTAAAACCGGCGTAAAAACCATACTCACTCACTAGTCATGACTCGATAATCCGTCCGGCCCCGCGTAATAGCTTGAATATTGCTGTTTGTCCAGTAAAACAACAATCACTCACTAACTGATACAAAACCATGTCAGCATGGTTCATGAATCAGAATTGACACCTTAATTCAATATATATGCAATTAAAATATACGCATTGTTACTTTGTTGGAAAATAGAGGTCGATGTCATTACATCGTTCCTAATTGTGTCCACCAAAGCATATGGTGTTGGTCTTATTGGATTCGCCAATGCACACGTCACACATCACATAAACATCGAACAAATACATCACACATTAAAATCACACACAGACACACAGACAAGACACACTGACACATATCGTGACAACTACTTTCACTACACTGAAATGACGGCAATGGAATGACGGCCCTTCCCATACTGACCTATACGCTTGTCTCGTGAGCTGTCTCAATCGCGGAAGTGAAGTCACGACATTGCAATACACACGAACTTCAGTCATAAAAGTCATGACACCAGGTGTTCAATTTGGACAGAATTGCTCCTCAGCTGTCTTTCCTGGGTGACACGTCCCCGTGAATGACACGACTTAGATTGTGAAACTGAAGACCCTGGGTTCAATTAAAGTGTTGCTACCACTGGCAGACACGAACATCCAAAGCACTGATACTTTCTTTGTTCAAGGGATATCGATAGAAAAACGGTTCTGTGACATTTTGAAATCCAGGGTCTGCGTGACATGATTTTATCACGCTTAGTAACAGGAGTTTTTTAAAGGATATTTGCAGGTATGTTTTTTAAAATGCGCAACTTGAGAGCTTTGCGACATAGCTTAAGGCCAACCGTCGGTAAAGATGAAGCAATATATAAGACGACATTAAACAAGAAGAACCATCGTCAAAGATTCTAAGTAAACTTTCATAGAAAAAGTGAAAGGAGCAGCGCAACAGAGTTTCACAGATGCGGACTTATTATCGCTGTATGGCGCCACCTACTGGATGTCGCTGAACGTCAGTGAATTACGTAAACGCGAACGTTGCTATCACTTCACTAAAACCTTTGCACAGCAGTCGACAGAAAGCATTACTGTTTTACAAAAAACGGAAGATACAATTAATTAAACTTTATATTACGGTGTTATAAAACGTTCATGTGGTGTGTGGTTTCATGCTTACCTGGTGTAGTGTGAGACCTAGCGCTGTGTCATGGTCTCTTCTACCGTGTCTCATTTGCACAGATCAATGCGCATGATGTTAATCACTGGACTCACTGACTGACTGACTGAGTTTGGTTTTACGCCGCTTTTATCAATATTCCAGCAACATCACGGCGGGGGACACCAGAAATGGGCTTCACACATTGTGCCCATGTGGGGATTCGAACCCGGGTCTTCGGCGTGACGAGCCAACGCTTTAACCATTAGGCTACCCCACCGCCCCCAATCACTGGATTCTCTGCTCCAATTTACAAACATCATATAACTGGAATATTGCAGTGGTTCGGTAACGGTAAACGACACGCAAACAAATGTAGAATTTTACATTCGCGAGGTTCAGGCGTTTTCACTTCAACACGATGTCCGCCGTGATGTTGCTGGAATATTGCTAAAAGCGGCGTAAAACCAAACTCAGTCAGTCAGTCAACACGATGTAAGAAGATGGAGTGTACTTAAAACTTAGACACAACCAAGTGTAGAAACTGCTTTCCGTTCGCAAAATCCTGCCGAGATCTAGCATCATATTTAAAAGATCACGTTGTACCCATGTGAGGAATCGATCCGCTTTAACCACTACGGCTATATTTGGGATTACACTTTGTAAGAAAAGTACAGTTTCTAGTACTTTTGTTGAGTCGAGTCCCTCCCGGAATTCGAATTTGAATCAGGGTCATCGCACAAAGTCAGCCCTCTAACCCACTCTGCCACTGGGGCTTCCACAAAAATCGTCAATTGTTTCGCAAGTTTTACAAGTTTTCCTGCCAAGAGTACTTCGCGTGGATATTGAAACAGATGATGCCGCCTTCATCACTGATGCCATTGGTTGACCTAACGCTTCTTTCAATGTTGCATTATGTGGCACGTGAAACTGGGATTAATGTCGTAGGAGATATGTCATCTTATACATGACTGTTGCCAGTAGTGACATATCGACCCACGAAGAGTCCAGAAATCTATACGCAGAAGCATTCAGTGTGAAACCAACAATAAACCAGAAATGTTACGCAATTAACAGTTGTATTTTAAAAAATAGGTTTATGAATCAACACAATGTGCATTGTTTTTAAAATGGCTATGTTTACAAATCAAGACAAATCTAGCTGCAATGAAAGAACAATGACAACACACAACAGTGTATCATAACAATACGTACAAGCAGTATAATAATTATTATAGCTTCAATATAGATACAATATAGGCACTAACGGATCGGGTGGTCAGGCCCGCTACCTTGGTTGACTCATGACATGGTATCATTGATACGTAGGTGGATGCTCGTGATATGTCTTGGATTGTCTTGTTCGGGCTCCATTATTTACAGACCGCCGCCGGAGAGCGGAAGGTCGCGGGTTTGATCCCCGATCGAATCATACCAAAAAGACGTTAAACTATGGTACTTGTTGGTGCCTGCCTGGCGCTCGGCATTAATGGGGACAACAAGGACTGGTCGGCTCGGAGTCAGTATAATGTGTCTGAGTGGGTAATCATGCTTCACTGCGGCATAGTATCTCAGTGGGCTAGCACTATAAAACCAGCTTAAGTCTGGGCTAGTACAAGCAGCCGCACATACCCATACACATGCATGCACGTCGTCATATGAGCGAAATATTCTCAAGCACGACGTTAAACCCAATTTCACCTCACCTCACACACCGCCGCCATATAGCTGGAATATTGCTGAGTGAGCGTGCAACAACAAACAGCCAAAGCTAACAATGTAAATAGACTACTAAAAGTCAAAGATGACACACCGTGTTCACCTGAAAGGTCAACACGTAAAGCGCGCGCACGCACACACGCACACACACACACACACATCACTCCCACTCGACCTTTGAAAATCCTGATTTAGAATTGGCCTTCAGCATCTTATATTTGTTGGTATTGGCGACTATATAACTTGGTTTGGTCATGTGATGATCATGATGTGAATCAGGTCAAGGAACGAAAAAGGTCAAGGACGTTCAAAAACCAACAAACTAGTACACGATCGAATCTGGACCATGCAAACCAGTGATAAACCCATGAGTCACGACTGTGGTCACTGTCGTCATCACGATGACATGACTGCAAATATACTGGAATAATCGATACTGCCAATATACTGTGTAGAAGCAAGTGACGGATCAAGTACTTAATCAAGCAGGACAATGGCGTCTTGAACGGAATGATGTAATGTTTTCCAAACAACCAAACGCCAGTTTTTAAGAATGCAGAGAACGGTCAAATAAAAGGAATTCCTGTTCGTAAAACAAGTCCGAAGCAGTGGATGAGTGAGTGAGTTTACTTTTACGCCACCTTTAGCATAATTCTAGCAATATCACGGCGGGGACATTTTACCCATGTAGGGAATCGTCTTCTCCGTGGCGAGAGAACGCGTTTATTAACCACAACGGCTATATTTGGGATTACTCTTGTGTAAAGTGCAGATTCCATTACTTATGTTGGGTTTGAGTCCCATCCGAGATTCGGACCCACACTCTCAAAGTCAGCCCTCTAAGTCACTTAACTACCCCGGCTTCTACAAACACGGATGTCAGACAACTGGTAGTCTAGCCCTATGTCACCGACATGAGTGGGATGATACAATACCGGCTTGCTCGAACCAATATAATGAATGCCGGGAAAGGTTTGGTAGACGGGTAATTTGTCCGGCAGTAAAACATACAAGAAATGTTCGACCAGAAATTAGTACTAAATCAAGATAAATGCACCGTCAAGGTTAATACAAATGCTAGTCCGCTGGGACCAAAATTGCGTATGTCTGACTGTGGTATACTGCGGAACGTTGGAAACGGTTTGGAAGACAGGTAATTTGTCCAGCAGTAAACGTTACAAAAATATTCTGCCACAAATTGGTAATAAGTTAAGATTAATGCACCGTCAAGGTTAACATGTGGCAAGAAATGTCTGTAGCACTCTGTAGACTGGGGCATCAATGTCATACCACGGCATGGCATCATGGGCTACCGCTGTAAACGCGACATACTATATGAGTAATGTCTTTGTAAACAATGGTGTAATTGTATTCGTTCTTGACAATGTGTTTGAACAATAATCAGTTGTCAGTAGTGTTTTATTATCTACTGTAAGTAGTTCCGTGAAAGTTACCATAATCTAACGCTTTTGGAGTCATCTGTCATCGGGATTAAGATTTAAACTTATCCATCTGACTTGTCTAGAAGTTGTATTGTATATGCTATTTATATACTACAGAAGAGGGCAAGCGCATGTCCCTCAAATCACAGAATGATAGTGAGTGTGAGTGAGTTTAGTTTTACGCCGCACCCAGCAATATTCCAGCTATATTGCGACGGACTGTAAATAATTGAGTCTTGGCCAGACAACCCAGTGATCAGCATCATCGATCTACGCAATTGGGATACGATGACATGTGTCGACTGAGTCAGCGAGTCTGACCGCCTGATCCGTTAGTGCCTCTGACGACAACCTCGGTTGCTGAAGACCAATTCTAAACCGGGTCTTAGAGTCTCATCATTTACTACAGCTGAACGGATGTGGCATTACATTAAATAAGATCTACTCAAATCACGCCGCCCTTGCAATCCAAACTGTCATCTAGATGTTCAATAAAATGTACTCAGTTAACCCAGAGTCTTTAAAAAGTACACACTTCTGGGCAATTCAGAGAGATAATATTTCACTGTGGTTATCGATATAGTGACAGGGTAGAAAGGGCGCGGAGGTACGTCACGTTCACTGATGAATTATTGAATTAACTCAGTGAATGAACAAATTCTAAATGTTGTACTTGGCGAAGATCGATTAAGGGTTGCAGTTTGTTCTCTTGTAAGGCTGGGGAAGGAGACCACCTACAAGAACGTCAATGCCAGTGCGAGTACCACCAGGGTACAGTCAGATCCATTGTCTTTATGAATAGGACTGTGTCGGGAACAATCGATAGATAAAACAAAAAGGATGAGAGTGCTGCAGACCTTTCCTCCAACATGTGAACTGAATAGACAGTGCATTAATCTTGATTTAGTACTTAATTCTAGTCAAATATTCTTTGTAAATGTAAAGGTTAATTGCTTGACAAATTACCTCTCTTCCAAACTTTTCCCAAGTTCTTGTAAATGCGTTATAGAAAATACTAAATTTTCAAATATTTAAAATATGATAGTCCACTGGCAAGCATGGGCACTGAAACGTCTCGAGTGTGTCTGGAGAATTGTCACATGTTGTGAAGAGGTGGTGTCTTTCTTGTAGACATGTAAAGTTTGCAACCTTCATTGTACTGTTGTTTAGGCTGTAGTTGTTATTCATATTTTTTCTTTTCTTTTCAGAAACATGACGCAAGAATAATTTTTGCAAGCTTTTATGAAGAAACTATTTTCAATGTGTTTTGTGAGGTAAGCTGCAATTTTTGATGCTACAACCATTTTTGAGTATATCCTAAATCTACGTAGGCGTGACAAATTTTCCTTAATGTCTCTGAATTATTGTACGTGACAGTTATATCATTTACCTGAAATATTGTACGTGGCAGTTATATCATTTGCCTGAAATATTGTACGTGACATTTAGATCATTTACCTTAAATATTGTACGTGACAGTTATATCATTTACCTGAAATATTGTACGTGACATTAATATCATTTACCTGAAATATTGTACGTGACAGTTATATCATTTACCTGAAATATTGTACGTGACAGTTATATCATTTACCTGAAATATTGTGACGACACAATCCAACAATTTTGCAAATATGTCTGAAACATTGTACATGGCAATTATATCATTTTCTCAATATACCTGAAATTACTGTCAGTGACGTATGACGTTTCTCTCCAGTGGACAGCATGAATTGTTCACTGGGCATGCTCTCAGATAGAAGTAGAGTATGCAGACAGTGAACGAGCATATGAAATAGAAAACCCATTTTGACTTTTTCGTGCTGTTTTTTTCTGAACAATTTAAGATACATAGTTGGAAATAATTATTCAAGATATGTAGTTCATCAGTCACGATAAATTCTTGAAAAATCAGAGAACTGGGTTGAAAAATCCAATTCTTACATCTAACATTCACGTAATTAAGCTGATGAATAAAGATACTATGTAAACAAGGGAACAACAAGTGAACATTTCCCACAAATGCCCCCGAACGGAACCCCCAACTTTATCTGAACACCAGTACTTAACACATTTTTAGTTTATATTTGTTATTTATGTGTACCTTACAGTTAACTTTCACATGAATGGTGATTTTGCTAACAGGGACTTCACACTTAACGTGAGGGTCACCGAAATTTCGGTCTGCTAAATATATTATTGATAATTTTCTGCCTTGGTCAAGGAGTGGCCACTTGCCCAGGACAGGAAGGGTTCCAATGTTCAGCCAGTGGGGACGAGTTATGACATTAGGTATATGAGCAGGTTGAGAGTTAAATAAGTTCAGCTGAACCGAAAAATATATACAGGTATTTCCAAGATTCCCCAAAAAAACTTTCCACGATACGTCTTCACAGTACACACATGTTGAATTAAACAATTACATTGCATTACACGTTAGACACATCCATAGAGAGTGTTCAACAAATTTGAAAGACAATGATGATAAGACATTTTATTGAATTTCAAAACATGAAACGTGAAAATCGAAACTCTAGCAAAAAATTAGAAAATCAGAACCGAACATTGCTGTAGGCAAAGAATTTGAAAACAATCCAACTTAACTGTTTCAAGTTATTGATCTAACAACAAGTGTCCTCTGTATTATAACTTTGTTTAGGTAGGGGTATAAAACAATTATTATTTTAAAGTACATCACGGACGTTAATCATCCATGATACTTAATTGAGGATTTAAGATCATAGTTTCAAAATCAATAGACTAGGTTGATAGTTCAGGTTCTAAACCTAATCATCAAAGGTTTTAGTGCAAAATTCAAGGCGTTGTATGAAAAATTGAACTTCAAAAGGCTTCCCTTGCTGCTTTCAGCTTTCAAATTGGACACATGAAGACTCGAATATTCACGTTTGAATAAATACGTGTGGTGCCCTATATCACAAAGCTACTTGTATCTCGATAATATTTCAAACGATCCCAAAGCTACTCGTATCTCGATAATATAGTTTCAATCTATACAACTCGCTGCAAATTGTTACAAGTTTATCATATTTCCTGCTGTGTCTTTAAAACAGACACCTCAAACATTTATTTTACATCATACAACTAATTCCAATACATGAACGCATAAACACGTCTTAAACATAACCAATTGCACAAACGAAGGTATCCTGTTCTTAAGTGCTCCTAAAGCACTTAAGAACATTCTGGCAGAAACACAAAATGGACAACAGTTTCCACTAACTCGTTCTATTTTAGGATCAGTCATTAGGGACATCCGCGATGCATGAACCCTGTACTGATTACCTTTAATTTGCCCTCCGTTCCATTTCAGATATACAAGCAAGGGTTATATGGGCCGAAATACGTGTGGTTTATTTTAGGCTGGTTCGATGACAGATGGTGGGAAAAGGCTTACGATACTTCCGGATGTACCAAGCTGCAATTACT
Organism: Haliotis rubra; assembly: GCF_003918875.1. NCBI lineage: Eukaryota > Metazoa > Mollusca > Gastropoda > Lepetellida > Haliotidae > Haliotis > Haliotis rubra. The sequence goes on from NW_025765325.1 coordinate 1,715,007, forward strand.
GAAGGCCATCAATGGTCACTTCCGGGTTGGGGAGACGTTCATTCTACGCTCAAAAGCCACGGATGCTGCTCGCATTAGCGGTTTCGAGTTCCTGGAATCATTTCGGATACGCAACGCCAATCGGTCGGATCACGGTCAGAAGACGGCAGCTCAGGCGTATGACTCGGTCTGGGCTCTCGCTCTCGCGTTAGACATGGCAGAAAAGAGACTCGTGCAAAGGGGTAATTTTGTCAGCTCATTTGGCTGAAGATTGACCAGCCTTTCATATATCTTGTCAAGTGCCTTTCAGGAGACTATAACGTTGAGGCACATTTCTGACACTGATTTTCTTTAGTAAATATATACAAAATTACTTTTTATTGATTTCTTTTCACAATCAGTTTTAGTGTTTCAAGATAATGGTTTCGGCGACTATCAGTCTATGGGAGAGTGATATCTGCCCGAAATATTGTCACCTAGAGGTTTGTTGTTTAAGGCTTGCTCAAAAGTATAACAGCTATATCATGGGGGTCTTTAAGTCCCGAAGTATCGCCTAACAAAGCCTGTTGGTTAAAGCGTCCGCTCGTCACGTCAAAGACCCAGGTTCGATTCCCCACATGGGTGCAATGTGTGAAGCCAATTTCTGGTGTCCACTGCTGGAATATTGCTTAAAGCTGCGTAAACTGACTTACTCACTCGAGAGACTTCTTGACCACCATTCGGGTCATTATGATACAGCATGCGTAAATTGATTTATACAGGCGGATGTCATGAATGTGGAGGAGAAAATAATTTGATTGCTGTAGCATAAATGGTTACTGGCCAGTTGGAAATATTTATAGGAGAGTTCCTCAATCTTATCATTTGGTTTAGTTTCCATTGATCACGGACATACAGTAAAATACCTTTATAACGAACTCCAAGGGACCACTGAAATTAGTTCGTTATATCCGTAGTTCGCTATTCACGAAATTCCATTGAAAGAACAATAAAGACATACTGTACAGTACGATACACTCCTACTCAGTTTATTCATTCATTTATACGACAGTTACATTCGTTTCACTACAAAGTCTGTGATCTTACTTTGTCCACGCTTGGCCGACTGCATACGTGCTACAGCCTCATCCAATCGGCAAGTGAATCAAACGAAGACATATCAGTTGTCTTCTGCGAAACTAGAAAGTTCTTCAATGTTTGAAGCGCCATATTGGCATCAGCAAACGAAGGAGGGGCCTGGTCTGTTTCATCACTGTTCATGCCATGTCATGTTTTCGAGGTAACCAGGCAGCTGAGAAGTTAACCAATCACTGACGAGGTCAGGGTTGACTGATGAACTTTAATCGTGTAATCATTTAGCAATGATACCTCGCCACTCGCCTGGATTATTTTCATAACCGGCAAGTGTTGCATCCCACCATTGACATCTAACTTATAGGTCAGATTTCAAAGTGAGCACCGCTAATTAACACTGATTGAGTTTGCTCAGTTCGTTATTCACACCGTTAATTAATGTTCACTGAGATGTCCGGGGACTGCTAATCAGTTCGCTATACACTGATTTCAAAGTGAGCACCGCTAATTGGCAGTGACACCGATTGAGTTCGCTCAGTTCGTTATTCACACCGTTAATTAGTGTTAACTGGGACTCCCGGGGATTGCAAATCAGTTCGCCATAGCCATTAAGTTCGTTATAGAGAATTCGTTATTCACGACTTTTTATATGATAATATACAGAGGTTTATTCGGGACTTCTAAAACAGTTCGCTATAGCCGTCAGTTCGTTATATCCGTGTTCGTTATAAAAGTATTCTACTGTATCTACAAGTATCCCGCTATATAGAAACACAGGGGCGGTGGGATGGCCTAGTGGATAAAGCGTTCGCTTGTCACGCCGAACACCCGGGTTCCATTCCCCACATGGGTACAATGTGTGAAGCCCATTTCCGTTGTCCCCAGCCGAGATATTGCTAAAAGCGGCGTAAAAACCAAATCACTCACTGAACAGTAAAACAACTGATTACACAAAAAGACGCATTTTAACCACAACGTTTTGAAACAGACATACTGCGTTATAAAAAGGGATTATCCTTTTGTTCGCTATGGCATGGGTGGCTGGGTTTTTTAAATGAGACGCTTATATTCAAAATGAACATTCTGTTGGTAGTGTTACAAGGAAATTGGTTTATTTTGTGAAAAATACTCAAAAGCAATGTATGTGATCTAACGTGGTAGTGTTCGACATATTTTTGAACTAACTCTTCTCTCTTTCATTAACAGGAGCCAGCCTTGGCTCCTTCACGTATGACAACTGGCTCACTGGTCGGACTATCTACGAAAGCTTCAGGAATCTGTCATTTGGAGGCCTTAAAGGAAAGATCCGTTTCGATGAAAGTGGGGACTTGGTAACGCTGTTGAAAGTTGATCAAATGATAGGTATTGTGGACCTTTGATTGCTGTTACTGTCAAATATGTCTCGGGGATCTCACCCAGTGTCCGTTGTAAATTTGTCAAATGAGTTTGCATTTATGAAACCAGAAATAGAAGCCTATCATATGTCAAAGACGTCAGTTTATCAGCACTCGGAGGAAGATGCAACGTCACAAAGATCTTATATCTATCTGCAGTAAAGAGTATAGGACACTTATGTAAAAGTCTGCAATGGTAAAACATCTTTGAATGTGGAAAGCAACAGTATTCGCCAGAGACTACATGTATATACAGTAAATTTGAATAACCTTTCAGATGGAGTTATGCACATGACGGCTGTCTACTACCCTGACAGAGACAAGATGATGATCATTGAGAAGCCTTACTTTGGGCATAAAGGTCAGTGCTCATCAGGAACATGCCCGAGCTCAAAAATAGGTGTCGTGATAACCATCGCCTTGTGGTACATCTCGAATCTGGAAAATACACTTCTGTCAAAATAGACATGGTATTTCGTAAATTGTCTTGAGTGGGAGTACAGGTCATTAACTTGCATGTCTATCTGCCCTGAATGTGAATGCGTCTATTTATTCGATACATCTATTGGGATATTGCATGCGACTTCTGAAGGAATAGTCGCCGAGAACACACTGTCCGGGTTGAGGACATGAATCAAATGTTCCTAAATGAAAGCTTGTTTTGTTTGTTTATTGTTTAACCCCGCAATGTTCCAGTTATGTGACTCCATTCTGTACCTAATCGATCCTGGACCATACACTGACTGACACCATGAACATCAGTCACAATTGGCATGCATTAAACAGTCGGCGAGCCTGACCATCCGATCACGTTAGTCGCCTCTTACATGGGTTGTTGAAGGCCAATTCTTATCTGGATCTTCACAGGTAGATAAATGAAAGCGATAGAAGAGTTTCCATATTTACAAGAACTCTCAGTCAAAGGTATTGTCCACTCTGTTCTATTTGTACCCGGGTATTTCAGTATATTAACGACGATTAAATAGCAGTGATGTGGGGGGTTCACGAACACATAAGTGTGTGAGTTATCACGAAAACATAAACATACCCTTCCCCACTGGTGCAACCAGTCACAAACGCGTGCAAGAGTAAGACAACTGTTCACCTGAAAAAGCCACAAGAACACGTATATAACTAGCCTGAGTGACAACGGCTTCATGGAGGCGGACGGAGAAGAATGGTTGTGGTCTTATTAGGGGGCGTATAATGTCAGCTGTGTCATTCAGTTAAGCACGCCACGAGCAAAAATGCGTTACCTCTGGGCATATTTCATGAGGAAGTAGTGCTATTGGGTATGTTTCCTTGACAAATAATCCCTGACACTAGTCAGGAGTCTCCCACCTAAGTTTCTGTACCGTATGTTCACGTGTGAGTGTCTAATACAGCTGTCGTCAACAAAGCAACAGATGGATCTTATTATCTGCAAAACAATGTTATGTGATTGGTGTTTGAACCTTTAATGAACCTTTGTATGTTATGCAGATACAAGTCCCGACTATGTTTCCAGGTCCGTCAGTACAATACCTTTGCTTGTGGGTTGATCCAGTCTTATACATGTCTTAGACAAGGATCACTTCGTAACTGCAAGACATGCTTAGAGGTGTGAGGTCTGAATCTAAAAAAAATATCTGAAGTCTGATGCTACAAATGTATGAAGTCTGAAGCTATAAATGTGTGAAGTCTGATGCTATAAATGTGTGAAGTCTGATGCTATAAATGTGTGAAGTCTGATGCTATAGATGTGTGAAGTCTGATGCTATAAATGTGTGAAGTCTGATGCTATAGATGTGTGAAGTCTGATGCTATAGATGTGTGAAGTCTGATGCTATAAATATGTGTGAAGTCTGATGCTATAGATGTGTGAAGTCTGATGCTATAGATGTGTGAAGTCTGATGCTATAAATGTGTGAAGTCTGATGCTATAAATGTTTGAAGTCTGATGCTATAAATGTGTGAAGTCGGATGCTATAAATGTGTGAAATTTGGTGCCATAACGGAGGCGACTAACGGATCGGTCAGGCTCACTGACGTGGTCGACATATGTCATCCTGTCCCAGCTGTGTAGATATATGCTCACGATGCTGATTACTGGGTCGTCGTGTTCAGATTCGATCATTTTCAGATCCTCGCCATTTTGCTGGAATTTGCTGAGTGCGGCGTAAAACAACAAACAGACTGTCGAAGAACATTGCCTGATCATGCCTGAGCAAATACTGTCGTCTCACTGTATCGTCTAAGAGTGTAGTTTAACATTGTCGTCTGACAGTGTACATTGTCGTCTAGCATTGTCGCCTATCAGAGTCGACTAAGAGTGTAGTTTAACATTGTCGTCTAGCATTGTCGCCTATCAGTGTCGTATAAGAGTGTAGTTTAACAGTGTCGTCTAGCATTGTCGCCTATCAGTGTCGTATAAGAGTGTAGTTTAACAGTGTCGTCTAGCATTGTCGCCTATCAGTGTCGTATAAGAGTGTAGCTTAACAGTGTCGTCTAGCATTGTCGCCTATCAGTGTCGTATAATAGTGTAGTTTAACAGTGTCGTCTAGCATTGTCGCCTATCAGTGTCGTCTAAGAGTGTAGTTTAACAGTGTCGTCTAGCATTGTCGTCTATCAGTGTCGTCTAAGAGTGTAGTTTAACAGTGTCGTCTAAGAGTGTAGTTTAACAGTGCCGTCTAGCATTGTCGTCTATAGCATCGTCAGCATCGTCTAAGAGCATTGTCGTCTATCATTGTCGTCTATCAGTGTCGTCTAATAGTGTAGTTTAACAGTGTCATCTGACAGTGTCGTCTAGCATTGTCGCCTATCAGAGTCGACTAAGAGTGTAGTTTAATAGTGTGAATTGACAGTATCGTCTAACAATGTCCTATTCCGCCAGGTAGGTACTTCCCCCGAGACAGCACCCTCCTCATCCTCTCGCCTGAGTTCATCAGTATGGACCTCTACATCTCCCTGTCCGTCCTCGCCTCTGCCGGCATCGTCCTCGTCATCTGCTGCCTCATCTTCAACATCAGATATCGGGAAGCCAGGTAGATATACATTATACAAGCGACTCCTTGCTGCCGAGGAGAATCTTTGATTAGAATTGGCCCCAGTAACATCTGCTGGCGACTGATTGAAACGGGTAGTCAGACTCGGTTGCTGGTATGCAGCTCTTAATAGTATTCAATGAAAAGGAAACGTCTTGTAGAAAATGCATACATGTACGCACTGGATGGTTAGCATACGTGACATTTTTTATGGTCTCTTTGAGAAATTTTTTTTTGTTCATGCCCATTAACTAGTTCATTCATGCCTATTGTTCCGTCCTTTAGTTATTATTAGGTAATATTAGGAAAAACCGACACGCAATGATGGATTACCATCACATCGTGATGTGCAAGGGCTAGTAACTTCGAAAACCTAATAGCATGGGACGTAATCCACTATGACTGAAGACAGTTCTCCAGTCTTTTATTAACCACGTGGTCCTGTGTTAAGTGCACAGATCAGCTTGACCTCTCGGACTTAGCCTTAGACGTAATCTCGGCCCTACCACACAGTGAAGCATTTGTGGTGTCTCCTTGGGCATGTGACTTTGTTCGACTTTGTTTCGCTGTATACTCCCCATCGAAATGAGAATGAAAATTCAGTGCAATTGAATAATGTCAGTGTTGTACAAGAACATATTACTCACCCGTTGAAGATATAACTATTTAGCAAATTTACAATGTTATTACATATTGTGCAAAAACATCGCGTGCTGTCGGAACTATTTGCACACGGTCACATGACCATGTATACGCGTGACCCAGTTGTGCAGGCGTAATGCACTTGTTGAATTTCAACTGTTTCAACTGTTCTTTGCTCGGATGAGTGCAATAGCATTTCTATAACAAAATATGTTGTTGAAGTCATTTGGTCCTTTTTCATACCAGCTTGCTTATATAAAACAAAAATCAAATTGAATAGAATAATGATGATAATCATCAATAAAATGTATTCGAACGCCTGACCCCCGTTATGGCGTCGTAATGCACTCGTTCTGTAGGTTAGCTTCTGAGATATTATTTTCCTAATTTAATGTTGGGTGAGCAATAAATAGAATACTATACGATGTCCCGTGTAATACAATATTTATGAAACTGGTGAATGGTATTGGTATTTTACTCGCTTTTTATTATCATCGGATATCACGCATCTGCTCACCCTGCAATAGCAATAGAAGAGACTGTACATAGTGGTACTGTTCACATTCTAACGCTTGGCAATGTAGTTGTCGTTGTGTACGTCCGGGGAGCTGAGAATGAAAATCCAGTGCAAACCAGTCCGCGGAATAATGTCAGTGTAGTACAAGAACTCCTATTGTTATCATAAAAACAGGAGTACAAAATAACTTTTCTTAAAGGACGGGCACAAATACATGCAACGTTGTTAGTTTGCATCAAATTTAAGAAAACATTACACCTTGTGTATTTTCCTCCTCATTGTAAATAAGGTTCCAATACAAAGAACGTGTTCCAGTAAGTAAAATAAATGAACTAGTATCAGTTTACTTTCAATGAGAAACGAAAACGGTTCTGGAGGCAAATTTCCATTTAAAGAGACATCTTCGACCCTGAAGACAGTGGAAGAAGGCATATTGAACAAAAGACATTCTGTATCGAAGCTTCCCTTTAGTGCGATAGCACGTTAGCTCCACTGTAAGACTGCAAGAGGAGAGGTTGGCGTGACGCGGTAAGCGATATTGTAAGATAAATAGCGAGCTACAAGTATGGGGTTCATCACAAAACGAATCAAGAGGATTATATATTTTTTATTTTTTGCCCGTGCTCCAGATGATACACAATGCAATCCACACGTTTTCTACTGAAACACAATTCTAGGGTAATTAGGTTTTGTGTAACAGCATATATCCACGTTGTGCTTAATATTACGGAGGAAAACGACATCAGTCCCTAGCATTGGATTTACATCTCCAGTGCGCCACATCCATGGTCTTAATATTAAGTTCTCGGGCAATCTATCAGCTCAACATCTTTATCCTTGATACTCTTTATGGTCCTGCGGGCGCTCGGGGAGGTATTATACACGGGAAGAGAAATTGGTTTGTCAGACAATGTTTTTATTGCATTCACTGCCACGTGATTGTGATTAAATACATTTAAACGGGCTTTGCAAAATAAAAAGTCACCATTAAATAATCACATGAAGTTAACAATGAAGACAAAATGGCAATTCCTTAACATCCAAGGAAGTTTAAATGAGCACTACCCAACTATATCTTAGGGGCTTAAGGGACTGGCAGCGTTTTTCCTGACCTGTCTTTAATGTTACATTCTGTAGATGAGCGTATTATTGTTTTTGTCCATTGACTCTCAGCTTAACTCTCAAGGATTGGGAAGAAACAGCGACGTTCGTGTCGCTAACTCAGGAAACCGATGTTGCGTGATTCTCAAGACACTCTACATCCAATAACAGTTTGAGAGACAAGCTATTGATGGGGGAGGAAATTAAATCTCATTCCCCCTCCTCGCAAAACGTTTGTCCTAATAGACACGACGCTGGTGGAAGTGGCGCATCTACGTGACATACACATTGGCAGGGCGGATGGAAGCAGTTACCATGAAGAGTATAGCTCCGTATTTGTGCTTTAGGCCGATTAATGATTAATAAAGTAAACTAGATTCAAAGAACACTGATATCATCGATCGCATCAACTCAGAGATGTTTAGAAGCGATACCGACGTTCATTCAAACCCACCCACACAGAATTAGTCTTATCATCTCCATTTACTTGAAACATTCCTTTTATCTGTAAAATCCGATTTTTAGAGGCTCGCTAAACTTCAGCTAAACTATGGGGCAAAAGAAGGAATACCAGTGCTACACCGGTTTAGAATTGATATTCAGCAACCCATGCTTGTCATGAGTCGACTAATATTAATTACCGGGTGGTGATCAGACTCGCTAACTTGGTTGGCACGTGTCATCGTATACTAATGCTCATGAAGTCAGCCATTGGATTGTCTCCTCCAAACATACAGGCCACGGTCATATGGCTGGAATATTGCAGAGTTCTACAGTAAACAACATGCAACACTATTTAATACCCTCGAGGCCCAGGAGCTTTCACTTCACCCCGCATAGGAAATATATCATTGTGTGGTTCCATGCTGGTTTGTAATCTGGAACTTTGATATTCTATTTATTCTACTGTCTTTTGTTGTCCTTTTGTGCATGCGACTTCATTCAAATCACGCATCTTCCCAACCTGCAATAACAATAGTAGTAAGTGAGTGAGTTTAGTTTTACACCGCACTTATTCTAGCTATATGGTGGGGTCTGTAAATAATCGGGTCTGGACCAGATATTCCAGGGATCAACAGCATGAACATCGATCTACGCAATTGGGATACGATGACATGTGTCAACCCAGTCAGCGAACCAGATCACCCTATCCCGTTAGGCGCCTCTTACGACAAGAATGGGTTGCTGAAGATCAATTTTAACCCGGATCTTCACGGGTCAATAACAACTGAGTGAGTGAGTTTAGTTTTACGCCACACTCAGCAATATTCCAGCTTTATGGCGGCGGTCTGTAAATAACCAAGTCCTGACCAGACAACCCAGTGATCAACAGCATCAATAACAATAGAAGAGACTGTAGTGGTACTGTTCACATTCTAACGCTTGGCAATGCAGTTTTCGTTGTGTACGTACCAGAGAGCTCAGAATGAAAATCCAGTGCAAACCAATCCGCGGAAAAATGTAAGTGTAGTACAAGAACTCCTGTTGTTATCATAAAAAAAGGAGTACAAAAACAAGTTTTGTTAAAGGACAGGCACAAATATGTGCAACGTTGTCAGTGTGAATCAAATTGATGAAAACATTAAACCTTGTGTATTTTCCTCCCAGTGTAGAGAACCTCACCCACATGTCTTCTGATATCAATTATATCAACACGAGTTGATAAAGTTACAAATATCCGAAGCATGTCGAGGATATTTTAACTTATATCAACGAGTATTGATATATTTGATATCAGAAGACACGTGGGTGAGATTATATATATCATCCAAAATCACTCTTCATTAGTATTCAACGAAAAATGTACATCTCTGAATAGGGTACTGTCATTAGACTTGCGGTGCAGCAACGTCATAACATTGTGACGTCATCAAGTTCATGATGTCATAGCATTGTCAGGGCTATGTACAAAATCTACTGTCAAAACGATAACTCCTAGGAGATGTCGTTAGATCTCACACAAGCAATATCTCCTGTGGAACACAGTTTTGAGTGATAAATAAGGTTACAACACAAAGAACGTGTTCCAAGAAGTAAAATAGATGAACTAGTATCAGTTTACTTTCAATGAGAACGAAAATGATTTTTGGAGGTAATGTTCCATTTAAAGAGACATCTTCGACCCTGGAGACAGTGGAAGAAGGCACTTTGAACAAGAGACATTCTGTATTGAAGCGACCCTTAGTGCGATAGCACATTAGCTCCACTGTAAGACTGCAGGAGGAGAGGTTGGCGTGACGCGGTAAGCGATATATACTAAGCAGCAAACGAAACGTCACTTTGGAATTTTCCTTGGCAGAAACGGATAACTGTAAACTCATTTAATGTTTTGATTGTATATTTTTGACAACATCTCCAACTTTACCCGAGCAAAGACATTCCTTTCCAAACTCAGAATGGAATAAACGAAATGGTCTCAAAAACGCAACCCGATCTCGGAGATGGTACGGTGTTCTCCATGTTTTTCATGCAACTCATGCTGCACGTGCTCTTCACAAGGACCAGCCCTATAAAATGCACCCCCAAACCTGGCTGAAACATTCCACATTACAACGTCAGCAGGATGGCGCGACTCACGACAGCTCAGAGGAACCAGGCGCTAGGAAGACTTGAAGCTGGCCACACTGCACAAGCCGTTGCCAATCACTTCCAGGTCAACGTTCGGACCATCTACAGGCCGCATCAACGTTTCCGGGCCACAAACACCACAAATGATCGCCCCCATACTGGCAGACCAAGGGTGACCACAAGACGACAAGACCACCATGTTGTGCGACAGCATGTACAGAATCCCTTCATGCAGGCATACGAAACAGCACGCCAGACAGTGGGAACACACGGAAGACCAATCAGTACTGATACAGTACGCCGACGTCTAAACAGCGGGAACCTCAGTTGCCGTAGACCTTACCGTGGACCTATCCTCACCCCTCGTCATCGGCGTGAACGTCTACAGTTTGCCCTACAACACCCAAACTGGCGATACAGGCAATGGAGACTGTTCTGTTCACAGATGAGAGTCGGTACTGCGTATCAACTGCAGATTGCAGAACAAGAATATAGCGACGACGTGGTCACAGTTACTCAGACCAATGTGTTATGGAAAGAGACTCATGGGGAGGTGCAAGCATCATGGTATGGGTGGTATAGGCCTGAACCGGAGAGTGGGTCCTGGGGTGTTCCAGAACCTTGGTCCAGGGAGAGGAGGCGGCATCACAACGGTGCACTACATCGACCAAGCTCTCAGACCCCACGTCATACCACATTTCGCCGGAACAACATTTTCCAGCATGATAACGCCCGGGCCCATACTGCCAGAGCTACACGGGACTTCAAACAGCAAAACGGTGTCAACATTATGCAAGTGGCCAGCCCTTAGTCCTGATTTAAACCTAATTGAATATCTTTGGGATGAAATTCAGAGGAGACTGAATAATGTCACAGCCGATTTATTGCCCCAGGCCTTTCTCAGAGTGTGGTTCCAGGTGCCAATGGCCTTCATCAATCGATTGGTGCACTCCATGCATAGACGCTGTGCTGCAGTTATTGCCGCTCATGGTGGTCACACCAGATACTGAAGTCAATAGTCTGAATGGACTGCAATTGTTCACGTAATTGTCTTGAAATTGTGTGAGTTAATCACTGATGTGTCAATATATTGTACACAAAAAATGGTTTTGATCCGCTTATTATGTCCATTTCTGTAATGATTTGATTACAGTGCCTATGTAATTTTGAATTCGTACTGACGGTTTTTTTTGCTGCTGAGTAGTAAGATAAATAGCGAGCTACAAGTATGGGGTTCTTCACAAAACGAATCAAGAGGATTACATATTTTTTTCCCGTGCTCCAGATGATACACAAAGTAAAGAGTATAAGAAAACAAAAGTAATCCAAACGTTTTCTACTGAAACATAATTCCAAGGTAATTAGGTTTTGTGTTATAACATATATCCACGTTGTGCTAAATAGTACGGAGGAAAACGACATCATTCCGCAGCAACGGATTTGTATCTCTAGTGCGCCACATCCATGGTCTTAATTTTAAGTTCTCGGGCAATCTATCAGCTCAACATCTTTATCCTTGTTATTTTTTATGGTCTTGCGGGCGCTCGGGGAAGAAATACACGCGGAAAGAGGAACTGGTTTGACAGACATTTTTTTTAAAAACATTCACTGCCACGTGATTGTGATTAAATACATTTAAACGCGCTTTGCAAAATAAAAAGTCACCATTAAATAATCACATGAAGTTAACAATGAAGACAAATGGCAATTCCTTAACATCCAAGGAAGTTTAAATGAGCACTACCCAACTATATCTTAGGGGCTTAAGGGACTGGCAGCGTTTTTCCTGACCTGTCTTTAATGTTACATTCTGTTCATTCCTGTAGATGAGCGTATTATTATTTATGTCCATTGACTCTCAGCTTAACTCTCAAGGATTGGGAAGAAACAGCGACTTTCGTGTCGTTAACTGAGGAAACAGATGTTGCGTGATTCTCAAGACACTCTACATCGAATAACAGATTGAGAGACAAGCTGTTGATGGGGAGGAAATTAAATCTCATTCAACCCTCCTCGCAAAACGTTTGTCCTAATAGACAGGACGATGTTGAAAGTGGCGCATCTGCGTGACATACACTTTGGCAGGGTGGATGGGAACAGTTACCATGAACGTTATGTTCAGAAGTGGTTCGGCGTTCACTCGCACCCACCAACACAGAATCAGAAACATGCCTCTTATCTGTTTAATCCGATTTCTCAGAGGCTTGCTTGGCTTCAGCTAAGCAAAGGGGCAAAATAAAGTATAAGAGTGTTTGATACCGGGTTAGAATTTGTATTCAGCAACCCATGCTTGTAGTTAGAGTCGACTAATATGACCGGATTGTCAGACTCGTTAACTTGGTTGACACGTGTCACCGTATGCCAATGCAATGTCACTTAATGCAGAGGATCAGAGAACATTTACTAGTGTGGCTGTAAGGTACATTCATCTGATGTGCAGAGAAGTCACACAGCACTAAGCAGTGCAGCCAGCTTTCTGAGAGACTCTATGTCACATAACGATGTGACAGGGGTGTAAATATTACCTTTTGCAACTTGTACTTGTACTCTCCCAACTTGGAGGATAAATAAAGAATATCGTATATATATGACCGTCCAATCACACGCGAGACGACAGAACGGATTTAACCAATCAGAAAACGGCTACTTTTTAGGGTTCGGCGGGACTTACAAAATGAATTTATTCTTCCCCGGTCGCCAACACTGATCTCACAACAAATGAAAAACAGCATAAAACACAGATATATGACCTGCAGAATATACGCTTTGGGGTTTCTGTTGACATGGTTATCATGAGCTAATATTTCGCAAGCTGACATCCTTGAATACTGACAAAACGCTATTTTCAATGACTGTTTACTCACGGTTGTGGCGTGCTCCATTTGCATCACTCGGAAGCGATCGTACGGAAAATAGCATTCGGAATCGTTCGGGTACAAAACTTTTTCGAGATAAAAGTTCAAAATGCATGAGCGAATGTCAACTTTAGAGATTTTGTGAGCTGCGTTCTGATTGGTCAATTGAAAGGTTACCTGACGCGACCTCCCACAAGGTTTTGTGAGACTCAATGTAGCAGTGTAACAAATAATACTTAGCCTAAGTTTACTTAGACTGTTGTCTCCTCCAAACTTGATTATTTACAGGCCACCCTCATGTAGCTGGAATATTGCAGAGACACGTAAACAAATGTACGATTTAAAACCCGCGACGCTCGGCGCTTTCACTGAAACACGATATAGCAGTAAACATATTATTTTATGGTTACTTGCTAGTTATAAATCTAAAATTGTGATATTCCATTTATTTTCCTGTCCATTGTTCACGGATTTTCATATCGTTCAAGATTGTTTTTATTAATATGTCACGATAAGGCTGAAATACTGCAGATGTGACTTTAAATTTTAACTCACTCACTCAAAACGGGAAGATGGCATGTCATAAACACTTGCCCGCTGTAGACCACAAACAACTTTCTGTTCCAATAGTTCTGCCGAGCTCTAGCATTGAAAGTTCCTAAAACATGAACCGGATCCGAGTTTTCAGATGCCTACTTCGCTTCAGCTAAACTACTGCTCAAATGGATATTAATGTAATATTTCCACAAAGTGGAATATAGTCCACAAAGATACATTAACTTCTGTTGCTGTTTCTTTTGTTTTTATTTGCCATCTTGACATGCTAATTTATATGAATATTCTAATTTAGTATTCTCATGTACCAAAGTTGTTGGAGTTTCGACAAATAAATGGAGTTGAATTTAATTGAATTGTTACTGAAGATCAACTTCACGGGTTTGGATCAAAATGAAACAAAACAGGAAAAAGTAAATGTAATTCAAACAGTTTAACCCATATTATGATAATTGTGTGTTACATGTAGTTTAGTATGATGGAAGAGCCGGAAATTTTTAAAATGTAAAGAAATTTCTTTGTCAAGCGATCATGATGTTAAGAGAACACAAAACATCTAAATCTAGAAACAAGCTGACACCATATCATTTGCACAAGTAAGCACATGACTTTGTAATCCTGCTCCATAAGGAGCTAATGAAACGATTCGATTGATATAACTTTCCATCCAATTTTGCAATCAGATCACCCGTCTTGAATTCCCAAACTGCATTAGTAGGAACCATAGCCGGTTTGATTTATCATGCCTCCGAGCGGAAAGACTACGATCAAGACCCCTAGGATCACATGAATCTGGTTTCAAGGAGCAACGTGTTGTACCTTGTAAGCATTTGGATATCTACGGTGTTCAAAACGCCTTGAATAATGACCAGGATGGGACAAACGTGCTCTCTGATTGATCATGTCCTCTTGACGCTCAACCAATGTAGGTCACCCCAGCAAACACCGCACTATCTGAACTTAGATCTGTTATCTGAATTGTAAATTAAGTCAGTGTAGAGAGACATTTGTTTGCCCTGTGATATCTCAGGGGTGTTTTGGTAAAGACCCAATCCTCCTGGATTTCATCGTCCGGCGTCAGAGCACGTTTTACGTAATTGAATTTAACGCCTTGTGCCTGTACAGAACTCCGCGTGGAGGTGCTTGTGCCGTCTGTAGAATTTCTCAGCTACATACAGCTCTGCTAGTTAAGCGAACGTCTATGTCAGAGTGACTGGACTATTAAATGCACTATGTGTAGAACGTGGGTGAGGGAAGAGAGCTTTCTGTTGTAATTGAATGCAATCGATGTGCCTATTGAGACAAGAAGGCCGGAAACTGCTGACTAGGTGTTAGTGCGTCTGTAATAGTCACACATAAAATGTATATATCATTTGAAATATGGGAGTCGGGAGAAAGAATAAGCTTATTTTTCATAATTGACAGAGTGACGGGTTTTATTGGTTGTTTAACGTCTCACTTAGCAATAAAGCAATAATTCATCCTTACGCCAGCTGGTAAATAATCATGTCTGAACGCAAAATTGAGTTTTGGATATAATGAGCAGGGGCTAGATTTTCGAAGCTCTCTTAGCTCTAAGATAGTCGTAAGTTAATGCTATTGTATGGCACTTACGACTATCTTAGCGCTAAGAGAGCTTCGAAAATCTAGGCCCAGACCGTCGGGGTAGCATAAAACTGGCATTGATCAACCGAATTTTAAAGTTACTGAATAAAACGGCATTGTTTTACAAAACACCTGCGTCTGTGAGGGAGAAGAAGGGGGACTGGTAACGGACGTGGCAGCTCTGAGATTGGATGAGGGAATTCGAACCCTAAATGGATAACACTCTCAGCACCAGACTAGGATTCAGCGCCAACGTCTTCACTTCTTAACCTTCCTTCCGTTCGGGTTCCTTTGAGAGGAAAGAGGGCCATGGAAATAATAATGATAATAATAATAATAATAGACGTTTATTATGTGCCTTTATCCATGCACTTGTGCATGTTCATGGCGTTACAATAAAAATCAGTAATAAACACCAAAATATACATCGTAGATTTGAAACGTTAGTAATAGATGCTCTTGAAGAGATAGATTTTCAAGCGAGATTTTAAACTTGCGACAGAATCAGATCGAATGTCGAAAAGATCGCTTGCCAAATGAAGCTAAGCGGATTTCGGGACTGTTAACAGGAGCTGGTTCTGGGAGCGAAGTGTTCTGTTTGGGTGTTTTCAGTGATGAAATCTTTGAGATAAGCTGGCGTAATATTGTTTAAACACTTGTAGACGATGCAGATGAGCGTATAGTCAAGACGAGATGCAGCAGGAAGCCAATGTTGGAAGTGGTCGTTACGGGTTATCTTGAAGCGTGTTCCAGTTCCAACTATGACTTTAGGTCTCAGATTTGTCATCACTTTGCCTATGTTCCTTTGTTTCCTCACACTTCTGCATGCAATTGCGATTGATTTAAAACAACAGGAATTAATCGGACCAGCTAAACGCTTCGCTGTTATGATTATACGAAACAGACGCATCCTGGTACAATATAATGTTTGCCTGTGTAAAGGCTCGGTCACACAATCCAGTGATTGACATCGTGAGCATATATATATATATATATATACACACACGCTCTTGGGATACGATGACATGCATCAAGTTAAGCGAACGTCTGTAAATAATCGAGTCTGGACTAGACTCTCCAATGTTCACCAGCATGAGCATCGATCGCGCCAATTGGGAAACGATGACATGTGTCAGCGAGCCTGACCACCCGATCCCGTTAGTCGCCTCTTACGACAAGCAAGGGTTGCTAAAGACAAATTCTAACCCGGATCTCCAAGGGCCGCCTGTATCACTGTACCTAAGGTGATGATGGTAACGTGCGCTACCAGCATCCCAACATGGCGGCAGGTAAGATCGGTTGGCGATTATTCCCCTCGAATTAGCAGCCTTCCACGAGTATACAATCAAAATCATTGAGCACACTGATAGACTTTGATGGTGGAAATGCATTCAATGCACTGACTTTGCTTATTAATGCCTATGTGTTGTAGAATAAGCATTTTTAAAATCGCGCGAGGATGTTGGTAACTCAAAGTCTGGATGTCGGTAACGTGCAATGAATGATGTTGGTAACGCATAGTCTTGCTTTAGTCGGGAAACAGAAATTGTCGAGTTATGTTTAAACACAAAGGAGATACAAATATCAGTTCTTATGTTTTACACAGATGTGTACTGCTGCTACATTAACAGTTTGAGCGACTTTTTCTGTGCAATCTTTTTTTTTTTTGTTATTCGTTTCAGTGTAAAGGTGTTTACATGTACCCTCATGTTTCTCCGTGACCTCAGGAACCTATTATCAATATCACGGCGATCGCCTATTACAAAAGTTACCTTTATAACTATCTCGGCATGGGCATGGGTTCAATTGATGTCTGACAGATGACAGACACCTGCAGGTGCAAAATATGCAGTCCCTAAAGTTAGGGTGAAAGACTATATAGATTTATATATTCAGCCCTACCCAATATATGCACGAAGTAAAATGTATTTTAAACGTCAATATTGCAACGACATCAACATGTCAAATGTCCGAATTGTGGAGGGACAGAGAAAAAGCTCTCAGCGTAATGGACAATGGGCACACACATCTAATCCATTCAAGTTCAATGAAACGCCACAACAATTCTCCGGAGCACAGAAAAGGTCACTCATACTGTTAATGTAGCAGCAGTACACATCTGTGTAAAACATAAGAACTGATGTTTGTGTCTCCTTTGTGTTTAAACGTAACTCGACAATTTCTGTTTACCGATTAAAGCAAGACAGTACTTTTGCGTTACCAGCATCATTCATTGCACGTTACCGACATCCAGAGTTTGAGTTACCGACATCCTCGCGCGATTTTAAAAATGCTTATTCTTCAACACATAGGCATTAATAAGCAAAGTCAGTGGATGGAATGTATTTCCACCATCAAAGTTTATCAGTGTGCTAAATAATGTTGATTGTATATACGTGGAAGGCTGCTAATTCGAGGGGATTAATAGCCAAGCGATGTTACCTGCCGCCATGTTGGGATGCGTTACCAGCATCACCTTAGGTACAGTGTGTATATAGAACATGCAAATACCGTGGAACGTGTGTTTCAGTGTAGCATACATGACGTTGTGACACTGTTTCCAGGTGTGGGACAAATATTCACATATTATCCTCTTCGCAATTTGGATGTGAAGACTTTGGTCTCTGAGACGAAAGAATCTAATATTCTCTGTTATTTAATTTTGTGTTCACCACTATTCTGTGCTTGTACATGTAGGTTCCACCAAAATACCAAATAGTTTTCACCGGACATCATGACGACAGGCATGGTGTGACTGAAATAATGCTCAAAATGCTTTAAAATACACCTCCTTCATATAGACGCGTGAAGATACGGGTTAGAATTGGTCTTCAGCAGCCCATGCTTGAAGAGGCGACTAACGGGATCGCTGACTTGCTTGACATGTCTCATCGTATCCAAGCTGCGTAGATCAATGCTCATGCTGTTGATCACTGGATGGCTGGTCCAGTCTCGATTATTTATAGACCGCTGCCATATAGCTGGAATATTGCTGAGTGGGGTTTTAATAACCAAACCAAATCCATCATTTGTCATTAAAATAATTGTGTCAATTGTGTCATTCCAGGATAGTAAAGCTGTCGTCTCCCAATATCAATACCCTCATCCTGTTCGGATGTATCCTCATCTATAGCTCGGTGTTCTTCCAGGAGACGGAGCCAGGATTAAACCTAGTATTCTGTCATGTGAGTATATTGACACGAGGAATCGTCTCTCTGTGTTATCTACAGGTTGTTCCAGATACAAATATCACAAAATAATCCTGCAACAGATTTTACTTTACGAAAGGGCACTGCATTTCATGCGAATCCCGAGTTCTTTTTTCAACGTGAAAAATGGTGGAGGCGATGTTAAAGAAATATAGTTTGTCCCTGAAGATGAACCTCAACTCTCTTACACAGAACATAAAGGGACTTTGTGCAACTGATCACCCAGCAGTGTATCGGTACCCGGTAGGTGTGTCGTAACATACTCCCAAAGCAGCTGAGAATGAAACCGTGGTGCTACTGATTCAAAGGGAAATTATCAGGTTAATAATGCAATTGACCTTACCCATCCACGCCTAGATCGGGCATGAGGCTTTTCTTGTGAATTGCGACTTGTCAAACCAAGAATTATTAGTATTACTATTATTATAATTGCAAATGATTGCTCCCATTATCCATAATCATACTGTGACACCTTACTATTACAATACAGTGTAGCAGCCATTGTGGACAACCAATACCCTTTTAGGATTAAAAGGAGGTAGTGGTGACTTGTGGCCGTGAAATATATCCTACATCTTAACACATAAAGGCTCAATCATATTAACTGTCATTAGTTTGGCTTTGAGACTTAATACGTCCATTGACCTGCCCTATTCCACAGCAAACTGAGACAATTACAAACCGGTAACACGTCCAATATAACTTGCAGTATTTCTTTAATGCAACAGGAATCTGAAATGAACAGGTGTTCTGTTCTATTGAGAGGTAACTAAGTCTTCTCGATACCAGGTTTACTGACGTCAAGGAGAGAAGCATTTGAATGGAAAGTCGGGAAAACTATTGTTGTATTACTTCTTTTCTAGTCGATGGACATATCGACCAGCGTTTATTACACAGGACTACGTGATCAACATGATAGGAAAATCCTATATCCTACGTCAGGGGTAGCTAATACACAGGTTAATCTTAATTGAGAATATTTACAATCACAAAACAAATGGCTCTCATAACCTGTATGTAGTGACTATGTCAACGTTCTTTCCGGATGAGGTACATGGTGATTGCCTTAAGATTCTCACTTGCAAATTGAGAATATTTACAATCACAAAGCAAATGGCTCTCATAACCTGTATGTAGTGACTATGTCAACGTACTTTCCGGATGAGGCACATGGTGATTGCCTTTAGATTCTCACTTGCAAATTGAGGATATTTACAATCACAAAACAAATTGCTCTCATAACCTGTATGTAGTGACTATGTCAACGTACTTTCCGGATGAGGCACATAGTGATTGCCTTTAGACTTTCACTTGCAAATTGAGGATATTTACCATCACAAAACAAATTGCTCTCATAACCTGTATGTAGTGACTATGTCAACGTTCTTTCCGGAAGAGGAACATGGTGATTGCCTTTAGATTCTCACTTGCAAATTGAGGATATTTACAATCACAAAACAAACTGCTCTGATAACCTCTTTGTATTGACTGTTTCAATGTTCTTTCCAGATGAGGTACATAGTGATTGCCATTGGATTCTCACTTGCATTTGGAGCTCTTTTTGCAAAGACGTGGAGAGTTCATATAATATTTAGAAGAATAAAACCAGGTCAAACGGTAATGTATAATTTAGACAACAAAAGGAAGGATTTAGTCTCTTACTTACAATTTTGCACGAGTGTCAGTTTCTGAAAACGAACGGCTGATCTGGTATTTGTATTTCGCATTTAAAATCATTTTAACCAAAAAAATACATCTCATAAATAGTTAATTTCAGATAGCAGCGTTTAATGGCAACGGATTATTGCTTAGGTCAGGCCTTTAGGAAGCACATAAATCTTTCTGTAATTCAAAGAAGTATTTATTATGAAGAATGTCACTTTCCTGGTCGAACATTAGTTTTATGCATTCGTAATGACACTTTACTGATACAGACTACCGGGCAAAAGAAGGCATACACATAAAACTTGGATTTTACCGAAAAACTGCAAATGTTATCAAAATTATGACTCGCCGGAAACCTGAAAACGTTAGATCAAAGACAGAACTTTGATCCCCGAATCAAATACATCACCATCGGATCAGAATTTATTGATCTTTTCATTATTATCCCCCATTAACATGTGGTATATCTTTTTGCCCGGTATTTTAAGTATTGGAGTGGGCGGATTAGTAGAGTTATCTTAAAATATACACATCTCCCTTATTGATTCTTATTAAATGCTGTTTCACTGCTGTCACAAGATGGTAACTGCTATCAAATACCTAAACTGAAATAGAAAATAACACTGTACAATGTGCTACGCGCGACTTAACATACGTCATAAAACCCATACAGACCATTTGTCTGCAGGTGAGCACGACCTAGAACCTTACAAAATTGTCCCTTCTTTTCAGGTTGCCGACAAGACACTGTTTGCCCAAATCACCGTCCTCGTACTGATCAATGTGATTGTTCTCATCACGTGGTTCAACATAGACCCCCTGCAGGTCGTAACATATAACACGTCTCAGGCGGTGAGTATTGAGGATGTCGCATATCGGATGTGGCTGTGCATGAAATTGCAACCCATCAGTAACAATCATACTGTTTGATGGAACCATCCCTACTTACATCCAGTTTAAAAAGACCACGGCTGCCATCCGTTTTAGCCAAATTGGACTGAGCACTCTCCGTTTATTAAAGGATTTCGGAGTTTATTCGGAACTATTTCCAAATGTTAAGTGTTATTACTTGGTTGACGCCAACGTGTAACTTTAAGTTTGTTTCCAGTTTGAGACACAATTGGCCTAGGCCTTCGGATATTATTTAGAAACTACTGATAAAACCGAGAAGAGTGTTTAATTTCAGAGTTGAACATGAATCGAAGTACATTCCTGACTGGGGTATTGATTTTACAGAATCTGACGAAAACCTGCTTGACGGGCACTATTAAATTATTTGATCAATGTTCTCTCATTTTAGTGAACAGCGAGATATAATGAAGGAAAAGATATAAAACAATAAAATATTTCATTAAATGCTCGAATGATGAATTAACGATGTATTAACGAGTAACGGAGGAAGGTAGTGTACACCAACACAAATATTGACGATGTATTCCCGAGAGATAAAGGAATTTAATCTACACCAACTTGTCAAGTATTGGCGATGTATTCACGAGTGATAGGGAAATATGGAGTACAACATCCCGTCAAGTATTGGCGATGTATTTTCGAGTGATGGGGGAAGGTAGGGTAGACAAACCCGTCAAGTATTGACGACGTATTCACAAGTGATGGGGGAAGGTAGTGTAGACCAACCCGTCAGGTATTGACGATGTATTCGCAAGTTATGGGGAAGGTAGTGTAAACCAACCCGTCAGGTATTGACGATGTATTCACAAGTGATGGGGAAGGTAGTGTAGACCAACCCGTCAGGCATTGACGATGTATTCACAAGTGATGGGGAAAGGTAGTGTAGACCAACCCGTCAGGGATTAACGATGTATTCCTGAGTGATGGGGGAAGGTAGTGTAGACCAACCCGTCATGCATTGACGATGTATTCGCAAGTTATGGGGAAGGTAGTGTAAACCAACCCGTCAGGTATTGACGATGTATTCACAAGTGATGGGGAAGGTAGTGTAGACCAACCCGTCAAGTGTTGACTATGTATTCACAAGTGATGGGGGAAGGTAGTGTAGACCAACCCGTCAGGGACTGACGATGTATTCCTGAGTGATGGGGGAAGGTAGTGTAGACCAACCCGTCATGCATTGACGATGTATTCACAAGTGATGGGGAAGGTAGTGTAGACCAACCCGTCAAGTATTGACAATGCATTCACAAGTGATGGGGGAAGGTAGTGTAGACCAACCCGTCAGGAATTGACGATGTATTCACAAGTGATGGGGAAAGGTAGTGTAGACCAACCCGTCAGGGATTAACGATGTATTCCTGAGTGATGGGGGAAGGTAGTGTAGACCAACCCGTCATGCATTGACGATGTATTCACAAGTTATGGGGAAGGTAGTGTAAACCAACCCGTCAGGTATTGACGATGTATTCACAAGTGATGGGGAAGGTAGTGTAGACCAACCCGTCAAGTATTGACTATGTATTCACAAGTGATGGGGGAAGGTAGTGTAGACCAACCCGTCAGGGATTGACGATGTATTCCTGAGTGATGGGGGAAGGTAGTGTAGACCAACCCGTCAAGTATTGACTATGCATTCACAAGTGATGGGGGAAGGTAGTGTAGACCAACCCGTCAGGAATTGACGATGTATTCACAAGTGATGGGGAAAGGTAGTGTAGACCAACCCGTCAGGGATTAACGATGTATTCCTGAGTGATGGGGGAAGGTAGTGTAGACCAACCCGTCATGCATTGACTATGTATTCGCAAGTTATGGGGAAGGTAGTGTAAACCAACCCGTCAGGTATTGACGATGTATTCACAAGTGATGGGGAAGGTAGTGTAGACCAACCCGTCAAGTATTGACGATGTATTCACAAGTGATGGGGGAAGGTAGTGTAGACCAACCCGTCAGGGATTGACGATGTATTCACAAGTGATGGGGGAAGGTAGTGTAGACCAACCCGTCAAGTATTGACTATGCATTCACGAGTGCTGAGGGAGGTAGTGTAGACCATGTAGTATTGACGATGTATTCACGGATGAGGGATGACCTTCGTGTACACCTAGTATCCATCTATCGGAGTTACTGTTGGCACATTTTACAGAAAAGAAAAATACGTCCAAATGCAAAAAATACGCTATAATCGATGAACACTGGTAGGCTTCTGTTTCCGAACCCAGTAAAGATGCAGTTGAGAATTAGTTTTCAGCGACTGAACTATGCCTACTGCAAGAGGCGACTAACAGCATCAGGTAGTCAGACTAACGGACTGGTTGATGCATGTCATCGTATCCAAAGTGCATAAATTGATGCATATCGTGTCCGTCACCGGATTCTTTGGTTCAGACTCGATTATATACAAACCGTCATGTGGCTGGAATATCCGTAGCAAGGATTTAAACAACAAGGATGTCTCCGCCTTTAACAGTCAGTTGAAATCCACAGAATATATCAGTGCTACTGTGGCACTGAATCGGGTTCAAAATTACATATAAAAAGACAGGCATAAATGCATAAAACCCCAATTACCTAACCATTTGGAAAGAATCACGGAGACGTTTCGTGGAACAAGTTGCACATATGCCATCTCATATATAATACTCACAGAGCTCCCTATTACGAACAATTACCATCATTTCTTTGCGCGAAAACGGACTTTTATATCGATTTGGAGATTTATGCTGGTTTAGGTAAACAAGGCTGTTTTAATGTTCACATTGCTGTGAATAACATTCTTTGATCACAATAATGAGGGGTTCTGGACCTCTGACATGGGATGTTATCTACGGCAATTTGCTCAATTTTGATTAAAAACTAACGGGCGAAACATTGGTCTTTTGACATCAAACATAGTTGATGTTTGTGACTTGTCAGTTTGACGTGTTCGTGGTTCACCACCGAGGGAGTGTCGACTTTCAGATCGATCTTAGCTTCAAGCATATACGTTCATCTAGTTTGGATGAGGCGATCATTAAATTAGCTGTAAGAAGAATCATGTAAAGTGAGTTTGAACGTCTGATTGAACGATCTTGCTTCACGTCTCCGTCAGCAATATTCCGGCCTCTAACTAATCGAATCTCGACTAGACAGATCAGTGATTGATCGGTTGGTTTGTTGTTTAACCCCGCACTCACGAATATGCCAGCTATATGGCGGCGGTCTGCAATAATTGAGTCTGGACCAGACAATCCAGTGATCAACAGTATGAGCATCGATATACGCAATTGGGATTGATGACATGTGTTACCCAAGTCAGAGAGCCTGACCATCCGATCCCACAAGTCGCCTTTACGACAAACATGGGTTACTGAAGATCATGCAAAAAGTTAATCTCAGCGTATCAACTTCATCTTTTTAACTTAAAATCACGTGTTTAAATCTGATTCCCAAACAGTCATAATTCGGACTGACACACATTTTATGTTCATATCACTTTAAATGTATTTAACATAGGAATGTCAAACTGTTTGTTTGTCAGTTTGATATGGAGATTACTGAAAGGGTAGACCTGCCCAGGACATCAAATTGTTATCGTCATATGTGACAAGTGTTTCTTAATCATAATTGATGCAGCTATCATCTCCCACTGTTTTAATCCAACTCGTGGCTGAATATAGATTTTAAATCGGATAGTATTGAGCCAAACCAACAGAACATTAAGTGATGACGTCAAGCATGCTGATTTATCCCACAGGTGCCGTTGTACAAAACAGCCTTAGTGCTACGACAGCCGTAAGCCTATGTTAAGATATGGGAATTGCGATCACCTTAGCTCTAAGATCGCTTTGAACAACGACACCCTGAAAGATGAAGCACTGTAAGTCTGAATGATCCCCAGCGAGATGGCCCAGCTTTGGTTTATCGTGGTTTATAAAGAGTCACACTGTTTAAGAATAGACAACTTATTTAGTGCAATACATAGGACGTTTCGGTGTAGATTGAGTGAGTATTTAAATAATTCAATAAATGATTACATGATTACACAATGCCATTTAGAAAGTTTATTTATTTTTGATGTATGAAATTGATTCAAAATTGTTGAAATATATTTTCTAATGTTTAACATTCGCCAAAACACACCAATAATCTTGCCATTTGGAAAAATTGACTTCGAAATAAAAAATCGTGAAATTTGTTCAAATGGTGAAATACGGGTTTTTAAGGATAAAAGCGACACTACATAAGAAGAAAAGGGGCATTTAACGACCGTTGGTATAACACAGACGTTGTTAAACAGGAAAACACTTTAGATATGCCTTGACTTACTTCAGAACAGCGTGAAAGAGTCATAGGAATGTTAAACATGGGAGCTTCTCATGTCCATGTCGGAAGAACGTTTGGTTGTCACAGACATACTATCAATAGACTTATTAAACTTTTCAATGAGACTGGCAGGACTGTTGCCCGACCAAGGTCACTACCCCCAGGAAGATCGATATCTACAAATTCTACATTTGAGGAATCGGTTCCTGACGGTTCTTCATCAAACTTGGCATATAGATAGGTCTGGTGGTGAACTGGTGCCTTTAGGTGGTTTTAAATTTCTGACCAATTTATTTTTTGCGTTTCCATGGCAACATGTTTGACTTCGACTGAAATTGGTGGTAGTGTTCTTTTTTTGGAGCCGTACTGTAAAACTTCAATACTCCCCTTCCCCTTCCAGAACCTAGTGAAATAAGACAACAGTACCACTCTATTTCCAGTATCAATACTACAGAGGGACATCAAACGGTAGGCGCACTCGGGCAGTCTGTTGTTAATACAAGCATGCTCGTATATGAATAGTTTACATATATACGTTTTCGTTACATCGATGTGAAGAACAATGTAACATTTGACATAGTCATAACTAGTTGACATATTCATGAAGAGTATTTTACAATTACGGGGGATATTGATGACTCTATTATGGATATACTTACTTCTCATGTTTATATGGCTGCCATAACGCCGGTGAAATTTTCACTCACTCGATTATTTACAGACCGCCGTTATAGAGCTGGAATATTGCTTAGTGCGGTGTTTGACAACAAACAAAAAGCATGCCAGTACATTAGTTCTCATGATGTCAGTCACATGATATTCTGGTCCAGACTCCATTATGTACAGACTGACGTTATAGAGCAGGGGCATCCCCTTATATAAAGAACAAAACAGAACATTGACTCACTCACTCACTCAACGTGAGACTAACGAATCTGTCTATCCACCAGTTGAACGAGGCGGAGGACATACTGCTGCAGTACCAGGTGGACGTGTGCGTGTCCGACTACCACCAGTACTTCAGTGCAGCGCTGTACATCATCCACGGCGTCATGCTCCTCATCGGTACATTCCTGGCTTGGGAAACTAGGAAAGTAAGTCAACTCTCAGATTCAGATCTATTTTAGTACTCCATGAATGAAAAAGTGAGTTTAGTTTACGCCGCGTTTAGCAATAATCGAGCAATATCACGACGGAGGACCCATTTGAGGAATCGAACCCGGGTTTTCGGCGTGACGAGCGAACGCTTATACCAGAAGGCTAACTCACCGCCCTAGTACTCAATGAAAAACCATGGAAGATGAAAAAAGAGCAAGTCAAAGTGGAAATAAATAATATATGTGCGTCAGTATGGCTGTGTAGATTTGTGTTTCGTTGGCATTAAATAGTCTAGGTACTTTCGCTCGTCACGCCGAATACCCGGGTTCGATTCCCCAAATGGGCACAATGTGTGAAGGCCATTTCTGGTGTTTCCCGCCGTGATATTGCAGGAATATTGCTAAAAGCGCTCTCAATTTCTTATCAGGCATTTAAATGAATGTACATTAGGCCAAACACTGTATTTTCCAGCTACAAGT
The DNA here is from genome assembly GCF_003918875.1 of Haliotis rubra. NCBI lineage: Eukaryota > Metazoa > Mollusca > Gastropoda > Lepetellida > Haliotidae > Haliotis > Haliotis rubra. The sequence goes on from NW_025765325.1 coordinate 1,741,991, forward strand.
GACAATATTTTATTAACAAAAGTTCCATAATGGCAACTGTTGGATAATTACAAAGTGTACATAAACGTTGATCTTTAGAGATATTATTACAAGGGATAGTCTCAACGAGTAAGTTTGAATTGTTCAAAATCTCAAATAAGCGACCGTTTTTCGTTTATACATCTAAGAAAACAGGTTCGCCTAAACTGATCAACGTCACGGTGACGCTCAAACGCTTTGTTTTATGGTGGGGGAGTTTTTGTCAGCTTCCAGCAGAAGGGTCAAACAGAGACTTCGGGAGCATTCAACTGACACGTTCTGACTTACTTCCAAGCTGCGCTAATTCCACCTTATATATCCTCTCTCTTTCAAAAAAGCAACAACATCCTCAAAGATCCATTTTTGTCCTTATTCGTTAATGCAGCGTTCAAAAAGAAAACTTTTTAAATGTTTTTTCTAAAATAAGAAGAGCTTGGTCTCCCAAAATAGTACTTCTTGAAAATCTGATTAACGTCATGCAAAATGGCTTTGTTTATATGCTTGATCAGGTGTGTTTTAAATAGACATCACAGAAAGGTTAAAAAAATCTAGATGGTCATTATTTTGTTAGCTAAAAAGTGAGATGGAGACTTCATCATTAAGCAGATTTTTTTCACTACTTTTCTAGCTTACTTACCCACACTTGAAAGAATGTTAAATGATGTAATATGCATTGAGCCTCAAAATATTGAAACATTCGGATAAAAATCTAAACAATAGCGTATCTAAACATACAAATGGAAAATACTATAGCAAAACCTATGAATTTTACCCGCAATTAGCCATTTATATTCATATCATAAATACGTTTGTTTGTTTGGTGATTTTTACATTTCGTGGGGACAACACATTAAGTTTGATCAAAGGCGTGCAATACGTGTACCCGTCGACTAACATCATTTTTAATTAAGTGGTCTTACGGATCGAGGGGCGTTGGGGTAGCCTAGTAGTTTAGGTGTTGGCTTGTTACGCCGAAGACCCGGGTTCGATTCATCACATGAGTACAATGTGTGAAGCCCATTTTTTTGGTGTCCCCCGCCTTGATAGTGCTGGAATCTTGCTAAAAGTGGTGTCAAACCATACTGCTCACTCGGTAACTTGAAGATCGGTTGATTTCGTTCTTGATAAGTAAATATGGGCCTTCTCAACTAACCATTGCTCAAAGATGACGAGTTGTTGCCATGCGGAATGCTGTAATATCATTGAGTCATACGGCAAGGGATAACGGCTTTCAGGCGATTGACCAGAACACACGAGCAAAGTAATGATTAAAAGGGGCCCGTACGTAGGTCACGTACTTCACGAAACCTTAGTACTTCCAGTGACAAACTAACGTTTTCGAATGGTCTCATGGTTGACAGGAAGGAACCGATAATCCTTGCAGGAATAACAAATTTCCGAGTCAATCATCCTCGAATTAGCCAACTATTACGACTGTCAACAAATGTGACAGCCAAGCATGGTTGTACACTTGGTCCGGTCTAGTGAAGTCATATGTGGCGGTCGCGCAATTTGGAACCAGAACTTATTCTTGAATATACGCCTGTCACCGGAAATCAGGTACCGTAAGTAAGCTGTGTCCCGTCTCGCATATCACAATTTGGTGCGCGCAAAGGGAGCCGGGAACCACCTTAGTACAGGACGTGGCTTACAGGCCCTATACACTCGGCGTTGAGTTCGACCACGAGTGACAATCCTCCTTAAAATCACATGACTTCATCTGTTCATGTCAGGAGGCCTGGCTAACATAGAGTGGCTTCCACATCGTCGTTTGTGCAACAGGTCGGTCCGAAATCGCCCCAAGTCTGCCTGGTATAGAGCCAGAGGAACCTTCAGACGTCCATAGCTTTCCCCAGAACACAAACAAGCAGCTTGGTGTCAAGCTTGACGTCACTGGAATCATGAGGAAGGGCAAACTATTTGGCCAAAAGTCGATTTCTTTTGTTCATGGCTCATGGTCGAGTTCGTGTTGGGTGCCTCTCACATGACTGTAAACTTGGCCCTGTCATCATTGAAATCTGAACTGATGCACAGCGACACATCACTGGCATCCTAGACATGGTTGTTGTACCACAATTCGATGACCATCCTTTGAACACAAGGTCAGTCTTCATGGAGGACAATGCAAGGCCATCCCGTGCTCATGCTGTTGGGGTTTCTTAAACCGTTCCCTCATTACGCTTGGTTAGATTTTTCACATGAGTACAATGAAGCAAACGTCTGGTGTCGTATTTGCAGCCGGGTCAGTGCTCGAAATGAACTGAAAGCGGCGTAACACTAAGTGACTGAGACATGTCTAGGAAGGCTTAATAGTGAGCGTATAAGTTATTGCTCACACAAAGGACAAGTAGATGTTGGTTGTGGAAGAATCTGAAGTAGGCATTGGGCAAGAGGACAGAGTGGCTGTACGAAGAATAGAAGGTCGGCGTCATACCAAAAGACGTTAAATAGTTGAACTTCCTGGTGATTACAATTAGAGGGTAAAACAAGCATGTGGTACGTCAGGACGACAAGCACAATAATGCGCTCGGACTGGCACCTACGCGCACGTACACGCACACTCACGCGCAATTCGTTATTTCAGTGGCATGAGACTAAACCCATGTAACCACTTCCAACTCTCAGCCAAGTTAATGTAATCGCTGATATATAACAGATGCCACGGATTCAACTCAACGTCGTCGTTTGGAGAAACCTCGCAGCTATTTTATGCAGAAACATTTTTATAATTTAACACTGAAGAAACGCCTTATTCTGATCATGACCTGTCGGATTTGCGAGGGCGTCGCAAAGCATTTCATCAACTCATTTAGATAACACGCTCAGTTCCCCAACAGTATTATTATGGGTTTAGCGCGATGAACAGATAACCCGTTCTTCACACACTGAAAATTATTGATTCCTTGCTTGCTAATAGGTTTTCTGAAAACTGATATGTTTGAAACACGTGATCATGGAACAGTGAACGTTTTCACCCTTGCAAGTGTGTTCTTGTGGTAGATACTTTCCCCTTGAGGATTTTAATAACATGCATACACACAAACATGTTACGTCTTTAATCACAGTGTCTCTCTTCCAAAACTACACCATCAATCAGATCCCAGCAACTGCTGGTTTCATGTCGGGCTTCTGGAAAATATCACTTTATTTCCCGGTGCTGCGTGATCCTGGGAACTGCATACAAGTCACCAAACACGTCAAGTAAATAAAATGTCGAGAAGCTTTGATCGTGAAGCTGGGTAAATGAGTGAGTGAGTTCAGTTTAACGCCGATTTTAGGAGTGTAGAAATTACTATATAATGTAACGCTTTTGGAGTCAACTGGAATCAGAATTAAATCAATCCATCTGGTTAGAGTGAGTGAGTCTGGTTGTATGCCGCTTTTAGCAATATTCCAGCAATATCACAACGGGGGATAGCAGAAATGGGGTTCACACATTGCACCCATGAGGTGAATCGAACCCGAGTCTTCGGCGTCAGTGAGTGAGTGAGTGAGTTTAGATGTATCGTCACATCGGCAGTATTTCTGCCATATCGTGATGAGAGGAAGCCATACATCAATGACAAATATATATCAACAGTATACAACTCTGTCGTCGAAGTATAATAACTACAATAAGTAATAATTCGGTGTGACGAGCGAACGCTTTAACCACTTGGAGTCTACCCTACAGCCCCGCGAACATGGGTGACCTGTTGGCAGCTGGGGCCCTCGGAGTTTCTTTTGGGTCCAGTCCACTCTAAAATACCTGTCTCCTTTTGGTAAAACCATTGTTATCATAAACCTTCCAGCTGGAAGTTGAACACTTCACCGGGAGCCGAATACAATTTATGTGCACAAGATCAAGAAAAAGGTTCACAGAATAACCTTTAAGCAGAGTTTGACACGAGCTAAATCGAGTAAAAGATGCTTTGTGAAACGGGCGTAACTTCAGGCTGAGGGAAACTTAATTAATTAACTTTTGTCTTTTAGGTTAAGGTTAGACGAACGGTTATTCTCTGAATAAATATAATTTTGATAGAAAAAAACCTTTTAATTGAAAAGGAGGCCCCGTGAGATGGGAGATAGAACCTGAGGAAATCAAGACTTGTTTCACTTATCATTGCAGAAAGCGCTAGACAGAAGGGATATAATGCGGTTCAGGGACTGTGAGAGAGACTAAATCCAGGTTTCGAAAGGCTGTTTTGTAGAAAGGACGATTCCCTAGGTTATGATATTGTAGCGCACAGTGAACAGAGGTATTGCTAGTTATAATTAAATGGGGGTTTTTGATAATGACAATCGTCGGAACGTAGGTTAACTCGAGGCGGGTTGCGACACATAGATGTGACACTGGGATGTTGTAAGAGGCGACTAACGGGATCACGTGGTGAGGCACGCTGACTTGGTTGAGTTTGGTTGTTTTTTTACGCCGCTTTTAGCAATATTCCAGCAACATCACGGCGGGGGACACCAGCATTGGGCTTCACACATTATACAAATGTGGGGATTCGAACCCGGGTCTTTGGAGTGACGAGCCAACGCTTTAACCATTAGGCTACTCCACCGCCTCGACTTGGTTGACACATGTCGTCATATCCCAATTGCGTACATTGATGCTCATGCTGTTGATCACTGAATTGTCTGATCCTGACTCGATTATTTACAGACCGCCGCCATACAGCTGGAATATTGCTGGATGCGGCGTTAAACAACAAGCCAACCAACCCAAAAGCTAGGACCAATTCTTACCCGGGTAACCTTATTCCAGATGTATAGATGCCATGCACAACGTATATTCCCGGGGACCCCAGCAACCAATTCTTATATAAACTCTGTGACTTGGTCAATTGCTTCACATTAGATCTTGACATCATGAATCGTTGCGCGTAATACCATTCACTGGAATGTCTGGACGGGAATCAATTATTTTCCGCAATATTAATGGAATGTTACCGAATGCCGCGTTAAGCAAACACGAACATGCGCATCGTGGATAAACGACCTCGTGTGAATTTGGATTGCTTGTGGTTAAACACCGTACTTTGAAAAGCCTAGCTGTATGCGGTGGCCTGTAAAAGACTCGTGCGGACCAGACAACCTAGTGACAACATGATCCTCAGCCTGCGCAGTTTGGATACGATGGCATGCATCAATTAAGTCAGCGGGTCAAATAGCAAAAATTGCTAAAGACCAATTCTATTACGGATGTACCTCCACACTCCAATCCTCAATAAAATGGGTTGCTAAAGAGAATGAGTAAATATGGTTTTACGCCGCTTTTAGCAATATTCCAGCAACACCACGGCGGGGCCACACCAGAAATGGGCTTCACACATTGTACCCATGTGGGAAATAGAAACCCGGGTATTCGTCGTGACGAGCCAACGCTTCAACCACTTGGCGATCCCTCTATTTCGCATGTACAGCACCCCCACCCCAACCCTCGCGGTTTATTTGGATAACAATTATATATGGATGTGATACGTGGTGTATCCGTTTTATCATTTCAGGTACAGATTGAAGACCTAAATGACTCCCGTTCCATCGGCCAGTGCATCTACAACACATTCGTCTTCAGCATCATATCACTGGTTTTCTCATTTGTGCTTGAAAACCAGGTACAAGTTCTCTATGCCCTGCACTCTGGTTTTGTACTGTTTGGTACAACGATGAACATCATATTACTGTTTGTTCCAAAGGTAAGTCAATACATTTTGAAAATAAACAAGAAATCTGTACCTAAAACAATTGTAATAGTACCTTAATTAGTTGTGATATGCAACCTCATATCTTTACAAATAATTGATTCATTTATTGTTGTTTAAAGTCGAATAGTCTAGATATGGAATAGAATAGGCGACTTTCTGTACATAATCGGGTCTGGACCAGACAATCCAGTTATCAACATCTTGAGTATAAATCTGCGCAATTGGGGGCGAGTATGGTTTTACGCCACTTTTAGCAATATTTCAGCAATATCACGGCGGGGGACATCAGAAACGGGCTTCACACATTGTACGCATGCGAGAAATCGAACCCGGGGCTTCGGCGTGACGAGCGAACGTCCACTTTTAACCACTAGCCTACCCCACCGCCCCTCAAAACGATGCCAACCAAGTCAGCGTTTAAAACTAAATACATATTACTGGAAAACGGTGGAACACAATTTAATGGCAGAGCAATTGCAATGCCGGTGGTTATGGCAGGCAAGCTAACAATAATAATATTCATAAGTAGCAACAATAATCAAGGGTACGATAAAGGCCAAGGCTGGATATACAGAATGAAGATAACACTCTTCGCGGACAGACGGTCCCGCTTACGATACAGGCCAGGGCTGGGTATACAGAATGAAGATAACACTCTTCACGGACAGATGGTCCAGCTTACGATACAGACCAAGGCTGGATATACCGAATGAAGATAACACTCTTCGCGGACAGATGGTCCAGCATACGATACAGGTTAAGGCTGGATATACAGAATGAGGATAACACTCTTCGCGGACAGATGGTCCAGCTTACGATACAGGCCAAGGCTGGATATACAGAATGAAGATAACACTCTTCGCGGACAGATGGTCCCGCTTACGATACAGGCCAAGGCTGGATACACAGAGTGAAGATAACACTCTTCACGGACAGATGGTCCCGCATACGATACAGGCCAAGGCTGGATATACCGAATAAAGATAACACTCTTCACGCACAGATGGTCCAGCTTACGATACAGGCCAGGGCTGGGTATACAGAATGAAGATAACACTCTTCACGGACAGATGGTCCAGCATACGATACAGGCCAAGGCTGGGTATTCAGAATGAAGATAACACTCTTCGCGGACAGATGGTCCCGCTTACGATACAGACCAAGGCTGGATATACAGAGTGCAGATAACACTCTTCGCGGACAGATGGTCCAGCTTACGATACAGGCCAAGGCTGGATATACAGAGTGAAGATAACACTCTTCACGGACAGATGGTCCAACTTACGATACAGGCCAAGGCTGGATATACAGAGTGAAGATAACACTCTTCACGGACAGATGGTCCCGCTTGCGATACAGGCCAAGGCTGGATATACAGAATGAAGATAACACTCTTCGCGGACAGATGGTCCCGCTTACGATACAGGACAAGGCTGGATATACAGAATGAAGATAACACTCTTCGCGGACAGATGGTCCCGCTTACGATACAGGCCAAGGCTGGATATACAGAGTGAAGATAACACTCTTCACGGACAGATGGTCCAGCTTACGATACAGACCAAGGCTGGATATACAGAATGAAGATAACACTCTTCACGGACAGATGGTCCAGCTTACGATACAGGTCAAGGCTGGATATACCGAATGAAGATAACACTCTTCGCGGACAGATGGTCCCGCTTACGATACAGGCCAAGGCTGGATATACAGAGTGAAGATAACACTCTTCACGGACAGATGGTCCAGCTTACGATACAGACCAAGGCTGGATATACCGAATGAAGATAACACTCTTCACGGACAGATGGTCCAGCATACGATACAGGTTAAGGCTGGATATACAGAATGAGGATAACACTCTTCGCGGACAGATGGTCCAGCTTACGATACAGGCCAAGGCTGGATATACAGAATGAAGATAACACTCTTCGCGGACAGATGGTCCCGCTTACGATACAGGCCAAGGCTGGATACACAGAGTGAAGATAACACTCTTCACGGACAGATGGTCCCGCATACGATACAGGCCAAGGCTGGATATACCGAATAAAGATAACACTCTTCACGCACAGATGGTCCAGCTTACGATACAGGCCAGGGCTGGGTATACAGAATGAAGATAACACTCTTCACGGACAGATGGTCCAGCATACGATACAGGCCAAGGCTGGGTATACCGAATAAAGATAACACTCTTCACGCACAGATGGTCCAGCTTACGATACAGGCCAGGGCTGGGTATACAGAATGAAGATAACACTCTTCACGGACAGATGGTCCAGCATACGATACAGGCCAAGGCTGGGTATTCAGAATGAAGATAACACTCTTCGCGGACAGATGGTCCCGCTTACGATACAGACCAAGGCTGGATATACAGAGTGCAGATAACACTCTTCGCGGACAGATGGTCCAGCTTACGATACAGGCCAAGGCTGGATATACAGAGTGAAGATAACACTCTTCACGGACAGATGGTCCAGCTTACGATACAGGCCAAGGCTGGATATACAGAGTGAAGATAACACTCTTCACGGACAGATGGTCCCGCTTGCGATACAGGCCAAGGCTGGATATACAGAATGAAGATAACACTCTTCGCGGACAGATGGTCCCGCTTACGATACAGGACAAGGCTGGATATACAGAATGAAGATAACACTCTTCGCGGACAGATGGTCCCGCTTACGATACAGGCCAAGGCTGGATATACAGAGTGAAGATAACACTCTTCACGGACAGATGGTCCAGCTTACGATACAGACCAAGGCTGGATATACAGAATGAAGATAACACTCTTCACGGACAGATGGTCCAGCTTACGATACAGGTCAAGGCTGGATATACCGAATGAAGATAACACTCTTCGCGGACAGATGGTCCCGCTTACGATACAGGCCAAGGCTGGATATACAGAGTGAAGATAACACTCTTCACGGACAGATGGTCCAACTTACGATACAGACCAAGGCTGGATATACCGAATGAAGATAACACTCTTCGCGGACAGATGGTCCAGCATACGATACAGGTTAAGGCTGGATATACAGAATGAGGATAACACTCTTCGCGGACAGATGGTCCAGCTTACGATACAGGCCAAGGCTGGATATACAGAATGAAGATAACACTCTTCGCGGACAGATGGTCCCGCTTACGATACAGGCCAAGGCTGGATACACAGAGTGAAGATAACACTCTTCACGGACAGATGGTCCCGCATACGATACAGGCCAAGGCTGGATATACCGAATAAAGATAACACTCTTCACGCACAGATGGTCCAGCTTACGATACAGGCCAGGGCTGGGTATACAGAATGAAGATAACACTCTTCACGGACAGATGGTCCAGCATACGATACAGGCCAAGGCTGGGTATACAGAATGAAGATAACACTCTTCGCGGACAGATGGTCCCGCTTACGATACAGACCAAGGCTGGATATACAGAGTGCAGATAACACTCTTCGCGGACAGATGGTCCAGCTTACGATACAGGCCAAGGCTGGATATACAGAGTGAAGATAACACTCTTCACGGACAGATGGTCCAGCTTACGATACAGGCCAAGGCTGGATATACAGAGTGAAGATAACACTCTTCACGGACAGATGGTCCCGCTTGCGATACAGGCCAAGGCTGGATATACAGAATGAAGATAACACTCTTCGCGGACAGATGGTCCCGCTTACGATACAGGACAAGGCTGGATATACAGAATGAAGATAACACTCTTCGCGGACAGATGGTCCCGCTTACGATACAGGCCAAGGCTGGATATACAGAGTGAAGATAACACTCTTCACGGACAGATGGTCAACAACACGATACAGACCAAGGCTGGATATACAGAATGAAGATAACACTCTTCACGGACAGATGGTCCAGCTTACGATACAGGCCAAGGCTGGATATACCGAATGAAGATAACACTCTTCGCGGACAGATGGTCCAGCTTACGATACAGGCCAAGGCTGGATATACAGAATGAAGATAACACTCTTCACGGACAGATGGTCAAGCTTACGATGCAGGCCAAGGCTGGATATACAGAATGAAGATAACATTCTTCGCTCTCAGCAATATTCCAGCTATATGGCGGCGATCTGTAAATAATTGACTGTGGATTCCCAGACAATCCAGTGATCAATAGAAGGAGCATCGTTCTACGCAATTGGGATACGATGACATGTGTCAACCAAGTCAGCGAGCCTGATAACCCGGTCCCGTTAGTCGCCTCCTATCCCGTAAGCAGGGGTTACTGAAGATCAATTCTAACACGGATCTACAAGGGTCACAGAGTGAAAGTAACACTCTTCACGGACAGATGGTTGTGATGTAATGTGAGATCGGGTTGGTTATTCCGGCTGCTCTAGAAGCTTCAACATTATTCTTGACCCCAAGTCAAGATCTAGCAGCTGGCACACAGCCGTCAGCAATGGGACTGGAAGTGAATGCAAACTGTGAAATACAATTACAACATTGTTCGTATCATGTATTACATTATCATATAACAATATGCGAAGACTAAAAATGAAATAGTAATTGTGGTTATTCAGAAAGTGACTGCTTCCCATGGAAGAAAGAAAATAAAATAATAATAATAATTATAATAATAACTCGCAATCGCCAAAATATGATTCTTAAAGAAAACATCAATATGAAATGTCGACTATGTAATGAAATTACAGAGACTGTCCAACACCTTGTCAGTGGATGCCCTTCCTTGGCACATACAGCATATCTTAAACAACACTATGGCATGGCTCGCTGCTTTTACTACCGTCTCCGCCATGCTTGTGGCTTTGACTCCCAGGTCCATCCATGGTACGACCCTGAACATGTTCAGGGCGTCATGGAAAATGATGCTTTCAAACTTTTGTGGAATAGGCCCATATACAGCCTCAGAAGAATTCCAGCCAACAAACCTGATCTTGTCCTTTTGGATAAAGCCAATGAATTTATTTATTTCATTGAATTTTTTGTCCCTTTGACACCAATGTGATTGCCTAGATTCAGGAAAAGCATGATAAATATGCGGACCTCGCCTTTGAAATGTCTCGCTTGCATCCCAAGTACACTGTCGCCAGGCTCCCCATTGTTCTCGGTGCCCTTGGTTTGGTACCTCCTGATCTCTTGGCGCAGATCAGGAGAGTGCCCGGGTTTTCCACCGGGTGTACAGCCCTTCTGACACTCTGGGTAATGCAGAAGGCTGCAGTGTTGGGGAGCCTTCATATTCTTCTTCATAAAGTTCTTGGTGGGTTCGAGGAGGCAGTGTTTCCTGGGATGAGTCCCATTCGCTGTCTGGGCTGCGTGTAGAGGGGGCAAGGGCCCTGAGCTGATGATGAGCCTTTACCAGCCTGACTGTGCCAGGATCACCCGAACCCTCTCTGCTGCATACTATCTTTAATCTGTAAAACATCATAATAATAATAATAATAATAATAATAAGACTGGCTATTGATAAAGCGAATGTATCCACGCACTTGTGCATGCTCAAAGCGCTAACATTACTACCCCGGATAACCCAAGCTGTCTGTGAGGCGCTAGAAGGTTAACAGTCATATGACCTATCCCACTGGATACCCATTCACTGCTGGGTGAACTAAGACAATTTCTGTACATCCTCGCTTGCCTATGGTGAGACCACATGTGTCACGTGTGTTTAGTTGTGGGGCAGGACTGAAGTTCTAGAAACTCTCAGGAGTCAAGCTGCCAAACACGGTCATCCATCCAAGAAATCTCCGTGACCAACGTTGCTTAACTTCAACTGATTTGTGACGTGGGCCCCATGTACAGGACTACACACCATCACTTCATAGACCATGTTAACGTTGATTTTATATTCATTTGACATATGGATGCGTGCAGTTCAGTCGTAAGTGTTTTTAGAGCTGCGTCCCTTGGGCACGCCGGAACCTATGACAATGGGTGATTCGCTACGATTATGTTTAACGGTTTGACAGCATCACACCCGAAAGCCATCAGAACTTCGGGTTTTCCTCCCACATGACGCCGGCATGCCCTGATATAACTGGAATTTTGCGCTATACGCAACTCAGTCATTTGACTTACTAGAGAGTGAGTGAGTGAGTGAGTGAGTGAGTGAGTGAGTGAAGATTTTAAGTCACATCGGCAGTATTTCAGTCATATTGTGACCATATCAAGTTATATATTAATTATACTAATTGTAGGTAAAATATAAAAACCTGTCAAGGAAAGACATTAAAACAACTAGAATATCACAGATATAAATGTAAAACTAGTAATATAATCTAAACCATTTTAACTATACATGACAATACAATATAAAAAAAGGGTACAGATTGTCAACAACCGAAGGTAGATCCCCATGCTAGGGACCATGGGGTCTTACAGTACTTTTGCTACCTGCATGGACCCTAGATGGATTTACACCATCCCTTCAGCTGTCAGCAATTTTGACAATCTAGCCATATCATTAAAATAACACATATACTGCAAGTACAAAAATCATAGTAAATTTAAATTTACTTACATTGTTTGGGGACTTACGTTCTCTCTCAGGAGGACAATAATTTTACAGTACATTTTCACCCCCCCACCCTCATCCCCCACCACCTTGAGGATAAAGCAACTAACAATATGAGTTATTAATTTAAACTTCAAAACATAAAATATTTATCTATTTACAAATCATTTAACAAATATATTTCTTATAAAAATGCAATAACTAATTGAGAACTGATACTATTAAAATGATTCTTCATAGTTCGTATTTTGAAATAGCCCTTGTGATGGAATATTCAACGCAGTGAAGCAAGACAACTAACTAAAGAACTTGTCGTAGATACCCGCAGATATTTTTTCATTCATATATTCGATAGTCATGAAATGTTTTCATGCCGTTGTTTTACCATTAAATCTCAAACATAACGTCCGAAATATTTGTACACGTTACTTGATTGTCTTGACTAGAAACAGGCCGTTGTTTCAGCATTGAACTTCAAACATAACGTCCGAACTATTTGTACACGTTACTTGATTGTCTGGACAAGAAACAGGCCGTTGTTTCAGCATTGAATCTCAAACATAAGGTCCGAAATATTTGTACACGTTACTTGATTGTCTGGACAAGAAACAGGCCGTTGTTTCAGCATTGAATCTCAAACATAACGTCCGAAATATTTGTACATGTTACTTGATTGTCTTGACTAGAAACAGGCCGTTGTTTCAGCATTGAATCTCAAACATAAGGTCCGAAATATTTGTACACGTTACTTGATTGTCTTGACAAGAAACAGGCCGTTGTTTCAGCATTGAATCTCAAACATAACGTCCGAAATATTTGTACACGTTACTTGATTGTCTTGACTAGAAACAGGCCGTTGTTTCAGCATTGAATTTCAAACATAAGGTCCGAAATATTTGTACACGTTACTTGATTGTCTGGACAAGAAACAGGCCGTTGTTTCAGCATTGAATCTCAACATAACGTCCGAAATATTTGTACACGTTACTTGATTGTCTTGACTAGAAACAGGCCGTTGTTTCAGCATTGAATCTCAAACATAACGTCCGAAATAATTGTACACGTTACTTGATTGTCTTGACTAGAAACAGGCCGTTGTTTCAGCATTGAATTTCAAACATAAGGTCCGAAATATTTGTACACGTTACTTGATTGTCTGGACAAGAAACAGGCCGTTGTTTCAGCATTGAATCTCAACATAACGTCCGAAATATTTGTACACGTTACTTGATTGTCTTGACTAGAAACAGGCCGTTGTTTCAGGATTGAATCTCAAACATAACGTCCGAAATAATTGTACACGTTACTTGATTGTCTTGACTAGAAACAGGCCGTTGTTTCAGCATTGAATTTCAAACATAACGTCCGAAATATTTGTACACGTTACTTGATTGTCTGGACAAGAAACAGGCCGTTGTTTCAGCATTGAATCTCAAACATAACGTCCGAAATATTTGTACACGTTACTTGATTGTCTTGACTAGAAACAGGCCGTTGTTTCAGGATTGAATCTCAAACATAACGTCCGAAATAATTGTACACGTTACTTGATTGTCTTCACTAGAAACAGGCCGTTGTTTCAGCATTGAATTTCAAACATAACGTCCGAAATATTTGTACACGTTACTTGATTGTCTGGACAAGAAGCAGGCCGTTGTTTCAGCATTCAATCTCAACATAACGTCCGAAATATTTGTACACGTTACTTGATTGTCTTGACTAGAAACAGGCCGTTGTTTCAGCATTGAATCTCAAACATAGCGTCCGAAATATTTGTACACGTTACTTGATTGTCTTGACTAGAAACAGGCCGTTGTTTCAGCATTGAATCTCAAACATAACGGCCGAAATATTTGTACACGTTACTTGATAGTCTTGACTAGAAACAGGCCGTTGTTTCAGCATTGAATCTCAAACATAAGGTCCGAAATATTTGTACACGTTACTTGATTGTTACGTTGTTTCAGCATTGATAACGTCCGAAATAATTGTACACGTTACTTGATTGTCTTGACTAGAAACAGGCCGTTGTTTCAGCATTGAATCTCAAACATAACGTCCGAAATATTTGTCAAACATATTGTCTTGACTAGAAACAGGCCGTTGTTTCACACGTTACTTGATTACACGTTCTGGATAGTCTGGACCAAAACAGGCCGTTGTTTCAGCATTGAATCTCAAACATAAGGTCCGAAATATTTGTACACGTTACTTGATTGTCTAGACAAGAAACAGGCCGTTGTTTCAGCATTGAATCTCAAACATAAGGTCCGAAATATTTGTACACGTTACTTGATTGTCTTGACTAGAAACAGGCCGTTGTTTCAGCATTGAATTTCAAACATAACGTTCGAAATATTTGTACACGTTACTGGATAGTCTGGACAAAAAACAGGCCGTTGTTTCAGCATTGAATCTCAAACATAAGGTCCGAAATATTTGTACACGTTATTTGATTGTCTGGACAAGAAACAGGCCGTTGTTTCAGCATTGAATCTCAAACATAACGTTCGAAACGTTGGTACATGTAAGGACTCGGTGATAAATATTTCAGTGTGAAAAATGTCAGGGATATCTTTGAAAATGTCAGCTTACATTTAATTATTGATTTTTTAAAACAAATACAATTGTTTGAAAAAATGTTGAATATGTTGTGAACAGATAAATTGCGCAATCGCCAGCCGCTTAGGTGAATCCAGCTAGGGTCCATGCAGGAACCAAAAGTTCCGTACGTCCCCATGGTCTCTAGTATGGTGATATGCCTTCAGTTGCAGGCGATCTGGAGCCTGTTATATATTGTATGAGTGCGATTTGAACAATCGAAACTAAGGCGGCTAAGGCGATTTCGCAATCGATGGATCCATCCTTGACAGAATTTCTTATAGTCGTTTAACTTCGACTTTCAAGATTATTGCGCGTACGTGCGACTCTGGACAGCAGATTTAACGAAATGATGCCCCAATTGTTAACAAGTAAACCGAAATCAGATATTTTTGTTAATTCCTAACCTTCCTAACAACATATACCATCATTTAACATCGTTTTGGTACGACGCGGCCTGGGATTAGAAGTTCACGTCTTCGTAGCTCTAAGATCGCCGTGTGGCCCAGATTTAGTTGTCTAGTAGATATAGATCGAAGCGACAACACCCTTTCCATATCCATAAGAAATTTCTGCTAAAAGGAGAGTCCATTGTACAGCCGTGATGAAATCATGAGTATGTATTTATTTCAGCAGTATTACAGGTGTAGAATGTTGTTTGTGAACAAATCGATTCTCAACAATGCAGTGATTGTCACAATGCGATATGATGACAGAGCATGTGTTTATGAATCACTGTGAAATAGTGATGATACCAGGTGTTCGCGAAACGGTGAGCGTATCCTGCCTCACGAGTGGCACCTGTCATAAACATATTCTACGTTTAGTCAATTGTTCATCTGAAATACCTCGGGAACGTATGGCTTAAGTCAAAATAATTGTTGTTTATTTTTCAGATAATCCGTTATAAGAAAGCTCAACTGGAGTTAGACGGCTCCAGTGATCGCATGAATTGCAGCTACACGCACAGGCGGGCCAGCCAGCCTCACATCCACGTCCACACTCTGGAGGGCAAGATTGGCAGACTAGAAACATTATTAAAAGCGGTACGTTTCAGACACACGAGCATGGGATCACCGGTAGCCATAATCGTTTCTTTCATTTTTGTTCAGTTCACAATCGTGACATTAACATTGCCATGTTATTTTAACTCGAAATTGTAGTGTTTACTTTATATATGGCGTCGACTGTAAAAGGTGAACTAAAATGAGACGTATTTAGGCCTTCACGTCTTCGCTCAGTGGCGTTTGTGAATCGAATCTAATCGTACGAAAATTGTTTTTTTAAATAGTACCTGAGCCTTCTATCAACTAGCGACTACTCTACTATATGTATTTTATATCAGTGGCATAGCTTGAGATACAAAGAACCAATAAAGCCCAGTGTAGATCTGGGTTTGAAATGGTCTGCAGGACACGCATGCGTAAATCGATGCTTATGACATCCATCAATTGATCATCTTGTCCATACACGGTTATTTACACAGACCACTGGTTCACCAAAATCTCACCCGGCCTTTTTCAATCACTGGGTCACCAACAGAAACATAGGGATTTTTTCGTTTTTTTAACCAACGCACTATGAAGGAACAACTGTCAAAATGACAACATGAAGGAAGTCAATAAGCTTTGCTTACCAGGGAACAACATAACTGTTTTCTTTGGAAGAAATCTGGCTTGACAGGTTGCATGACGAGATGCCACAAGATCCCCACGCACGTTGCTCATGTTTCTTCTTCACTGTTTCTTTAGAACAGTTACCCTGGGATCAGATTCATCTGCTTTTCAGTGGGCGGACATGTAACAATCTCCCCTCTCTGTATAAAAACTGGAAAACAAGAAATACAGTCTGTTCACTTGTCACTCAGCGATTTAAAAGTCCGTAAATAATAGACTGACTGACTGACTGAGTTTGGTTTTACGCCGCTTTTTAGCAATATTCCAGCAACATCACGGCGGGGGACACCAGAAATGGGCTTCACACATTGTACCCATGTGGGGATTCGAACCCGGGTCTTCGGCGTGACGAGCCAACGCTTTGACCACTAGGCTACCCCACCGCCCCCGTAAATAATAGAGACTGGGCCAGACAATTACATGGCATTACAACCAACGGTTGGCTGGTTGGTTGTTGTTTAACGCCGCACTCAGCAGTATTCTAGCTATGTGGTGGCGGCATGTAAATAAACGAGCCTGGACCAGACAATCCAGTGATCAACATCATGAGCATCGAGCTACGCAATTGGAAGCCGATGACATTTGTCAACGAGTCTGACCACCCGATTCCGTTAGTCGCCTCTTACGACAAACATTGGTAGCTAAAGACCAATTCTAACCCCGACCTTCACGGATATAAAAGTGATGGTGACTCAAATGACCAGAACGAGTGGATATGGCTTCTCGGCATCGCAAAGATTCCGTGGAGGCACATTATTGAATGTTTAGTGTTCTGAAGATAAACAGTGTTCAGCTTTGTTTGTAGGGTAAAGAATTATATTCCTTGAAGCAACAGCTGTTACACATTCTGTCAATCACGGATTAAACCTGACGTTACCACTGCCTATCACCGTTTCAGGACTTTCCTGTCGAAACGGATCAATCTGTTAGCAAACTGGTTCTCCTGATAACTTCGAATGTTTGTTTAATCTGCCAATGCTGTGAGAAGTTGTACTTTCACTGAGCAGGCGGATAGTGCTCGTTTTCTGGGATGAAGCTCAAACCGTTTGAATATTTCCAGGTGAAACTAGATATTAAAACAATCTGTTGGTAAACTGATTGCCCTTGATAATTTCGAATTTTGGTTCATTTCGTCAATAACGGGATCGGGTGGTCAGGCTCGCTGAATTTAATTACACATGTCATCGGTTCCCAATTGCGTAGATCGATGCTCATGCTGATGAACACTGGATTGTCTGGTCCAGACTCGATTATTTTTAGGCCGCCGCCATATAGCTGGAATATTGCTGAGTGCGGCGTAAAACTACACTCACTCACTCACTCATTTGCTGAGTGCTGAGTTTGTCTTTTGCTGAACATGCGGGTAATGTTTGTTTTTAGTGATGAAACTCAAAATCTTTGAATATTCCAAGGTGAAACTAGCTGCATAGAACAGCCTGCAGGTGAGCTGGTGCCTCTTGATGACTTGGGATTTTATTCCAAATATTGAACAGCATTTAAAATTTCTTCACTTAAAGGAAGGTATCCAAGTATTCTAAGTTGCGTGGACTGACGCTAATTATGTCAGTTCGTGCAATTGTCTGGTCCCGACTCGATTGCGGATACACACCGGCACCCTGGCTGCATTACTAACGTTGTTGTTTCAGCATGAAACATGTAACGAGCATGCAAATATTGTGAAAGATGCACATATCTTTATTCCTTCGACCGTTGACGATCCGGGTTAGAATTGACCTTCAGTATCCCATGCTTGTCGTAAGAGGCGACCAGCGGGATGTGGTGGTCAGGCTCGCTGACTTGGTTGATACATGTAATCGTAATCCAATTGCATAGATCGAGGGTCATGATATTGATCACTGGATTGTCTGTTCCAGATTCGATTATTTACAGACCGCTACTATATATATATCTGTATTATTGCTGAGTGCGGCGTAAAAGTAAACTCACTCCCTCCTGTTTATTCCTTCGTTTATCGGGGGACCAAAACATCACCTCTAACATTTGCTCGTTCTTACTTTCAGCACGAAGAAACCATAAAAGATCTGCGGGAAGAGTTGAAAAATCAGGAGAACCGCGCCATCTCGGATATACATCTCGACACCCTCAGTTCAGAAATTCCTGACAGAGACTCTAGATCATTTTCTTGACACATACATTTAGAATAGTCATCTCTGTGTGCACGAGGATCTCGAAACGGTGAAGCAGTCACCCATCATTTCTGGACATTAACTACAATTTCAAAAAAAAAACTTTTTCAAACACTTTTCAACATCTTTTTCACAACTGATTTGGGGATTTTCGCACTTGTGTCTAGACTTTCCAAATAAACTACAGTGTTAAAATTGGATGCTGTCATTTTCATGCTCTGTTTTGCTTAATAGTGATTACATTCAATAGTTGATTTATTGAAGGTACACAATAACAAAGGCATTAAGACTTGCAGTTCATATATTTCCGACATGCTTACAATTTCACACGGCGCCATGGTGTGTATGAGT
The DNA here is from genome assembly GCF_003918875.1 of Haliotis rubra. Classification (NCBI taxonomy): domain Eukaryota; kingdom Metazoa; phylum Mollusca; class Gastropoda; order Lepetellida; family Haliotidae; genus Haliotis; species Haliotis rubra. Next base: position 1,760,990 of record NW_025765325.1, read on the forward strand.
GAGTGAGTGGGTGAAAGGGTAGCTGGGTGAGTGAGTGAGTAAGTGAGTTTAGTTTTACTCCGTTTTAAGAATATTCCTGCAGTATTACGGCGGGGGACACCAGAAATAGGCTTCACACATTGTACCCATGTGGGGAATCGAACCGGGTCTTCGGCGTGACGAGCGAATGCTTTAACCAGTTGGCTACCTAACCGCACCTGATGTGTGTGAGTGCTGGGTAGCGCACGTAATACTACTCAAATTAAAGCTTTAACAAAACCTACGATGATATTAGATGTCAACGCCCGACACACACAAACCTACCCCCGCAACATGAAATAAAAATAAATTTCGATTCAAATGCCGAAACAGCTCACATTGAGTGCGAAGAACAAAGTAGAAGATCCGGGTAGAATTTGTCTTTAGCAATCTATGCTGTTGTAAGCGGCGACTAACGGGAACGGGTGGTCAGGCTCGCCTACTTCGTTGACACATGTCATCGTATCCCAATTGCTCAAATCGATGCTCATGCTGTTGATCACTGGATTGTCGATTATATACACATCGCCGTCATATACCTGGGTCGCCGCGTTAAACAACAACCAAACCAAAGTATCACCCTGCCTTTGCGTTCAGTCATACTGATATATATATATATATATATATATGATTTCGGTGTTCACGAAGTAAATCACCGGATTGCTTAGTCAAGCCGCCATATTTACTGACTGCTCCTATATAGCTGGAATATTGCTCAGTGCGGCCGTAAACAACAAACAAATGTAATGAGGTATACTGTCATAACGTTACATTGTTTACTGTAACTGTGTTTGGTCTATAGCGTACCCCCTTAACTGTGGCTTTACACTTCTTGTTACCTCTGAGAGACGTTGTACGTAACTGTGACGTTACACCTTTAACTGTGTTTGGTCTATAGCGTTACCCCTTAACTGTGGCTTTACACTTCTTGTTACCTCTGACAGACGTTGTACGTAACTGTGACGTTACGCCTTTAACTGTGTTTGGTCTATAGCGTTACCCCTTAACTGTGGCTTTACACTTCTTGTTACCTCCGACAGACGTTGTACGTAACTGTGACGTTACGCCTTTAACTGTGTTTGGTCTATAGCGTTACCCCTTAACTGTGGCTTTACACTTCTTGTTACCTCCGACAGACGTTGTACGTAACTGTGACGTTACGCCTTTAACTGTGTTTGGTCTATAGCGTTACCCCTTAACTGTGGCTTTACACTTCTTGTTACCTCTGACAGACGTTGTACGTAACTGTGACGTTACGCCTTTAACTGTGTTTGGTCTATAGCGTTACCCCTTAACTGTGGCTTTACACTTCTTGTTACCTCTGACAGACGTTGTACGTAACTGTGAGGTTACGGCAAGCAGGGGTCGGGTTCTTGGAGAACAAACCTAACTTCACGGGTTCCAACGCTCTGTGAAGGAATAAATGTCAAAATAACAGCATAAATTTAGTAAACAATCTATTGACATAGTGACTATAGCAATATAAACAATGACAATATTCACCTCATTAAGGGACCGTTCATAATTTATTGCTGGGTGTGTGTGTGTGTGTGTGTGTGTGGGGGGGGTTGAAGGGGGGTCACCCATTATGTTTCATGGGAGGCTTAGGAATCAAGATTCTTTTTCACATTTAATAATTACATGCAGTGGGTGAGGTGGGGTGGGTTTATGAGCGGTCCCTATTTAGTCATGATATTCCAACTTGTAAGAAAGGGCTAGACTGAAAGTATCAGGTGATGATCATCACATACAAGCTGGTCTCCTCGAGTCTTGTAATGCGAGATGAGAGGAAAGTACTCGCTCTCCGTATTCAGCCAGGAAAAAGATGATAGAAATGTCTACACTAATGCATATGATTCTGAAATAAGCTCTCCAGCTCATTCTACACAAACTAGCTGCTGCAAGCGAATGCTAAGGTTACATAAGAACACATGTGATGTTATGGCACTTGGTGAATGTGGTAGAGTACCACTTCAGTATAACTATATGTTAAAACTAAAAAAATATTGGTGTAGAATAATTCAATTAGATTATAATCGTTAACCTTGTCAGTCTTACTTAATGCTTAAAAGCCTTGATGAGGTGGGTAGAACTACTTGGGCCTCTCATGTGAGAAACATTTTATTTCAAGTCGGTTTTGGAATTGTGTGGAGAGGTCAAGATATTGGCAATGTGAAAATGTTTATTTCTATTTTTATACAGCGATTGTTTGACTCCTTGAGCCAGGAATGGCTTCACAGTGGAGCAAGTGTCAAACTTATTGTCTATTTAAAACTATGTTACATGTTGAGACTTATCTTTCAATTGACATTCCACAACATTTAAGAGCTGTTATCTGTAAATTCAGGTGTAATAATTTCAGGCTAGCAATTGAAACAGGAAGGCATTGCAATATAACTGCTAGTGAAAGATTTTGCTTATATTGTCATAGTAAAGATTTATTTCTTGTTGAAGTTGAATTTCATGTCTTGATGATCTGTTAGCGTTATGAAGCCGAAAAAAAGAGAATGTCTTCATAATAGCATAACAAAGAGCCCTTCTATGGACAATTGTGTTTTGTCAAGTACTGATGAGAATGTAATATAAAGTTTGGCAAGGTTTTTATATAAAGTCTTTCGGATAAGAAATACAACAAATTATAATTAGGTCTTCAGTATATATGCTGAAATATTGTTTGATAGGTTAGTGTAGCATCTCTAGTGTTAGTTTACGAGAGCTTTTTTTGTCTCGTCCGGTGACAAGATACCTGTAATATGACCAGCATGAATACCCTTGTTAAAACCCTTTTCTAATATGGGCCATGGCCTTGACTAATGGAAATAAATTGTTTGTCTGTCTGTCTGTCATTCTACACTGTTCTCAGTGTCACTGGAGATGCCTCGAAGGCACATCACTGCCTCTTACCGGTACCACGTATAACACATACAACAGCAAGAAGGTCATATCTAGCGAATACAGATATTTGATCCTCAGGACAAACAGGCACCATGGAAACTGTCATCCCCTCCCAAATATGCGCAAAACTTCGAACATTGGTATCTGAAGGTGTCCAAACTGTCTTCTGGAAGTAAATGAAAGCTGGATCCAACAATTGTTCGAAACGATTGCTAGAACTGATTTTACGACGTCTCCTCTACTTTGACCAGTTAAACGAACGCTCCGGAAAACCATAAGATACATAAAATTAGAATGCGAATAACGCTTAATTCTTCTGTGTCCACATTTTCCAAAGTATATCAACTGCGAAATCTCGCGTTCTCACGATCTCGCTTTCTCGTGTTTCTGGTACATAGCACTTTTTGTCAAATGGCGACAGCGCGAGAATGCGATTTGTACATGCTGTCAAATTTCGCAATCTCGATTTGTCAAATAATCGCGAGAATGCGACATTTCATTTTCTCGTTCTCGTATTCTCAAGATCTCGCGTTTTAGACGCTGTCGTGGCGCATGCGTATTATCATAAGGTCAAAGTGCATGCACATGTTAGTGGTCCTGTTTCTTTCATGCTCTTCATTTCCCAAGTAGCATTTATCAAAATTATGACGGAGCTTGAAAATACTATGTAATTTGCATACACGAAGTGTTGGGTAGTGTATACAAGTCCGCTACCGTTGTTACAATTACCTATGTACTTAAAAATCCTCAACACGCCCAATATAATTTAACGAACGAAATTGTGAACATAAATGTCCAATAATAGTGAAAGCATGAAAGTGTCCGGAAGCTTGAAAAAATATTAACGTTAGTGAGTGATAAAATATTGCTTAGAGACGCATCAGCAATATAACAGCAATTCTCAGCTACATCGTCAGTTATAGAAATAATCACAGGCCAGTGACCTGTCCTGCGTAGAGTGGTTTTAAACGACATCGTATTGGCCACAGTCGGTTTACTATCTTTCGGCAATGTGCTTAGAACAGGCGATACTACCCTCCTCGGTGTATAGCTTGTGTTGGACAGGTTTGCCATCAAGCATATTTTGCTTGACTGTGTGGACCTTCCAGTTGCAAGGGATTTGCCTTGTTTAATGATTGTATTGATATTGTTTACCACTAAAATGTGTGTTTAGAAATTACTTTCGAATGTGTCTTTGGTTTTATAGTGCACTGGAGCGGTGGGGTAGTGTAGTGAATAAAGCCTTCGTTCGTCAAGCCCTAGACACGGGTTCGATACCCCAACATGGCAACAATGTGTGAAGCCCATTTCTGGTGTCCAAGAAAAAAATCGAAAATTATCCAGTACCACAAAATCCAGTGAATGACAGCATCGATCTATGCGCCCGGGATACGGTGCCATGCATCAGTCAAGTGTTATGTGGATCGATGAGTACGTCCGATGACGAGCTGTATATTTTGCAGAGGCGAAATTAACTGCCTGTAAAATATATAGGTTAAAATCGCTATGGCATTGGCCCGTGAACATCCGGGTTAGAATTGATCGATCAGTAACCCATCCTTGTCGTAAGAGGCAACAGACGGGATCGGATGGTCAGTCTCGCTGACTTGGTTGACACATGTCATCGTATCCCAGTTGCGTAGATCGATGTTCATGTTGATCACTGGATTTGTTTGATCCAGACTCGATTATTTATAGACCGCTGCCATATAGCTGGCATATTGCTTAACTCACTCACTCTCACTTTCATAATACAAAATAGTGAACTTACATTCCTCATTTCCAAGTTCACAACCTTGAACTGAGCAAGAAGGCAGAAATGTCACTACATGAAATAAAATTGTTAAATTACAATTCAACGCATCACTATCCAGCTGTACTTCTGTAAACAATATGCCCACGTGTATTAAGTTAGCAATAACATTCATGAAATCCATGATTTATAAGGAACTGCAGGCTCACTTGCTGTTCCATTTCATGGAAACTTGATACGGTTGAGGCCATCCTTCACGTTTTGTTGCATCCCATCCTTCTGCTTAAAAGAGTAATTTTTAAATACTTTATAGTATTACTTACATTACAATATAGAAACAGGCTATAGATCACCAGCAACTGAAGGTAGATAAACATACTATAAGTACTGTCGGAAATAGAAAAAACTGTATTTTCTCATTTATCTCTACAATTTATGTAGTTGATATGTGAAAGTGTGCAATATCTGTTAAACTAAGTTCGGCCTAACTACAGTCTCAGTGGTAGAGAGATAGGAAACGGAGAAAAGGGACTTTAGTGAGGGGAAATTAGTGCAGAAATGAGCCAAAAAACTTATTTGGAACAGACCATGGCTTTATGCAAATTAGTGTGCGACGATATTGTATTACAAAGGACACTTTTTAAATGCCCAATTTGAAATTAGACGTAGATTCAGTATAAACGATAGCTAACGTAAAAAATAATAACTTTTTATGCCGACACTATTAAGGATGTAGCTACCATGCAGTCTCACTGTCACTATAAAAAGAAACAGACGGGAGGGGTCGCCTCAAAAGCAAAACCTGGGATCGGGCTTGGGGATAGAGATATCAGCTAAGATAAGACCATCCTTTAGGGCAATTATACTGGGGAGGTACACGGCACGTCATAAAAATTTACAAATAACATCCAGTCCCGTCGATCCTCGGGTGGTCATGCCACCTTACATACTACGATGCGTTTCTATGGTTTTCGGGTATCATACTCTCTTACATATCTCAACATACACTTTATGAAAGAAAGACACGTAAGATGTTAATCAGTAGATGAGACATAGTCCCCACACATGAAAAAGCACAAAATATATTTGAGATGACCCATTGTGCATGTAGGCAGCACGTGCATTTCATGCCATGTGAGTCGACAGCCTAAAAACAGTTCTTTTCTATTTCCGACAGTGCTATTTTTTTATAGGAACCATGGGGACTTACAGTGCCTTTGCTACCTCCATGGACCCAAGCTGGATTTACATCATCCCTTCAGCCACTGGTAGTTGTAGTGAAAATTAGAAATTATTTAAAACAAGAAATATTCTGCAATTAAAAGTTTGAAGGTCGAAATTGACTTTGAAAGTTTTGGAATATCTGCAAAAGAGTTTTCTCCTTTGTATGTTAACGGTTAAATATGACTGCTTCACTGTACATATACAATGTCAGTACACACACGTGATTTATTCCATGTAAAAAGTAATTATTTTAATGCCCATTATTACGCTCACAATGTGTCTATATTTCACCACTTTCTTGTAGCCCAAGCATTTCTTTAGTCAGTCTCTTTACACAACTCTTTGCACTATTTCTGAAACAAATCGATGAATATTTATATAATGTCGAATGAAAAGCTTTAACCTGACATTTCGACAGATCTTTGTTGTAAGTATACAAAGTTAGGGGTTAGAGAAGAAAACATCTCGTCTCGTCTAAAAGACAGAGTGGTGTCCCTTTCTGAGTGTCCAAAATGGCTTCCCTTGTCACTGCAGCGCTAGTTTCGGCATACATATCCTTCACATCGACGTATTGAAACGGTGTTTACATGTCGGTGTGACAGATCATAGATACTATAGGGTTATTACCTGACAGGCTTTACCACTCATATCAGCCCGAGACTACCATATCAGCCCAACTGCCGAAGTCACCGATGGCTGATATCGTAGTCGCGGATGATATGACCGGCGAAAGGCGAACCATCATAATAGTATGATAACCTTTTCATCATATACCACATCTGTAAACACTGAAACAGTCAAAAACGAGTCAAGAACATCCAAAACAACGTCGACAAGATCAGAACTCATAGTTCCACCATTTCTTGACGCACAGCAAATTGAGAAGACGACGCATGGGACGTAACTCTTAAATAGACTAGGCTCCGTCATTTTAAGTTTCGAGCGTTTACATGTATTCATTCCGTACCAGCCTAGTAGCCAGGCAATAGGGCTGATGTGGATTTTCGGCCTTGGGCTGATGTGGCTTATATGCATGTTCGGCCCGGGTGGTCAATATGGACGTAAGCCGACAGCCAAATGTGCCAAATGGTTCATATTATCAAGGATAATCTACAACAGGGATAGGTCACACGCTTGCTTTCTTTACCATTTGAACTAATTAGCGCGTGCCTCGTCATGCTCCAACGGACACAGTGACTTGGTTCGTCCCAGTGCAACTTTGGCTGCGTTTAACAGTACTCCAGCCAGTTTATTGCATCAGTCGGAAATTTACATTCTCCAGCCCCCAACATTCCACTCTAACAAACGACACAACACATTGTATCAACACAGGGCTCGCTGTGCGCTACACGGCCGAGATTTATTACATTAACCACCATCCTCATAGTCATCATCATCATCCCATTGTAGTTTACCTGTAAGATACTTATTTACACAATATGTAATATATACCACGCATGACAAGTCACAGTTACACCATGCCGAAGCCCGACACGTAAAACCAGAGATAAACTTTTAAAGAAAAACTCTGGAACCGTGTTCCCTCAACGATGCAGCAGCACATGACTGGAGGGTTTACAGTAACTGTGTAAAGCACAAATATGTACATTAAATACAATCTCAACCTCAATCCATCGTTATTATAACAGTATTATAACGGCTTTTCAACCCATATTACACAAATCGTTCAATCCCAACATAGTATTATAACGGCTCTTCAGCCCGGAATACATCCGAGTTAATTCAATCTGAACACAGTATCACAGCGGCTTTTCAGCGCTGAAAACACGTGATAGAACAGCTCTTATCTCCAACTAGGACATAACATCCATTCATTATCAACGCGGTATTATAATGGCTCCTCAACCAAAATTCCACATTTATTTCATTCAATCTTAAGATATCATAACAGCTCTTCAGCTCTTAGCTGGCACAAACACATAAATTGCATGCATGCAGTATTATAACGGCTCTTCAGCACCAATACAAACCACCGTCTGTATACTTCTTGTCAAGATTCTATTCACACTTATTTACAATGTAGAGAACCCAAGTATTCTCATGGCTCTTCAGCCAGCAGGAAACATACCCCTGAAACACAGGAAATTATATCATTCATACATATATATAAATGTTACAGATTTATAAAAGTTGTAAGTTAAAACAATAAATAAATCAACAGACCGTAGCTGCACGTGATGCGAGAATGACGTACACGGCTTACACTACCTTTATATACCCTTATAGCAACGCCACCTATCAACATCCACACCTACCCTGTCCAGAGTTACATACCCTGGAGAAAGCAATTTCCTTCTTATTCATCCTTCAACCGAAGGAAATATAATTTCTCCAGCCCCAAACATTCCACTCTAACAAACGACACAACACATTGTATCAACACAGGGCTCGCTGTGCGCTACACGGCCGAGAGAAACAAAGAAAGTCAGAGCCCGAGAGAGAGGGAAACCTTTAGCCTGTTTTCTAAACTATCCTTGATGTATCCATCTTTAGCTTTCTCACTTCGCCAGCGTCCATGTCTCTTAAACATCCGATCTGGAATTCCATTGTTAGCTGCTGCAGTAGCTCCACCACTACGCAGGCTGTGCAGTCCATATTTCTTAATGTTATCAACAAAAGGACTGAAAGCTTCTAAAAATATTTCCCTCAGCCTACTATATGACATAGGCGTATTAACCTTCCTTAGTCCATAGCCACTGGCACATTTAGATAAATTTCTGAAGACAAAACAGTCAGAATATGGATCAATATTGGCTTGAACCAAATACCTTTCTAGACAACCTACAGGACACAACTTTGTACCTGTCCGACCAATAACCAGCCAGGCACCATCCCTGTAGATATCTGTTTTAGATTTCTCAATAAACAGCATCATGTGAGACTGGCAAAATACAATATCAGCTCCAGTGATATTCAATAACTCAGCAGATCTAAGAAATCCCGCATACCCAAGCCAACAAATAGCTAATATTCTCAAATCCATTAGAGAATCACTATGACCCTTTGCATCATACAACTGCTCTAAAACAGACACTGTAACTGGTTCTTTCTTATCTACTTTTCGAGCCAATTTTCTCTTTGCAGCTTCTACAACATTTTTAACTAAGCCATTCTCTGTAGGACTAACCAAGCCAACACTGCAATGAGCATGTCTCAACCCATAATAAGCATTTAAAACAGGCGATACTGAATCACTTTCTTGCACAATAGACAATAAATAAATTGCACAATGATAGATATGGGGAGCGCATCAGACATGTTATTACTCTTCGCCCACCTTTTCCATGCTGCATAACCCATACTATACTTCTTTGTTGTGGACTCAGCTCTTGCATGAGATATTAAATCAGGCAGTTCATATGCGAGATCCCGAACATGGGAAGGGAGACAACCAATCTCATCTTGATAAACGTCGTGAAAAACACCTGTAACAGGTACATCAACATTAACGAAAATCAAGCAACAATGCTAGCATGTTGAAATGCAAATCGTGTTCACCAAACAGACCTCCTCTTATTCTACTAGCAACATATGCTTCTTTTGATCTTGGCAGATATATGCAATCTTTCACTTGTGATATGTACCGAGACTGTGAGCACAATATTGGCCAAAAAGCAGACGACTTCCACTCTGGAACAACAAGCGTGCCTACAGCGTGACATTCAGACATGTGTCCAATAACTCTGGGTATCAAACACACAGGGGGGACAACCCAGTTCATGACTCCTCTCCAGCTCACAGTGAAACAATCTACAGCCGAACACCCTGGGTTGCTATAGCGGGAGTTAAAAGTTGTCAGCTTAGCACTGTAGTATGAAGCACATCGATCAACCTGATGTGGTCCCCATTTCTTGCCAACACTCTGAAACACACCCTTACTAATCCCCCAATCGTCATGGTCCACTAATCGACTGAGAAAATCAGCTTCTTCATTTTCATTGCGAGGGATCCACTGGATTTGCAAATCTATATTGTACTCAAACCAAATATTGAATACTTGTAACGCAATAGATTGCAGGTGTGTTTTCATGCTACCTTTTTCAACGATGTTAACTACATTTTGATTATCAGTAAACCGCTTGACCCTTTCATGTCTCAAACCTGGTGCTAAGCTCTTCAAAACCATATTTAATGCTTGAAGCTCACGCCAAGTGGAACTATTACCACGTTCTTCATCAGACCACTGACCATGTGACACCACCTTGTTCACATCCACACAATAACCACCATACCCAGTGTCACTCGCATCTGAATACAACAGCTTCCCCATACCTGCTGATTGAATCAAACGTCTTGACACGTAACACCCAGTGTTATCTAGCCAAAACTGTAACTGGTGCTTACTACTGTCAGTAAGTCTTATTTTACCGCTCCAAGACCTAGCAGTAATAATATCCATACTCAAAGATCTAGTCATTAATTGAGCAAGGCCACCAACCACCAATTTCATAGAAATGATCTGCCCTACAACAGAGGCTACACTCTTCACTGGCACCGGATTCCAACTAAGACTCTGTACATGACGTATCGTGCTGAGAAGCTTGTCAATTTTCCTGTTAGGCACACTCAATGACATTGTTGTAGTGTCAATGCTACAATCTAACCACTCCAAAGATTGTGAGGGAGACCACAAGGACTTCTCTACTTTTGGTACAAAACCCGAAGCAAGAATATCATCTTTGACAGCAGAACCTATTGCAAGTGTATGCAGATTCGAATCTCCTGATAAAATACCATCGTCCAAAAAAGTAACAATCCTGTAACCTTCTGCCCGCCATTTCCTTACAAGCTGTCTAGTAATCTTAGTAAATACATACGGTGCCGAAGTCAAGCCAAATGGTAAAACCAAACATTTGTAGAAATGTATCATTCCAGTACTATCTGGCCAAGCAAAACCAAGGAAACCTGTATGAGATGGAAAAATGTCAACATGGTGATATGCCGAATGTATATCAAATTTAACCAAATAGTCATTCTGACGTATATAAACTAAAGCCGTTTTCCAGTCCTCATATTTCACACTAGATTTTGAAACATAGTTATTCACTTTCGACAAATCAAGAATCAACCGTTTTTTGCCTGAGGACTGCACTGATACAGAGAGTGGGTTGACGACAACAGGGGGCGTATCACATTTACAAATCAATTTTTTCTTCTTCAGCTCATCAATAGCTTTTGTCACAAAACTTGCATGTTGTATTGCCGACTGGTTGTTTCTGGAAAACGTATCAGGAGGTCTGGTTAAAAAAGTAATTTTATATCCATTTTCAATAATATCGATTACAAATTGCGATGCACCCATGGATATCCAAAATGGTAAACAGCGTTTAAGCCGACCCTTGACCAAAATCTCCGACATTCCCTGTTCATATTCAGAATAGTTTTCAGTTAGGCTTTCAGTATAAATATTCTCGACAGCATTTAAACATTCTTGAAAAGTATACTTAACTGACAAATCCTGCCTCTGCTCACTGGCCCGACTGGCCTGCACTAACTCCGATTGACGTTCCCTGACTTCCGCCGCTGGTATAGGGGCAGTCTCTTCGGAAGTGGGTAAACTCGCCACAGGCGAAACATGCTCCTGAACGCTGACCTCTGGTACGAAAGGGCTGGTTAACAGACTGGATATGCTGAGGGCCGTTAGAAACACTAGCCGCTTGCTGCACGGGACGACTAACTGTAGAACTCCTACGAGCAGCTCTAGTTGCATACGGCGCGTATCTTCCCCGCTTTTGTCGCAATTTCCTGACAGCTCTGCTGTTAGCACGGAAAATAGCCCGATCATCGTCAGAATTGTCAGCGAGTTCATTAGAAACATATTGTCTCACCGTCTCCCAACCGCCTTCAGAGGAGTCCGCGATCCTGATGTGCTTGTTCCTCAGTTTCAGTCGGTCACATTCTGATACGATCATGGACTCTGCCTGTTCAAACATCTCGTTGTGAATAGATGAAATTACATGATTTAAGCACTGAATAGTCTCTTGATTAAAATTGTACTGAATCTTGTTACCCTCCTTCGACCAAATATAGTCCTTGTCCGCCTTGAGCTTCTTAACGTCAGTTGTGGTTTGACTGAACTCTTCTCTGAGGGCAGATATCTTGGTATCCAGAGCATCACGAAGCTCTCGCTGACTTGTCTCCAAGTTCTTCAAAATGGCGTCGATCTTAGCCTCCATTGTAAGGTTTGAAAATAAATCAACAGACCGTAGCTGCACGTGATGCGAGAATGACGTACACGGCTTACACTACCTTTATATACCCTTATAGCAACGCCACCTATCAACATCCACACCTACCCTGTCCAGAGTTACATACCCTGGAGAAAGCAATTTCCTTCTTATTCATCCTTCAACCGAAGGAAATATAATATGAATGAATGAATGAGTGAGTGAGTGAGTGAGTGAGTGAGTGAGTGAGTGAGTGAGTGAGTGAGTGAGTGAGTGAGTGAGTGAGTGAGTGAGTGAGTGAGTGAGTGAGTGAGTGAGTGAGTGAGTGAGTGAGTGAGTGAGTGAGTGAGTTTGGTTTTACGCCGTTTTTAGCAATAGTCCAGCAATATCACGGCGGGAGACACCAGAAATGGGCTTAACACATTGTACCCATGTGGGGAATCGAACCCGGGTCTTTGGCGTGACGAGCGAACGCCTTAACCACAAGGCTACCCCACCGCCCCTAATGAATGAATGAATGAAGAGCAAGAATTATATGTGAATGAATGAAAGACATAGAGAAAAAGAACAAAAGAAAGAAATACGTACGTGAATGAATGAAGAATAAATGATACACCACAGCCATCCCTCCCCAAACATGTTAAAGAACGAAAAACTATCGCTAGAACACATGTGTTAACACCAGTTGTCATTTATTTTAAAAATCTACTTTATATTTATATTAGTAATTAATTCAAAAATCTTATTGCATGTGTGGAATGTCATGGGCATTGACAGAACGTTAACTGACACTGTCACACACCCCTCAAAAACAGAAAGTTTAGAACTATCACAAAGCGTTGTAATCACCTTTCCAGTTTTGTCAAATACTAAGATCAACAAGAAAGAAAGACGATTTAGAACTATAACACTCAAGCATCACAAGCATCAATGGCGGATCAGAACAGATCGGCGATATGTCATATTTTTCACACACCTCAAATACACCCTAACATTTTTTTTTAAAATTATACAACTATCACTATTACTTGCAAACACCTTTCACCTGGTGGTATATTCCCCTCATAAAAATTAAAGGTGTATGTGAAAGATGTTTTAGAACAATAACTAGAAACACTCAAACAACGCTCTGTAGTATTTCAATGGTAGATCGGCGATATGTCATATGTTTCACACACCTCAAATACTCCCTAGCAATTTTATTGTTTGCAAACACCTTACACCTAAAGGTATATTTCCCTTCTAAAAATTAAACGAATATGTGAAAGAAGTTTTTAGCGATAGAATTTAGTCTTTCTTCGCTGTGTACCGAGAATTGAAGCCAGTGAGCTACACCATGCCGACTTGAAACTCTACTACAAATCTACTGTACTAATACTGACACTAATAACAATTATTTGACTTAAAATGTAGCGACCGAAAAGGTAACTTATCTTCTACATGTAGGTTTTCAGTTGTCACAACACTCAGCGAATGTAATCAGCTGTTGCAAATAAACCGGACTCAATCTTAAAAAACTACGCTGTCGCCATATTGGCTACACTGGTCACGCGACGAGCCGAGGCATACGCTAAGGGGCTTTTCGAGGAGTGACCACTCCCTGTTATATAGCCTCCCTGATATTATTGATAGGTATATGAGATTCACTGAGATTTTCCGACAGAACGCTTTCCTCCTCGTTCAATAATCAAAGCTAATTATCGATGTTTTACGTGATCACTATTTACATGCTTCAACTCAAGTTAAAGCACACACATGACACATGCAGTACGAGGATATACTCACCTCTGTGAAATGTCCTCCCATGCTTACCTCTTCTTGTTCTTAGCCAAATTGTTGGCCAAAGAAGAAAACAGCATTTTTAATTCTTTTTATTTACTTTTTTATTTAGCACATTCGATGAGAACGGCTAACAGGTTTTGAGTTGAGTTTTCCCTCCTTGGTTGTTTCCCCTTAGATGACTGGACAAACTCCGTTGTGTGGGGAATGGAACCCGGGTTCTCGGCGTGACGCTTTAACCATTGAGCTTCCCCACCGCCCCAGATATAAAGTGCTACCTTTGCGACATACCATTGAAGATCTGGATTAACATTGATCCTCTTTAATTCATGCTTGTCGTAAGAGGCGACTAACGGGATCGGCTGGTCAGTCTCGCTTACTTGGTCGACACATGTCATGGTATCCCAACTGCATAGATCGATGCTCATGTTGCTGATCACTGGATTGTCTAGTTCAGATTCGATTATTCACAGACCGTCGCCATATAGCAGGACCATTGCTGAGTGCGGCGTAAAACTAATCTCAATCACCTTTTCCACCACTATATTACAGGTGGAAAACATACAATCGACGTCCGGAGCCCGAGAATAGTATATACATTACGAAAGGAATATTATCTTCACAAGAAAGTTAAAAATATGCATAAAAGACAATCAGTAACGATTGACGTAGAATGGCAGATTATCTATCCCGAGTTGTAATAATTACGTAATTATCGAACCTTGGTGAGAGAATTACATAATAAGTATAACTAGGGAAAGATAACCTGTCATTCCCCGTCACGAGTTGGTTATTGTTTTTTTCACTCATATCGGTTTTCGACCAAACAAACGCTAAAATAGAAACAGCAGTTTTTCTCTAAGGCAATCCGCGATATGGAGAACACCCATATCCCTACGCGTGTGATGTGGCTTCATTTCCAAGAATTTCATCGCATTACCACACTCTTAAACGGTTGTATTACGCGAGACTAAAGAGTCACTTTGAAAAAAGTGCTATTCTCAACAAACGTAACTGTACAGTTTCTTCTAATGCATAGAACACGTCACAAATCAGGTGAAGATAAGCAACGTTGGCCACAGAGAATCCTTGGATGAGTGACCGTGTTTGGCAGTTTGACTCCTGAGATTTCATCCTCCACCACAACGAAGCACACGTGGTTTCAGCTTAGGCAAGTGCGTTTGTTCAAAAGTGCCGCAGTTCACCCAGCAGAAAATGGGTAACGGGTGGATAATATAAGTTGTATGCTTCTCTCGAGGGTAATACGGTCTGATGTACGCCTCTTTGTAGCAGTGTCACCCGAGCCGGTAGGCGCACGGCATGCGTCATATTATGACCTCATTCGATTGTTGTTGACTGAACACCCTTATCTGTGTTTTTCAAACAGAGATACTAGGCCTTTGCTACAAGCAACTGCAGTGTGTGCGTGTGTGGGAGAGAGTCTGAGTGTCAGTGTCTGTGAACAGTACAATAAACAGAGAGACATGCTGTTAGCGAGAAATAGAAATGTTTGCCAAGATATTGGCTAGAATAGACTTTTCAAACTCGCTTTTGACGTGTGACAGGTCAAACGTATTTCGGTTGCTTACAGTTTATCAGATAATAAGCAGATGTGCAGCAAATCTTCCACTTTTTCTGTTTCTGAGGCAACAGGTACAACTTTCCTACTTAAACGTTAAATAGAGTCTTTTCACGAAATTAAACAACTCTACTATTACCTGCGACGGCTACTTGGGTTAGATGGATGATTTTTGGGTGATTAGATGAATGACTCTGAAAATGTGGGTTCGAATCCGGCATGGGACTAACCCAACTAAAATACTAGAATCTGTACTTAACTGAGAAAGTGTATTCCCCAATATAACATTACCTTTGACCACTTTCTCAATGGCTTTGTGTATTCATATTTATTACAGACTTGCGCAAATAAACAGAAGATAATCTGGAAAATGAAATATAAACTGATACGTTTGGGGCATACTTCGTGTGAGAAATAGATATAACCACGAAAATAAACATACACACGTATCACATCTAACAATTGCAATGAGATATCTGTCCCGCGTCATCGCCGGAAGTGACGTACGTGTCAACGGTGGAGGGAGTGACCAGTCCAGGTAGGTGTGTTGTGTTTTGTCTCTCACTTTGCCTTCCTGTAAACTGTTAACTGTTTGATATTAAGTGTCAAATATTGTGTGTATTATGTCACTATACTGCCAATGTGCTGAAATAGGCAGCTATACTTTCATTTATGCAGCATATACCCTGGAAATAAGTGTTATATTACCACACAAATTCCTACTTTCGCTTTAGAACTAGGTCGGGCTTCATTCACGATAGCCATGATTCAGTATTGTTATCTTGTGGGAATGTGACACTCGACGGGCTGAGATACTGTCAAATCGTTCCTATCTTTCTTTTGTAATAGCTTAAAGTACAAGTCCTTCGTTATTCATCCTAACTAGAACCCACCTTACCGCTGATACTATGTATACAGGTAAACCTCGTTGTGCGAGGGGGGAGGGGGGGGGGATAACCTAGTGGTTAAAGCGTTGGCTCGTCACCCCGAAGACCCGGGGTCGATTCCCCACGTGGGCACAATGTGTTAAGCCCATTTCTGGTGTCCCCCGCCGTGATATTGCTTGAATATTGCTAACAGCGGCGTAAAACTCAACTAAGTTAGTCAGTTAGTCGTTTGTGCGGGATAACCTGAGATGGTTTGTGTAACGAGATATTCACCGGTATTATATGAAATTAAGATGACACATACTAGATAAAAGGTGACTTTTGCTTAGGTGATGAGTTTGCTCGTTGGGTTGTTATTGGCGAGCTTCTTGTACCCAGGGGTGACAACTCTTTAGAAATTATTCAAGCGAGGGTCTAACGTCTCGCTGCTGATCTGGTGACCAACTCAATGTTGCTGCGTCAAGTTGCGACAAGTAAAGACAGAGCCGAGTTCATTTCAAAACGACCGCTTGGAGCGAAACACGTTTAACATGTTTTGCAGTGATTGTTAATTCAGAGTGAGCGAGTGTTTTTGCAGGTATTTGCCGTGAGAGACGTATTTTGTTTTGCAGTATATAAGACTATAAAATCAATAACGTATCAGTCAAAAATTGAAGGCTATGCTGGTTGGTGTAATGGTAACACGATATGGAAATGTTTGTGTTGTGGCTACTAGTTGTGTGCAATATGTATTGGGTAATATATGTTATATTTGGGATTACACTTTCTTAGTAAGGGGCATTGGTTGTTGTAACTTAACGGTTGTCTCTTCTGTGATTTCTGAATATAAAATACATTATTTCGCTGATATCAGATTTGGTCATTTCATTATCGTTAGTATATTTTAGGAACATTATCAATGCCGTGATCAGACAACTCTAACTCCATCAAAGTGATCATCATCAAGTCTAGGTCCTTCTATCATTACATTCACCATGTTGTCACCTTGCTATATATTTGTCAGATAAAATGATTAATCCAAGGACGGCTTTGTTATGGTGCGTTATAGTATGTTTATGCTCTTATATGTATGTACGGGAAGTCGATGTTGTAGGGCAATAGACTCAGAATGAATGTACGCTATGATTGTTTTGTACTGAATATGATGAAGACAATGGGCAATGTTCATATTACAATGCACTGGGTGGACGTATGTTGAATCGTACAGTTGTGTGCAGTAAAGGATACGTTGATAAAGATCTATATGGATCACAACGTTGATCAAAAGATTTCTTTGGATGCTAATATGCTCTTCATGTCTTCCAGAATGGACTCCTTTCCCAAGTGTTCTGTCTGTCAGCAGCAGTTTACCCTGAAAGGCGCCGCCCCCTACCTACTGCCCTGTCTACATGCTGTGTGTGAGACATGTATGACATCTGCAGCTGGTGGTGTGATATCATGCTCTACTTGTCAGGGGGAAGTCCACCTCACAGACACACACCTCCAGAAGGATACAGTGAGACAGAAAGAAATATTCCATCTGACGGTCAAACATCGCCCCACAGAGCTTATCTGTACACACGAAGATGACAGCAACCAGGCTGTGTGTTGGTGTCAGGACTGTGACGAGTTACTCTGTGAATACTGCCAGAACATGCACAGCAACTTCAAAGTTACCAGAAGCCATGTAGTTCAAATTTTCGCCGACTTGGAACCGACTATCTCGACCGTTCCAAAATTTTGCAGCATCCATAAATATCACCCCCTGTATCTGTTTGATAAAAGCTGCAGGAAATTAATCTGTGCGAGATGCAGAATTCAAGATCATGCCGACCACGAAGTTGAGAAGTTTGATGTGGCTGCTGAAACTGTAACAAAGCAACTGGAATATCATAAGAATGAACTATCAACGTTACAGACACGCCACCAGGCAAACATGCAGAGTATCAGGCAAGGAACCGAATCCACTGACGAAACACACAATTCTTTGAAAGAAAATATTCGTCACATTTTCCAATCTTTGAGATCACAACTTGATCAAAGAGAGAAGGAACTTCTCTTCGATCTGGAAAATCATACTAGGGAGACAAAGGCAACACAGCATTCTCTTCTCACCGCCTGTGTAGAAGACAAGAACAAATGCATACGGGTGTTAGACTACATCAATAATGTCTTCCACTATGCTTCAAAGTCAGACATCCTCGGCCTGGAGACATATGTTGGGGAGATGACTGGGACCTGCTTGGACACTGCCGCGTCTCAAACATATGCAGTACCCACAGCTGTCTTCAACACCAACAGTTTGTCAAAACTGAAAGCGACTCTATCAGGATTTGGTGCCATTTTGACGATGGATATGGACGGAAAATCGGAAATAATTGCTGGTAACCTAATCATTTCATCTCTAATGTTGGTTACAGTGTTTGTGTCTGGTAATGCAATATCCTGCCGCCTTTCTTCATGAATCTATATGATAATCACGATATGGCTGACATACTGCCAGTGTGACTTAAGATCGTAATTTTATCTCACCCACTCATGAATCTATAATTGGAAATCCACTCGGTTAGGTGAAGACTTAGGATTTGTTCTTAAACATGTAGCGTTTGTAACATGCACAGAAACATAGTTCCACTGTCTATACATCTAAATCCTATTTGTGTTGTTTCAGACAGGGGTACTCAGACTGATGATGACTTTATGGCAGACGTGGAAATGAAACACAAAATGGTTCGTGAAGGAAGTTATAGTACATCATACTCAGGCTCACAAAGTGCCCAAGAGGCGACTAGTGGGATCGGTCGGACTTAATTGACACATGTCACCAATCCATGCTTGCATAGATCGATAATCAGACCCATGAAGTTAGGGGTTAGAATCGGTCTTCAGCAATCCATGCTTGTCGCAGGAGCCAGCTAACGGGATCGAGTTGTCACGCTCATTTAATTAGTGGACACATGTCATCGTATCACAGTTGTGTAGATCGATGCTTATGTTGTTGATGACTGGATTATCTGATTATTTACGGACCGTCGCCATACAACTGAAATACTGCTGAGTGTTAAACAACATACCAACCAAAAATTCCCACCAAGATCGATGATCGTGATGTTGATTACTGGATGTCGAGAATCCTTATCTACAGAGCGTTGCAATATTGCTGAGTTGGGCTTTAGATAACAGGCAAACAAAGTTTATCACAAAGGAGACGTTATGATGCAATGCTTCTCAACAGTCATGGCTAGAATTATTCATTCCATGAAACGTTTCGGGTATTTTTGCCAACATTGTATGAACAAGATGATAAATAACATGACGGAAATATACCATATGTCATATTATATGTTGCAGGACATGGAAGAACTAAAGACGAAAATCGATTCAGTCGAAAAGCACATTGAAAGCCTTACAAAGCTGACAGACAAGCTCAATTCAGAAATCGAAAGCTTGAAATCAGTATGTCCATTAATCTAATTATGGAATAATTTTGTCTCATTTATCTGCATGTTTCATACCTTTAGATATGTCAGCAACTAAAAGTAGTTTAACTCTGTAAACTAAAAGGCAAAAGAAAGCTGTCACTTAAATCAAAACTAGAAACAACGACATATTTGAGATTTATGTTAGTTACTTTCCAAGCAGAAATATTGCCCTCACAATTTGACTGAATATTTATTTAATGCGGGTACTGCATTTGCCGCAATACATTTAGAAAACGACAACAGGAAAAAAATAAAACAATACACAGATCATTCAAAAAGTACATGGATAGTCACATAATGAGTCAGGGTATACACACCTGTCGTCTATCGGCTGATTATGTCAGCAGGAATCCTATTCCATATCTCCAGGAGTGTCAGCGTAACTTCCTGTGGGTTCACTGGAGGTGGTACACGCACTCTCAGCTGACGGTCGTGGTTTCAGAGATGTTCAATAGGGTTCATGTCATGAGTTCTGTTGTCGAATGAAGGGCATCACAAAAGACCAAACACTTCATCCCTGCATCACTGGACATTCAGATCTCCTCGGGTGAATACCAGTCTTGTTGTTCTCTGGCCACAAATGCCATCCCATATTGTGACGCCCCCTCAATCAAACTTCTTATACGCTGTTTGGCGTCAGTCGCTCTCCTTTGAGTAAAAACTCTCGAACTCTGCCATCGTTTCTGAACCGACTGAATCGACTTTCATCTGTAAGGAGGGCCCTCTCTTATTGACGTCGCTTTCACCGACGTACATTGGTGACGGTGTAGACGGGTCAAGGCCATTCCACGGAAAGCCGTAGAAGGACTGTTCGTCTGCTGATGGTGTGTCCTATTGCTGTCCGTCCCTGAGGTTGACTTCGCCGTCACGAATTGTTCCAAAGGTGGATCTCCCGGATATAGCGACCTTCGGCCTGTGTAGTGCCTCTTGGACTACCTGATCCTGGTCGGTATTGGATCCGGCCTGTTTGCTAGAAGCAGTCTATCAATTTCCTGATGGTGGCCTGACTGCATTTGAAGGTTCTTACCAGTGGCGTTGTGAAGTCCCCATATTGGACATACCGATCGTCCTGTCTCGTTGCGCTTACGTTAATCTTGGCATATTTATGGTGTTCCTTCGGGGCTACAGCATGCTGGCTCTGTCCAGCATCGATATTTATGCCACAATCATGCAGGTGCATGTGACACAATTACGTCTTTCACGTTTTGAAAAATGCACTGTCATAGAGCTGTATTGTCATAGAGGGCCTAGGGTCTAGCCGAATGTCTTCTGCTTCGGTTCAAAACTGTACCAGCGGTAATGTGTTGTTTTTTTATGTATACAAATACTTTAAAAGCGATGACTCTCTTTTGACCGGTAGTTTATATACTCATCCCATTACATTTGCTAAATTGTTTACACAATGTTTCACTTTCATTCATTTCCCAAATCTGTTTCATGACCTCTTGTGTGCATCTGAGTAAATTGTCACCACCTTGTTAAAGTCTCCGTTGTGTAATCGTTCATAACTGCATTCTTTAATGCATGCAGACATGCCTTTGTTGGAAATAGTACCCTTGCGACAGAGACAACGGCAAGATATTTCTTGATCTCATGATATATGCATGTATGTTGATCTTTCAGCGCATTGATGAGAAAGAAGCCATTGAGAAGAAGGATGCCAAAAGAATAGATCTCTTGCTTGGTAAATTCATGGTTTCCTTCTGCTAAGGAGAAGGCTGAATATCAGATTCGAATACCGCTTGTCTAATCCACTTGGTCCCGAACATGATCTCAGTGCAACTTTATATCGAATGATTCTTTTGGCTTAAACTTATCAAGTCAAGCATCACCTCACTAATGATATAACATCAAAAGTCCCTATGTATCATAACACGTGTGTGGTGATGTGCCTATTGATGTTTCAGGTGTAGCCAGAGAATGTGGTGTTCATCTGCTGAAGCCAGGGGCTGTAGACAGATCTTTGATGCTGAAGTGTGAGTACATTTATCATGTATTCCTATTTACATATTTTAATCTTCAATCTTGTTCTTCCAAGTAATGTTAACAGAATACTAAAATATCAAGGCAGTGTCAAATGTTCATCTATGGGGATGGTGAAGGCTCGCTGGCTTGGTTGCTGCATGTCATTCCTTCCCATTTGCATAGACCGACGCTGAAGGTATCAGTGACTGGATTGTCTGGCCCAAACTCGACTATCAACAGACTGCTGCCATATGTGCTCATACCGATGCGATGTTTAAAAACAAACTACATGTAGGTGGAGATCATAGTAATCTGGCCTGTGGCGTTCAGACGGATGTAGCATCAGCTGTACTCCACAATAAATCTCTGTTACTGTATCCTGATTTCGTCTCACTGAGGTAATCGACAGACACAGACCCAATCGTTTTCAATGAAACGATGTTAGCGTATTAGATCCACGTTTCACAGTCAATATCATAGTAGAGTTTGCTTATTGATTTCATAGAATGGACGTAAAATTGACGACTTTGTAAATGGTGTAATGTATTCATAGTTTTCGGTTGTGGGAACCCTGACAATTTTCACTGGTCAGAGGGGTACACAATGCACGTGATCCAGGCAACCAGTTGTCAGACTTCCGTTTGTGTGAAAGTACTGGAACCTGTGCTTTACTGATAAAGTGTAGTTCTGGCTGCAATGTTTTACTGACGTCTACCATTCCAGTTATTTAGGATTTACAGTGACTATTATAAACTCTAACATATACATGTACTTAAACAAGGGACGGTAGGGTGGCCTAGTAGTTAAAGCGTTCGCTCGCCAGGCCGGAGACCTGGGTTCGATTCTCCACATGGTTCAATGTGTGAAGCCCATTTCTGTTGTCCCGCGACGTGATACTGCGATAAAATTGCTAAAACCATACTCACTCACTCACTCACTCACTCACTATGATTAAAAAGGTGACTACCAGGTGACGGCGAGTCGCAACAGCTATGTGTATAGCTGTGAAACACGACTGTGATGGGGTAGCCACTTCTTGACTACTTGATAACGCTGTCATTTTACCTTCCATCCCTGCAACGCCTTCAATACTGTCCGTCCGCCCGCCCAGAACTGATGCCTTCTGGCGTTCAGATAGTGTACCATGGTCAGCCAAGTATAACTAAGGGCAATTCCAGATACAATTGCAACCTAAGATTGAATATAAAATGGCAACCAGGAGCCTCTCTCTCTTTTTCTGTGTGTGTGTGTGTGTGTGTGTGTGTGTTTTGTAGAACTACAATGACACACCAGTGTGATGAGGTAACAAAGCGTTTCGTTGATGATGCCTTTACATTTTTAAAACATTTAATTCTTCAGGTCTACAATATATTTTCACAAAAGATAATTGCTACTCCGGTGGATATTCATGATGTTGTTCTATTTAATACATACATGTTGACAAGAAATATGAAATAGCGATGTAAAATAATGATTGGAGTTGCATCATTGACAACATTATTTCTATCAACAATCAAAAAGTCCCTTGCGCATATCTTTATGATAAATGGAATGAAAACCATATTCATGTGCACGTTTTATACATGATTGACCCAATAAATACAACAAATAAAAATGTCGTCACTCTGACGCTGCTGCTTACCAGCCGCAAAGTTTGTGTTTGGTGTGCATGGGTAACTAAATCAGCCATGTTGACTCAAATTACAGTGAGCTTAACATTGTTTACATGCAATCTACACGTTCCTCGTTATACCGCGTTCATCTGCGTTTCCGCTGTAAGACACTAATGTACTGTTTCTGGGTATACAGATCCACTCTCTGGGTGTATACTGTATGCAGCAATTTAGAATATGAACTGTAAATAGGACATATATGTTGTATGAATATTTTTGTTGACGTCCTGTGTCCACCATTTGATAACCGACGTAACACAAGCTATATCCGGAGTAGTGGCTTATCAGTTAGTTCAATGTGACTCAGTGCTAAGGTCAAAATGCAACACTCAGTAGGTTTTATTGCTGCATTCCGATTATGTTACACTGCTTGAATAAAGGTTCATTTACTAAGCTGTGAATTCCGAGCATTACAATATCATTACAGCGAGAGTTATTCGTATAATTCTCATTCATTTCACATCAATATGTTGTAGGTGTACCTCTAAAGTATGACAAAGACAGAGTCAGTCTCGCCTACGTCCACATCAACACGGAAGGAGACCTGGTCAACAGGAAGTCGGACACCAGACCTGCAGGGAAGGGCAGACTGAAGAAGTACTGGGGCACATGCAGTACTGACCCCCTTCCCCAGGATGGCTGTCCCAAGTACTGGGAGGTAGAGAACAGGGTCAATCTGGACAAACCACTCCCAGAAAACTGGCTCATCCTGGAGGTTGGAGTATGTAGGGAGGAGCAGAGGGACGTGCATCATTGTATAGGTTTACGTCCTTACTCCTACTGTATGAACGTTGCCCAGTGTAGTACACACGGCGGGATATGCAGGAGGATATGGAAGGAGGGGCAGTATGTGCTTCATCTGCCTGACACTCTTCCCAACACAGCAGGGGCATCACACACACTACATTACGGTGTTGTCTATGATGACACCAGGAAGAAAATTGTCTTCATTGATGTGAAGGAGAAGAAAGTCATGTCTACGTTAGACAATGTAGACTGTAGTGAACCACTGTGGCCGATGTTCGGGGTGTATAACCCACCTCACCTCACTGTCAGCATGAGACTAGTAGTGGGCAGCGACATCAACATGACGGAGGAGAAAAAAGCCATGATTGTCAAGGCTCTGTCGTGATGCTCAAAGTGATGGTGATTTGAACTCACAGACACTCGAATTAAATACTACTAAGGAATACTTCATAACTTGATAATATCTTCTCTATGAAAAAGGACGTTTACAATGATCAAGTACATGGCATCGCCATGTATTTACATACAACTCTGTCAAAGTGTACTATTTACACAACACAAAACCAGTAGTAGCTACTACATCCAGTGTGTATAATTATGAAATATGAAATGCAGGATTCTAATTCAACTTAGTATGTAACACGAGTTCTGATTGGTCAATGCCTTAAATTTCTGACCGTATAATCAGCATATACAATTGATAACCGATTTACCAAAACCTGCCTATCCAGCTAAATGTGTGGAATGTGTGTTAAAAATAGACAAAACAGTATCATAAATTTAATTTTAAGATAAAACAACTTACTGGCAACGGGCTGTTGACCCAACACTGTTAGATCATGAAACAAGATTTATGACGTCACTATGACGTTATTTCACAACAGAATGTATAATGGCCCGTAGTTGAGGTATCAGCGGGCCGCTCATTTCTGATAACTAGATAGTGGTTTCATCATAATTCCGTCCTTTTTATCTACAACACTATGATTTATTTATCAGATTTAGACAGTGTGCACATAATAAACGTGTTGAAGTTTGAATAGGGATCTACATTTTCTAGCGATGGTGTAAGTTCAAGGAGTGATGTGATTAACCTTTGACCTAGAGAGAAGTGTTATGTGCTTCTCTATACCGACATTTTCCTATGGAAATTTAACATAGCCCGACTTACTTATGTAAATGAGGGTAAAAATACTCCTTGACGTCACACCCATACCTTGAGTTATACCCTATACACGAAATCAGCCGAACGTGACACATTTCACATCCATAATCAGAGCAGAACATATTTACTGCTTCTAAACCATAAAGGGAGGGTAAGCGATGAATTGGAATGTGTGTGTGTGTTTGTGAACACCCGCGGTTCCATTCTTGTAAACCCGGGTTAATGCGTGGAGTTACACACGAGGTATAAATACTCATATACAACACACATTCCAACATCACGCCTAGTAAACCATAAAGGGAGGGTTAGCGATGAATTCTGAAGAAGTTTGTGAATGTTTTAACATCACCATTTCGAGCGTGGTTTAACGAATCCCACTCCACAAGAGACACGACATTTTCCGCAGCGGTGTTTGGCAAGAAACATGATACAAATAATCGACGAAATTGAGTCAGCGGTTATCACTCACACGTTGGAATATCTTCTCACACTAGCGTATGTTTTTTGTAATTTCCCAAGATTTGAAGTCGGCGAATCAACAGGAACTTAATCTATCGATTTCACAAGCAATTGAGTCAGTGAATGAGGAAATTGTCATACAGAAGTGGAGAGCTTATATAAGCAGGATACCCGGAATGTGTGACATATGACCGATGTATTACCTTAAGGATCAATGCAGAGATTTTCGGGATACGCGTTTTAAGACAGATCGCTGGGTAGGAGAACTTTATCACATGCTTGACGACGCACTTCACCCCCAGCATTGATAACGATGTCACAAACACTAACTCGTGATTATTATGACCCAAGGAAACCCGGAGCGTTCGGTGGATTTCAAAAGTTTATACGCTTGTTGAGACGAAACGATCCCAACATCAACCCAATCACAGTTAAAAGGTGGCTTAACGCACAAGACGCTTATAATCTTCATAAAGGAGCATGCAGAAGATTCAAGAGAAACCGGGTTATGGTTGGTGGTGTCAACGTCCAAGCCGACGCCGATCTGGTTGATGTTTCAAACATAGCCGACACCAATGATGGTATAAAATACCTGCTTATCGTTATCGACTGTTTTTCAAGATTCGTCTGGATCAACCCTGTTAAGAATAAGAGGTCGGATACCATAGCATCAGCAATGAAGACTATATTTCAATCTATGAGGAAGGTTCCATTCACACTCTTAACGGACAAGGGCGCAGAATTCCGAAATAATGTGGTGAAACGAGTCCATAGTCAATATCACCTTAAACATTTTGTAACACAGAATAATGATATTAAAGCTAATTACGCTGAGCGTTTCATACGAACGCTGAGAACCATGCTTTTTAGGTATTTTACGTATAAGAGAACTTATCGTTATGTGGACATTTTACAAGACATGGTATATAACTATAACCACCGCCCTCACACCTCGCTGAAAGGGAGGGCACCGGCAGAAGTTAATCACAAGAACGAAGCAGAGATTTGGCTAGATATTTATGACACCTCACCGCGTGTGAAAAGCGAATTAACAACCCCATCTTCACATCATCACCCCAAAACTTTTGCGTTTAAAATAGGCGACCTCGTACGACTTTCGACGAACAAGAGGACGTTTGAAAAGGAGTACGAAGAGAAATGGACACAGGAAGATTTTAGAGTCACAGGCATCCCTATATACAAAGTCGAAGATTTACAATCAGAACCCATTACCGGTGTATTCTATCAATCTGAAATGAACAAATTTCACAAAGATCCGGACGAACAGGATTGGCGTATAGAGAGAATTCTGAAGTATAGAACTGTGAAGGGTGATAAAACCGGTAAGGGGAGGATCAAACAAGCCCTTGTTAAGTGGTATGGTTTTCCCAAAAAGTTTAATTCGTGGATAGACACCAACGAGATAACATAATCAAGACCCGCGGAATAATCCAACCTCCATCCTACGCATTAGCGATGAAAGATGAATGGATTGTTGCTCACAGTAATAATAATTTATTATATTTCCCAGACAACCAACCGCACAAGTTTTCTCTGTCTTTACATCAACCGCTTCGGTTGGAAGGTCAGTGGACAATCACTCTCCGTGAATTTTATGCCAAACGAAGCAGAGGAGGAAAAAAGAAGAAAGTCACAGATGATATGCTTTACATATACTGTTCTGTGTTCGAACCAATAATCGTAGACGGCGAACGACGACCTCTGCTGCGACGGGTAAAGTCAACATCAGGCTCGGCTTATTTGACATGGAACATTAAAATTCAAGAACCATACAACATAGACGTTCACCTCGTTAACGATACGATTCATCTGACGCCCACAATGACCCAGCAGCATTCTTAACCGATGTGTCTTCAATAACGCTTCAACTTAGGTGATATCCGTTTTTGGTTAAGGAAACAATACCATACATCATCATCTCATTTGCGATCGACCTAATTCCCGGAAAGACGAAACGTATGAGGGTTGTATATCCCCAATTTATCTCTATGGCGGAAATACTACGCGGATGTTGCAAAGGGAAAGGACATCACTACTGACTCATTTCACCACACCAACGCAACCGAACATAATCAACAGTACCAAGTTAGTACATTTAGCCTTAAGCCCGGTTCAAGTATGATCACTCTAGACCAGCACTACCCAGTGCGTAACCTACTTCCCCCTCCACCATCCACCATCACAAAGCCACCGACCGAGGGTGAACACGTCATACCACAAAAAAGATCTAAAATAGTGAGTCCCAGCGAACAGGTTGTAGACCAAGCAAAAGCTGAGATAAGGCGGAACCCTGACTCGGTTTCAAGGACTGCTTTTGAGAAGTCGGCGATGAAGTGTGGGAATAAAAAACACAGACGAACAAAGACAGCTTACAGTTTGAGGAGATCTGTTGCTCGGAAAAGATCAAGTACCGATAAGCGTGTCCAACCCAGGGTGAAGATTTCCAAAAGGAAGAAAATCTCAAAAAGAGCATATCCGCGTATAAAGAAGAAGAGGACAATAGAGGATATTTTTGGTTAAACATCATGTCGGCTTTAATTAACGATTCTAAGTTTTTTACAGAATCACAACCACCAGAACTGTCATTGTTTAACTTACCCCCAACTCAAACCGCCGTGGAAAGAACCTATCTTCAAGACTGTCGTCCTGTGTCACCGTTATCCCGGAACGACAGCTCCCATCGAATTCCACATCAGCGGTCAAAACGGACTTGAATACATCGACCTTAGACGCTCGTCTTTGTATGTCAAGTGCAAAATAACTCACGCGGACAATTCACTCCTAGCTTCCGACGAACCGTGTGCCCTGGTCAATTTATTCCTCCATTCTCTTTTCTCACAAGTGGATGTGTGGTTGCAGGGTCGACTCATTAACTCAACAACCAACCACTATCCCTACAAGGCTATGATTCAAACACTTTTAAATACTAATTTAATCGATAACAAGACGTAGATGCGGGCTCAACTGTTTTTCAAGGACACTGCTGGTGAATTAGAGATAACCGACCCAAATGGAACCAACATCGGTATGTTCAGCAGGTATGAGTTTACATCGGAGGGTAAGTCTTTTAATCTCGAGTCTCCTTTGATGCACGATCTGTTTCAAATGAAGCGTTATATACTGAACCAAGTTGATGTGCAAGTAAAACTGTATCGCTCCAACCCTCAATTCATGATGCTGGCTACCAAAATAGACACAGCTTACGTGGTGCAAATCGAGGACATAGTGCTAAAAGTCATGCAAATTTGTGTGAAACCCGGCATGATATGGGGTCATAATGAGGCGCTATCAACCACCCCAGCCAAGTACCCATTCCGCAGAACAGAGGTGAAAATGTTCTCCATCGTTAAAGGTCAAACCAGCTTCGCTTGGGATAACATATTTCAAGGTATTCGCCCTAATAAAGTAGTAGTTGGGTTCGTATCCGCCAAAGGTACGGGGATGGGAGACTTCCACAAGAATCCGTATAACTTCGCTAATTGGGATCTGTCACAAATTGCGCTCTTTTGTGACGGAACGAGTGTTGGAGAGTCCGGACCTATGAAATTACATTTCGGAGAAGCCACCGGACAAACCATCATCCCAGCATATGTCAATCTTTTTCGTTCATCGGGATGTTGGTCAACCATTAACAACATTGAAACTCTCACCATCGTTGACATAACCCGAGACGAGTTCGTTGGTGGATATGCTCTGTATGTCTTCTCATTGGATCCGGTGTTTGGACACAACGATGGAACATATTTACGTCTTCAAAAGCGTGGAACGCTCAGACTCGAAGCACAGTTCAGAACTCCGCTCCCAGAGACAGTATCAAGCGTGGTCTACGCAGAATTTGACGACATTTTTGAAACAGAGAAAAGTAGAAACATTATTGGTTAGTGTAAGAAGCAATGAACACTCATCAGCTGGAATGTGTAATAAACTGCAAATCCATGTTGCGACACCGCGTGCTGGGAGTATTCGCCGCGAATCATCTGTCAAAACACCTCGCAAAACGGATGAGAGATTCATCACAGTGTCCAACAGCGATTATAGTTAATACTGAAAAGTCACACGAACCCGGCCAACACTGGTTTGCTATATGCGTAGATGTGAGAACGATTGAGATTTTCGACAGTTTGGGATTCGATGACGGATTAGCAAGGAATGTGAAAGTAGTGGACGACTTTGTGGAGCAAATAAATTTTAAATCACCCAACCGTTATCCTCTCCACCAGCGAGGGTTAAATTGGAGTCACGTCCATGTGCAAAGTCAAGAGGGAAGAACGCGTGGACAATTTGTTGTGTATTATCTACTGTTCCGGTTGAGGGGATGGTGTTTGAGACAAATTCTCAATCGTTTTTCAAGAATTAATTATATTGATAACGACCATTATGTTTACGGGTATATAATGAAACGTTATCCCCGTTGTGTTAGTTCGTGATCTTAACATCACCCAGACTCGTTCAACAACCACATTCCCTATTCGGAGATGTTGAGGAATGAGGAAATGGAAGACCCCGTTGAGCCGACAACCACGCTCCCAATCCCGTCTCCGTCCACTATTTTTATAAGTGGAGCAACCCAATCCGGGAAAAGTTCGTTTACGAAATGACTTATTATCCACAGCAAGACTATGTTCGATAAAAAGATAACGAAGGTTATGTACTGTTATTCCATGTGGCAGCGGTTGTATGACACCATCGAATCAACCTTCGCTCCCCATAACCCCGGATTGATGAGGGTTGACTTTCACAAAGGCTTACCATGTGAAGAGGAAATTATTGAATGGAGCGAGGATCCCAGTGATCACAAACTGCTTGTAATCGACGACCTCATAGATGAGGTGTCTCGCAGCTCAATCATGTGTAAACTCTTCACAACAATGAGTCATCACTTAACAATAACGGTGTGTATAATCAGTCAAACTCTATTCCCATCAACGTCCTATGGAAAATATGCTAGAACTATTTCGCTGAATTCCCACTTTATAGTTCTCTTTAAAAACAGGAGAGACACATCTCAAGTCACAGCGATTGGTCGGCAGACTCTAACCGGGAAAGTTCCATTCTTTCTTGATGCTTATGAAAAGGCAACAGATAATCAACCATACGGTTATTTGTTGATAGATCTATCCCCGCGAGGTAGCAAAGCCTATCAGTTTAGTACCAACATATTCCTGGGTGAGGTGTTGACGGTATATGCACCTAAATAATACTGGACAAACGCAACATTCACCGACTGTTTCCCAACTCCGAGGCCTTCCTCCAACTGCTCGCACACACCCATTCCGACATTCAAAGGAAATTACTGTTACAAACTATGACCAATCAGCAGATGGATGCATTGTGTGAGATTTGTTTGAACATTCTGATGGGGAACGTTCCCATATCGGAAGCCCATAAAACACAACTACGAAAGAAGAAAACTTATTTACGCCGGATTGTGGTCAAGTCAGTGAGTCGAGCGGTCACCAGAAAACTCCTTCTAGGCATCAGGAACTTGATACCATTTATCATTTCTTTACTCGACGACCACTTGTTTATTAACTGTTCTGGTGAAGAGAGAAGTGATACGGAAGAAGAAGTAGCAGGTGAAGAGTCGGAAAGTTGGTTACCACAGACGGGAATTAATTCACCGTGTTAAAATGACTTCACCTCGAGCCGAAGAACTGGTACTTATTCCCAAGAGGAAATACGAACAGTTATTGAATAAAACCACTAAAACTAACGCTCCCCAACCGGATTCTTTTGCGGATGGTAAGAATAACCACCTCAAACCAGATATAAGAGAAGAAGAAGGAGAAGAGGAAAACACCACCATCCTCGGTGATCGAGGTTATAATGATAATAACGAAAATGCACCCCACAGGGGTTGTGCGAACCCACACCCCGCTGACAAACATACCACCACAACCGTAAGACGAAGAAAGAAGCAAAGATACACCCCTCACACCGTTCTACAATGCTGGCTTCACTACTGACCCCGAACGCGCAATGATTGCTGATTCACAACAGGGTTTGTGGCAAAAATTCCGCTTCGCTGATGATTTGGTGTGTAGATGAATACCATATTACTAGTTCGGTGTAGTGAACTGTGCAAGTCACGGATTGTCCTCTCTATATTAGGGTGTATACGAGGGTTTGTATTCACCGTGTATAGCTGTAGTAGCTGTGTATAGTTATTTCGTATTGCCGTGTTGGTGTAGTAATCATATATTATTCTACCTTCGGTGTTATGAACTTAGTGTAAGTCGTAGTAACCGTGTAATCAATATATGTGATGTGTGTTCTCTCTCTCTCTCTATATATATATATATATAGTTGATGTTGTGGCATACTCGCATTTGCTGTATATCATCATGTATAGTCGTAGTAACTACGTACAGTTAACAATACTGCTGTGTTTAGTATATTTAGTATAATTATAAGCCATATTCTAGTTTGTATTCACCATGTATAGTTGTAGTAACCATGTATAGTCTTTTCATACCGTTGTGTTGGTGTAGTAATCATATATTTTATAAGACATTTGTTTAGTAACCATATATTATAAGGTATATTCTAGCTGTGTGATGTATGCTAACCATATGTATACTGCGTTTCTCTGTAGTAGCACTAACTGTGTATTTGATACCGCCGTGATGGTGTAACTTCCAACTGTATCATGTATGCTACACTATAATGTATACCACGTCTCTAACTGTATCACGCTCCGTGCGGGTGTGGTATACTATTGTATACTACGGGTTCATAATAAATCTCTTAAAATGTTCATGTGAGTACGTCGTCATTCACGTCGGCAGAAATAGTATCCACAAATGTTTTTGAGTGAGTGAGTTAGTTTACACTGCACTTAGCATTATTCAAGCTATTGGGAACCGACGACATGTGTCATCGAGTCTGACCCTCTTACAAGCTGGAGACTTATTCTATCCTCCTCGATCACGGGCAAAATGGGTTGGAAGCGTGCTCGCGCTCGAAGTGTGGTGCGCAGATCATACCATCATCGAACATTACCACATTATTAGTTTTCTCTCTCTCTCTCTCTGACACACACACACACACACACACACACACACACACACACACACACTGATGAAAGAAACTGTAACAAAAAAAAAGAAAGAAAGGGAGTAATTCAGTATTTATTATGCAATGGTATACAATCTCTCTGATTAGATAATGTACAACATATAAACAACGTACATCCCAATACATTTTAC
This sequence comes from Haliotis rubra, assembly GCF_003918875.1. Taxonomy (NCBI): domain Eukaryota; kingdom Metazoa; phylum Mollusca; class Gastropoda; order Lepetellida; family Haliotidae; genus Haliotis; species Haliotis rubra. Next base: position 1,794,012 of record NW_025765325.1, read on the forward strand.
ACACCAGTTTCCTCGGATATATTATAATATGATTGGTGTTTATTACTACACACCCACACTTCAATACCCAGTATACTTCAATACCCAGTATTATAATCAACAACACACCCTAAGGACTTTATCATAGAATCATTATTAAACAACACAGTTGAGAGGTTTGGTGATAATACATTTATATCCACTCACCTCCAACTGGTGGGTTTTAATACCAGTTTCAGAGGGCGGGTGGATATTCCATCCTTTCTCACCTCTCGTTTGCAGTAAAAGTAGGAAAGCCCCATGCGTCGTTGTGTGTATGTGAACACGGTATTGTCCTTTGCACTGAAACCGACGTTTTCTGACCCACGACTTCGTTTGTCTCTGAGAACAGCTTTATAAGTTTCCACAGGATTTCTAATGTTGCGTTTGCTCAGTCCCTTTGAACTTATTTTAACGCTTTGACCGGAACTGTCTTGTTGCAAAACGTATGTCTTGGAATTAAGGGATATCATTTGACACCCTTGTGATTCCAGTTTAAACAATCCGGGAGTTCTCTTGTCTCGTTTGGCGTGTAATTCGCAACACGTTCTCGGGAGAAAGTTAATTTACAGCGTCCACTACTATGTCATCCTGATTGCAAAAACCACCAACCATGCACTGATACTCGTTCCTTTTTTCGGGTTTTATGGCATCGCTCAAACACGATCCGTGAATTGCGAAGTATAAAGAATCCGTATCCATCTGCAATAGTTCAAAATCAGCTCTACTAACGAAAACGTTGAGGAAGTCGTAGTAAAACTCCAACATTCGTGGCTTGGCATACTGCAGAATATAAAATCCTAAAACAATCGGAAGGTCTAAGGTGATTGTTTTTTTGGCGTGAGTGACCTCGAAATCCTCGTCGTTTAACTGACACAACGAGATAAAACGTGCGTTATTTATGTTCAATCTAGCCTCATCATCACCCTCGACGTAGACACATTCCCGGTGTTTTGATTTGTCTAACAGAATCCCTCCGTATCCGTAATTGCCGATCAGTTTAAAACATTTGCCGAGCAAAGCCAGGTCTGGGTCGTTGTCTCCCATTCTCCGGGCGTGCGTGACCTTGTCCGTGAAGGGTTTGAAACACGTCTTTCTCCCGTATTCAACCGCTTGTCGAACCTTTGTGACTGTAAGACCGTGTCTTATGTACCACCTCAGCAACGGTGTTGCTAGCAACACTTTACGAGCCTTCTTCCCACCAACAAATAAAACTCGATCCTTCTTGGATAGGGAGTTTTTCGAAACATATTTTTGCATGTGTTCACCAATCGAGGAATGCGGGACTTTACACGTGACAAACAAAGGAGACATCTCTGAAAACTGTTCATAAAGATGTTGCGGGACGTGAATGTCCACTTCAACCAATCCAAAAAATTCACCATTAACCACACTTTTCAATAATGATTCCGCACTAATGCGGGATTTGTTCCCATGCTTTACGTAGAACTGGTGCTGTTTATTTAATATAAATTCCCTCAAATTTGGCTTGTATTTTTACATACGAAAAAAGTCACATTCCCACACAGAAACGAGGTTGTAACCACTCGCCCTGATGTACTTTTCTCGTGATATAGTTCTTTCCAATCGCTGCGCTGGTGTTGAGGTTGAAGAACGGTTTTGCTTAGACACTGAACAACCCGGTTTTGCACAGCCATGCCAGTAACACCCGTAATATTCGTAACAGGTCTTCGTGTTGGATCGCATCCATCTACCAAGTAAGGCCCTACACGGTTTTTACAACCAGTGTTCATCTTGTGCGATATTTGTATATTCTCGCTGTATGATACCCAGTCTAACCAGTCATACGAAGCTGTATATCTTTCACACGATTTTGTTGGAGTGAACGCCCCGTTTTTCGCAGGAAGCCAGCGTATGTAACGCCCCACGGGCAACTCCTATCCTAAACAGAAGAGGTATAATGCGTTGCTGTCTAGTCCGATAAGATTACCACAACACTTGTTTGGATTACCCCGCAAGTAGGTTTCACCGGTTCGATGGAAGCAAATATTTTCCTTAACAGTCTCGTGTAAGTCACTGTCCTTTTCATTGAACAGAGCGAATCCCACCCCGGAATCCTTGGCTGTTTTGAACAAAAGTTTTCGAGCAACACCAGGTATGGAGATGGCTTCACAGAAAATATCTACACCTATTTTTTTCCAATAAAACTCCTTGAGACGAGAGATGGCCTCCACACCTGGTTGGACATCCATATTGTTGTACCACACTAACAAGTTCTTTAACGTTTCCATTTTGTTTTCTTTCCAGACCTTCTGCAGGTATGCATAATTTTCTTCAATCGTGTTAGGGACTCGGTCGAGTTTCAGTGTTGCGAGTATATCCACCTCACTTTTGGTTGGTTGTTCTCGCTGCAGTTTGTCGTAAGCCCCTCTGTTTGGATCCGATAAGGTATTGGTCTTTTTCAGGTCCGACCAGAAAGCGTCGACGGGTGGAAGCCCGGGTTCATCCAGTCGTTTAACATCATCCAGAATTTTGTAAGGAAAGAACCCTTTACGCTTTCGGATTTTCATAGTTTTCAAAAAGTTTTCGTAACTAGTTCTGGGTGGAAGATATTATGAAAGGTCCAATATTCTAAACTCTTCGGTTGTTATGCAGATGTATTGGTTGTTTCGCCTGACAATGAAGTTGTTGGATTGAGTACCAACCAACCCAAGGCTACGCGCTAGGTTGGATTTGACGAGATTTAAGTCGTAGTTAGATGAGTTAAACCCCAAAACCGGAACCTGTCGGCAGTAGCGATATACGGATTCGCAGAGTTGAATCAATTGTTTGAGGTGTAATTGATCCGCCTCTGTCCATTCACCTCTGCTGAGAGGTGTAGGTGACACCCCCCCATCTTCTTCTTCCAGCTCTTCCCACTCATTGTATTCGGGGTTAATATCATCAGACTCTTTTGCAGTAGCTTGTGGTAAACGTTGTGTTTTGACAGGCGATCTAACATTGCCTTCGAGGGTGGTTCGATGTTAACGTGGTCAGATGTTTCAACACTTCCCCCTCGATGTTCGAGGTCTTTAATCCGGGTGCTCCTCGAGAACAGAGTGCAGTTTGTGTTCCGTTCGTTTTCGAGCCTCGTCAGCTATCTGAGACATGTAACCAACCATATCACTCAGTAAAGTCCGCATATCCGCACACACCATACAGCGTGGTTCTGTATAATCCGGAACATTGCTACAAACACTAACCGATATCGGGTGATGTTTTTGTGTCCACAAGGTGTTACTTTGATCATCATCACGATGGTGATGGTTCCTCAGCAACAATGCTTCCATGTCAAACATGATGAAGAAATCGTAACACCTAATTTCCTCAGGAATATTGATGTCGCACATATCCTGCAACTGTTCAAAAACCGTTTGCTTTGATTTCATATAACCACCTGGTTATTTCAGGCGAGTTCGTTTTGAACACGTTTTTTTTTCGTGTCATCGGGCGGCGGAAGAACTCTTGAAACAAACATCACAATGTCTGCATTTATAACGACGCGCGTATGTGTTGAGGTTTGTGATGTAGGACAGGTGACCATCATAACAATTCATGTTTAAATCCATAACACCCGGTGTGTGAGTTTCTCTCGTCGACAAATATAATGGAGTGCACGAATTACCAAAATCCTCTAAGGCGAACACGTTGAACACTCTCTCAAACGCCGCCACATCATCGGGAACTTTAAGTCCGGGAAAGTCTTTCGGTGATTTGTAAATTTTGTGCTTTTTAACATTTCGAGTAAATTGGCAAAAAAGTTGTAAAGTCCTCTGTTCATGGTTAATATCGGAGGGTAATCCTTTCTTCTTTGCTAATTTTAAATGAGTTGCTAAGCAACGAAACGCACACAAAGAGTTATGGTGTCGTTGTCTTGTCAATAACACACATTTCTTTTTCCGTAACCATGAGGGAATAGTCCGATCGTTCTTCCCTAAAACGTAGGACGTCAAATACACAGAATATACAACATTAGTCACAAATACCGGCATCCATTTGGTGTTGGGTCTCTGCGACAGCACGTGATCATCAACGCTTTTTTGCTTGATCTTTTTCACTACTCTGCGTAGTGATCTAAAATCATTAACAGCTTGAGGTCTTTCAAAAAGTTGGTTATTTCTATAGGCAATGAAGTATCTATATTCCCCGGTTTCAATGTTTGACAAAATGATGCCAAACGCCATATTTACCTTGAAAGATCGTTGTTCGTTTGAAAATATATAGTTGAGGTGGGAGGAAAACTCAGTAGATTCGGCGTCAAAACCGGTCAGTGGGAAGTTGTAGGTGTGATAAACACCGCTTTGCGTGCGATGCTGACGGAGTATTATATCTCTATCCACACGGTAATTCTCCAAGAGTGCTCTGTTTACTACTTCCCCCCGATCATTGGTCCAAGGTCTTTGTTTTTCCTCAGCACCCGAAGGTTCTGGTTGTAGACGAGGAATGTTGTTATCATCACCATCAACGTTGGCGTGGTCATCGTCGTCGTTGTCGACTGGTTGACCCCCGACTTGTGCATTGTTGTGTGTTGTGCAATGATGATTCCACATCAGACGTCTGTTGGGGAATGTTTCCCCACAGAGGCGACATTTAATTCCTATTTTATTGGGAGACGACTTGCAAACACGGGAATGCACACTTAAACCCCGTTTTTGTGCAAACCTTTTCCCACAGTCTGTGCATGTGTGAGTCGGGGGGTTGTGGGTGGTGTTGCACAGACTCGTGTGAGCGTTAAAATTGTTTTTTGAGGTGAAAGTCAAACCACACGAGTTACACTTAAAAACGCTGATTTTAAGTGTGGGAGCGGGATTCACACAACCGCTATTCACATGAGTATCCAATCCTCGATAATTATCAAACCTTAAATGACACTTTACACATTCAAAGAAACGTTTCTCGCGCCGACTGCATCGTCTGTAACGTTTATTAAACTCACTACGACGCTTCACCCAGTCATTGCATAATTTGCATCTGATTAATACGATCGATCTAACACTACTACTATCTTCTTCTTTCGAAGTGGTTGCCATAGCAACTGGTGGTGTGTTTTTTTTCCCTTCTTGCATTACGCCTCATCCGGCTTCGGGATGTCAGCAAATGCATTGATGTGGGTAATGAGCTTCATCGCGTCCTCTGCTGCGAAACACACTCCATTATCTCTCTGGTAAACGTCACCCCTCGGGCTGGTGAATTTCCTCACATCTACATACCAGTAGCTGTTTAGCTTACTGTACGCTATCTTAAACCACGGGTGTTTTGATAGCTTGAAGCCTTTGATCAGTCCGGCGCGATTCCGCTTCCTATACTTCTTCTTCAACTTGCTCAGCTCTCTTTTCACGCGGCCAACCCTTGATATCAACTGTAATAATAATAGAAATGAATGAGATCAATAGTAACAGTTTATGAGGATATAGTAAGAACCGCTCTATTCACACACCATATCTCGGCTTCATCCCACCACTTCACGTATATCTCTATAGTAGTGTCTAAGTGAATTGGTTTATAACACCCACCGTTAGAGAGGGAAATAACCCCATTGTTAGATAAATGGGTTGAAGGTTAACACGGTTTATGGAGGAAATAATAACAACCACTCTATTCACACAACATATCTCAACTACGCCTCACCACTTCATGTATATCTATAGTAGTGTCTAAGTGAGTGGATATAACAACCCAGTGTAAGAGCGGGAAATTAACTGTGGTTTATCGTGGCGTTTCATTGTAAATTATAGTGCCTAAGTAAACAATATAGTCCCATCGTTAGAGAAAATGGAATTGAAGAAAGGTTAACCCGGTTTATGGGATAAATGTTCCACACCCTTTCGATTACTACAACATCAACAAAACCTTTCCGTGACGTTCTGGGGCATTTTCAACCTCTTCGGTTCTTCATGTGAATTTCTTTTACTCACCCGCACGTAGTGGGAGTCCACTTTTATCTTCAGAGCCGTCAAAACGGTACCTTTGATGGTGACCCACTCGTCTAATTTTGGATTGACGACGACGTGGACATCATCATCATCACCCTCCTCCTCGCTGTTTAGCGAGTGATAGTCGGTGTTGTCGTCGTCGTTCAACACAGAAACAGTATCATTGGAATCTTCTGAATCGGGTTGAACATTTACGTTTTCACAACCCCACGGGGTTTCATCCCCCCTCATTTCCTTTGTGTTGATTCCGTCATTTGGCTTGGGTTGGGGTGTTCGTTTCACCGCGTTGGGGCTTTCATTGCTGCTTATTTCCTCAATAACCATAAAATCATCCATCTTGGATTGTGTTGTTCTTCGTTTCGCGAGGGGTAGCGCATCGCTCTCGGCATCTTGCGATCTCTTCTCGGCTCTTTTAGTGGAAGTAGTTGAGACGTCCATGCTAATGATTTAATAGATGTGTGACTTCGGTAGATAAACAACCACGTGTAGTCTGTCTCTCTCTCTCTCTCTCTCTCTCTCTCTCTCTCTCTCTCTCTCTCTCTCTCTCTCTCTCTCTCTCTCTCTCTCTCTCTCTCTCTCACACACACACATCACCACCGTGGAATACCTATATATATATATATGAGTGGTCGAATACCATGACACCGCAGTTCTTATTCATTGATTTTATTGGAGTGTTTGTGTGCTCGAGATATATTCGCATGTATCCACAACAACCCAATTCTTATTCATCGGAGTTTTATTGGTGTGTTTGTGTCACAAAAATATATACAAGTGTAATCATGACATCGCGGTTTTTATTCAACTCTGTTTTAATGGGTGTATGTGTGTCACCTATATATTCGTATATGTAACCATAACACCGCTGTTTTTATTCAGCTCTGTTTTAATGGTTGTATATGTAACCATGACACTGCTGATCTTATCCTTTGAGGATTTTTATTGGGGTGTTTGAGTCACCTATAATGTATAATGCACTCACAACACCGTATTTCTTCTTCCGTTAATTTCTAATTGATGTGCAGGTACCCGCACCAGTGGTTTGATGGGTAACATGATGTGTATCGCAAGCAATCACCACTGACCAGTTGGTTTATTTTACGAGAGGAGCAAGATAGATACTTGGTCCCACAACCCATCAACACGGTTGATTTAATACTAGGTCCAGCCCAAGTCCAGTTTGTGATTGTTACAAGTCTGAATGTTTTGTTTAGGAGGGTGAGTGGATACAGAGGGTTAGGTCGTGCGTAATCAATCTCTCACACAAACACACACACACACATACACATACAAACACAACACCCCCGGACGAAAGCCGAAGAAGCTCCCATCACGAGATTCAACTCTGAAACCCCACCATGAACTCCACAACCAAACCACCAACCACCCAAAAAAAAAGATCGCTCTGTTTGTGTGGTGAAACCAAGGGACGCCTACGGCCACATCATCGGGGTGTCAAGAGAGAGGTGAGAGAGAGAGAATGGTGCGCCGCATACCGTGAGAGAAAGACTGTTATTATCATAGTTGGAATTACCGTGCTGATTGTGCGGTGCATACCACATTTCTATCATTCGCGTGTTCCATTATTCCACAGACAGGATGACATGACCGCGGATCAGTGGGTGGGTGGAGGGGGAAGGGACCAACAACAACCACTAGAGGAAAATAGGTAAGTATAAAAACGTTCATTTCATCACCAATTATCCACCGCAAAGTAGTTCGTGTGATATTATGTTATATTCGGGTCGATCAACCACATCATTCTGTTATCCCACAGGTCGGGGGTGAATACCCAACCCACTCGGGATGGTACTCAAAGAGGGAGAGGCGCCCTAACAAGAACAGATCGACAACCCCTAGGTAGAGGGAGGTCGTCGTTGGTACAGATCGTTTTAGGGAGAAATGGGTAAGTATTAAAACGTTCATTCTTCATAATCAATAACTCGAAGTGAGTAGCGGAGTTTGCGGTTGTTATAACATTACTTATTGTGTTACAAATGTAAAATAACCATTGAGCTACCTTCGTTGATCAAATGGGGGGCGTGGTTGTGTCGCGTTTGAGTAAATCATATCACCACGTCACACACACACACACACACACACACACACACACATAAAACCCAGGGTGAGCAACCACCTCGACACAAAATCACCCAGAACCTTGCTGCAGAACATGTCGTCCGACAGTCTCGTGAAGTCAGTTATCGCTATAGAGGGGTTGATAGAGAGTGGAAAATCCACACTCCTACGATGTTTAACAGAATGTACTACTAAAGAGCAGCTCAGGGATACGGTTTGACTCCAATCAAAAATCAAACTCAGTCGCCCTTCAGTTGCATATTATGGACTCGTTTGTGAAACAAATGTCAAAGGTTTCTCTGAATAAATACAACACGGTTTTAATGGACAGAGGACTACACTCTTCTGACATTTTCATCAACGCAAATCGTGATTTTGGAAACTTGTCAAGTTTTTCCTCCACCTATCTACTGAGTCAGCTATCTCAGCTCACGGAAACGTGGAAGGAGTGGAAGTGTCGGTATATATTTTTTATTGACACAGAGATATCTTTATGTAAGGCACCCAAGACTCGATTCCTGTAAGACAATTATGTTGGTATAAGTTCGTTTTTTATTACGGGTGGTTTGATTAAACACACCAACAATACAGCGATGATGGTGGTGATTACGATTCTTACCTTTAAACGGTAGTAGTAGTTGTATCATCGAATTCCATTCCTGAGTTTAGCGGGTGATGCGACTTTGGTTTTATTATACATACATAACACATCCAGTCGGTAGAATTGCGTTGATAACATATAGCTGTGGTTACGCCGACAAAGTGACCACCACCATCTTGCGTCTGTAACATAGCGCTGTTTATTGTGTGATTACAATCATTCCTGCGAAAACGAAGTATTTTCAACATTATCGCGGACTTCTTCGTACATATGGTAAGATTCATTAAACCCGGTGTCATCCCATTCCATATTATCAGATAAAGAACCCCGATCGTGAGTAAATGCGTCAAACCCGGATCGTAGCTCGCTCACGTTTGGTAATTGTTGTCTCATATGGATATACCTGATTTTACTTTTCATACGACGAATAGAAATAAATATCAGAGTCTGACTTAAAGACAAAATCACTAACACGACCATATAAATAGTTAAGTTATACATATTGACTCCATTGCTGTGTGGTGTTGGTGGGGTATGTGTACCTGGTGCATTATATGACCGTTTTATCATTATGCTTTCCTTCGATGTTGGAGGAGCTGAATGATGATGGTTTGAGGGTGAATATATCTAGGGCTGAAGTAACCGTTCCTGCGATGTAGTGGGTGTTGATAGACACGTTGATGCGGCCGGCGGTGAACATAGCAGTAATAACACCAGTTGGGATGGAATTTGTAACTGGAAGCATAAAATCATCATCATCATATATAATATATATATATCATGAGATAGATATATATACACTATACGAACTTAATTCGGAAACTCAATAAACTCGATATTAACCGTCGACGAGTGCTTCGGTGGTGCTTGTGAGCCGGTCGTTGATAGTGGTGGTGTGGGTGTGCTCTTTATCGGTGGTGTCTTCAGTTTGCCTTCGGTGTGAGTCTGTTAAGAAATTGATACGAGTAAACAACAGTCACGGTTGGTTGAATATCGTCATACAACATCACATAATAATAATAAACAATCACCATCACATAATAAACAAACAATACCAACCAGATGGAATGTGGGAAGAATCAACACCGGTTTCAGTGGTTGAGGCAGAGTGTGTGAGTCTTGTTGAATGGGGGGATGAAGAGACCACTGTTGTCGTGAATGGTGATGGTGAAGTAGTCTTCCTCCGCGGAGATGAGCGTAAGTCCGTTGTCTGTGAATAAATTAATATTATCTGATATGATGTATCCACCATTAAGACAGGATCGAATCATGAACATCGAGGTGCGTTAATAATCATAAACACTCACCGATTGACACACAGCTCTGTGAAGGATGTTGATGGTGATGGATGGTGGTCTCACAATTCCTTCACAAGTGACGTGAGTATCCGAGAGCTCCACATATCTCAACCTGGGGTAGGCTCGGATGTCAATCCTCAACGGGGAATCCCATCCTTGACCCCTCATGCGCACAACCGCGGGGTGGTATCCACCCACCAGGTTGCGGGATCCGGTGCCGAAGCTCCCCATGAAAATCCGATGACGGATCACACATCGTTTAGGAACGTCCAGCGATTTTGTGAGCACAACGCTCAAAACCAAAACAACAATAACAATTAATGAGTCCATAAGTGAGGTGGGTGTGTAATGGAGAGGTGACCAGTGGTAAGTGGGTCAATGGTCCGCGGCAGATAACGGTGCGGGGTCGTGACCCGAGTCCAGTTCATTAGTTACGTCATTATCACCTCTCTAATTGGTCATTAGACCTCACGGTGATCTCATTACGGGTGTATCCTGCATTCATTGGTTGATGCTGTTCTTATATCATTCTTTATGTGTTGGTGTAATGTGAGAGTGGTGGAAATGATATGTTATTCAGATGCGTATTTGTTCTTTAATGTTTGGTGATCATCTAGAGGTTGAATGGTTTGGTGGAACAATAGATCATACTGTAGGATATCTTGTGATAACATTGACACTAACGCCGATAATATTGCTTACCTATATATATACTATTTGCGGTGAATACACGTCGACCACGTCTCTAAGTGATGCGGTGTGTTGGTGAAACGACGCACGAGAGTGGAAATATTGTTACGCCTAAATTCACAACATGGAAAGACTGGATCAGTATCAATGGATAAAACGAGAGTGCGAATGTAGGAACAGTGTGGTATTTACGACTAAATTCAACTCCGCTTCGAGGCGTCTTGTAGGTGGGATTTTACATTGAGCGATATAATAAAAATATAAACCACTTGATAATTATTGTGTTCGCACATTCGCGTTCGTCGAACAGATCGGGGTTAACATCAGTAGATGAAACGAGTGCGCGAACGAAGGGACACAATGGTTGAAGGAACAGCGTGTTGTGTACGACTCAATTCAACTTCACTTCGACGCGTCTTGTTTGGAAGGAATATAGATTGAGTGATATATGAGACACTTAACTAAACCCTCGGTCGCGTAAACGAAACTCAATTATATAACTCACGATATAACTATATTTCGGCATCGCCAATATAATGTTAAATGTGCGGCTATATAACCACCGGTATACGTCCCCAATTCGTCAAACACAGTACTGTTATCCCCTAAACATGTATGCATGGTGATTATAAGTTAACACATTAAACAAGAACAGTAGAAAATTTGTTCTTGTTGAATTCCTTAATTTCCATCAGAGATGTTGCTACAACGGCGTGAGGCAAGCACACATTGCAAGGGTAATTGTATTTTCGAGTCTTGCAGTTGAACGTATGAGAAAGGACTACACGCCTTATAAATATAAAGAATGACGAAGTACAAAAGCTGCAGCGTTTTTTTGCAAATACGAGTGAATGCCACATGCATATGGATGTTTTCCCCGTCTCCACTTCTTGCACGATAATTCGTGAACATATTTTACGGATACTTCAGTGACTATTTAAGTTTCAGATCGTTGGTACATGTTTCCGCCGACTGTGGTAACATTTCGTCCACTTCAAAATGGAAGTCCTTTACATGGTGTACCGACTGCATTTGTAGATTCGCACCCAATAGTAAAGAGAGATACTTTTAACCACTAGGCTACCCAACCGCCTCTGTTCAACAGTAGTATGGTTTCATTCAAATCTTCAAAGTGGCACAGAACAGTGTATGCGAAAAGCTCCGAAAATGAATATGTGTAGGAAATATTACCACAAAGATGAAAGTCAACTTCTTGCATAATGTGTTTATATGGGTTCACATAACAAATATCACACAGCTGCTGTGTTATTGTTACCGTCATTTCCACGGGTTGTAGGGAAACCTTTCAAAAATAATATAATTAACAGGTGATCATCTCACCACACATTAGCAAATATATCTTGTTCAACGGCTCGGTATCTTTCTTAAGAGAAAGGGTTGTGCAACATTTCAAGGCAGTTATGCGTTATTGTTGCTAAAAGAAGATGCGGTCAGATAGCCTTGGCGTTAAAAGCATCTCTCGTTACGGTTCGACTCTATAAATGCAGTTTCCGGAATATTACAACGTAAACCTGTACCAACGATATCAAACGTAAGAATTTTCCAGGCATTTCTCACATACTGTTCTGAGTTATCGTGAAGCATTGCATTTTGGGATATTTCTTAATACAAGAATTCATGCCTACAGAGATTGGTTGCTTGGTCGGTTGTTTAACGCCGCACTCAGACATTTTCAAGCTATATGGCGGAGGTCTGTAAATAATTGAGTCTGATCCAGACAATTCAGTAATCGACATTATGAGCATCGTCCCACGCAATTGGGATACGATGGCATGTGTCAAACAAGTCAGCGATCCTAACCGTCCGATCCCGTTAGTCGCCTCATACGACCAGTCCTGAAGACCAACTTACACCGGCAGTATTCGAGCTATATCGTGTGTAACACAACAAAATTAGTCAGACACAATTAGTTATAAACAATAGAACCTGTCATCAACTGACAGTAAAACAACGAGAGGGTCAGGGATATAGTTATACTATGACCAGAAATGATTGCAAATTTTAGGAATATGTTCAACTGGATTTTTAGTATAAACAACCTTGACCAGCTATCAAGTGCTTGGTTTCATTCAAGAGAGACAACTCCGTTAATCCTTTTTCATTAGTTTGTGAAGAGTTACCCCCCTTTGTTTACTTGCTAGCAGACGACATTTTCAGTGGTCCTCAGTATGGATGATTTAGAGAACAGGAAGCTCATTATAGAGTATTAAAACAAGGACTTCAGATCAGCTAAAGTGATTTCAAGTAGAACAGGCATCCCTTTGTTTTGAAAAATATTGCAAATGTATATGGCATTGAGCAGCAGGGAGGCACAGGTAGGCCCAGAAAATTGACTGTCGGTGACAGGGGGCGGCTTGGTATTCTTGTATAACAAACGAAGGAGTTTAGAAAACTTAAGGCTGGATATGACTGATAGAGGAACTGTGGATGTCTGTTAGGAGACAATTTGAACTGAGCTGCATGCAATGGGTTGGCAGAAAAGTCGAGGAATTCCACCACCGATCATGAAACCTGAACAAAAGGAGCGAAGGTTGAACTGGTGTTTACAGCATTGAAATTTTAACTGGGACAATGTGATTTTCTCAGATGAAAGTTCTGTGTGGCTGTGTCCTAATACACTTAAATTCTAGACCAAACAAACTGAAAAACCTTTCTATCAGCGCCCAAAGTAGAGTATTAAAACAAGGACATCAGATCAGCTAAAGTGATTTAAAGTAGAACAGGCATCCTTTGTTTTGAAAAATATTGCAAATGGATATGACATTGAGCAGCAGGGAGGCACAGGTAGGCCCAGAAAACGCCCCTCTGTGTATTTAAAGGGAATATGAACAGTGAGCGGTACACAGATATTCTCGAGGGACATTTACTTCCACCTGCTCACGTGTTCTATGGAAGTTTTTTGATTTTCCAGCAGGACAACGACCCAAAACATCGTTCAAAGCATTCACAGGCCTGGTTTCGGACCCAAAATATGACATTATTAGATTGGCCAAGCTAATTGTATGTTGACCTAAATCCAATAGAAAATGTTTTGGGACTCATAAAGGAAAGTGTCAATAAGAAAAATCTGACAAATATTGCTGAAATGGAAATGGTCCGATATTGGGACAGCATGGACCACGTCTTTTTTGATCAGTAGTATGCCCCGCCGCATTGAAGCCTGCATTGCTGACCATGGTGACTTGACAAAATACTAAATGTTCACGTGTGTTTGAATCTGAAGTTATGTTATGTTAATATTCACATTTAATACGTGAGTAATAAGTGATTTTTTTTTTTATAAATTACAATCTTAAATTCTCAATAATTTCTGGTTGTACTGTATAAAACTGAGTATGTACGCAGTAAGCAGTAAGTCTTATGTTAAATATAGCTTTTCACAACGATGCATTACTTACTGTATTATCGATCAACAGCAGCCAGAGTTCATTACAGCATAGCTGTGATATGATACTAGAATGATTCTGTTGTGACGTTGTGTCTGAGCAGAAGTCTTCTATTTATAGTGCCAGTATTGCGACTGTCGTTGACGTTTGGTATTGTAATGTCAGCATTGCGACTGGCGTACACGATTGGTATTGTAATGTAAGCATTGTCATTGGCGTATGAGTTTAGTATTGTAATGTTAGTATTGTAACTGACGTTGACGTTTGGTGTTGAAATGTTAGAATTGCGACTTTTTAAAGCGAAACTGTTCACATGACTACAAATAACACAGTGTCACCTTGGCCACGTTGACATTTTGGGCTCAACTGATTGTGAGTTCGAATCAAAACCCGATTATTACATTGTTGGTATCATATCCCAGATCGTGGGTATCATGGGAGTGTAAAAATTTTGCAGGAACTCACCCGCTGTCACCGATGAGCTTTAAAGATCCAATCATATAATTTCCAACACTAAAGCACCGTGGGTGTCCTGTGTAAATGTCTTAAACCTGGGTCAACGTGGACCGCAGTCCAGACTATGGGAGGGACCATGAGCTACTCCAAAGCGAACACCAAAACGCTAAATGTATATGGCGAAAGATGTACATTGAAAATGTAGCCAGCCAGCAAGTACATTTAATGTTATATTTATCTGCAGTCTTAGTATCCGATATATGCACTTGAAGAAGCAAATTACTCACGGTTACATTACATTTAATATATAGTTCAAAGGTCAAATGAACTGGAGCTCGCGTCTCCCGGAGTAGGTAACGTCGATCTGGAACACTGTCACTGCTGTAATCTCTAGTCTCGGTCTGACAAGACTGACTAGCTTCTTGAGACTCTGGAACACTGTCACTGCTGTAATCTCTAGTCTCGGTCTGACAAGGCTGACTAGCCTCTTGAGACTCTGGAACACTGTCACTGCTGTAATCTCTAGTCTCTGTCTGACAAGGCTGACTAGCTTCTTGAGACTTTGGTATGTTGACTGGCCTTTCTTTTTCAGCTAACATTGTAACTGCCGGATTCTGACAAGTTACAATTTGATCCGCATGTCTCCTCCATACTGTTTGAGGAGCCACTTGTACCTCATATGACACTCGACCAGTTTTTCTCACAGCGCTACCTGGTACCCACTTTTCTCCTACTCGATAGTTCCTTGCTAGAACTGCTTATTCTATCTCGAACTTCTGTCTTCCCTCTGTCGTCTATCTGCCTCTGTTGTTTATCTTCCACTGTAGTAACGATTGACGGCTTCAACAAGTCAAGTCATGACCTTAGTCGACGTCTCATTATAACTACTTCTTGCGCTTTTGTCGTGGTGTGAGGTGTGTTTCGGTACATCATTAGAAACGTACACACCATTTATCGTGGTGTGAGGTGTGTTTCGGAACATCATTATAAACGTACACACCATTTATCGTGGTGTGAGGTGTGTTGAAGTTGATCATCCATAAAGTTGTGTCATCTCCAGCCATATCGTGACTTAAAAGGGTCATTTTTCAATAATATATAATGTTATATCTTAAAATGTGTCTGCCAAGGACACTTTAAGAACTAGAATATCTCAGTTAGGGATTTTATAAATAGCTTGTAAGTAAGAAGTATATACTATTTAAGACATTACAGTATAAAAACAGACAACAGACCAGCAACAACTGAAGGTAGCTCATCATACCAGGGACCATGGAGACTTACGGAGCCTTTGCTATCTGCATGGATCCTAGCTGGACTTACACCATCCCTTCAGCCACTGGTGTTTGTAGGGAAATTTAGACATTATTTAAAAGAACAAGTGCTCTACGATTAAAACTTTGTAGGTCGAAACTGACTTTCAAAGTTTTGGGGCTTAGGAAACGAAATTAAAATATCTGCAAGAAAGGGTTTCCTATCTGTATATTAACAGTTAAATATGATTGCTTCACTGTGCATATATAGTGTCAGGAGAAAACGTGATCTAGTCCATGTATTTTGATACAAAATATTATACTCACAATGTGTCTATATTTCTGTACTTGAAGCCCATCCATTTCTTTGGTCAGTCTCTTTACGCAACTCTATGTACTAATTCTGGAACAAATCAAAGAACATATATAAAGTGTCGAACGACGATAAATTCGTATTTCGATAGATATAATATTTCTGGGGTTATATATGTAAATATGTAAAATAATGATTTTGTTGCATCTTTGACAAAATTATTTCTATCGACAATAAAAAATTCCCTCCCGCATATCCTAACGATAAATGGAATGAAATCTATATTCATTTGGACGTTTCATACATGATTGACCCAATAAATACAACAAATAAAAATGTCGTCACTCCGACGCTGCTTACCAGCCGCAGTTTTTGGGTCCGGTGTGCATGAGTAACTAAATCAGCCATGTTGACTCAAATTACAGTGAGCTTAACATTGTTTACATGCAATCTTCACGTTCCTTGTTCATCTGCGTTTCCGTTGTAAGACACTTATGTACTTTGTCTGGGTATACAGATCCACTCTGTGGGTGTTTATTGTACGCAGCAATTTAGAATATGAACTGTAAATATGACATATATGTTGTATGAATATTTTTGTTGACGTCCTGTGTCCACCATTTGATAACCGACGTAACACACGCTATATCCGGAGTAGTGACTTATCAGATAATTCAATGTGACTCAATGCTAAGGTCAAAATGTAACACTCTGTAAGTTTTATTGCTGCATTCTGATTATGTTACACCGCTTGAATAAAGGTACACTTACTAAGCTATGAATTCCGAGCATTACAATATCATTATAGCGAGAAATTATTCGTATTTTCCTCATGCATTTCACATATTTTGTAGGTATACCTCTAAAGTATGACAAAGGCAGTGTCAGTCTCGACAAAGTCCACATCAACACAGAAGGAGACCTGGCCAACAGGAAGTCGGACACCGCAGAAGAGAGGAGACTGAAGAAGTACAAGGGCACATGCACCACTGCCCCCCTCCCCCCATGATGGCTGTCCCCAGTACTGGGAGATAGAGAACAGGGTCAGTGTGGTCAGACTACTCCCAGGGAACGATCTCATCCTGGAGGTTGGAGTATGTAGGGAGGAGGAGAGGGACGTACATCATTGTATAGATAAACGTCCTTACTCCTACTGTATGAACGTTACCCACCTTACTAAGCACATCGGGTTATGCAACAGTATCTGGAAGGAAGGGAAGTGTGTGCTTCATCTGCCTGACCCTCTCCCCAACACAGCAGGGGGCACCACACACACTACATTACGGTGTTGTCTATGATGGCGCCAGGAAGAAGATCGTCTTCATTGACGAAGAGGAGAAGAAAGTCATGTCGACGTTAGACAATGTAGACTGTAGTGAACCACTGTGGCCGATGTTCGGGATGTATAACGCCCATCTCCTCACTGTCAGCATGAGACTTGTAGTGGGCAGTGACATCAACATGACGGAGGAGAAGAAAGCGATGATTGTCAAGTCACTGTCGTGATGGTGACACTGATGGTGATTTGAACTCACAGACATTCGAATTGAATTCTACCAAGGAATACTTCATAACTTGATAATATCTTCTCTTTGAAAAAGGACGTTTACAATGATAACGTACATGGCATCGCCATGTATTTACATACACCTCTGTCAAAGTGTACTATTTACACAACACAAAGCCAATAGTAGCTACTACATCCAGTGTGTATAATTATGAAATATGAAATGCATGATTCTAATTCAACTTAGTATGTAACACGAGTTCTGATTGGTCAATGCTATAAATTTCCGACCGTATAATCAGCATATACGGTCGCAGTTTGAAAACCGATTCACTAAAACCTCCCTATCCAGCTAAATGGGTGGAATGTGTGTTAAAAAAGACAAAACAGTATCATAAATTTAATTTTAAGTTAAAACAACTTACTGGCAAAGGACTGTTGACCCAACACTGTTAGATCATGAAACAAGATTTATGACGTCACTATGACGTCCTTTCATAACAGAACTGATAATTGCTCGTAGTTGAGGAATCAGCGGGCCGCTTATTTCTGATAACTAGAGAATGGTTTCATCATAATTCCGTCCTTTTTATCTACAACACTATGATTTATTCATCAGATTTAGACAGTGTGCACATAATTAACGTGTTGAAGTTTGAATAGGGAACTACTTTTTCTAGCAATGGTGTAAGTTCAAGGAGTGATGTGATTAACCTTTGACCTAGAGGAACTTTGACCTGGTTTAAATAATGAAAAAAACAGTGTAAAACGAGTTGAATTAGAATTTGGATAACTGTACTGTGTTTTGACGAATAGGGGACATATACCGGTGGTTATATAGCCGCAAATTTAACGTTATATCGGCTCCGATTCAGCGTCGCCGATATAACTAAATTTCGGCGTCGCCAATATAATGTTAAATTGAATATGTTAGGAAATATCACCACAAAGATGAAAGTAAACTTCTTGCGTTATGTGTTTATATGGGTTCACATATCAAATATCACACAGCTCCTTTGTTATTGTTACCGTCATTTCCACGGGTTGGAAGGTAACCTTTCAAACATAATATAATTAATAGGTTATCATCTCATCAAATATATCTTGTTTAAATGTTTGGTATCATTCTAAAGAGAAAGGGTTGTGCAACATTTCAAGGCAGTTATGCGTTATTGTTGCTAAAAGAAGAGGCGGTCAGATAGCCTTGGCGTTAAAAGCATCTCTCGTTACGGTTCGACTCTATAAATGCAGTTGCCGGAATATTACAACCTAAACCTGTACCAACGATATCAAACGTAAAAAATTTCCGAGCATTTTTATACACTGTTCTGAGTTACCCTCAAGCTTTGAATAAAATCAAACAACTGTCTGACTTTTGCATTTTGGGATATTTCTTAACGCCGAAATCTGCCATTTTTCAGATATATGTCGGAGGTCTGTAAATAATTGAGTCTCAACCAGACAATCCAGTGATCAACACTATGAGCATCGTTCCGACCAATTGGGATATACGATGGCATATGTGAAGAAATGTCAGCGAGTCTGACCACCCGATGCCGTTAGTCGCCTCATACGACCAGCATGGCTTCTGAAGACCAGTTCACACCGGCAGTATTCGAGTCACATCGTGACTAACACAACAACATTAATCATACATTATAAACAATAGAACCTGTCAACAACAGACAATAAAATACGAGAGGGTCAAAGATATAGATATAAAACTGAGTATGTAAGCAGTAAGCAGTAAGTGTTATGTAAAATATGGCTATTCACAACGATGCATGGCTACCTGTGCTATCGATCATCCGCAGTTCATTTCAGCATAGCTGTGATATGATACTAGAATATTTCTGTTGTGACGTTGTGTCTGAGCAGAAGTCTTCTATTTATAATGTTGACTGGCGTTGACGTTTGGTATTGCAATGTTAGCATTGTAACTGACGTTGACGTTTGGTATTGTAATGTCAGTATTGAGACTGGCGTTGACGTTTAATGTTGTTATGTCAGTTTTGTAACTGGCGTTGACGTTTGGTGTTGTAATATCACTATTGTAACTGACGTTCACATTTGCTATTAAAATGTCAGTATTGTAACCGACGTTCACGTTTGGTATTGTAATATCAGTGTTGTAACTGACGTTCACGTTTGGTATTGTTTTGTAAGTTTTGTAACTGACGTTGACGTTTCGTATTGTAATGTCAGTATTGTAACTGACGTTCACGTCTGCTATTGCAATGTCAGTATTGTAACCGTCGTTCACGTTTGCTATTGTAATGCAGTATTGCAAGTGCCGTTCACGTTTGGTATTGTAATGTCAGTATTGTAACTGCCATTGACGTTTGGTATTGTAATGTCAGTATTGTGACTCACGTTGACGTTTGCTATTGTTATGCCAGTATTGTGACTGCCGTTGACGTTTGGTATTGTAATATCAGTATTGTAACTGACGTTGACGATTGGTATTGTAATGTCAGTATTGTAACTGCCGTTGACGTTTGGTTTTGTAATGTCAGTATTGTAACTGCCGTTGACGTTTGGTGTTGTAATGTCAATATTGTAAGTGCCGTTGACGTTTGCAATTGTAATGTGATTATTGTAACTGACGTTCACGTTTGGTATTGTAATGTCAATATTGTAACTAACGTTCACGTTTCTTGTGAAGTCAGTATTGTAACCGTTGTTCACGTTTCCTATTGTAATGTCAGTATTGTAACTGCCGTTCACGTTTTCTATTGTAATGTTAGTTTTGTAACTGACGTTGACGTTTGGTATTGTAATGTCAGTATTGTAAGCGCCGTTGACGTTTGGTATTGTAATGCCAGTATTGTAAGTGCCGTTGACGTTTGGTATTGTAATGCCAGTATTGTAAGTGCCGTTGACGTTTGGTATTGTAACGTCTGTTTTGTAACTGACGTTGACGTTTGGTATTGTAATGTCAGTATTGCAAGTGCCGTTGACGTTTGGTATTGTAATATCAGTATTGCAACTGCCATTGACGTTTGGTATTGTAATGTCAGTATTGTTACTGACGTTGACGTTTGGTATTGTTAAGTATTGTGACTGCCGTTGACGTTTGGTATTGTAATATCAGTACTGTAACTGACGTTGACGTTTGCTAGAGTAATGTCAGTATTGTAACTGCCGTTCACGCTTGCTATTGTAATGTCAGTATTGTAAGTGCCGTTCATGTTTGATATTGTAATGTCAGTATTGTGACGGCCGTTGACGTTTGGTATTGTAATGTCAGTATTGTAACTGACGTTCACGTTTGGTATTGTAATGTCAGTATTGTAACTAACGTTCACGTTTGGTATTGTAATGTCAGTATTATAACTGTTGTTCACGTTTGCTATTGTAATGTCAGTTTTGTAACTGCCGTTCACGTTTGGTATTGTAATGTCAGTATTGTAACTGACGTTGACGTTTGGTTTTGTAATGTCAGTATTGTAAGTGACGTTGACGTTTGGAAATGTAATGCCAGTATTGTAAGTGCCGTTGACGTTTGGTATTGTAATGTCAGTATTGTAAGCGCCGTTGACGTTTGGTATTGTAATGCCAGTATTGTAAGTGCCGTTGACGTTTGGTATTGTAATGCCAGTATTGTAAGTGCCGTTGACGTTTGGTATTGTAATGTCAGTATTGTCAATGACATTGACGTTTGGTATTGTTATGCCAGTATTGTGAGTGACGTTGACGTTTGGTATTGTTATGCCAGTATTGTGACTGCGGTTGAACTTTGGTATTGTAATATCAGCTTTATAACTGACGTTGACGTTTGGTATTGTAATGTGAGTATTGTAAGTGCCGTTGACGTTTCGTATTGAAATATCAGTATTGCAAGTGCCATTGACGTTTGGTGTTGTAATGTCAGTATTGTGACGGCCGTTGACGTTTGGTATTGTAAGTGTCATTGATGTTTGAGATTGTAATGTCAGTATTGTGACTGCCGTTGACGTTTGGTATTGTAATGCCTGTATTGTTAGTGTCGTTCACGTTTGGTATTGTAGTGTCAGTATTGTAACTGCCATTGACGTTTGGTATTGTAATGTCAGTATTGTGACTGACGTTGACGTTTGGTATTGTTATGTCGGTATTGTGAGTGCCGTTGACGTTTGGTTATTGTAATGTCAGTATTGTAACTGACGTTGACGTTTGGTATTGTATTGTCAGTATTGTAACTGACGTTGACGTTTTTTGGTATTGTAATGTCAGTATTTGTAACTGACGTTGACGTTTGGTATTGTAATGTCAGTATTGTAAGCGCCGTTGACGTTTGGTATTGTAATGCCAGTATTGTAAGTGCCGTTGACGTTTGGTATTGTAATGTCAGTATTGTAACTGACGTTCACGTCTGGTATTGTAATGTCAGTATTGTAACTGCTGTTGAGTCCCACAAGTTACAATTTGATCCGATGTCTCCCCCATACTATTTGAGGAGCAACCTGGCCCTCATATGACACTGGACCATTTTTCTCACAGCGCTTCCTGGTACCCACTTTTGTCCTTCCCGATAGTTCCTTTCTATAACTGCTTGTTCTATCTCGAACTTCCGTGTTCCCTCTGTCGTCTATCTGCCTCTGTCGTCTATCTGCCTCTGTTGAGCATCCTCCACTGTAGTAGTGATTGACGGATTTATCAAGTCAAGTCATGACCTTAGTCGACGTCACATCATAGCTACTGCTGGCGCTTTTGTCGTGGAGTGAGGTGTGTTTCGGTACATCATTAGAAACGTACACACCATTTGTCTTGGAGTGAGGTGTGTTTCGGTACATCATTAGAAACGTACATACCATTTGTCATGGTGTGAGGTGTGTTTCGGTACATCATTAGGAACGTACACACCATTTGTTTTGGAGTGATGTGTGTTTCGGTACATCATTAGAAACGTACACACCATTTGTCTTGGTGTGAGGTGTGTTTCGGTACATCATTAGAAACGTACACACCATTTATCTTGGTGTGAGATGTGTTTCGGTACACCATTAGAAACATACACGCCATTAGCGGAAACTCGAAATCTTTGTTCTGAAACCTAAAACCTTGTTTCAGTGTTTGCACAAATCGTTCAGCTGATCCGTTGCTGGCAGGAAGGTATAGCGCTGGTGTGATATGCTTGAAGCCGTTCATTATTTTACATGAATAACGTAAACTCGTGGGCAGCAAACAGAGGGCCATTATCACTGATCAGTTGATGTGGCAACCCGTACTTGCTGAAAATCTCACGCAAAACCGAAATGTTTTTTTATGCCATTGTAGAACCAATGATGGTAACTTCAGGCCACTTACTGAACGTATCGACGGCCACAAACAGCACCTTGATATGGTTGACGCCATCCTTCACTTTTTGTCGCAGCCCCCCTTTCTGCTTCTTTTGTCCTAGTTTGACTCATAGTGGAACAAAAGTGTATAAATAAACCAAAATTGCGTGATTGAGTTAAATGAATAGTCACTTCGGCAATATTTCAGCCATAATGTGACTTAAAAGCGTCATTTTTAAATAATTTATAAATGTTATAAATAAATTTCGTCTGTTAAGGACCGTTTTAGACTGACTGACTGAGTTTGGTTTTACGGCGCTTTTAGCAATATTCCAGCAACATCACGGTGGGACAATTTAAGAACTAGAATATCACAGTTAGAGATTTGAAACTAGCTTGTGACTAAACAGTATATACTGTTTAGGATATTACAACATAAAACAGGCTATAGATCACCAACAACTGAAGGCAGATCAGCAACAACTGAAGGCAGATCACCATACTAAGGACAATGGGAACTTGCTTTGTTACCTGCATGGACCCAAGCTGGATTTACACCATCCCTTCAGCCACTGGTGATTATAGTGAAATTTAGCCATTATTCAAAATAACAATTATTCTGCAATTAAAATGTTGTAGGTCGAAACTGATTTTCAAAATTTGGGGGCTTAGGAAACCAAAATTACAATATGTGAGAAAATAGTTGTCTTATCTGTAAATTTTGAGTTAAATATGATTGCTTCACTGTGCAGATATAGTGTCGGGAGAAACAAATGATTTATTCATTGAAAGAAGTATTTATTTTAATACAAAATATTATATCCACAATATTTCACCTCTTACTTGTAGTCCAACCATTTCTTTGGTCAGTCTCTTTACACAACTCATTGCACTAATTCTGGAACACATCAATGAACATTTATAAAATGTCGAATGAAAAGCGTTAATTTGTATTTCGACAGATCTGTGTTGTTAGTAAATTGTATACAGAGTTAGGGGTTAGAGAAAGAACACGTCTCCTCTCGTCCAAACGACAGATAGAGTGCTGTCCCTTTCTAAGTGTCCAAAATGGCTTCCCTTGTCACCGCAGCGCATATATCCTTCGCATCAAGGTATCACTACTGAATTAAAATGACGCTGACAGATCAGTGTAACGGATCATAGATACTAAGAGGCTATTACATGACAGTTTTCCTTTCGCCAGTCATATGAGTTCGAGAGTACCATATCAGCTCGACGGCCGAAGTCCAAGATTAGAACTCATACCTCCCCCATTTCTCGACGGACATCAACTCGAGAAGACAACGCAAGCGACGATACTCTAATAAAACTAGGCTCCGTCTATTACTGTTTCGAGTGTTTGAGTGTATTCATTCCGTACCAGCCTAGTAGCCAGGCAATACAGCTGATGTGGATTTTCGGCCTTGGGCTGATGTGTCTTATATGCATTTTCGGCCCGGGTGCTCAATATGGACATATGTTGACAGCCAGTATAGCATGTGCACAATGGTTCATATTATTGATAGGTATATGATAAATACAGATATTCACCGGCAGTACGCTTTCTTCCTCGTTGAATATCCAAAGCAAGTTATCGATGTTTTATTTGATCACTACTTACATGCTTCAACTCAAGTTAAACCACATACATGACACATGCAATACGAGGATTTACTCACCTGTGTGAAGTGTCCTCTGTCTCCCTCTTGTTGTTGTTAGCCAAATTGTTGGCTAAAGAAGAAAACAGCAGGATTTTAATTTTTTTTGACATTCGATGAGAACGGCTAACTGGTTGTGAGTAGAGTTTTCGCTCCTTGGTCGTTTCCCCTTAGATGACTGGACAGACTCCGTTTTGTGGGGAATGGAACCCGGGTTCTCGGCGTGACGCTTTAACCATTGAGCTACACCACCGCCCCAGATATAAAGTGCTACCTTTGCTACATACCCTTGAAGATCCAGGTCAGAGTCCTCAGAAACTCATGCTGAGACTAACGGGGTCGGGTGGTCAGCATAGCTGACTTGGTTGACACATGTCATCGTGTCCCAATTGCATAGATCGATGCTTATGTTGTTGATAACTGGATTGTCTGGTCCTGACTCGTTCATTTACAGACCGTCGCCATATAGCAGGAACATTGCTGAGTGTGGTGTAAAACTAAACTCACTCGCTCACCTTTGCTACAGCTATATTACAGGTGGAAAACATACAGGCGACGTCCGGAATCCGAGAATAGTATATACGTTACGAAAGGAATATTATCTTCACGAGAAAGTTAAAGATATGCATAAAAGACAATCATTAACGATTGACTGGGCATGACAGATTATCTATCCCGAGTTGTAATAATTACGTAATTACCGAACCTTGGTGAGAGAATTATATAATTAGTATAACTAGGGAAAGATAACCTGTCATTCCCCGTCACGAGTTGGTTACTGTTTTTATTACTCATATCGGTTTTCGATCAAAAAACGCTCAAATAGAAACAGCAGTTTCTCTCTAAGGAAATCCGCGAAATGGAGAACACCCATATCTCTACGCGTATGATGTGGCTTCATTTCCACGAATTTTATCGCATTACCACTATCTTAAACGGTTGTATTACGGGAGACTAAATAGTCACTTAGAAAAAAGTGCTATTCTCAACAAACGTAACTGTACAGTTTCTTAAACAATAACACATAGAATACATGTCACAAATCAGGTGAAGATAAGCAACGTTGGCCACAGAGAATCCTCGGATGAGTGACCGTGTTTGGCAGTTTGACTCCTGAGATTTCATACGACTATAATATCCTGCACCACAACGAAGCACACGTGGTTTCACCTTAGGCAAGTGCGTTTGTTCAAAAGTGCCGCAGTTCACCCAGCAGAAAATGAGTAACGGGTGGATAATATAATTTGTATCCTTCTCTCGAGGGTAATACAGTCTGATGTACGCCTCTTTGTAGCAGTGTCACCCGAGCCGGTAGGCGCACGGCATGCGTCATATTATGACGTCATTCGATTGTTAGCGCTTGTTAGCGGAGAGTTTGGCGGTTACCGTGGCAGCGGGTAATATTTTTTTCCAGTTGTCACCCTCCTGCGAGGGGTGACACGGAAACTTGTTAAAGCGTTATTTACCAATGAAATTAAAGTATTTTACATGAAGGTAAAGATAAGTCATGTTACTAGTCATGTCAGTTATCCGGGGTAATAATATCCACCATGTTGTATGCGGTACGAGCATATCCCTGAGGGGTGGGGTTCTGCACTACATCACTGGCCTCATTTTTATTCAAGATTATAAAAAGACTGAATGGAGAATGTCTGGTGATCGATAATAAAGCTTGACTGAACACGCTTATCTGTGTTTTTCAAACAGCGATACTAGGCCTTTGCTACAAGCAGCTGGAGTGTGTACTGCTACATATAAGTGTGCGTGTGTGGGAGAGAGTCTGAGTGTCAGTGTCTGTGAACAGTACAATAAACAGAGTGACATGCTGTTAGCGAGAAATAGAAATGTTTGCCAAGATATTGGCTAGAAAAGATTTTTCAAACTCGCTTTTGAGGTGTGACAGGTCAAACGTATTTCGGTTGCTTACAGCTAATCAGATAACAAGCAGCTGTGCAGCAAATCTTCCACTGGCTTCTGTTTCTGAGGCAACAGGTACAACTCTCCTACTTAAACGTTAAATAGAGTGAGTTCACGAAATTAAACAACTCTACTATTAGCTGAGACGGCTACTTGGGTTAGATGGATGATTTTTGGGTGATTAGATGAATGACTCAGAGAATGTGGGTTCGAAACTCGCATGGGACTCCCCAAACTAAAGTATTAGAATCTGTACTTTACTGAGAAAGTGTAATCCCCAATATAACATTACATTTGACCACTTTCTAAATGGCATTGTGTATTCATATTCATTACAGACTTGCACAAATAAACAGAAGATAATTTGGATAATGAAATATAAACTGATACATTTGAGGCATACTTCGTAAAAGAAATAGATATAACCATTAAAATAAACATACACACGTGCCACATCTAACAATTGCAATGAGATAACTGTCCAGCGTCATCACTGGAAGTGACGTACGTGTCAACGGTAGAGGGAGTGACCAGTCCAGGTAGGTGTGTTGTGTTTCGTCTCTCACTTTGCCTTCCTGTAAAATGGTAACTGTTTGATATTAAGGGTCAAATATAGTCTGATTATGTCACTATACTGCCATGGTGCTGAAATAGGCAGCTATACTTTCCTTTATGCAGCATATACCCTGGAAATAAGTGTTATATTACCACACAAATTCCTACTTTCGCTTTAGAACTAGGTCGGGCTTCATTCACGATAGCCATGATTCAGTATTGTTATCTTGTGGGAATGTGACACTCGACGGGCTGAGATACTGTCAAATCGTTCCTATCTTTCTTTTGTTATAGCTTAAAGTACAAGTCCTTCGTTATTCATCCAAACTACAACCCACCTTACCGCTGATACTATGTATACAGGTAAACCTCGTTCGTGCGGGATAACCTGAGATGGTTTGTGTAACGAGATATTCACCGATATTATATGTATTAAGATGACACATACTAGATAAAAGGTGACTTTTGCTTAGGTGATAAGTTTGCTCGCTGGGTTGTTATGGGCGAACTTTTTGTACCCAGGGGTGATAACTCTTTAGAAATTATTCAAGCGAGGGTCTAACGTCTCGCTGCTGATCTGGTGACCAACTCAATGTCGCTGCGTCAACTTGCGACAAGTAAAGACAGAGCCCAGTTCATTTCAAAACGACCGCTTGCAGCGAAACACGTTTAACATGTTTTGCAGTGATTGTTAATTCAGAGTGAGGGAGTATTTTTGCAGGTATTTGCCATGAGAGACGTATTTTGTTTTGCAGTATATAAGACTATAAAATCAATAACGTATCAGTCAAAAATTGAAGGCTATGCTGGTTGGTGTAATAGTAACACGATATGGAAATGTTTGTGTTGTGGCTACTGGTTGTGTGCAATGAGTATTGGGTAACATATGTTATATTTGGGATTACACTTTCTTAGTAAGGGGCATTGTTTGTTGTAACTTAACGGTTGTCTCTTCTGTGATATCTGAATATAAAATACATTATTTCGCTGATATCAGAGTGGTCATTTCATTATCGTTAGCATATTTTAGGAACATTATCAACGCCGTGATCAGACAACTCTAACTCCATCAAAGTGATCATCATCAAATCTAGGTCCTTCTATCATTACATTCACCATGTTGTCACCTTGCTATATATTTGTCAGATAAAATGATTAATCCAAGGACGGCTTTGTTATGGTGTGTTATAGTATGTTTATGTTCTTATATGTATGTCCGCGAAGTCGATGTTGTAGTGCAATAGACACTGAATGAATGTACGCTATTATTGTTTTGTACTGAATATGATGAAGACTGTCATGGGCAATGTTCATATTACAATGCACTGGATGGACGTATGTTGAATCGTACAGTTATGTGCAGTAAAGGATAACTTGACAAAGATCTATATGGATCACAACGTTGATCAAAAACATTTCTTTGGATGCTAATATGCTGTTTATTTCTTCCAGAATGGAAGACTTCCCCAAGTGTTCTGTCTGTCAGCAGCAGTATACCCTGAAAGGCGCCGCCCCCTACCTACTGCCCTGT
Source organism: Haliotis rubra (assembly GCF_003918875.1). Classification (NCBI taxonomy): domain Eukaryota; kingdom Metazoa; phylum Mollusca; class Gastropoda; order Lepetellida; family Haliotidae; genus Haliotis; species Haliotis rubra. The sequence goes on from NW_025765325.1 coordinate 1,822,489, forward strand.
CTACACGCTGTGTGTGAGACGTGTGTGACATCTGCAGCTGGTGGTGTGATATCATGCTCTACTTGTCAGAGGGAAGTCAACCTCACAGACACACACCTCCAGAAGGATACAGTGAGACAGAAAGAAATATTCCATCTGACGGTCAAACATCGCCCTACAGAGCTTATCTGTACACACGAAGATGATGGCAACCAGGCTGTGTGTTGGTGTCAGGACTGTGAAGAGTTACTCTGTGAATACTGCCAGAACATGCACAGCAACTTCAAAGTTACCAGAAGCCATGTAGTTCAAATTTTCGCCGACTTGCAACCGACTATCTCGACCGTTCCAAAATTTTGCAGCATCCATAAATATCACCCCCTGTATCTGTTTGATAAAAGCTGCAGGAAATTAATCTGTGCGAGATGCAGAATTCAAGATCATGCCGACCACGAAGTTGAGAAGGTTGATGTGGCTGCTGAAACTGTAACAAAGCAACTGGAATATCATAAGAATGAGCTATCAACGTTACAGACTCGCCACCAGGCATACATGCAGAGTATCAGGCAAGGAACCGAATCCACTGACGAAACACACAATTCTTTGAATGAAAATATTCGTCACATTTTCCAATCTTTGAGATCACAACTTGATCAAAGAGAGAAGGAACTTCTCTTCGATCTGGAAAATCATACGAAGGAGACAAAGGCAACACAGCATTCTCTTCTCACCGCCTGTGAAGAAGACAAGAAGGCCTGCACAAGGGTGTTAGACTACATCAATAATGTCGTCCACTATGCCTCAAAGTCAGACATCCTCGGCCTGGAGAGATATGTTGGGGAGATGACTCGGACCTGCTTGGACACTGCCGCGTCTCAAACATATGCAGTACCCTCAGCTGTCTTCAACACCAACAGTTTGTCAAAACTGAAAGCGACTCTATCAGGATTTGGTGCCATTTTGACGATGGATATGGACGGAAAATCGGAAATAATTGCTGGTAACCTAATCATTTCATCTCTAACGTTGGTTACAGTGTTTGTGTCTGTTAATGCAATATCCTGCCGCCTTTCTTCATGAATCTATATGATAATCACGTTATGGCTGACATACTGCCAGTGTGACTTAAGATCTTAATTTTATCTCACCCACTCATGAATCTATAATTGGAAATCCACTCGGTTAGGTGAAGACTTAGGATTTGTTCTTAAATATGTAGCGTTTGTAACATGCATAGAAACATAGTTCCACTGTCTATACATCTAAATCCTATTTGTGTTGTTTCAGACAGGGGTACTCAGACTGATGATGACTTTATGGCAGACGTGGAAATGAAACACAAAATGGTGAGTGAAGGAAGTTATAGTACATCATACTCAGGCTCACAAAGTGCCCAAGAGGCGACTAGTGGGTTCGGGCGGACTTGATTGACACATGTCACCAATCCATGTTTGCATGGATCGATAATCAGACCCATGAAGTTAGGGGTTAGAATCGGTCTTCAGCAATCCATGCTTGTCGTAAGAGCCAGCTAACGGGATCGAGTTGTCACGCTCATTTAATTAGTGGACACATGTCATCGTATCACAGTTGTGTAGATCGATGCTTATGTTGTTGATAACTGGATTATCTGATTATTTACATATCGTCGCCATACAACTGAAATACTGCTGAGTGTTAAACAACATACCAACCAAAAAATCCCCACCAAGATCGATGATCATGATGTTGATTACTGGATATCAAGAATCCTTATGTACAGAGCGTTGCAATATTGCTCAGTTGGGCTTTAGATAACAGGCAAACAAAGTTTATCACAAAGGAGACGTTATGATGCAATGCTTCTCAACAGTCATGGCTAGAATTATTCTTTCCATGAAACGTTTCGGGTATTTTTGCCAACATTGTATGAACAAGATGATAAATAACATGACGGAAATATACCATATGTCATATTATATCTTGCAGGACATGGAAGAACTAAAGACGAAAATCGATTCAGACGAAAAGCACATTGAAAGCCTTACAACGCTGACAGACAAGCTCAATTCAGAAATCGAAAGCTTGAAATCAGTATGTCCATTAATCTAATTATGGAATAATTTTGTCTCATTTATCTGCATGTTTCATACCTTTAGATATGTCAGCAACTAAAAGTATTTTAACTCTATAAACTAAAGGGCAAAAGAAAGCTGTCACCTAAATCAAAACTAGAAACAACGACATATTTGAGATTTATGTTAGTTACTTTCCAAGCAGAAATATTTCCATCACAATTTGACTGAATATTTATTTAATGCTAGTAATGCATTTGCCGCAATACATTTAGAAAACGACAACAGGAAAAAAAATAAAACAATACACAGATCATTCAAAAAGTACATGGATAGTCACATAATGAGTCAGGGTATACACACCTGTCGTCTATCGGCTAATTATGTCAGCAGGAATCCTGGTGAGGTGGTACACGCACTCTCAGCTGACGGTCGTGGTTTCAGAGATGTTCAATAGGGTTCATGTCATGAGTTCTGTTGTCGAATGAAGGGCACCACAAAAGACCAAACACTTCATCCCTGCATCGCTGGACATTCCGATCTCCTCGGGTGAATACCAGTCTCGTTGTTCTCTGGCCACAAATGCCATCCCATATTGTGACGCCCCCTCAATCAAACTTCTTATACGCAGTTTGGCGTCAGTCGCTCTCCTTTCAGTAAAAACTCTCGAACTCTGCCATCGTTTCTGAACCGACTGAATCGACTTTCATCTGTAAGGAGGGCTCTCTCTTATTGACGTCGCTTTCACCGACGTACATTGGTGACGGTGTAGACGGGTCAAGGCCATTCCACGGAAAGCCGTAGAAGGACTGTTCGTCTGCTGATGGTGTGTCTTATTGCTGTCCGTCCCTGATGTTGACTTCGCCGTCACGAATTGTTCCAAAGGTGGATCTGCCGGATATAGCGACCTTCGGCCTGTGTAGTGCCTCTTGGACTACCTGATCCTGGTCGGTATTGGATCTGGCCTGTTTGCTAGAAGCAGTCTATCAGTTTCCTGATGGTGGCCTGACTGCATTTGAAGGTTCTTACCAGTGGCGTTGTGAAGTCCCCATATTGGACATACCGATCGTCCTGTCTCGTTGCGCTTACATTAATCTTGGCATATTCATGGTGTTCCTTCGGGGCTACAGCATGCTGGCTCTGTCCAGCATCGATATTTATGCCACAATCATGCAGGTGCATGTGACACAATGACGTCTTTTACGTTTTGAAAAATGCACTGTCATAGAGCTGCATTGTCATAGAAGGCCTAGGGTCTAGCCGAATGTCTTCTGCTTCGGTTCAAAACTAAATTGTTTACACAATGTTTCACTTTCATTCATTTCCCAAATCTGTTTCATGACCTGTTGTGTGCATCTGAGTAAATTGTCACCACCTTGTTAAAGTCTCCGTTATGTAATCGTTCATAACTGCATTCTTTAATGCATGCAGACATGCCTTTGTTGGAAATAGTACCCTTGCGACAGAGACAACGGCAAGATATTTCTTGATCTCATGATATATGCATGTATGTTGTTCTTTCAGCGCATTGATGAGAAAGAAGCCATTGAGAAGAAGGATGCCAAAAGAATAGATCTATTGCTTGGTAAATTCATGTTTTCCTTCTGCTAAGGAGAAGGCTGAATATCAGATTCGAATACCGCTTGTCTAATCCACTGGGTCCCGAACATGATCTCAGTGCATCTTCATATCGAATGATTCTTTTGGCTTAAACTTATCAAGCATCACCTCACTAATGATATAACATCAAAAGTCCCTATGTCTCATAACACGTGTGTGGTGATGTGCCTATTGATGTTTCAGGTGTAGCCAGAGAATGTGGTGTTCACCTCCTGAAGCCAGGGGCTGTAGATAGATCTTTCATGCTGAAGTGTGAGTACATTTATCATGTATTCCTATTTACATATTTTGATGTTCAAACCTGTTCTTCCAAGTAATGTTAAAAGTGTACTAAAATATAAAGGCAGTGTCAAATGTTCATTCATGGGGATGGTGAAGGCTCACTCGCTTGGTTGCTGCATGTCATTCCTTCCCATTTGCATAGACCGACGCTCAAGGTATCAGTCACTGGATTGTCTGGCCCAAACTCGACTATCAACAGACTGCTGCCATATGTGCTAATACCGATGTGATGTTTAAAAACAAACTACATGTAGGTGGAGATCAAAGTAATCTGGCCTGTGGCGTTCAAACGGGTGTAGCATTAGTTGTACTCCACAATAAATCTCTGTTACTGTATCCTGATTTCGTCTCACTGAGGTAATCGACAGACACAGACCCAATCGTTTTCAATGAAACGATGTGAGCGTATTGGTCCACGTTTCACAATCAATATCATAGTAGAGTTTGCTTATTTATTTCATAGAATGGACGTAAAATTGACGACTTTGTAAATGGCGTAATGTATTCATAGTTTTCGGTCGTGGGAACCCTGACAATTTTCACTGGTCAGAGGGGTACACAATGCACGTGATCCAGGCAACCAGTTGTCAGACTTCCGTTTGTGTGAAAGTAGTGGAACCTGTACTTTACTGATAAAGTGTAGTTCTGGCTACAATGTTTTACTGACGTCTACCATTCCAGATATTTAGGATTTACAGTGACTATTATAAACTCTAACATATACATGTACTTAAACAAGGGACGGTAGGGTGGCCTACTAGTTAAAGCGTTCGCTCGCCACGCCGGAGACCCGGGTTCGATTCTCCACATGGTTCAATGTGTGAAGCCCATTTCTGTTGTCCCGCGACGTGATACTGCGATAAAATTGCTAAAAACATACTCACTCACTCACTCACTATGATTAAAAAGGTGACTACCAGGTGCCGGAGAGTCGCAACAGCTATGTGTATAGCTGTGAAACGCGACTGTGATGGGGTAGCCACTTCTTGACTACTTCATAACGTTGTCATTTTACCTTCCATCCCCGCAACGCCTTCAATACTGTCCGTCCGCCCGCCAAGAACTGATGCCTTCTGACGTTCAGATGGTGTACCATGGTCAGCCAAGTATGACTAAGGGCAATTCCAGATACAATTGCAACCTAAGATTGAATAAAAAATGGCAACCAGGAGCCTCTCTCTCTTTTTTTCTGTGTGTGTGTGTGTGTGTGTGTTTTGTAGAACTGCAATGACACACCAGTGTGATGAGGTAACAAAGCGTTTCGTTGATGATGCCTTAACATTTTTAAAACATTTAATTCTTCAGGTCTACAATGTATTTTCACAAAAGATAATTGCTCCTCCAGTAGTATATACAATGGGGGTTTTGGATCACTTTCAACAAAAGCCTCTGCAAAGCCTTATTTCACAAAGAAGGCTTTGGTCGGATCCTTAGCTCTTGCTACCATTACCCCTACTATTAAAAAGTTTGAGACGGCAGCGGGATACGAACGCCCAATGTTATACCTCACAACCCGCACCACTGAGCTACCGGGAACTTGGCTGAAGTATGTTGGTTTAACGGGTCTATCCTGGGATAGCTCCACTTGCCGCTATGCTGTGTTGACAGGAGGTAACATTGTGCCGTACGGTACGATCAATAATTCCTGTCTAACAAGCCCTCTACCTGGCCCATCCCTCAAGTAGTACAAGTTAGGCTCGTCTGCTTTCATGTCCACTTTATCTATGTTGTAAGTTTTGACTGACCATATAAGATTGGTGGCTCGCTTATGGCTATCACCCTCGTGTTCCCCTGGCTGGTATAGGTACCTCACTAGGGCCCTATATGGTATCTGTTTCTCATTCCCACGCAATGGAGCAGCCGACTCTGCCACTATTGATTTTAGTTTGATAGCGTCTGCCGGTTTCTTGCCGGTGAGACGGGTGGCTTCATGGTTGATTGCTGACACCACCTTGGGTAACCTAGCGACCCATTCAGTCGATCGCTTCCCCAGGGTGGTCATCTCCCTAGCATACTGATGTCCGAATAAGCGCTCAGCCAAAGTTCTATTGAATCTCTCAACTATGGCTTGGCTTCGATGGGCTCCAGCCATGCCACGCCTGACCTTTGTATCGTGTTTGTCTAACAGGTGTGACATGACATCCATGAACTCCCGCCCGGGGTCAACTTGCAGCTCTGTTGGCCACGTCAGCGGACTGCGTTTGTATATGCATTCGAATCCTCTGGCTACCTGGGCCGAATCTTTTGCAGTCAAGGGTTCGGCTTCCTTGTAGCGACTGGCTACGTCCACTACGGTTAAGGCATACTTGTACCTCTTGTCGTGAGGTAGGAACAGTAGGTCTGCCTGGTGAACGCTATTAGGTATGTTAATACCAAACTTCCTTCTAGGCACGTAGCATGGTGGCGGCAAATAAATCTGCCAAAGTGCTTGTTTTTCAAGCCACGCTTTGGCCTCCTCCGGGGGTACTCGCGCCATTTTAGCCAGTTTATGTACAGCGCTAGCTCCTTTCCAATACCCACGTGGGCTGGTTCCGTGACATGTCATATTTATATACCTATATTCTTGGTTCAATTTTCTCATGCCCGTACGCGTACGTGTTTATCCCATCAATAGCTATCCAACGTTTAGTGTCCATCGGCGACAGGGACGTCTTGTTTATAGTCAGTCTGTATATCCTATGGCCATCACTACTAAGTGTGTTCATTTTATGTCTAAAGGTACGGGTCTTGAACAGGGCTTCCTTGAATCTGGTGTGTTTGATGTGTTGTTTTACCACGTACTTCTTAACACCCTTAGCCTTCCGGATCTCACCATTGTCGGCTTTCAGTATGGAGTACATCTTAGGCCTCAAACCTATGTACTCGGCTATGGTCGTGCCAGCACACTCGTCCTTCATCTTACCTAGGACTTTTTTTATTTACCGTGCTGTGTATGGCATGGTCCTTGGGGTAGTCGCTGGTGTCGTACAAATCGAGGTGTTTTTTCATGTCCTCGTACACGTCCTCGGTTTGAATCTCCATCAGCAGGGAATCTGTATCAGTGTACAGCACTTCACACCTGTCGTCGTACTGTTTCTTAAGCTCGTTGTAGTAAAAGTCGTACATCAGGTGTTTGGATAAATCGAGGATGCTCATCTCCACGTAAACAGGCCGGTTGAATTTGATGTGGCTTTTCTTCATGTGTAGGGCAACTAGGTCATCGGTGAATATCTTGCTACGGTTGAATGCCGGACTGGCTATCAGTCTCCTGAGCTTGTCTTCCTCATTCGACCGAACCAGCTTCACGGTCACACGTTTCCTAAGGTTCTCCATAGTCTTACCAAACACCGAGTTGTTCATGAGCTTGTAGAGGTTCTTCTCAAAGTCACTGGTGGCCAGCTTTCGGAGGTCTGTGTTCATTCTGATGTAAGGCTCCATCCAGGGGCTCTGGTTGAAAACGAGCACCCTGTGTATTTTGGTCAGCCTCATACCCAACGACATGTACAGCTGTAGGTTGCGATAGTGAACGATGTACTTGGTCTTATTCATTAAGTTGGGCACGAGTTTTTCAACGTCGGCCAGCCGCCCACCTAACAAGTTATGTTGGTACTCAGACATCCAGTCTGGGTTAACCCTCATACGTTCGGGGGCCAGGGGTAGCTGTTGTGTGATGTGTAATGCCTTGGGGTATTCCAAGTCAACCTCGAGGATATAACCTTTGTTCGAATCTGGTGCGATGCTCATAACATCGACCTCGTGCGATTCCCATTCGAATCCCCTGTGGGTAGATACTGGCTCATGGCCCAGCCGTACAGGTTGTTGGCGTCGAGGTAGAGAATATGATTGGTTGGCTTGCTAGGGTCGTAGCCCTTCACGTATTGATTATTTGCTTTCACGTATCGTTTGGTTGCCATGGAAATCCCACCTCGCAAGCCTTTCTCAATGAATAGGTGCATGTCGTAATCTGTGAGCAATTCCAACTTAACTTCGGTCTTTTTAAGCAAGGCATCCCACGACAGACCTGGGCTGGTGTAATACCATGCGGGGTCGAGTTTATACTGCTTGAAACATGTCCGCCTAAACGTCTCAAACACGTCGGCTAACAGTAGTACATCTGTCCTCAAGTACAGGTCGTGGTAGTCACCCAGATTCTTACAACCCAGTTTATTCCATACGTTAATAGCTTGTGAGTAATCGTCTTGGGATATTTCCGAGTCTGTGAGATTGCTGTAAAATTCTCTGATGGGGGGTAGTCTGGTCTCGGCGAACTTGGCCCAACCATCCATGTACTCGTAGAGGTACACACCCTTCCTCATCAGCAGGGGTCTAGTCTCGGCGTCTGTGTATCGATCGGTAATAGGGAAGGTATCGTTGGCCTTGACCAGACTGTCGAGTGACGACAGGAGGAACTGAACCGAGTCGATGAACCTAAGGCCGTTTAAGCTGTAGGAAATGTATCTCTCCATGTTGTTGGGGATGCACGTTATATTGCCATCGATTTTCGCGATGGCCTGCATGATTAAGTGAGAGTCGTACCCTCTCAAGTTGTGAAAGACCACGGGGATGTTTATTGTCTTAGGGATGATTCTAAGCTTGAGGTTACACGCGCTGTGAGCGGCGCCTCTATACTTACCGGTTACGTGGCAGTGATCTCTCACTGAATCACCGTTAAGTGGTGAATCACACACGTGGCAGTTAGTGCTACAGGCGTGAGCTAGCCTGTCGGCTTGGGTCATACGCATGGGAGCGACTCTATACAGTGCATTCCTGATAATTTTTTCTTCCTCCCGCAAACACTTTAGAAACCTTTCAGCCGCGTCAGGACCCCTATACACTACCGGAGCTTTCGTTTCCCCATCACAACGGACGACTACGTATCCAAACCCCAGGCTTCATGCTCTTGTGTTTTCTGTGTGGTTGGGGTACCCCCAACAGCCTCAACAGGTTTGACCAAGGCTTCAAAGTCGGCGTATATGATATAAGGCACAGACATTTGGTTCTTGTGGTTACCGAATTTTAGGATATTATCACCTTTCTTAGGCATGTCGACTTGTATAGCCGTCTGCCCCACACCTTGGCAATCCTCCCGGTGGGATTCTAATAAATCAGCTCGTGTGAAGCCATGTAGGCACCGTCCGCAGAAGTGGGTCTTTTCTCTGTGTGCCGATTGGTCATACAACAGCCTGCTAAAGTGTTTTATCCATGCGTAGTGGTACTTGTCACCTCGCTGGATCATGAATATATTGATAACACGGTGGGGTCTCCCCAGTTGGGGTTTCCCCAACGATGGGCTGACTCTGTGCACAATTGTTGTGTTACCTTCGTTACCTTCGTGTCCAAAGACATTTATAGCTAGATTATTCTGTTTTTTCTATTTTAGTTATCTGGGATATGGGGGTTGGTTCATCTATACCATCCCAGTTGAGCCCATCGTCTTGGGGATAACTAGAAGGCCTGTTCGAATTAGTGTCAGCTGGAAACAAGGCTGACCTGATAGCTAACCTCAGGCAATCGTCTCCTCTATTCCTGACGTTGACCATGGCATGTTTTTTCCTATAGTAGGGGGGGGCAAGTCTAGGTATGACCCGCCTCTGAACGGCACGTAGTTAGCTATGTCTAGATAGACATTATCGATTTTATCTACAGCCCACCCGGACCCCAAGTGTGTGTAGCGTTCTAGGTATTCTCGTATCTGCTGAAAACTGGTATCGATTGATGCGTCTATGGTCTCTATATGGGTCACGACCTCTTGCCTACCTCTGAAGTAAGGCTGAACGTACTCAGTGACCTCTCCCCCCACCTGCTTATCGAGCGACATTTTCATTGTGATCTGAAATTTGATACTTCCCAGACTGTTTAGTTCCTGGTTTATTTTATCAGCTGTCAGAGGCTTGATATCTGTGATGTCTATATTCCTATCAACATGCATGCGCCAGCCTCTCAAATAGTTGACTACAGCGCGCTCAGTGCGCACGAACTGTAGGTCAATAGCTCTATTCTGCGGGTAATAGTTCTACAAGCTGTGGTTTCCTAAAAAACGAGAATACCCACCGAAACCCAAATCGCGAACCTCGGCTTTTAATTGTTTTACAGTGGGAGGTTTTGCTACGGGGGCATGTGATAACAATGCGATTAACCCGGCTCTCCCCAGGTTTGAATAACCCGTGAGCCCAAGCTGTTTTGCCTGGACTTTTAATTGTTTTACCGTGGGAGGGGCTTCTAAACCTAGTAATTTCAACAAGGCTGGCTTCCTCATTCGAGAATACCCGATTACACCTCTCTGCCTGGCGATCCGCTTAAGTACATCAACAGTAGCCATAGTTGCGTATACACCTAAGAAGATCAATCTCTAATTGGACCGCCGTAAAGGTAAAAAATATAATGAGGCGCTCATAAAATCACTAGATGGGCCGTTTCGACCCAGTACTCACACTGTTGGAAATAGTATTCCTTGAAGTTGTGCATGTATTCATATATACTTGAAAAACAATTTATCTGGTATTGAGTCGTGATGTCCCGCCCACATGTGAAGGGCCGAGTATACTTAACACCCTCCTTAATCCATGCCACTTCCAATATGACCTGAAATCTGAAGCGTCCCCATAAGTTCAGTTCATCTTTGAGTATGTTTTTGACCAGAGATTCGATGCCGGGTATACTTTCCCTGGGGTCAATTTCCACAAACATAGTTATACCTAGGTGTTCACAGTCTCTAATTGGGGGTTTATCTTGAGGAGGCGCCTACGTTCTTTTATGTAGGCCTTTTTATTCTTGTAGATGAGGTGATGTCTGACTACGTTCGCTCCGTGAGCTTTACATAGGCAGTAGTGCCCTTTAACCCCTATACCACACACAGAACACATGTAGTTAGGGCTTCCCATGTGGAAACAACAGTACCCCTTAGTCCTGCATCTCCTACCACAGGCTTCTTTCTTCCCCATAAGTATGTATTCGCATTTGTACGGAGCAGGCCTCATCTTTTGGTATACTTATACGAGTATTTAGTCTAATTGTTTTGCAACCAACGCAGTCGCTGCTATACCCAGAGCGATGAAGACCAGTTCACGGTCCATTTGCCCCTTGGATGGTGTGTAGTACTGAGCGAGTGTGGGTTTATTGAGTGGTTGCAACCGTTTACCAGTTAGTAGGTAGTATTCTCTCGCTGCGTCATCGACATCGTGGAATGTTTGAACGGCATGGCTCTCACGCCTGAGTTGTTCGTTAATGTAATCGATCCTCTGGAGGCGTTTTTTAGCGTACTCGGATTGTGCGGCCTGTAATTTCTCAATAGCGAGGTTATGTCGCTTCCTTTCTTCCTGTATTTCAGCCGCTTGTGACTCTCATAGTTTCGAGAAGAGGAAATTACTCCCGGAAAATGCTAGGGCATTTACTAACGCCCCACCAACCATCATGGCGATCGTAGCCATCCTATATTTACTTCATAATATTTTCAGGTAGTATCCCTTGTTTTACTAGGATGTCTTTTGTAGCCATCGCCATACCAAGGTTCATTATGAGCATACCCATATCCTGCAGGTTGAAATCTAGCTTGATAGTTGGTTGTTTAAGCACCATTTGGTCAACCGCACGTACCCTACGGCTAGACTGGCGACCACGGTGGAGTGGTATGCGTCGTTGACGAACGTTTTCCCCTCAGACATTATGTATATGATATAAAAATATTAAATTATAACATGATATGTGGGTCGACCTCTAATTGTGGGGGCTCCCTGTGAGGGTTTCCCTCACTGTGTCGTGTATATAACCATGAGATAGCCACGGCAGCAGTTACGCCTACAACCAACAATAGTCGAGCCGGGTGAGTCACCGTGATAATTTTATGTTGGTTACACCACCGTTTTTTACCGGCAGCTACTCTCTTAGGATTCTTCTGCCTGGTGACCTCCCTGGGGGTCTCCTCTGAAGGGGTCTGGGGTGGGGTTTCCCCCTGGAGGTTTCCTCCATCTCCTCCTGCACAGCATCCATCTATACTATTATTATTATTTTTCCTCTCAAATTGACAATGCTTTGCCGTGAGAATCGCCGCCGTCACCGGGGCTAACAACATACAATATTTGTGGTACAGCTCGCAGCTGATAGAGCTCAAGGCGTGTTCGATAAAAGGGTCTTTCTCGAGGTCCTCCCACAGGTAAAGTCGGCGCTCCGGGGGGATGGGAAGGAAGTACGACGCAATACCAGTGTATATCTGGGTCATAGCCGATCCTATTGTGTTTGTCATCTCTGCCACGAGCCGGGACTCGTATCTAGCGTACAGCTTATCGATTTCTTCGGCTGACATTTTGTGAAGTTTATCGGGAGTGTTGTCTCCAAAGTAATGTTTGGCTTTGCTGCCAACAGCGAACGCCACCAGTTTCTCTCGCTTGTCATCGTCCACTGGCACCAACAATTGTTCGAGCAGTTCATCACACTCCATCTTATAATGTGATAAGTAAGTTTTAGTTTTAATTATATAATATACGATACAGTTAAGTTGCACACGACAAACACTTCAAATACCATAGCTATAACTATAACTGATAAGTGCTAAACGCTAAGAGCTAAGTATTGCTTAGCTTTGCTAAGCTTTGCTAAGCATTTACTAAGCTTTGCTAAGCTTTTGCTAAGCATTGCTAAGCTAAAACACCCTATAAGCCACGGGTTGGTCGGTCTTGAGCACGAGCTTAGCGTGTTTAGTTTCAGCGAGCTGTTTCTTCACACGTTCCCTATCATTTTTGCTCATCACATCGTTCTCTCTCAAACACTCTTCGAACGAATCCCTGTCCTTGCAGTGAAATAAGGCCACCCATCGCGTCTGCTCCCTGAGGTCTTTCAACAACGAGTTGAACTTCTGCGTTAGCACCCAGACGCTGTGATTTGCATGCCGGCCAGAGAAGGCCAGGTACGATAGCACGTCTCTCTTTTTTGTTATCTCGCGATTAGCGCTGCAGTCGTCTAGTATGAACAACGTCGACTCCCCTTTAAATTTCTCGTGAAGAGCTTTCAACCAGTCCTGCAGGCGTGTTCCCGGGTCGACTTTGTGTACGTCCGGGTCCGTCATCACCCAAGGTCTTTCCGTGTACGTTTTATTCATGCTCAGAGTAGGGCACATGATAACGATGTTGTCGAACACATTCCTGTAGTACACCTCCAACATATCCAGCATGAAAACGGTCTTCCCACAGCCAGTCTGCCCACACACTATGGCGCAGTGTGGGTCGCGGGGTAAATCAGTAGGCAGTGGCCTAGTAGATGGCTTGCACGAATCTCCCATTGTCTATATTAAGTTGCGCGTCCATAATCACGTACAGATATAATTTCAACTTGCCCGCGGGTTGAGCCTTCTTGGTAATCTGGATAGTTATCCCCTCGCTACCGTTGTCTATGCAGGGACCGCTACCGTGTAGTTTATCGTCATCCGTGGATCGCATGTCCAACCATAGGGCGTACTTGGTTGTCAGGTATTCACCGATCTGCACGGAGGATAGGTCCAGGTCCTTGGTTATGTATGGGTGTTGTTTGATGGCTGGTAGCTTTTTTTATCTCATCCCACTGCTGGTATGCCCTCATACCATGACTGAACAGCTGGTTGGGCACGCCCTCTATGGTCACTTCCACCTTTTCAATCTCGGGGTTGAAAAACTTCTCGCTGTCCCTTCGAAACGGCTCGTAATCCTCCACGGGGACGACCAGGATGACTTTCAGCGATCGCGCCGGCACGTTCAGGTTGATATTCCACACAGTGTCGCTCTTATCTCGCACGACCGATCTATGCCTCAGTATACGATCGTACAGGATGGCCACCTTCCCCGAGTACTGGCTTTGAACCTGCCTGGCCAGCTCCGGGCTAGTGACCATGTCGAACTCCAGAGAGATGTTGTCTATGACGTAACTGGCCTCATCACCGTTCAGCGTACGCACTACTTTGCTGTAGTCGTTAAACGTGAGCTCGCATTCAAGCCTATCACCCAGCGTGGCCTGGTAAAACGGTGCGTGTCCCGTGAGCAACTCGAAGTCGAGCGGCACGCAGAACCTGTTCCCGTACGCTTGAGCGATGGCCTTTTCACCGTCCGTGATCTTGTCTAGCTGGTCTTGCGTGAAGCCATACCCCATGCGCAACCGGGTCGATTTGCTGATACCTTGGTACACGTCATTGACGCGTTCTCCCCTCGCTTTTCCAGAGGTCCCCATAGCAGTGAAACACGTCGCTGTCGTGGATGCTCAGCACTTCGTTACCGCTGATCTTGATGGTGGTTTTCTTGATGATGGCTCGACCTACGTTCCGCACTAGCTCACGTTTGTCGTTGGTGGAGGTCAACGTGAGGTTGAACGCCAGTCGAACCGTGCCTGGTACAATGAGGTCATTCTCGCCAAGTTTTCGGAATCTAACCAGCAGCGTTTGGTTTTGGCCTATCTTGCTGGGATTGTTGGTGATGGTCACCGACTGGCACACGGCTCTGACGCCTAGAGGCTCTCTTGATCTTCTGAAAGGATCTAGCTTCCTACCATACATTGTTATATAAATGAAATATATAAGTCTTAATATTAAATAATGGCTAAATACATACCTATGGATGATATGTGGGATGATAGTGCCCAGGCATTCGAGGATGACACCACATTCACGGAAGGCAACGAACTCGTGAAGCAGGCCGTCAACGGGTTTTACGATGGTTTAAAAGGGGATAAAAATTATGTAGAGCCGTGGGAGCGAGTCTATTCCAAGTTTTTTGTTGATGACAATGGCACGCTGCGACTGAGGGGTCGCCCGGAGATCGATCTCATGAATAAGCACACTAGAGAACCGCTTGCCTTATCAACACTCGCCATGGGAGTGACTTTATCTGCGATGAACTAGGCTTCATAGATTACGGTGGCGAAAGGCCTTAGCTTCCAAAGGAGGCCGTTCAAGATCTGCAAGACGTCAGGGGCGCCACATCGGACAAAGACATGACTGATAACATTGAAAAGCTGTTTGCCACCTACCATAACAAACCCTTACCCGGGTTCGAATTTACCGTTCGGGAACTACGGGGGCTGGACAAGGCCATGCAAACCATTCGCGGCCATCTCGTGAACAACACGGCCAAACTGGACGCGATAGACGACCACATCGCCCATGAAAAGGCCAAATTCGGTGAAACGGAGGACGAGTCTCTGAAAGCCACCATCGAGGAACGAATACGTAATTTGGAAGAGGAAAGGAAGACCCGGCTGGAAACGGCATCCTCCTTCCGAGACCAGCTTCGATCCCAGGTCAGCCGTGCTCGGGAAACCATCGATCGAGTCCTCTACCAGGACACCACGCTAGCTGACAGGATTCGGATACTGTTCCGGGAGCAAGGGATCACCATCGCCAGCATTCTGACAGCATTGGGCTTCATCATATCAACCCTCTAGGTGGCATTGACAGGGGGTACCCCCACGCCTGCCGGCACACCACCAAGTGGTGGGGGCGTCAAATCCTGGATAAAAAAAAACTAGGGGGGGCCCTGGCTAAACTCACTGGTAAGGCCGCCGAAGCCCTGCCCGGCATCCTGGGCAGCATCGTCTCGTGGCTGCTGAGCGCTCTGGCTAAAACTGCCACGTGGCTTAGTCAAAACCTGTGGACAGCCATTGTCGCCATGCCGGGTTTGGTGTACGTAGCGGCTAAGGAATTTTTAACCAAATAAGTCCCAAAGCTACCCCACCAACCACCAGGGCTGTTTTACGATCGATGTGCTGCTGTGGGGGTGACCCCACAGGGGGTGTGTGTTGAACCCTGGGTTCCGGGGATGGCGCCACTATACCCGTTTCACCGGTCATGGGTGGTGGGACGTGGGGGACCATTGACATCGAGGTTGACGCCCAACTTTTGGTCCACCATGGCTATGACTATTTCGTTGTTGTAGCCTACCACTTTTTTTTACTCTCAGTTGCATATCGCTCGGGGCCATGTACAGTCCCACGTCGAACACGTAGTCAACTTTCGACCTGGCGTATTCCAACACGTCTTGGTAGCGTTTGATGGCACTCGGGAGATCAACTGGAGAATTGATAGCATCCTCAACGTTAACAACGAACTGTTTCTGAGCGTCGTAAGCAGTCCCCTTACCGAGGATGTATGAACGCGTTTGCATCTGAGCCCCCAACAGCGCCCACACGTACGTTCGAATAGAGTCGTTCAACCTGATTACCCCGGCACGAGTAAACCCTTTCGACGTGTCCAACATCAACTTCCCCCAGTCATCCGCTGCCCCCTGCTCGAACCTCCAGACTCGGTAATCCTTGCTGTTGTTGAAAGCCATGTAACGGTCATCCCACTCGTTGGTTGTGAGGTGATGATACGACTTGTATCCCCATTCTTTCAACTTCTCGCTGGCCTCCACGAGATGCATGTTGTGAACGATGGGGATACCCAACCCGTGGTTCGGTCCCGGCAAACGCCAATCCGTCATCGGGTTTAGTTCGAATTCCTTGCAAATACGTTCGTAGGCCCGTCTATCGTACTTGTTGTTTACTGCGTTCCATGCGTTGTCCTGTGGGACCGGAGCGCTGATTTCTTTAAGGATACGCCTGACCTGGTAGTACACGTGGAACGTGAACACAGACTGACTCAGCGGTCCACGCCGAGTGTCGGTCAATGTCACACCACACCCCGTTGTAGCGCACCACACGGCGAAGTTGAGTTGATTCTGCCAAAACTGCATTGGGTTGTGAACTACATGAACTACCTTAGCGTTAGTCACCGAAAAGTTATACAGGCTGAACACATCTAAAAGCTGGGCGTTGAAATACATCCCATCAGCGACCGCGATCTTCATGGGCGAGAAATCTACGTCCAGTTTAGGGTAAAACACTCCAGGGGAGTAAGACACTCCTGGGGAATACATTTTAAAACTATATAATGAGTATATATACTCTAACATGCACATAACACTTCCAGGAATAACGAGCGGCGAGGCCGTTCAGCTGACGCACGCGATCGATAATACGTCGGGTCAACTCGAAGTCGCACTCTGCGATATCACCTACCTACCGCAATGGGCTAACATCAACGCCAGCAACAATAAGCTGTTCGACAGTGGAGCTCACAGCCAGATAACTGACGGCTACTACAGCGTGTGCTCGCTAAGCGACGAGGTCTTCAAACCCCTGGGAGCCGAACTCAAGATGAACGACTCAAACGGTACATTGGTGTTAATCAACAACGGAAGAAACTCCTTGAGACTCGGTCGAACATTGGCGAGGACACTAGGTATGTCGCCTGACGAGATAAAACCAACAACTACCGTCACAGGCACGAAGTTACCCGACCTAGTACCGTAACGAGAGCTGTACATTCATCTCGGCCAGGTGAGCACAACGTACAACATTCAAGGGGGTCACCCTTCCACTATACTGAGAGCAGTGCTGGTTAAAACGGAGAAATACAACGACGGTAGAACCAAGTCGTTTTCACCGCAGCAGTATAAGAGGTTGACTCAGGGCAACATACCTGAGCTGATAATATCGGTGTTAGATATAAATTATAATCCCGTCAATATAGGATACCTCAGCTTAACGCTTCACATAAAATGACCAGCGCACAAGGGCCCGGGGTGAAAAAATGCATCAATGTGGGGATCTCCGACCTCGGGGACACACGCGGATTCAACGCTCCCGGAGTAGATGGTAAATTGTATGCCTTGCAACTGAAAAACAACATTTACAAACGCGTTGAAGTCCCCTACGGTGCTCTGAGAGCAGTGCTGGTTAAAACGGAGAAATACAACGACGGTAGAACCAAGTCTTTTTCACCGCAGCAGTATAAGAGGTTGACTCAGGGCAACATACCTGAGCTGATAATATCGGTGTTAGATATAAATTATAATCCCGTCAATATAGGATACCTCAGCTTAACGCTTCACATAAAATGACCAGCGCACAAGGGCCCGGGGTGAAAAAATGCATCAATGTGGGGATCTCCGACCTCGGGGACACACGCGGATTCAACGCTCCCGGAGTAGATGGTAAATTGTATGCCTTGCAACTGAAAAACAACATTTACAAACGCGTTGAAGTCCCCTCCGGTGGAGCCCTAGGTGATATAGTAGATACCACAAGAGCGACAGTCAACACTCGGTACACCCTAGTCACCACCGGGGATGATAAATGGATAATATACCCATCGTTCGGGGTCAAACTGTTCGACTTAGACGATGTTGAGAGCACTACCGTCGCCCGAAACAAGCCATATACGCTCGTCTTCACCGAAGATGACAAGTGGGTGTTGTTACCCGATAAAGACGACTGGTTTCTTAATATTAGGCTCGGCTCCCCCTACGTGTTCACGGATAACAGAGACAACCACCTAAACAAAGTCGTGAACAACGGAACCCTACTCGTGGCTTACGTCCCGACTCAGAGACGTAGCATAATCATCAGCCCAGTCGCCAGTATGGCAGCCCACATGCTATCGAGTAAATCGGGAATGCAAAACGTGACATTGCAGTTGGTGTCTGAATTCGAAGGCGTGATCACCATCCTGGAGAGTCTAACGGCGAACTCAACACTGATCATGAAAGTCTACCTGGGGGAACCATCACAGGGTGATGTCGAGATCGTGAAGGTGATCAAACTCGGGTGGGCTAAACGACACCAGTATCACGTTTGCACAGTTTACGTACGGGTGGGTGTCGGCCCCAACACCAGTCTGCAGGGTGTCGTGGAAAACACGTGGAAAACACGATATCACTAACCAAGATCTTCCTACCCGACAACATACACTTCATGGGGGTGAAGTTAACCCCTGAACTATTATCAGAAAACCACTTGGAAACTATATCGTAATAGTATTATAGCAATGACCAGTCATCGTCCCAACACTACGCTTAACGATCTAGGGGACACGGAGGGATTCGACCAGCCTGGTGAGGAAGACACCTTATACATCCTGCACTTCAAAAACAACGTGTATAGGCGGGTGCCGTTATCAGATTTTAAAGAGCCTGAATGGTTAGTCAACTTAACCCTCACCTCACCTTACATCTCCTTGAAACAAAATGATGCTATCACCGAGATTAAGAACAACGGCATAATTATAGGATCGTTCGTTCCGGAATCTAGTGTACATATCTTACCAATACCAGACAACCGCGCAGGCAACATGTTAACTTCCAGTGGGAAGGTGAAGACAGAGATCAAATTACTCAGTTACCAAGAGAATCTTAGAACTGTCTTGGGAGACTTCACATTCATCATAGACGTCTTTCTCGGAGATATAAGTTTGACTAATAATTATATTCACATTATAGATGATATGATGATAGGTTGGGAAGCCAGGTGTAATAACAAACGTTGCCGTATTACTAAGGTATCGGGAAACGAACCTTTAGCAAGCCTTGATGGGGTTCGCCTCCTTAATGGAAGTAGAGCTAAGACCCCGCTTTTTTATGTGCAAATTAATCTAAGTATTATCGGCTTTAAGTACATTAATCAAAGGTTAAATGAAACCCAATTGAAATATCTTTTGTAATATATATATATTATAGGATGGGTCTATACCCAGTCGTAGAGGAAGTAGCGAAGACCCTGGAAACTGTAGACGGGTTCCGTTTGAGACAGTTATGTGATGTGAAACGCCAACTAGAACAAGACCGCAACACGCGTAAAGCACTATGTAAGAAGTACCATAGAGCTTTCAATATCGTGGACGGAGCTGATACTGCCCTTATGACAACCAGCATGGGGCTGGGGGCGGCAGGTGTTGGGTTGTTAGCTACCATCGTGGCAACCCCCGTAGTGCTAGGCATTGAAATAACAGCTGGGGTGGCAGGGGTGTTAGGGTTGGTGCTTAAGTTTGCATCACGCAGACTGCATCGTAAGGCATTGAAACACGACGAGATCAGGGTTCTGGCTGAAGCAAAGCTGAACTCAGTAAGTGAGCGTATATCCACGGCACTCACTGACAGTAAGATCTCCGAGGAGGAGTTTCGTTCAATCCTCTCTGAACTCACAAAATATAATAAAATGAAACAAGAGATTCGATCCAAGTCTCGTAAGTCTGCTATCAGTGAGGACGAGAAAAAAAAGTACATAGAACAAGGGGTGAAAAAAGCCCAGCAAGCCTTTATTACAAACACCAAAGAGATCATAGGAGATTCACATTAAACTGTTTCATCGAGGTCAACGCGGCATAGCGGCACAGTAGTGCCATAACGGCACGTTAGACGCAGCCCAGCTTTGGGTGATGCAATCTCAGGATAGACCCGTTAAACCAACATACTTCAGCCAAGTCCCCGGTAGCTCAGTGGTGCGAGTTGTGAGGTATAACATTGGGCTTTCGTATCCCACTGGCGTCTCAAACTTTTTTATAGTAGGGGTAATGGTAGCAAGAGCTAAGGGTCCGACCAAAGCCTTATTTGTGAAATAAGGCTTTGCAGAGGCTTTTGTTGAAAGTGATCCAAAACCCCCATTGTATATACTACTACTCCTGTGGATATTCATGATGTTGTTCTATTTAATACATGCATGTTGACAAGAAATATGAAATAGCGATGTCAAATAATGATTGGAGTTGCATCATTGACAACATTATTTCTATCAACAATCAAAAAGTCCCTTGCGCATATCTTTATGATTAATGGAATGAAATCCATATTCATGTGCACGTTTTATACATGATTGACCCAATAAATACAACAAATAAAAACGTCGTCACTCTGACGCTGCTGCTTACCAGCCGCAAAGTTTGTGTTTGGTGTGCATGGGTAACTAAATCAGCCATGTTGACTCAAATTACAGTGAGCTTAACATTGTTTACATGCAATCTTCACGTTCCTCGTTATACCGCGTTCGTCTGCGTTTCCGTTGTAAGACACTAATGAACTGTGTCTGGGTATACAGATCCACTCTCTGGGTGTTTATTGTGTGCAGCAATTTAGAATATGAACTGTAAATAGGAAATATATGTTGTATGAATATTTTTGTTGACGTCCTGTGTCCACCGTTTGATAACCGACGGAACACAAGCTATATCCGGAGTAGTGGCTTATCAGTTAATTCAATGTGACTCAGTGCTAAGGTCAAAATGCAACACTCAGTAGATTTTATTGCTGCATTCCGATTATGTTACACTGCTTGGATAAAGGTACATTTACTAAGCTGTGAATTCCAAACATTACAATATCATTACAGCGAGAGTTATTCATATAATTCTCATTCATTTCACATCCATATTTTGTAGGTGTACCTCTAAAGTATGACAAAGACAGAGTCAGTCTCGCCTACGTCCACATCAACACGGAAGGAGACCTGGTCAACAGGAAGTCGGACACCAGACCTGCAGGGAAGGGCAGACTGAAGAAGTACTCGGGCACATGCAGTACTGACCCCCTCCCCCAGGATGGTTGTCACCAGTACTGGGAGGTGGAGAACAGGGTCAGTCTGGACAAACCACTCCCAGAAAACTGGCTCATCCTGGAGGTTGGAGTATGTAGGCAGGAGCAGATGGACGTGCATCATTGTACAGGTTTACGTCCTTACTCCTACTGTATGAACGTTGCCCAGTGTACTACACACGGCGGGACATGCAGGAGGATATGGAAGGAGGGGCAGTATGTGCTTCATCTGCCTGACACTCTTCCCAACACAGCAGGGACATCACACACACTACATTACGGTGTTGTCTATGATGACGCCAGGAAGAAAATTGTCTTCATTGATGTGAAGGAGAAGAAAGTCATGTCGACGTTAGACAATGTAGACTTTAGTGAACCACTGTGGCCGATGTTCGGGGTGTATAACCGAAATTTCCTCACTGTCAGCATGAGACTTGTAGTGGGCAGCGACATCAACATGACGGAGGAGAAGAAAGCCATGATTGTCAAGGCTCTGTCGTGATGCTGACAGTGATGGTGATTTGAACTCACAGACACTCGAATTGAGTGCTTCTAAGGAATACTTCATAACTTGATAATATCTTCTCTATGAAGAAGGACGTTTACAATGATCACGTACATGGCATCGCCATGTATTTACATACATCTCTGTCAAAGTGTACTATTTACACAACACAAAGCCAGTAGTAGCTACTACATCCAGTGTGTATAATTATGAAATATGAAATACTTGATTCTAATTCAACTTAGTATGTAACACGAGTTCTGATTGGTCAATGCTATACAATTTCCGACCATATAATCAGCATATACGGTCGCAATTTGAAAACCGATTTACCAAAACCTGCCTATCCAGCTAAATGGGTTGAATGTGTGTTAAAAAAAGACAAAACAGTATCATAAATTTAATTTTAAGTTAAAACAACTTACTGGCAACGGGCTGTTGACCCAACACTGTTAGATCATGAAACAAGATTTATGACGTCACTATGACGTCATTCCACAACATAACTTATAATGGCCTGTAGTTGAGGAATCAGCGGGCCGCTCATTTCTGTTAGCGAGAGAGTGGTTTCATCATAATTCCGTCCTTTCTATCTACAACACTATGATTTATTCATCAGATTTAGACAGTGTGCACATAATAAACGTGTTGAAGTTTGAATAGGGAACTACTTTTTCTAGCGATGGTGTAAGTTCAAGAAGTGATTAACCTTTGACCTAGAGGAACTTAAATAATGAAAAAAACAGTGTAAAACGAGTTGAATTAGAATGGGGATAACTGTACTGTGTTTTGACGCATGGGGCACGTATACCGGTGGTTATATAGCCGCAAATTTTACGTTATGTCGGCTCTGCTTCAGGGTCGCCGATATAACTAAATTTCGGCGTTGCCAATATAATGTTAAATTTGCGGCTATATAACCACCGGTATACGTCCCCAATTCGTCAAACACAGTACAGTTATCCCCTAAATATGTATGCGTGGTGATTATAAGCTAACTCATTAAAAAAAAAACAGTAGAAAATTTGTTCTTGTTGAATTCCCTAATTCCCATCAGAGATGTTGCTACAATGGCGTGAGGCAAGCACACATTGCAAGGGTAATTGTTTTTTCGAGTCTTGCAGTTGAACGTATGAGAAAAGACTACACGCCTTACAAATATAATGAGTGACGAAGTACAAAAGCTGCAGCATTGTTTTGCAAATACGAGTGAATGCCACATGCACGTGGATGTCTTCCCCGTCTCCACTTCTTGCAAGATAATTCGGATACTTCAGTGACTATCGTTGGTACAAGTTTCAGATCGTTGGTACATGTTTCCACCGACTGTAGTAATATTTCGTCCATTTAAAAATGGAACTCCTTTATGGTGTACCCACTGCATTTGTAGATTGACGTTGACGTTGGTGTTGTAATGTCAGTATTGCGACTGGCGATGACGTTTAGTGTTCTTATGTCAGTTTTGTAACTGGCGTTGACGTTTGGTGTTGTTATGTCAGTTTTGTAACAGGCGTTGACGTTTGGTATTGCTATGTCAGTTTTGTAACTGACGTTGACATTTGGTGTTGTAATGTCAGTATTGTAACTGACGTTCACGTTTGGTATTGTAATGTTAGTATTGTGACTGCTGTTGACGTTTGGTATTGTAATGTCAGTATTGTAACTGACGTTCACGTTTGGTATTGTAATGTCACACTACAAAAATAAGTTTGTTTGAACACTGAAACTGAGAAGAAACGACATGGAAACCACCATTTCCAGTTGGTTTCCATGTAGTTTTCTATAGTTTCATTGTGGTTTCCATGAAAACTGAAACTGAAGTTTGCAACCATTTCCGGCTGGTTTCCAGTGCGTTTCATTACCAACTCCTCCAAGCCAGATCCAGCTAGTTTCCGTGTTTTCGTTTATTGTAGGTTTCAACCTGGTTTCCATGTTTTAGTTTGTTGTAGGTTTCAACCTGGTTTACACGGTTTAGTTAGTTGTAGGTTTCAACCTAGTTCCCAAGTTATAACCTAGTTTCCACTAAAACTGAAACTACATTTTGCAACAGTATCTGGATAGTATGCATGTCGGGACCTTGCCCACTCGTTAATGGGGGCTCCTGCTGGTGCTTAGTTTATTGTTGTTTCCAACCTAGCTCCCGGCTTATAACCTGGTTTCCATGAAACTGAATCTGTTGTGCTGGCCCATTACCCGCTCCTTCAGAAAAGAGGTTGTGTTTCATGCAACACAAATCAGGTATTTTATACAATTGCACAATGGTAAAACCGTCATGTCAGGATGACAAATAACAGAATAAAACACAAAGTCATGATAGCTTTATTTGTATTCAATAATTTGCTGATGAACAACTGATATTTGAAAGTTCACATCAATAAAAACTGAAATTTCAAAATGCATAAATAATAAAAAGCAATAAGGGAATACATAGCAGTGTGTATGGGATGTTTTCTTAAACTTATCAATGTAGATGAATCCATATTATTTGGTTTTCCAATTTGAGAAATGTTAACTCTTTCCCCAAGAGAGGAATAACTTTCTGTTTCTTCTCCGGACAGTCAATCGTTGTCCAGCTTCTGAAAAAGTTAGAAAACAATAAACATTCAGTACAAACAAGCATTCGTTAACACTATCGTTAGCTGGAGAAAGGAAAACTGTGCAATGTTCCTTAAGCTAAAGGAAATATAAACTGTAACCACTGTCCAATAAGCACGAAGTTCAATAAATCAAAACTGATCATTTGACCTGAAAAGTGACAAAAGTTCCAATCGCAGAAGAACTTAATGAGTAGAGAGACAAGCGAGAGATTGACGTATTCCCTTAGCCTGGGTTGGACATTTGATGACTGACAAAAAAGATTTTCTTTCAATAAATAACAGTTTTGACTTATATAGAAAACATTGACATTGAATTAATAACATTTCGTAGGAATGCACACTAAATTCATGCTATCATAGCCTATATTTCCGAGGAATTCTTATGTGAAAGCTATAACTGATTTTCTGAATGTTACATGCATTATGCTTTTATATTATATGTATAGAACTACGAATTATCAATTAATCTGAAAATAATGTGAAAAGAAATATTTGGGTTTTAAAAATAACAAAATAATTTGGGTTCATTCTGGCAGACAAGAAATTGAATGGGGTCATAGGCGGACCTCCATAACTAATATCTCATACTGCTATTGACAATGTGTTTGCAGCTACTATTTAGTGGGGTCTTGTTAATAAATTGTTAATTGATATGTGCAAGGTGAAATATGTCCGGACCAAAACATTATGTACATTGGAAAATATTTCCAGTTGGAAGCTACAAAAATAGTGGTTGTGTAATTTTTATGTATTTTTCTGATTCATAGGATTTACATTATTTGGATAATTGTATGTACATCATTTACTGAAGGGTTTGGATTACACATACCTGTTGCAGGTAAATATCAGTTAGTCATCTTCAGTTTTTCCAACACTGCCCCAATGGAATGCTGGAAATTAAGGGGAAAATCAGGAACTTTCGAAGTGATATTGTACTCTTGATAACAATAAGGCATGAAAATAGAAGAATAGATATCAATTTGCAAGGTGTAGATATGCTAATATCAAAAGAAGCAAAATTAACAAGTTCATATAATTTTAGGTTGACAATGTACATCAATTTATCCCCAACATATCCTATTAAACGTTCTATATATCCAACTTTCTTTGCAAACTGTTTTTGTGGATCTAACAAAATCCACATCTCTTCATTCAGAGTTAAATATCTTGACATTCAGATGATTAACTTAAATTTCCTCATACATCAGTAATCTATCCTGTACTGACTTGAAAACCTATAAATGCAAAATGACTCACTCTCCCCCACTGAATTGTTTTGAGTGGTACAAATATCAAAAGTAATTTTCAATAACAAACTTTAAAATAGAACTTCCAATCATTGGATTTCTTGCAATAATATTCGAATATTTCTAAATACGTTTGGAAGTTATCTTGAGTCGTGACATTGCTGGATATATTTGTGGTTCATATTCTTCTTGCAAAGACAATATTTCATATATTACGATAATGAACCATTTAGTCGTATGTTACCTGATCCAAATCACAATCGAGTTCTTGAGTTGACTAAGTAAAGGAAGCCATATCTCTTGCCAACATTTCGACACGCAAGTACTTATCGAGTTCCATCAAGTCTATAACTTTAAATACATATGTATTGTCCTAGCTACTTATGTACATTAAACGTTACACATAACATGAGCTATTGCTTAATTCAAGAAATGTACACTGTACCTGACATGGTCGTGGAATGTTCCCTTTCTCCCTCCGCGATCGACGACTGCTCCTTTTTTCAAGTTTTCACGTACCCGAGCCTCCAAAGATTCTAGCGTTAATTGCATTGCTATTTTCTTCATTCAGATAACATGGACAAGCGAAGGAATAATTCATTGTACTGGGTGACTTGTTGTGTTAAAAACGGTAGACACTTTGGCCCACTTTCAAAACAACTTCTCATGAGTTCAAGTGACAAAATGGCGGCAATTGTGTGTAGGGGCATTGTGGGTAATAACAAACACCTAATCCCTTTTCGATTGGAAGGTATGAAAACATTATCTGACCCAATTTGGTTGTGATTTCAAGACATAAAAGACGAAAATGACCACTTCAGTACATAAAAACATTGCTTTTATGAAATGTCACGAGTTCGCGCGTGCCCACGGATTACCGACTCATTACTTCTACAGCAATTCAATCTTGATAATAGGTGCCCGTTAAGACGAGACAACCCCACGGGAGCCGACACACAGGCCCCGACATACAAATGACATGACACTGATTGTTTGTCAAGTACTTGAACTCACTGTCAAAGCTTATACTAACTTTAAATGCTTTTAATGGTAAACATTACTCACAACCTCAATTCATAGTACAATTCCATGATATTCTAGTTATTGAGAAATCCGTAATGTATGTACCGGATTGACAATTGTTTGAATTACATTATACTAAACTTCCTGAATGCTTATACTCTTTCACATTCTAAAGCAGAAATAATTCAACCGAGTTTTCCCTCAAATTTCACTTTTTGACGTTTAAGCTTTTTCATTACTACAGTGAAAATTGTTACTCATCGTAGAATATCATCCATCTATTTAGATTTTCAAAATTCCCCATGATATGAAATGACGATAAATAATTGGTATTTAATAACAATTCAGATTGTAATAAATGATAAAATTTGATAACTGAGGATTGTTCATCTAAGCTTTTCAGACTTCACAGTTATTGTCGAACACAAGTGAAACACTTCATGAGTCATATATATCTAAATTATAACAGTATAGTGATTTGGTGTCCCACACACTCAACATCTTGTTCAACAAAAACAGGTAAATATAAAGTTGACCAATACGTCACCAACTATTTGGGGTAACCTTTCTTCTTGTTCATCTAAGCAATTTTACAAATTACGTACTCTTTCAAATGTAAATCTGCTGTTCCTTCCCCAGGCATATTCAATTTGAATTTTAAGACCTCATAATTATTCTACGCCATAACTGATAATGTAATATGACATGAAAGTAGTTTATCTTCAATAGTATTGTGGAAACCAACAAGAAACATATAACCTTGGTTCTTGTTCGTTTGAAATGCAAAAATCAAAGAATCCAAAATGTAGATGGAAACTTAGTCAGTTTCAGTGAATAACTGATTCCCCATTTACCCAGTATACGGATGGTTTCCAGATTTCAGGAAACCAAGTCATTTTTGTAGTGTCAGTATTGTAACCGTCGTTCACGTTTGCTATTGTAATGCCAGTATTGTAACTGCCTTTGACGTTTGGTATTGTAACTGCCGTTGACGTTTGGTATTGTAATGTCAGTATTGTGACTGACATTGGCGTTTGGTATTGTAATGTCAGTATTGTGACTGACGTTGACGTTTGGTATTGTAATATCAGTATTGTAACAGCCCTTGAAGTTTGGTATTGTAATGTTAGTATTGTGACTGACGTTGACGTTTGGTATTGTAATGTCAGTATTGTGACTGCCATTGATGTTGGTATTGTAATATCAGTATTGTAAGTGCTGTTGACGTTTGGTATTATAATGTCAGTATTGTGACTGACGTTGACGTTTGGTATTGTAATATCAGTATTGTAACTGCCATTGACGTTTGGTATTGTAATATCAGTATTGTAAGTGCTGTTGACGTTTGGTATTGTAATGTCAGTATTGTAAATGCTGTTGACGTTTGGTATTGTAACGTCAGTATTGTGAATGACGTTGACGTTTGGTATTGTAATATCAGTATTGTAACTGCCATTGACGTTTGGTATTGTAATATCAGTATTGTAAGTGCTGTTGACGTTTGGTATTGTAATGTCAGTATTGTAACTGCCATTGACGTTTGGTATTGTAATGCCAGTATTGTGACTGCCATTGACGTTTGGTATTGTAATATCACTATTGTAACTGCCATTGACGTTTGGTATTGTAACATCAGTATTGTAAGTGCTGTTGACGTTTGGTATTGTAATGTCAGTATTGTAACTGCCCTTGACGTTTGGTATTGTAATGTCAGTATTGTAACTGCCCTTGACGTTTGGTATTGTAATGTCAGTATTGTAACTGACGTTGACGTTTGCATTGTAATGTTAGTATTGTGACTGCCGTCGACGTTTGGAATTGTAATGTGATTATTGTAACTGACGTTCACGTTTGGTATGGTAATGTCAGTATTGTAACTAACGTTGACGTTTGGTATTGTAATGGCAGTATTGTGACTGACGTTGACGTTTGGTATTGTAATGTCAGTATTGTGACTGCCATTGATGTTGGTATTGTAATATCAGTATTGTAAGTGCTGTTGACGTTTGGTATTATAATGTCAGTATTGTGACTGACGTTGACGTTTGGTATTGTAATATCAGTATTGTAACTGCCATTGACGTTTGGTATTGTAATATCAGTATTGTAAGTGCTGTTGACGTTTGGTATTGTAATGTCAGTATTGTAAATGCTGTTGACGTTTGGTATTGTAACGTCAGTATTGTGAATGACGTTGACGTTTGGTATTGTAATATCAGTATTGTAACTGCCATTGACGTTTGGTATTGTAATATCAGTATTGTAAGTGCTGTTGACGTTTGGTATTGTAATGTCAGTATTGTAACTGCCATTGACGTTTGGTATTGTAATGCCAGTATTGTGACTGCCATTGACGTTTGGTATTGTAATATCAGTATTGTAACTGCCATTGACGTTTGGTATTGTAACATCAGTATTGTAAGTGCTGTTGACGTTTGGTATTGTAATGTCAGTATTGTGACTGCCATTGATGTTGGTATTGTAATGTCAGTAATGTAACTGCCATTGACGTTTGGTATTGTAATGCCAGTATTGTAACTGCCATTGACGTTTGGTATTGTAATATCAGTATTGTAACTGCCCTTGACGTTTGGTATTGTAACATCAGTATTCAGTATTATAAGTGCTGTTGACGTTTGGTATTGTAATGTCAGTATTGTAACTGCCCTTGACGTTTGGTATTGTAATATCAGTATTGTAAGTGCTGTTGACGTTTGGTATTGTAATGTCAGTATTGTAACTGCCGTTGACGTTTGGTATTGTAATGTCAGTATTGTGACTGCCCTTGACGTTTGGTATTGTAATATCAGTATTGTAACTGCCATTGACGTTTGGTATTGTAACATCAGTATTGTGCCGTTGACGTTTGGTATTGTAATGCCAGTATTTGACGTTTGGTATTGTAATGTCAGTATTGTAACTGCCATTGACGTTTGGTATTGTAATGTCAGTATTGTAACTGCCGTTGACGTTTGGTATTGTAATGTCAGTATTGTGACTGCCATTGACGTTTGGTATTGTAATATCAGTATTGTAACTGCCATTGACGTTTGGTATTGTAATATCAGTATTGTAACTGCCATTGACGTTTGGTATTGTAACATCAGTATTGTAAGTGCTGTTGACGTTTGGTATTGTAATGTCAGTATTGTAACCTGCCCTTGACGTTTGGTATTGTAATGTCAGTATTGTAACTGCCCTTGACGTTTGGTATTGTAATGTCAGTATTGTAACTGACGCTGACGTTGACGTTTGTAATGTTTGTAATGTTAGTATTGTGACTGCCGTCGACGTTTGGAATTGTAATGTGATTATTGTAACTGACGTTGACGTTTGGTATGGTAATGTCAGTATTGTAACTAACGTTGACGTTTGGTATTGTAATGTCAGTATTGTGACTGACGTTGACGTTTGGTATTGTAATGTCAGTATTGTGACTGCCATTGACGTTTGGCATTGTAATATCAGTATTGTGAAGTGCTGTTGACGTTTGTAATAAATGTCATTGTAACTGACGTTGACGTTTGGTATTGTAATGTCAGTATTGTAACTGCCGTTGACGTTTGGTATTGTAATGTCAGTATTGTAACTGCCATTGACGTTTGGTATTGTAATATCAGTATTGTAACTGACGTTGACGTTTGGTATTGTAATATCAGTATTGTAACTGCCATTGACGTTTGGTATTGTAATATCAGTATATTGTAAGTATATGAACGTGTTGACGTTTGGTATTGTAATGTGTAAGTGCTGTTGACGTTTGGTATTGTAATGTCAGTATTGTGACTGCCATTGACGTTTGGTATTGTAATATCAGTATTGTAACTGCCATTGACGTTTGGTATTGTAATATCAGTATTGTAACTGCTGTTGACGTTTGGTATTGTAATGTCAGTATTGTAACTGCCGTTGACGTTTGGTATTGTAATGTCAGTATTGTAACTGCCGTTGACGTTTGGTATTGTAATGTCAGTATTGTAACTGACGTTGACGTTTGGTATTGTAATGTCAGTATTGTAACTGCCGTTGACGTTTGGAATTGTAATATCAGTATTGTAACTGACGTTGACGTTTGGTATTGTAATGTCAGTATTGTAACGTTGAACGTTGACGTTTGGTATTGTAATGTCAGTATTGTATTGTGACTGACGTTGACGTTTGGTATTGTAAATCAGCATTGTAACTGCCATTGACGTTTGGTATTGTAATATCAGTATTGTAAGTGCTGTTGACGTTTGGTATTGTAATGTCAGTATTGTAACTGACGTTGACGTTTCAGTATTGTAATATCAGTATTTGTATTGTAACTGCCATTGACGTTTGGTATTGTAATATCAGTATTGTAACTGCTGTTGACGTTTGGTATTGTATTGTAACATCAGTATTGTAAGTGCTGTTGACGTTTGGTATTGTAATGTCAGTATTGTAACTGCCCTTGACGTTTGGTATTGTAATGTCAGTATTGTAACTGCCCTTGACGTTTGGTATTGTAATGTCAGTATTGTAAACGTTGACGTATTGACGTTTTGTAATTGTTGACGTTTGGTATTGTTAGTATTGTGACTGCCGTCGACGTTTGGAATTGTAATGTGATTATTGTAACTGACGTTGACGTTTGGTATTGTAATGTCAGTATTGTAACTAACGTTGACGTTTGGTATTGTAATGTCAGTATTGTGACTGACGTTGACGTTTGGTATTGTAATGTCAGTATTGTGACTGCCATTGACGTTGGTTGGTATTGTAATATCAGTATTGTAAGTGCTGTTGACGTTTGGTATTATAATGTCAGTATTGTGTGACGTTGACGTTGACGTTGACGTTTGGTATTGTAATATCAGTATTGTAACTGCCATTGACGTTTGGTATTGTAATATCAGTATTGTAAGTGCTGTTGACGTTTGGTATTGTAATGTCAGTATTGTTGGTATTGTAATGTTGACGTTTGGTATTGGTATTGTAACGTCAGTATTGTGACTGACGTTGACGTTTTGGTATTGTAATATCAGTATTGTAACTGCTGTTGACGTTTGGTATTGTAATATCAGTATTGTAACTGCTGTTGACGTTTGGTATTGTAATGTCAGTATTGTAACTGCCGTTGACGTTTGGTATTGTAATATCAGTATTGTGCCATTGCTGTTGACGTTTGGTATTGTAATATCAGTATTGTAACTGCTATTGACGTTTGGTATTGTAATGTCAGTATTGTGACTGCCATTGACGTTTGGTATTGTAATATCAGTATTGTAACTGCCATTGACGTTTGGTATTGTAATATCAGTATTGTAACTGCCCTTGACGTTTGGTATTGTAACATCAGTATTGTAAGTGCTGTTGACGTTTGGTATTGTAATGTCAGTATTGTAACTGCCCTTGACGTTTGGTATTGTAATGTCAGTATTGTAACTGCCCTTGACGTTTGGTATTGTAATGTCAGTATTGTAACTGACGTTTGACGTTTGGTATTGTAATGTCAGTATTGTAATGTGATTATTGTTGACGTTCACATTGTAATGTCAGTATTGTGACGTTGACGTTTGGACGTTTGTTAGTATTGTGAATGACGTTTGGTATTGTAATATCAATTGTAACCGACGTTCACGTTTGGTATTGTAATGTCAGTATTGTAACTGCTGTTGACGTTTGGTATTGTTATGCCAGTATTGTAACTGCCGTTGACGTTTGGTATTGTAATGATCAGTATTGTCTGCCATTGATATTTGGTATTGTAATGTCAGTCATTGACACTGACCATTGACGTTTGGTAGCGCTAATGGTCAGTTTTTCCTTCCTGATAGTTGACTCGAACTTCCGTATTCCCTCTGTCGTCTATCTGCCTCTGTTGAGCATCCTCCACTGTAGTAGTGATTGACGGATTTATCAAGTCAAGTCATAAACTTAGTCGACGTCCCATCATAGCTCCTGCTGGCGTTTTTGTCGTGGTGTGAGGTGTGTTTCGGTACACCATTAGAAACATACACACCATTTGTGGAAACTCGAAATCTTTGTTCTGAAACCTAAAACCTTGTTTCAGTGTTTGCACAATTCGTTCAGCTGATCCTTTGCTGGCAGGATGGTATAGCGCCGATGTGATATGCTTGAAGCCGTTCATTGACATGAATAGCGTAAACTCGTGGGCAGCAAACAGAGGGCCATTATCACTGATCAGTTGATGTGGCAACCCGTACTTGCTGAAAATCTCACGCAAAACCGTTTTTTTTTTAATATGCCGTTGTAGAACCAGTGATGGTAACTTCAGGCCACTTACTGAACGTATCGACGGCCACAAACAGCACCTTGATATGGTTGACGCCATCCTTCACTTTTTGTCGCAGCCCTCCTTTCTGCTTCTTTTGTCCTAGTTTGACTCATAGTGGAACAAAAGTGTATAAATACACCAAAATTGCGTGATTGAGTTAAATTAATATTCACTTCGGCAATATTTCAGCCATATTGTGACTTAAAAGCGTCATTTTTAAATAATTTATAAATGTTATAAATAGATTTTGTCTGTTAAGGACAGTTTAAGACTGACTGACTGAGTTTGGTTTTACGCCGCTTTTAGCAATATTCCAGCAACATCATGGCGGGACAGTTTAAGAACTAGAATACCACAGTTAGAGATTTGAAACTAGCTTGGGACTAAACAGTATATACTGTTTAGGATATTACAACATAAAACAGGCTATAGATGACCAACAACTGAAGGCAGATCACCATACTAAGGACAATGGGAACTTGCTTTGTTACCTGCATGGACCCAAGCTGGATTTACACCATCCCTTCAGCCACTGGTGATTATAGTGAAATTTAGCCATTATTCAAAATAACAAGTATTCTGCAATTAAAATGTTGTAGGTCGAAACTGATTTTCAAAATTTTGGGGCTTAGGAAACCAAAATTAAAATATGTGAAAAAATAGTTGTCTTATCTGTAAATTTACAGTTAAATATGATTGCTTCACTGTGCAGATATAGTGTCGGGAGAAACAAATGATTTATTCATTGAAAGAAGTATTTATTTTAATACAAAATATTATATCCACAATATTTCACCTCTTACTTGTAGTCCAACCATTTCTTTGGTCAGTCTCTTTACACAACTCATTGCACTAATTCTGGAACACATCAATGAATATTTATAAAATGTCAAATGAAAAGCGTTAATTTGTATTTCGACAGATCTGTGTTGTTAGTACATTGTATACCGAGTTAGGGATTAGAGAAAGAACACGTCTCCTCTCGTCCAAAATACAGATAGAGTGCTGTCCCTTTCTAAGTGTCCAAAATGGCTTCCCTTGTCACCGCAGCGCATATATCCTTCGCATCAAGGTATCACTACTGAATTAAAACGACGCTGACAGATCAGTGTAACGGATCATAGATACTAAGAGGCTATTACATGACAGTTTTCCTTTCGCCAGTGATATGAGTCCGAGAGTACCATATCAGCTCGACGGCCGAGGTCCCCGAGAGCTGATATGACGGGCGAAATGGAAACCGTCATATCAGAAGCTTTTCATCATATACCACATCTGTAAACATTGAAACAGTCAGAAAGGATCAAGAGCAGCTAAAACAACGCCGCCAAGATTAGAACACATACCTCCCCCTTTTCTTGATGGACATCAACTCGAGAAGACAACGCAAGCGACGTCACTCTAATAAAAATAGGCTCCGTTTATTACTGTTTCGAGTGTTTGAGTGTATTCATTCCGTACCAGCCTTGTAACCAGGCAATACAGCTGATGCGGATTTTCGGCCTTGGGCTGATGTGGCTTATATGCATTTTCGGCCCGGGTGCTCAATATGGACATATGTTGACAGCCAGTATAGCATGTGCACAATGGTTCATATTATTGATAGGTATTTGATAAATACAGATATTCACCCGCAGTACGCTTTCTTCCTCGTTGAATATCCAAAGCAAGTTATCGATGTTTTACTTGATCACTATTTACATGCTTCAAGTTAGCACACACATGACACATGCAATACGAGGATATACTCACCTGTGTGAAGTGTCCTCTGTCTCCCTCTTGTTGTTGTTAGCCAAATTGTTGGCTAAAGAAGAGGACAGCAGGATTTTAATTTTTTTTTTATATTCGATGAGAACGGCTAACTGGTTGTGAGTAGAGTTTTCGCTCCTTGGTCGTTTCCCCTTAGATGACTGGACAGACTCCGTTTTGTGGGGAATGGAACCCGGGTTCTCGGCGTGACGCTTTAACCATTGAGCTACACCACCGCCCCAGATATAAAGTGCTACCTTTGCTACATACCCTTGAAGATCCAGGTCAGAATTGATCCTCAGTAACTCATGCTGAGACTAACGGGGTCGGGTGGTCAGCATAGCTGACTTGGTTGACACATGTCATCGTGTCCCAATTGCATAGATCGATGCTTATGTTGTTGATCACTGGATTGTCTGGTCCAGACTCGTTCATTTACAGACCGTCGCCATATAGCAGGAACATTGCTGAGTGTGGCGTAAAACTAAACTCAATCACCTTTGCTACAGCTATATTACAGGTGGAAAACATACAGGCGACGTCCGGAATCTGAGAATAGTATACACATTACGAAAGGAATATTCTCGTCACAAGAAAGTTAAAGATATGCATAAAAGACAATCATTAACGATTGACTGGGCATGACAGATTATCTATCCCGAGTTGTAATAATTACGTAATTATCGAACCTTGGTGAGAGAATGACATAATTAGTATAACTAGGGAAAGATAACCTGTCATTCCCCGTCACGAGTTGGTTACTGTTTTTATTACTCATATCGGTTTTCGATCAAAAAACGCTAAAATAGAAACAGCAGTTTCTCTCTAAGGAAATCCGCGAAATGGAGAACACCTACATCTCTACGCGTATGATGTGGCTTCATTTCCAAGAATTTCATCGCATTACCACTCTCTTAAACGGTTGTATTACGCGAGACTAAATAGTCACTTAGAAAAAAGTGCTATTCTCAACAAACGTAACTGTACAGTTTCTTAAACAATAACACATAGAGTGAGTGAGTTAATATTTAACGTCACATGGGCAATATTTCAGCCATATCGTGACGAGAACATTCGATATTGAAATGAAATATATGTATATTATAAAAACCTGCCGACGAAGGACAGTAAAACAACTAGAATATCACAGATATGTATGTAAAACTAGTAATTAAATCTAAAACGTTATAACTATAGGGGAAAACAATACAATTTAATGCATGTAAGACGTGGGTAATAAATAAAATACCACACTCGGTCTCATTACATACGAATTATACGAATCTCGTGACCTTCCTATGATATCTGACCTCGCTTTCGCTCGGTCAGATACCATAGGAAGGACACTCGTTTCGTATAATTCGTATGTAATGAGACCTCGTGTAGTATTCTCTATATATGTATTATATTTACTTTTTAATTGATGATATTCTTGTTTATATTGTAATTCATTAGTGTCTGCTTTTTTAAATGCTGTTAATGTTAGGTCAGCTTGTGGCCTAACCAATTGCCAAGGAGGAGAAGAAAGAAGACGGGAAGCAGCTATATTTTCCAGCTCAATGCCGGAAGCAGCAATAAATGGCTTAATTCTGAGCCCAAGAGGCGGAACAAGAGAAGGTTTTTTGTTATACAAATCCTCATCAAGGGGATTAAAGACACAGTGAAATGCAGGATTAGTCTCGTTAGAATATAATTTCGTAATATATTGTAAAGATAATTTTATACGGCGTTGGTTAAGAGAAGGTTCATCTGCCTCGACGTAAAGACGCTCAACAGGAGAGGTTCTAAAGGACCCAAGACAAAGTCTTAGGCCTTGGTGATGGACAGAATCCAGTAGTTTTAGGTTGCTTTTGCAGGCTCCACCATATACGATGGAGCCATAATCAAGTTTCGAGCGGACCAATGAGCTATATAGGTGGAGGAGGGTAGCTTGATCTCCTCCCCACTTTGAGTTGGAAACAACTTTCAACAAATCAAGGGCCTTCAGGCATTTAGCTTTAAGGATTTAATATGTGGCAAAAGGTTAAATGGGAGTCAAAGATTAGACCCAAGAACTTGGCCTCCTTCACAACTTTGATGGGAGTGCCATTTAAAGATAGTTCTGGGTCTTTATGCGGCTTATATTTTCTACAAAAGTGTAGACAATTAGTTTTGGACTTGGAAATTGTAAAGCCGTTTTCAAGACACCATTTATTTATTTTATTTAAACACAACTGCAATTGCCGTTCAATAGTATGCATATTTTACGACGACAAGAAATATTAAAATCATCCACAAAAAGCGATCCATCGATTGAATCGTTTAAAACCTTGATAAACTGTTGATCTTGATATTTAAATAAAGTGACAGACAAAATACTGCCTTGAGGGACACCCTGATCCTGATTGTAATGATCAGACAGGGTTGAACCCACTCGGACTTGAAATTGTCTGTCTTTTAAAAACCGTGATAT
Organism: Haliotis rubra; assembly: GCF_003918875.1. Taxonomy (NCBI): domain Eukaryota; kingdom Metazoa; phylum Mollusca; class Gastropoda; order Lepetellida; family Haliotidae; genus Haliotis; species Haliotis rubra. Next base: position 1,859,595 of record NW_025765325.1, read on the forward strand.
GAAAAGAGGCAAACGGCCTCTTAAACCAAAATCATGTAAATCCTTCAAAATGCCATGCTTCCAGGTCGTATCATAAGCTTTCTCAAGATCAAAGAAAATTGATACAGCATGTTGTTTATTTACTATAGCATTCTTAACAAAGGATTCTAAACGTACCAAATGATCAATGGTACTACGATTTTTCCTGAAACCACATTGAATATTGCTTATAAGGTTATTGGTTTCAAGATACCAAGTTAATCTATTATTCACCATACGTTCCATGGTTTTACACACACAGCTAGTTAGAGAGATCGGTCTGTAATTAGACGGATCGGTATGATCCTTGCCAGGCTTTGGTATTGGGACTACAATGGCATTACGCCATGAAGAAGGAAATTCTCCAGACGTCCATATTTTGTCAAAGATATCTAAAAGTGTCATCAGACACGGTTCCGGTAAGTGTTTCAGTAGCTGGTAATGTATATTGTCATCACCCGCTGCAGTGTCATGAGCTTGCTCAAGAGCAGTATGTAGCTCATGTAATGAAAACACTTCATTATAATCTTCACCGTTATGCGAGTCAAAATTAAGTTTCGTCTTTTCCTGTTGTTTCTGATATCTCTGAAACTCAGGGACATAATTTGCCGATGATGAATTTTGGCAAGAGTTTCGCCAATTTTATTTGCAATGTTGCATTTGTCAGTTATTAAATTGTCACCATCTTTAAGATGATGAACAGCAGATTTGGAGCCTTTGCCTTTTATTCTCTGAACCATGTTCCACACCTTAGACATTGGCGTGCGTGAATTAATATTGGAGACATATTTCCTCCAAGATTGTCGTTTGTTTTGTTTGAAGGTACGACGTGCCTTTGCATTGAGTATTTTGAATTTATTTAAATTATGGACCGTTGGATGGTGGCGGAAATAATGTTCTGCCTTCTTCCTCGCTTTTCTGGCTTGTCTACAGTCTGTATTAAACCATGGTTTCCGTACATGTGGGGTTGTAGAGGATTTCGGTATACACTCGTCAGCTATTTCATTTAAAACGTCAGCAAAAATCTGAATGGGATCAGTTATATCACTGAAACATTCAGGTCGCAATTTAGATTTACATAAAGTTTGATATAAAGACCAGTTCGCCTTCGAAAAGTTCCATCTTGTATACGATGGAGAATCAGATGGAGTTATTTCTGAAAGTGTAGTTGGGAAGTGGTCACTTCCACAAAGGTCACTGTGGACAGACCAATCAAATTGATTGAATATGTTAGAATCTGCAAGAGACAAATCCAGAGAAGAGTAAGTGCCAGTTGCAGGATGTAGATAAGTATTTGAATCATCATTATATATGCACAAGTCATTATTAGAAATGAAATCTTCTAGTATTTTACCTTTAGTATTAGTGTTGTTACTACCCCAGAGGGGATTGTGACCGTTAAGGTCACCCATAATAACACAGGGCTTCGGAAGTTGATCATAGAGTGACTGAAGTTCAGTCTGCTGAAGTGCAGAGGAAGGTGAAATATACAGAGAGCATAATGTAAATGCTACACCCAGAGTAAGTCTCACTGCAACAGCTTGAAGATTAGTTTTAAGTACAACAGGACTGTGAATAACATCTTGTCGCACAAGAATAGAAGATCCTCCAGTGGCCCTATCACCCAGAGGAGAAAAATAATGATAGGCATTGAACTGGCGTAAAGTAAGAGTATCTGTCTGTTTCAGATATGTTTCTTGCAGACAGAATGCTGATGGTGTTAAATCCTGGACTAATAGCTGTAGTTCGTTAAAATTTGTCCGTAGTCCTCTACAGTTCCACTGCACGATAGTAGTAAAATGACCTATCTTTTAGGTGGATTGATAGGGGACCTACCCCTCACCTTTTTGGATGGCGACAAGCTATGTGCCCTGGGATGGATGTTCTCTGACACATCCATCTCCTCGAGTGAACCATATTTATTGAATAAGTTTATTGGATTTTCTGAACCCTTGGGTGGTCTGCCACTCGTTTTCCCAGTTCCCCTTCTCGGTTTGCCAGTACTTTTTGACTTCGAACTTGTTTCAGAACGAGTCTGATCTGTAGATTGTGACACTGTGCGTTCTTCATCCTGAACTGTAGATATCATCATAGTGTTAACACTTGCGTCTGAAGTCTGAGTAGATTGCTCAGGTGTGAGAAGTGTAGGGTTATCAGTTTTAACCCAAGTCATTGTTTGACATTGAATTGACAAAGTGGATACTTTAGGCATGGTTTCGGAAGGTAATCTGACGACTGATGCATAAGTTTCGTTAGGTAGTGTTGATTCCACAATCTTTTTAGCATCAGTAAAGCTAATGTTTTGAGTGAATTTAGCTTTGTTTATTTCCATTTGCTTTTGCCACATTTTACAATCCTTGGAAAAGGATGAATGATTGCCTGAACAATTTGTGCATTTTTTAACAGTACTAGTGCAGTCTTCCGTCACATGAGACCTCTCGCTACAATGAGCACACGTCACTGGCCGTGTACAGGTGTTAACACCATGACCATACTTTTGGCATCGAAAACATCTCAATGGATTTGGGATGTAGACTGCAACTGTGATACTACAGTAACCAACTTTAACAGACTGAGGGAGACTTGGAGTTGAGAATGAAAATAGGTATGTGTTGGTCGGAATCAGTTCGTTGTTTTTGCGGGTGGTAAATCGTTTGACATATGTCACACCCTGATCCTTCATTTCCGATACAATGTCCAGTTCTGACATGTCAGCTAACAAACGGTCTATGTCTCTTATAATGCCTTTGCAGGTGTTCAAGGTTCTATGGGCAGTGACTGAAACAGGGATGCCAGCAAAAATTTTCATTGTCAATAGGTTAGATGCCTGCTGTTTTCTACTGCACTCAATCAGTAGAGAGCCTGAACGTAAGCGTTTGATGTTCTTAACGTCGCCTGCAATGCCATATATCCCCTTAGAAATAATAAAAGGGTTCAACTTGAGTGGAGTCTTGTCAACAGTGTCAAGAACTAGGAAACGTGGCCAATTTTCTGTTAGCGTGGATTCATTCTCTACATTGTCATTGTCTAGTTGTCGTTTGGTCTTTTTCGAGGGAGTTTGGTAAGCCATGTTGAATAACACATAGAATACATGTCACAAATCAGGTGAAGATAAGCAACGTTGGCCACAGAGAATCCTCAGATGAGTGACCGTGTTTGGCAGTTTGACTCCTGAGATTTCATACGACTATAATATCCTGCACCACAACGAAGCACACGTGGTTTCACCTTAGGCAAGTGCGTTTGTTCAAAAGTGCCGCAGTTCACCCAGCAGAAAATGGGTAACGGGTGGATAATATAATGTGTATGCTTCTCTCGAGGGTAATACGGTCTGATGTACGCCTCTTTGTAGCAGTGTCACCCGAGCCGGTAGGCGCACGGCATGCGTCATATTATGACGTTATTGGATAGTTAGCGCTTGTTAGCGGAGAGTTTGGCGGTTACCGTGGCAGCGGGTAATATTTTTTTCCAGTTGTCACCCTCCTGGGAGGGGTGACACGGAAACTTGTTAAAGCGTTATTTACCAATGAAATTAAAGTATTTTACATGAAGGTAAAGATAGGTCATGTTACTAGTCATGTCAGTTATCCGGGGTGATAATATCCACCATGTTGTATGCGGTACGAGCATATCCCTGAGGGGTGGGGTTCTGCACTACATCACTGGCCTCATTTTTATTCAAGATTATAAAAAGGCTGAATGGAGAAGGTCTGGTGAACGATAATAAAGCTTGTCTGAAAACCCTTATCTGTGTTTTTCAAACAGCGATACTAGGCCTTTGCTACAAGTAGCTGGAGTGTGTACTACTACATATAAGTGTGCGTGTGTGGGAGAGAGTCTGAGTGTCAGTGTCTGTGAACAGTACACTAAGCAGAGTGACATGCTGTTAGCGAGAAATAGAAATGTTTGCCAAGATATTGGCTAGAAAAGATTTTTCAAACTCGCTTTGACGTGTGACAGGTCAAACGTATTTCGGTTGCTTACAGCTAATCAGATAACAAGCAGCTGTGCAGCAAATCTTCCACTGGCTTCTGTGTCTGAGGCAACAGGTACAACTTTCCAACTTTAACGTTAAATAGAGTGAGTTCACGAAATTAAACAACTCTACTATTAGCTGAGACGGCTACTTGGGTTAGATGGATGATTTTTGGGTGATTAGATGAATGACTCAGAGAATGTGGGTTCGAAACCGGCATGGGACTCCCCCAACTGAAGTATTAGAGTCTGTACTTTACTGAGAAAGTGTAACCCCAAATATAACATTACATTTGACCACTTTCTAAATGGCATTGTGTATTCATATTCATTACAGACTTGCGCAAATAAACAGAAGATAATTTGGATAATGAAATATAAACTGATACATTTGCGGCATACTTCGTAAAAGAAATAGATATAACCATTAAAATAAACATACACACGTGCCACATCTAACAATTGCAATGAGATAACTGTCCAGCGTCATCACCGGAAGTGACGTACGTGTCAACGGTAGAGGGAGTGACCAGTCCAGGTAGGTGTGTTGTGTTTCGTCCCTCACTTTAAATGTTAACTGTTTGATATTAAGGGTCAAATATTGTCTGATTATGTCACTATGCTGCCATGGTGCTGAAACAGGCAGCTATACTTTCCTTTATGCAGCATATACCCTGGTAATAAGTGTTAAATTACCACACAAATTCCTACTTTCGCTTTAGAACTAGACCGGGCTTCATTCACAATAGCCATAGTTCAGTATTGTTATCTTGTGGGTATGTGACACTCGACGGGCTGAGATACTGTCAAATCGTTCCTATCTTTCTTTTGTTATAGCTTAAAGTACAAGTCCTTCGTTATTCATCCAAACTACAAACTGCTTTACTGCTGATACTATGTATACAGGTAAACCTCGTTGGTGCAGGAGAACATAAGATGCTTTGTGTAACGAGATATTCACCGATATTATTTGTATTAAGATGACACATACTAGAGAAAAGGTGACTTTTGCTTAGGTGATAAGTTTGCTCGTTGGGTTGTTAGGGGCGAACTGTTTGTACCTAGGGGTGATAACTCTTTAGAAATTATTCAAGCGAGGGTCTAACGTCTCGCTGCTGATCTGGTGACCAATTCAATGTCGCTGCGTCAACTTGCGACAAGTAAAGACAGAGCCCAGTTCATTTCAAAACGACCGCTTGGAGCGAAATACGTTTAACATGTTTTGCAGTGATTGTTAATTCAGAGTGAGGGAGTATTTTTGCAGGTATTTGCCGTGAGAGACATAGTTTGTTTTGCAGTATGTAAGACTATGAAATCACTAAAATATCAGTCATTAATTGAAGGCTATGCTGGTTACCTGTCTCTAAGTGTAATAGTAACACGATGTGGAAATGGTTGTGTTGTGGCTACTAGTTGTGTGCAATGAGCATTGGGTAACATATGTTATATTTGGGATTACACTTTCTTAGTAAGGGGCATGGGTTGTTGTAACTTAACGGTTGTCTCTTCTGTGATTTCTGAATATAAAATACATTATTTCGCTGATATCAGAGTGGTCATTTCATTATCGTTAGCATATTTTAGGAACATTATCAACGCCGTGATCAGACAACTCTAACTCCATCAAAGTGATCATCATCAAATCTAGGTCCTTCTATCATTACATGCACCATGTTGTCACCTTGCTATATATTTTTCAGATAAAACGATTAATCCAAAAACGGCTTTGTTATGGTGTGTTATAGTATGTTTATGCTCTTATATGTATGTCCGCGAAGTCGATGTACTGCAATAGACACAGGATGAATGTACGCTATGATTGTTTTGTACTGAATATGATGAAGACTCTCGTGGGCAATGTTGATATTACAGTGCACTGGATAGACGTATGTGGAATCGTACAGTTATGTGCAGTAAAGGACACGTTGACAAAGATCTATATGGATCACAACGTTGATCAAAAACATTTCTTTGGATCCTAATATGCGGTTTATGTCTTCCAGAATGGACTCCTTCCCCAAGTGTTCTGTCTGTCAGCAGCAGTTTACACTGAATGGCCCCGCCCCCTACCTACTGCCCTGTCTACATGTTGTGTGTGAGACATGTGTGACATCTGCAGCTGGTGGTGTGATATCATGCTCTACTTGTCAGAGGGAAGTCAACCTCACAGACACACACTTCCAGAAGGACGTAGTGAGACAGAAAGAAATATTCCACCTGACGGTCAAACATCGCCCCACAGAGCTTCTCTGTACACACGAAGATGATGGCAACCAGGCTGTGTGTTGGTGTCAGGACTGTGAAGATTTACTCTGTGAATACTGCCAGAACATGCACAGCAACTTCAAAGTTACCAGAAGCCATGTAGTCCAAAACTTCGCCGACTTGGAACCGACTTTCTGGACTGTTCAAAATTTTTGCAGCATTCATAAATACGAGCCCCTCTATCTGTTTGATAAAAGCTGCAGGAAATTAATCTGTGCGAGATGTAGAATTGAAGATCATGTCGACCACGAAGTTGAGAAGGTTGATGTGGCTGCTGAAACTCTAACACAACAACTGGAATATCATAAGAATGAGCTATCAACGTTACAGACTCGCCACCAGGCATACATGCAGAGTATCAGGCAAGGAACCGAATCCACTGACGCCACACACAATTCTTTGAAAGAAAATATTCGTCACATTTTCCAGTCTTTGAGATCACAACTTGATCAAAGAGAGAAGGACATTCTCATCGATCTGGAAAATCATACGAAGGAGACAAAGGCAACACAACATGCTCTTCTCACCGCCTGTGAAGAAGACAAGAAGACCTGTACAAGGGTGTTAGACTACATCAACAATGTCTTCCTCTTTGCCTCAAAGTCAGACATCCTCGGCCTGGAGAGATATGTTGGGGAGATGACTCGGACCTGCCTGGACACTGCCGCGCCTCAAACATATGCAGTACCCACAGCTGTCTTCAACACCAACAGTTTGTCAAAACTGAAAGCGACTGTATCAGGATTTGGTGCCATTTTGACGATGGATATGGACGGAAAATCGGAAATAATTGCTGGTAACTTAAGCATTTCATCTCTAACATTGGTTTCAGTGTTTGTGTCTATTAGTGCATATCCTGCCGCCTTTCTTCATGAATCTATATAATAGTCACGATATGAATCTATAATTGGAAATCCACTCGGTTAGATGATTTGTTCTTAAACACGCAACGTTTGTACCATGCATAGAAATACAGTTCCACTGTCTAACCATGTAAATATTTTTGTGTGTGTTGTTTCAGACAGGGGTACTCAGACTGATGATGACTTTATGGCAGACGTGGAAATGAAACACAAAATGGTGTGTGAAGGAAGCTGTAGTACATCATACTCAGGCTCACAAAGTGCCCAAGAGGCGACTGATGGGATCGGGTGGACTTGATTGACACATGTCACCAATCCCTGTTTGCATAGATCAATGATCAGACCCATCAAGTTAGGGGTTAGAATTGGTCTTCAGCAATCCATGCTTGTCGTAAGAGCCAGCTAACGGGATCGAGTTGTCACGCTAATTTATTTAGGTGACACATGTCATCGTATCACAGTTGTGTAGATCGATGCTTATGTTGTTGATGACTGGATAATCTGATTATTTACAGACAGTCGCCATACAACTGGAATACTACTGAGTGTTAAACAACATACCAACAACAAAATCCCCACCAAGATCGAGGATCAGGATGTTGATTACTGTATTGTCAAGAATCCTTATCTACAGAGCGTTGCAATATTGATTCGTTGGGCTTTAGATAACAGGAAATCAAAGTTTATCACAATGGAGACGTTATGATGCAATGCTTCTCAACAGTCATGACTAGTATTATTCATTACATGAAACGTTTCAGGTAATTTGGCAATATCGTATGCACAAGATGATAAACTTACATGACGGAAATATACCATATGTCATATCTTATGTTGCAGGACATGGAAGAACTAAAGACGAAAATCGACTCAGACGAAAAGCACATTGAAAGCCTTACAAAGCTGTCAGACAAGCTCAATTCAGAAATCGAAAGCTTGAAATCAGTATGTCGATTGATCTAATTATGGAATAGTCTCTTTTATCTGCATGTTTCATACCTTTAGATATGTCAGCATCTAAAAGTATTTTAACGCATCGTTATTAACACTATAAACTAAAGGGCAAAACAAAGCTGTCACTTAAATCAAAACTAGAAACAACGACATATTTGAGATTTATGTTAGTTACTTTACAAGCGGAAATATTTCCCTCACAATTTGACTGAATATTTATTTAATGCGGGTATTTTATTTGCCGCAATACATTTAGAAAAAGACAACAGGAAAATAATGAGTCAGGGTATACACACCTGTCGTCTATCGGCTGATTATGTCAGCAGGAATCCTATTCCATAAGTCCAGGAGTGTCAGCGTAACTTCCTGTGGGTTCACTGGAGGTGGTATGCGCAGTCTCAGCTGACGTTCGTGGTTTCAGAGATGTCCATAGGGGTTTCATTTAACGCGTTCTCTTGTCGAATGAAGGGCATCACAAAAGACCAAACACTTCATCCCTGCATCGCTGGACATTCAGATCTCCACGGGTGAATACCAGTCTTGTTGTTCTCTGGCCACAAATGCCATCCCATATTGTGACGCCCCCTCAATCAAACTTCTTATCCGCTGTTTGGCATATAGAATCTGAGTAAAAACTCTCTAACTCTGCAATCGTTCCTGAACCGACCGAACCGACTTTCATCTGTAAGGAGCGCCCTCTCTTAGTCACATCGCTTCCACTGACATACATTGGTGACGGTGCAGACGGGTCAAGGCCATTCCACGGAAAGGGCTCGTATACCAGCCATACCAAGTCGTTGAAGGACTGTTCGTCTGCTGATGGTCTGTCCTATTGCTGTCCCTGACGTTGACGTCGCTGTCACGAATTTGTTCCGAAGGTGGATCTGCCAGATATAGCGTTCTTCGGCCTGTGTAGTGCCTCTTGGTCTACCTGGCGGTATTGGATCCGGCCTGTTTGCTAGAAGCAGTTTATCAGTTTGCTGATGGTGGCCTGACTGCATTTGAAGGTTCTTACCAGTGGTGTTGTGAAGTCCCCATATTGGACATACCGATCGTCCTGTCTCGTTGCGCTTACGTTAATCTTGGCATATTCATGGCGTTCTTTCTGGGCTATTGCATGCTTGCGCTGTCCAGCATCGATATTTATGCAACAATCATGCAGGTGCATGTGACACAATTACGTCTTTCACGTTTTGAAAAATGCACGATTCAAACGAAGTTTATGGACAGCTGCATTGTCTTCTACTTCGGTTCAAAACTGTACCAACGTTAATAAAAAAAATTATGTATACAAATACTTTAAAAGCGATAACTCTCTTTTGTCTGGTAGTTTATATACTCATCCCATGACATTTGCTAAATTTGTTAACACAAAGATTTTTCATTTCCCAAATCTGATTCATGACCTGTTGTGTGTATCTGAGTAAATTGTCACCACCTTATTCGAGTCTCCGTTGTGAATTCGTTCATAACTGCATTCTTTAATGCATGGAGACATGCCTTTGTTGGAAATAATACTCATGTGACACAGGCAACGGCAAGATATTTATTGATCTCATGGTATATACATGAATGTTGTACTTTCAGCGCATTGATGAGAAAGAAGCCATTGAGAAGAAGGATGCCAAAACAATAGATTTCTTGCTTGGTAAATTCGTGTTTTCTTTCTGTTAAAGAGAGGACTGAATATCAGACTTGAATACCCTTTGTCTAAGCCACTGGTTCCCGAATATGATGTCAGTGCCTCTTTATATTGAATGATTCTTTTGGCTTAAACCTATCAAGTATCATCTCACCAATGATATAACATCAAACGTTCATATGTCTCATCACAAGTGTGTGGTGATGTGCCAACTGGTGTTGCAGGTGTTACGGGTGTGGTCGGAGAATGTGATGTTCATCTGCTGAAGACGGGAGCTGTAGACAGATCTTTCATGCTGAAGTGTGAGTACATTTATCATCTATTACAGTATTATTTACATATTTTGATGTTCAAACCTGTTCTTCCAAGTAATGTTAAAAGAATACTAAATATAAAGGCAGTTTCAAATGTTCATCCATGGGGATGGTGACGGCTCGCTGGTTTGGATGATGCACATCATTCCTTCCCATTTGCCTAGACCGACGCTCAAGGTATCACTCACTGGATTGTCTGGTCCAAACTCGACTATCAACAGAATGCTGCCATTTGTGCTAATACCGAATCGGTGTTTAAAAACAAACTAGGGGTGGAGGTGGGGGATCATAGTCATCTACTCCATAGCTGTACTCCACAATAAATATCTGTTACTGTATCCTGATTTCGCCTTACTGAGGTGAAGTGAAGTGAAATCGGGTTTAACGTCGTGCTTGAGAATATTTCGCCCATATGACGACGTGCATGCGTGTGTATGTGTATGTGCGGCTGCTTGTACTAGCCCAGACTTAAGCTGGTTTTATAGTGCTAGCCCACTGAGATACCATGCCGCAGTGAAGCATGAATACCCCACTCAGACACATTATACTGACTCCGAGACGACCAGTCCTTGTTGTACCCATTAATGCTGAGCGCCAGGCAGGGACCAACAAGTACCATAGTTTAACGTCTTTTGGTATGACGCGGTCGGGGATCGAACCCGCGACCTTCCGCTCTCCGGGCAGACGCTCTAACCACTACACCACGGAGGCGGTCGCCTCACTGAGGTAATCGACAGACACAGACCCAATCGTTTTAATGACAGGATGTGAGCGTATTAGATCCACGTTTCACAATCAATATCATAGTTGAGTTTGCTTATTTTAAGATATTGATTTCATAGAATGGACTTAATATTGACGTGATGGCGTAATATATTCATAGTTTTCGGTTGTGGGAGCCCTAACAATTGTCACTGGTCAGAGGGGTACACAATGTACGTGATTCAGACAACCAGTTGTCCGACTTCCATTTGTGTGAAAGTACTAGAATCTGTACTTTACTGATAAAGTGTAGTTCTGGCTTCCATGTTTTACTGAAGTCTACCAGGCCAGATATTTAGCATTTACAGTGACTATGATATCAAACTGCAACGTAACATATACATTTACTTAAACAAGGGACGGTAGGGTGGCCTAGTGGTTAAAGCGTTCGCTCGCCAGGCCGAAGACCAGGGTTCGATTCCCCACATGGGTTCAATGTGTGAAGCCCATTTCTGTTCTTCCCCGACGTGATACTGCTATAAAATTGCTAAAACCATACTCACTCACTGACTATGATTAAAAAGGTGTCTACCAGGTGACGCCGAGTCGAAACAGCTATGTGTATAGCTATGAAACACGACTGTGATGGGGTAGCCAGTGCTTGACTACTTGATAACACTGTCATTTTACCTTCCATCCCTGCTACGCCTTCATTACTGTCCGTCCGCCAGCCCCACCGTGCAAGATATTGCAGATCTTGGAACCTGTACAGTATTTCGTCACCAAACGACGTTAACTTGGCAGATGGATTGACCTAATAAGAAAGTGATGCCTTCTGAATTTCAAATAGTGTACCATCGTCAGCCAAGTATAACTAAGGGCAATTTCAGATACGACCTAAGATTGCATAAAAAATGACAACCAGTAGCCTCTTTGTGCGTGCGCGTGTGTGTGTGTGTGTGCTGTAAAACTGCAATGACACGCCAGTGTGATGAGGTAAAAAGCGTTTCGTTGCTGATGCCTTTAAATTTGTAGAACATATAATTATTCACGTCTTCAATGTATGTTCACGAAATATAATTGCTGTTCCGGTGGATATTCATTATGTTGTTCTATTTAATACATGCATTTTCACAAAGATATCAAATAGTCATATAAAATAATGATTTGGCTTGCATCTTTGACAAAAATATGTTATCAACAATCAAAAGTTCCCTAGCGATGTAAAATAATGATTGGAGTTGCAACATTGACAACATTATTTGTATCAACAATCAACAATTCCCTCGCGCATATCTTAATGATAAATGGAATGAAATCTATATTCATTTGGACGTGTTATACATGATTGACCCAATAAATAGAAGAAATAAAAATGTTGTCATTCTGACGATGCTTACCAGCCGCAGGTTTTGGGTTCAGTGTGCATGGACAACTTAAATCAACCATGTTGACTCAAATTACAGTGAGCTTACATTGTTTGACATGCAGTCTACACGTTCCTCGTAATACCACGTTCGTCTGCGTTTCTGACGAATGTACTGAGTCTAGGTATACAGATCCGCTCTCTGGGTGTCTATTGTACGCAGCAATTTAGAATCTGAACTGTAAATATGGCACATATGTTGATAACCAACGAAATACACGCTATATCCGGAGTAGTGACTTATCAGTGACTTCAATGTGACTCTATGCTAAGGTCAAAATGCAACACTCGGTACGTTTTATTGCTGCATTCTGATTATATTACACTGTTTGAATATAGGTTCATTTTAGTAATCTGTGAATTCCAAACATTAAAATATCATTATAGCGAGAAATTATTCGTATTCTTCTCATGCATTTCACATCCATATTTTGTAGGTATACCTCTAAAGTATGACAAAGACAGAGTCAATCTCGACTGCGTCCACATCAACACAGAAGGAGACCTGGTCAACAGTAAGCCGGGCACCAGACCTGCAGGAGAGGGGAGACTGAAGAAGTACGAGGGCACATGCAGCACTGCCCCCCTCCTCATGGATGGGTGTCCCCAGTACTGGGAGGTAGAGAACAGGGTCAGTCTGGACAAACCACTCCCAAAGACCTGGCTGATCCTGGAGGTTGGAGTATGCAGGGAGGAGCAGAGGGATGTGACCCATTGGATAGGTAGGCGTCCTCACTCCTACTGTATGATCGTCTCCCACTGTACTACACACAGTGGGATATGCAGGAAGATATGGAAGGAGGGGAAGCGTGTGCTTCATCTGCCTGACACTCTCCCCAACACAGCAGGGGCATCACACACACTACATTACGGTGTTGTCTATGATGGCGCCAGGAAGAAGATTGTCTTCATTGATGTGAAGGAGAAGAAAGTCATGTCGACGTTAGACAATGTAGACTGTAGTGAACCACTGTGGCCGATGTTCGGGGTGTATAACGCCCATCTCCTCACTGTCAGCATGAGACTTGTAGTGGGCAGCGACATCAACATGACGGAGGAGAAGAAAGCCATGATTGTCAAGTCACTGTCGTGATGGTGACAGTGATGGTGATTTGAACTCACAGACATTCGAATTGAATTCTACCAAGGAACACTTCATAACTTGATAATATCTTCTCTATGAAAAAAGACGTTTACAATGATAACGTACATGGCGTCGCCATGTATTTACATACAACTCTGTCAAAGTGTACTATTTACACAACACAAAGCCAATAGTAGCAACTACATCCAGTGTGTATAATTATGAATTATGAAATGCATGATTCTAATTGAACTTAATATGTAACACGAGTTCTGATTGGTGAATGTTAAAAATTTCCGACCGTATAATCAGCATATACGGTCGCAGTTTGAATTATAATTGAATATAATTGAATATTGGCGTCGCCAATATAACGTTAAATTTGCGGCTATATAACAACCGGTATACGTCCCCAATTTGTCAAACACAGTACAGTTATCCCCTAAATACCTATGCGTGGTGATTATAAATTAACACATTAAACAAAAACAGTAGACAATTTGTTCTTGTTGAAATTCCTTAATTTCCATCAGAGATGTTGCTACAATGGCGTGAGGCAAGCACATGTTGCAATGGTAATTGTGTTTTCGAGTCTTGCAGTGGTACGTATGAGAAAGGACTACACGCCTTATAAATATAAAGAGTGACGAAGTACAAAAGCTACCGCGTTGTTTTGGAAATACGAGTGAATGCCACATGCACGTGGATGTTTTCCCCGTCTCCACTTCTTGCAAGATAATTCGTGAACATATTTTACGGATACTTCAGCGACTATTTAAGTTTCAGATCGTTGGTACATGTTTCCGCCGACTGTGGTAATATTTCGTCCATTTAAAAATGGAAGTCCTTCACATGGTGTACCAACAGCATTTGAAGATTCGCACCCAAGAGTAAAGAGAGATGCTTTTAACCGCTAGGCTACCGCTAGGAAATATTACCACAAAGATGAAAGTAAATTTCTTGCTAATATGTATATATGGGTACACAAAACAAATATCACACAGCTCCTGTGTTATTGTTACCGTCATTTCCACAAGTTGTAAGGAAACCTTTCAAATATCATATAATTGACAGGTGATCATCTCACCACACATTAGCAAATATATCTTGTTCAAGGGATTGGTATATTTCTTAAGAGAAAGGGTTGTGCAACATTTCAAGGCAGTTATCCGTTATATTTGCTAAAAAGAGAGGCGGTCTGATAGCCTTGGGGTTCAAAGCATCTCTCGTTACGCTCGGGTTCGACTCTATAAATGCAGTTGCTGGAATATTACAACCATTGACGTAAACCTGTACCAACGATATCAAACGTAAGAATTTTCCGAGCATTTCTCATATACTGTTCTGAGTTATCCCGAAGTATTGAATAAAATCTAACGGCTGTGTGACTTTTGCATTTTGGGATATTTCTTAATATAAGAATTCATGCCTGCAGAGATTGGTTGCTTGGTTGGATGTATAACGCCGCACTCAGACATTTGCAAGCTATATGGCGGAGGTATGTAAATAATTGCGTCCCACGCAATTGTGATATGCGATGGCATGTGTCAACCAAGTCAGCGAGCCTAACCGTCCAATCCCGTTAGTCGCCTCGTACGACCAGTTCTGAAGACCAACTAACACCGGCAGTATTCGAGCTATATCGTGTCTAACTCAACAACACTAATCATACATTATAAACAATATAACCTGTCAACAACGGACAGTAAAATAACAAGAGGGTCACAAATATAGGTATAGTATGACCTCAAATTATTGAGAATTTTAGGAATATGTTCAATTGGAATTCTAGTATAAACAACCTTGACCAGCTATCAAGTGCTTGGTTTCGTTCAATAGAGACAACTCCGTTAATCCTTTTTCATTAGTTTGTGAAGAGTCATTCCCCTTTGTTTACTTGCTAGCAGACAACATTTTCAGTGATCCTCAGTATGGATGATTTAGAGAACAGGAAGTTGATTTAAGAGTATTTTAACAAGGACATCAGATCAGCTAAAGTGATTTCAAGTAGAACAGGCATCCCTTTGTCCACTGTTTATCGTGTTTTGAAACATATCGCAAATGGATATGGCATTGAGCACCAGGGAGGCGAAGGTAGGCCCCGAAAATTGACTGTCGGTGACAGAAAGCGGCTTGGTATTCTTGTTTCTAAAAACAAACGAAGGAGTTTAGAAAACTTAAGGCTGGATATCACTGATAGAGGAACTGTGGCTGTCTGTAAGGAGACAATTTGAACTGAGCTGCATGCAATGGGTTGGCAGAAGAGTCGAGGAATTCCACCACCGATCATGAAACCTGAACAAAAGGAGCTAAGGTTGAACTGGTGCTTACAGCATAGAAATGTGATTTTCCCAGATGAAAGTTATGTGTGGCTGTTTCCTAATACACTGAAATTCTGGACCAAACAAACTGAAAAACCTTTGTATCAGCGCCCAAAGTACAGTCCGAAATTTAACGTGTGGGTGGCATATCTGTGTTAGGGGCAACGCCTCTCTGTGTATTTAAAGGGAATATGAACAGTGAGCGATTCACAGATATTCTCGAGGGACATTTATTTCCATCTGCTCACGTGTTCTATGGAAGTTTTTGGATTTTCCAGCAGGACAACGACCCAAGACATCGTTCAAAGCATTCACAGGCTTGGTTTCGGACCCAAAATATGACATTATTAGATTGGCCAAGCTTTAGCCCTGAGCTAAATCCAATAGAAAATGTTTGGGGACTTAAGAAGGAAAGTGTCAATAAGACAAATCTGACAAATATTGCTGAAATGAAAGAAGAGGTGGTCTGATATTGAGACAGCATGGACCACGACTTTCTAACTTTTTTGATCAGTAGTATGCCCCGCCGCATTGAAGCCTGCATTGCTGTCCATGGTGACTTGACAAAATACTAAATATTCACCTGGCTTTGAATCTGGAGTTATGTTTTGCCAATATTCACATTTTATACGTGAGTAATGAGTGAACATTTAAAAAAAAAATTACGATCTTAAATTCTCAATAATTTCTGGTTGTACTGTATAAAACTGAGTATGTACGCAGTAAGTGTTATGCTAAATATAGCTTTTCACAACGATGCATTACTAACTGTACTATCGATCAACAGCAGCCAGAGTTAATTTCAGCATAGCTGTGATATGATGCTAGAATGTTTCTGTTGTGACGTTGTGTCTGAGCTGGTGTTCTATTTAAAGTGTTATAGTATCAGTATTGTAACTGACGTTCACGGCTGGTATTGAAATGTTAGAATTGCGACTTTTGAAAGCGAAACTGTTGACTACAAATAACACAGTGTCACCTTGGCCACGTTGACGTTTCAGGCTCAACTGGTTGTGAGTTCGAATCTAAACCCGATCATTACATGGTTGGTATCATATCCCACACCGTGGGTTTCATCGCAAGCGAAAATATTTAGCATGAACACAGCCGCTGTCACCGATGAGCTTTAATGACCCATTTATATAAATTCCAACACTAAAGCACCGTGGGTGTCCTGTGTAAATGTTTATAATCCGAGTCAGTCCCGCCTATGGGAGGGAACATGAGCTACCCCTAAAGTGAACACCAAATCCATGCTAAATGTACATGGCGAATGTTGGACATCGAAAATATAGCCAGCCAGCAAGTACATTTAATGTTATAATTATTTGCAGTTTTACTATCCGAAATACATCGTAGTTCAAAGGTCAAGGTGAACTGGAGCTCGCCTCTCCCGGAGTGGGTGACGTCACTCTGGAACAGTGTCACTGTTGAAATCTCTAGTCTACGTCTGACAAGGCTGACTAGCTTCTTGACACTCTGGAATGTTCACTGACGTTTCGTCTTCAGCTGACATTGTAACTTCAGGATTCTGACAAATTTGATCCGCATGTCTCCCGCATACTGTTTGAGGAGCTACCTGTACCTCATATGACACTGGACCAGTTTTTCTCACAACACTACCTGGTACCCACTTTTCTCCTTACCGGTAGTTACTTGATAGAACTGCTTGTTCTATCTCGAACTTCTGTATTCCATTTGTCGTGGTGTGGGGGGTGTTTCGGTACATCATTAGAAACATACACACCATTTGTCATGGTGTGAGGTGTGTTTCGGTACATCATTAGAAACATACACACCGTTTGTCATGGTGTGAGGTGTGTTTCGGTACATCATTAGAAACATACACACCGTTTGGCGTGGTGTGAGGTGTGTTTCTGTACACCATTTGTCTCGGTGTGAGGTGTGTTTCGGTACATCATTAGAAACATACACACCATTTGTCTCGGTGTGAGGTGTGCTTTGATACATCATTAGAAACGTACACACCATTTGTCGTGGTGTGAGGTGTGTTTCGGTGTATCATTAGAAACATACACACCATTTGTCGTGGTGTGAGGTGTGTTTCGGTACATCATTAGAAACGTACACACCATTTGTCGTGGTGTGAGGTGTGTTTCGGTGTATCATTAGAAACATACACACCATTTGTCGTGGTGTGAGGTGTGTTTCGGTACATCATTAGAAACGTACACACCATTTGTCTCGGAGTGAGGTGTGTTTCTGTACACCATTAGAAACGTGCACACCATTTGTCATGGAGTGAGGTGTGTTTCGGTACATCATTAGAAACATACACACCATTTGTCGTGGTGTGAGGTGTGTTTCTGTACACCATTAGAAACGTACACACAATTTGCGGAAAACCGACATCTTTGTTCTGAGTCCTAATACATTGTTTCAGTGTTTGCACAAATCGTTCAGCTGACCCGCTGCTGGCAGGATGGTATAGCGGCGATGTGATTGGCTTCTTTGATGCCGTTTATTTCCATGACTAGCCTAAACTCGTCGGCAGCAAACGTCGACGCCTTTGTAGATTCTATGATGGCAACGTCATACCACTTACTGAACGCATCGACGGCCACAAACAACATCTAGATATGGTTGAGGTCATCCTTAACCTGTTGTCGCATCCCTCATTTCTGATTCTTTTGTCCTGGTTTGACTCATAGTGACAAAAGGGTATGCTTAAACCAAACTTGAGTGAGTGAGTTAAAGGTTATAATCACTTTGGCAGTATTTCAGCCATATCATGACTTACAAGGGTCATGTTAAAATAATGTTTAATGTTATATCTTAAAATCTGTCTGCGAAGGACAGCAAAAGGACTGGAATATCACAAACTTAAAACTAGCGTGTGAAGTTGATACTACTTAGGACATAACAATATAAAAACAGGCTATAGATCACCAACTGACTGACTGAGTTAAGTTTTACGCCGCTTTTAGCAATATTCAAGCAATGTCACGACGGGGGATACCAGAAATGGGCTTCACACATTGTGCCCATGTGGGGAATTGAACCCGGGTCTTCAGCGTGACGAGCCAACGCTTTAACCACTAGGCTACCCCGTCGCCCCAGATCACCAACAACTGAAGGTATATCACATTACTAGGGACCATGGGGACTTAGAGTCCCTTTGCTACCTGCATGGACCCCAGCTGGATTTACACCATCCCTTTAGCAACTGGTTATTCTTGTGAAATTTAACCATTATTTAAAACAACAAACTTATTCTACGATTAAAATGTCGTGGGTCGAAACTGACTTTGAAAGTTTTGGGATTAACAAAACCAATATTGAGTGAATGAGTGAGTTAATATCTAACGTCACATCGGCAATATCTCAGCCATATTGTGACGAAAACAATTAATACAATACGAAAAATGAAAACATTGTGAAGAGTTAAACCTGTCGACGATGGACAGTAGAAATACTAGAGTATCACAGATATGAACATAAAACTAGCATGTAAAACTAAAACAGTGAAATTAAAGAAGACAATACAATATAAAACAGTCCCCTTGCTACCTGCATGGACCCTAGCTGGATTTACACCATCCCTTTAGCAACTAGTTTTTGTAGTAAAATTTAACCAGTATTGAAAACAACAAATATTTTACGATAAAAATTTCGGGGGTCGAAACTGACCTTGAAAGTTTTGGGACTTTCGAAGCCAAAATTGAAATGTCTGCATTTTTATCAGTATATAAACTGTTAAATACGATTGCTTCAATGTGCATACATAGTGTCAGGACAAACACGTGATGTATTCCATAAATATGTTTTAATACAAAATATTATATTTTCAATGTGTCAATATTTAAGCACTTACTTGTAGCCCAATCATTTCTTTGGTCAATCTATTTACACAACTCATTGCACTAATTCTGGAAGAAATCAATGAACATTTGTAAAATATCGTATGAAAAAGGTTAATTTGATATTTTGATAGATCTATGTTGTTAGTACATTGTATACAGTGTTAGGGGTTGGATACAGAACCCGTCTCGTCTCGTCTGAAAGACGGATAGAGTGGTGTCTCTTTTTTGAGTGTCCAAAATGGCTTCCCTTCCACTGCAGCGCTAGTTTCAACTTACATATCCTTCGCATTAACGTATAACTACTGAAGTAAAACGGTGTCGGTATGACAGATTATAGATACTAAAAGGTGATTACATGACAGTTTTCCTTTCGCCAGTCGTATCAGCCCAAGACTACCATATCAGCCCGAGGGCCGGAGTCTTCGAGGGCTGACATTGTTGTCAAGGGGTGATATGACTGGCGAAATGAAATCGTCATATCATACCATTTTCATCCTACACCACATCTGTAAATATTGAAACAGTCAAATAAGTGTCAAGATTAGAAGTCATACTTCCACCATTATCACGGCGGGGTACATCAGAAATGGGGTTTTCTCATTGTCCAAATGATGAAACTTGCTTTAACCACTTAAAATTCCACGGCACCAACATTTATTGAGCAGAGTGTCAAGGGCTCAGATGTGTACTGAACCATGTTTTTTTTTTGTGTGCTCTAGCTTGGGAAGACATACAGAAAGTAAGTGCAACTTTTGATACAGATATGTTACATGTAGACCACATACAGACGTCGAAGGCAGAGACTAGGTTATGCATTATCAAAGAAATAACGTCCTCGTGCGAAAGTTAGTGGGCGAGTTTATTTTTATGCCGCAATCAGCAGCCTTCCAGCTATATGGAAGTGGTCTGTGAATAATCGAGTCTGGATCAGGCAATCCACTGATCTACAGCATGAGCATCGTTCTACGCAGCGAGCCTGACCACCCGATCCCGTTAGTCGCCTCTTTCGACAAGAATGGGTTTCTGAAGTTCAATTCTAACATGGATCTTCACAAGTACAAGTGATAGTTAAAGATATGAATAGAATATCCTCGTATAAAATTCACCAAATCTATAACGCACTAGATATACTTGTCTAGATATACTAGATAATATATGCTAAGAGGGTTTGGGCCACGTAGAAACACCTTAGATTTGACACAAAAAAATTTATGTACTCTATTTCATAGATTGCATTTCTGAAACAAGTCACAGATTCAATATTAAAAGAGGTTGAATGGAGAAGGTCTTGAGAACGACAACACAGCTTGATAAGAACGATAACAAGGGGCTAGAGAGTGTCGGACTACAAACTAGTGTGCGTGTGTGTGGGAGATTCTGAGTGTCAGTGTCTGTTGACAATATAATAAAGAATTGTTAGCGAGAATGATATCGGCTAGAACAGACGCTTTTGGACGTGTGAGTGGTCAGACGTGAGCAGCTATGCTCCAAATCTTTCATTGCGTTACATTTCTGAGAGAACAGGTACAACTTAACTGCTTAAAGGTTAAAGCATTCCCTACAAAGTGAGAGTTCACATAATTAAACGACTCTACTAATAGCCGCGAGCGACGGCTGAGTGGGTTAGATGGCTAAAGTGTAGTCCCAAATATAACGTGTGTTACATTTGACCATTTTCTAAATGGCATTGCGTATTCATATCTATTGCACTCTTACACAATTAAACAGAAGATAATTTGTATGATGACATATAGACTTATACGTTTGAGGCAACCTTCGCTTGCAAAAGAAATATATGTTTCCTTTTAAATCAACATAAAAATAGCTTTCAAATATGCATCAGATCAAATAACTGTAATGAGATAAGGTTCGCTCGTCTTCATCCGGAAGTGACGTACAGTGGAGGGAGTTACCAGTCCAGGTAGGTGTGTTGTGTTTCGTTTCTCACTTTGTCTTCCTGTAAACTGTTAACGTACGATATTAAGGGTAAAATATTGTCTCTATATGTCACTATACTGCCAGGATGCTGAAAATGGCAGCTATACTTTCATTTATGCAGCAAATAGCCTGGAAATAAGAAAATTGCCACACAAATTCCTACTTTCGCTTTAGAACTAGGCCGGGCTTCATTCACGATAACCATGACTCACTATTATTATCTTGTGGGTATGTGACACTCGACCGTTTGAGATACTGTCAAATTGTTTCTATTGAGTACAGGTATTACGTTATTCATGCAGACCACAGCCCACACTTTGACTGCTGATACTATGTGCAAAGATTAAACTCGTTGGTGAAGGATAACCTTAGATGCTCTGTGGATAGACATATATACCAATATGGATTGTGTTAAGATGACACACACTAATGAAAAGGCGATTTTTGTTTAGGTGATATGTTTGCTTGTTGGGTTGTTATGGGCAGTATTTGAGTACCCAGGGGCGATAACTCCCGTTTAGAAATTATGTAAGCGTAGGCCCAACGTCCCCCTACCGGTCTTGTTAGCAACTTGCGACAAGTAAAGAGCCCAGTTTCTAACGAATTTATTACAACGAAATACGTTTAACATGTTTTGCAGTGAGTGTGAGTTTAGTGAGTGAGTGATTGAGTAGTTTTGCAACTATTCTCGATAAGAGGTGTATTTTGTTTTAAAATATGTTAGACTATAAAAGTCACGTTTTAAATCATGAATATATCAGTCGTTAATTGAAGGCTATGCTGGTTAACTGTCTCTAAGTGTAATAGTAACACGTACAATGCATACGTTATGTGTTATCATTTTAAGGTTGCACAGCCCGGGACAGCACTACTAACGGGTTAGTGGAGATAACATACATTGATAAAAGATCGCTCATTTTCCTTGTGCAGACTGAAGGTATTTTGAGCTGCTTTACTTGAGTTCAGTGCATGGTGTCTCAAGACCTACACATGGATATGGAAATGGTTGTGTTGTGGTTACTGGTTACGTGCAATGGGCATCGGGTGTTATAACTTAATAGTTGTCTCTTCTGTGATTTCTGAATCTAAAATACATTATTTCGTTTGGAAATGTCAACATCGTTAGTATTTGTTTAGGAACATTATCATCACCGTACCAGACACCGCTAACTGCATCATTTTGAAGTGATTAATCAAATCCTCGACCTACTGTCACTACATTAACCATACCGTCACCTTGCAATATCTGTGTTTGATAAAATGATTAAATGATATCTATCGAAGGAGGGTTTTTATGGTGTATTACAGTATACTTATGCTGTTGGATGGAAGTCATTGTTGTACTGCGATAGACGCAGACTGAAGACTGAATGTATGTTAAGATGCTTTTTGGCTCAGTAGGACATAAACTAATGTAAATAATTTGGTGCCCTGGATAGACGTATGTGGAATCGTACAGTTATGTGTAGCAAATAATTAGTTGACAATCATCCATACTGATCACAACGTTAATCAAAAATATTTCTTTGAATGCTAATATGTGGTTTCTGTCTTCCAGAATGGACGACCTCCCCAAATGTTCTGTTTGTCAGCAGCAGTTTAGCCTTAATGGACCCGCCCCCTACCTACTGCCCTGTCTACACGCTGTGTGTGAGACATGTGTGACATCTGCAGCTGTCGGTGTGATATCATGCTCCACATGTCGGAGTGAAGTCCACCTGACAGACACAACCCTCCAGAAGGATACAGTGAGACAGAATGAAATATTCCACCTGACAGTCAAACATCGCCCTACAGAGCTTCTCTGTACACATGAAGATGACGGCAACCAGGCTGTATGTTGGTGTCAGGACTGTGAAGAGTTACTCTGTGAATACTGCCAGAACATGCACAGCAACTTCAAAGTTACCAGAAACCATGTAGTTCAAATTTTCGCCGACTTGGAACCGACTATCTCGACCGTTCCAAAATTTTGCAGCATCCATAAATACGACCCTGTTACGACGTAAATTGTAATAAAAACGCAAATTGTAATACTTGCAGCAAATTGTAATAAACTTGACGTAAATTGTAATAAAAACGTAAATTGTAATAAAAATTGACGTAAATTGTAATACGCAAATTGTAATAAAAATTGACGTAAATTGTAATAATTTTCCTTGCGCTAAAATGTAATAAATATTTACGTAAATTGTAATAACAGTTTTAATCACTCGTAAATACGCGTGTGTTTGTTTTTCGTTGCATTTCATACATCAAATAAGTTTGTAAGGGCGATAACTCAAGAAAGAAATGATGGATTTTGTTCAAATTTGGTACCAAGGTATATTGGCGAGATTCACCGACACAAGTGAAATGGAGTGACCTTGAGATAATTTTCAAGGTCACAGCAATAATCTGAGGATTTTGCCAATATAAAGATTGTTAACCCGATAACCCAAGAATGAATTGACATGTCTTAGCTAAATAACGAAAATGACATTCGTCCTGATACATATCGATATAAAGTGTCCTCTGTATCATGTCTTTTCGCAAATATCTACATGTATATACTATATACATATAAAGTGGGGTAGGGGTAGGGGTGGGTTTCTAACAGGTATATCTAACACACTTGCATGCATGTAGAGTCGGAGAGGTGGGTGGGTGTTCTAACGGGTATAACTACGAGGGACGTTCAAATAGTAGTCAGCCTCACCTAGAATATGATACAAATACATCTGTTTATATGTTTTATATTTATACATATTATCTGTCAGCCTCAAGCAAATTGGTTTTGCTATGTTGCAGCCTCACGACCCCATTTTGTGAGACTTTGTATCTTGGCTCGGTACTCCCCAAAAACGTAAAATCTGCAATAAAATGCATCACAAACTTCAGGAAACAAAATATGCTATGTTTGAGATTGGTAGAAGTCGGCTAGAATCAAACTTAGATATTAAACTGCACAAAAAGGCAATTTCAAAACTACAATCGCTTGTTCAAATGAATCCCCATTCTGTTTACTGAAAGAACTCGAGAAAGAAATGATGGATTTTGTTCAAATTTGGTACCAAGGTTTATTGACTGGAGATTGGAGATTTACCGACACCACTTGAATTTAGTGACCTTGAGGTCATTTTAAAGGTCACAGCGAAGGTTTAACAGTTTTGCACATGCCAAGCTTGATAGCCGCGAACTCATGAAAGTATTAATAGATTTTGATCCAATTTTATATCAAGGTGTATTGGCGGGATTCCCCCAACACCAATTGATTGGGAAACTTGTGCTCATTTTAAGTTCACAGTGAAAAGTCTTTTGTACAGGTCTAACTTGTTAGTGCGAAAATACAAGACAGAATTAATATGTTTTGCTTAAAGGTAGTACCAAGATGCGTTGGGAGTATCGTCTAACGCCAGTCGAATTCAGTGACCTTCGGATTATTTTCAAGGTCACAGCGAGTATTCTTGCGATATCTCCAAACCTAATGGATGGAATTTTGTATCAAGGCATCAGATGACAGTTTCGGTAACGTTTACATAATTCTCAGGGTCAGACAGAGGATAATTGCGACATTCAGATATCGTGGCGGGGGTAATAGCTATGTTTGTGACAAACGCATTGTCATTACTAATTTTCAAATTTTTGGTACCATATGGTTTCTAGAATTTTATGTTAATTCTACCAGCTGTGAAATTATTCGTGACACGTCTTAAAAAAGCCAGAAATTATTTGTGTATGTTTCGAAAATTAAAGTTAATTGTTTTTCATTATGGAGTTATTTTCGATGTTGACGCAAGGACATATTTTACGAGCAATAGCTTTCAATAATTTAATGTTATCTCTATTACATTTTGAAGTTCTTCATAGCATATCCCAAAATAACAGGATATTGTTTGTTTACGCTTTGAAATGTACGTTTCTTTTTCTTCATTTTCGAATTATTTTCAATGTTGACACAATGACATATTTGAAGTTAATTTAATGTTTTAATCATATGTGATTTATTATGATTTATGTTTCGATCATACATTCATGTATTGCGTTGTCATAGTTTAACCTGGTTCGTATTATATTCTTCATCATATTACTAGACATATTATTGTATTTTCTTATGAGAGGGAATTTTAAGTTACATTTGCTAAGGATATCATAAATCGCTGGCACCTGGTTATTCCTTGCCACATAGCAGTCAATCTGTCTACTCAAGTGTTGTATTTGATTGATGCATTTAAAATAAAATGTAGAAATGATATTGAATTGTATCATTTGCTTCAAGGAATCGATCAGATGTGCTCGTTATCAAAGTAAAGTCAAAACTTCTTTCTTTAAGGTATACAGTGGAACATCTTAATTGTTATGGGTAGACCAAAGAAATCATTTATTTAGTTTCACCGCTCAAAATACAACAAAGAATTCAACGGGTGGCATTAACCTCAAAGAATGACTGTAAGGTATACAGTGGAACACCTTAATTGTTATGGGTAGACCAAAGAAATCATTTATTTAGTTTCACCACTCAAAATACAACAAACAATTCAACGGGTGGCATTAACCTCAAAGAATGATCATAGCTATGCTTATAACCTACGAGGGCAAACATATAGGGGGTAATTTGTTTTCATGCGATATGCACCGGGTAAAATATACATAGTGACATGACATCATGAACAATGTTATGACGTCACGTTGCTTCTAAGATGCCGCCTTCTAAATACAACGATGACGGGGAGCCTGCCTTTGTTGGAAAGTAGATTATCGCGTAATTTTCGCAATTAAAGACTTCGGTAATGAATAGAAAATTATATTCGTGGCCATAATATGCTAGATTAACGACCTAAATATCGGCATATCCCTTTTCTGGTTCCGAAAATACCAAGATTTAGGCAGTTGTGTTGTAAACTGATATTTATCTTCTATAAAGTCGGCTATATTCAAACCATGAGAAATGTCGTCAGATAATGTCTGATGACAGTTATCAACGTCCCAATAGTGTCCATATATTTTAGAAATCTATAACAATAAAGCACAACCTCACTACTTTTTTTTTATAAATGACAAAGGATTAATCAACCATATTTAAAAGGTTTTCAGGCTTGAAGGACGAAGCTCATTAATATCTATCGCCAGCTCCCTTTTAGAGACTGATAAAAGGTTCGAAAATGTGGGTCATAAATGCATGAAAGTTTTTATTGTTGTTCATACCCGTTAGGCCTGCCGCCTCTACATGTATTTGAGATATAACCGTTAGAACCACCACCACCCCCTCTATGTCTTAAAGTATGCTAGATATAACACCACACAACACCACACCACTTTTCTGCCCATTTATTCAATTGGGCTAAATTATAGTTGATAGTTGCTTCTATGGATTTTACATATTTTCCCGCAACACCGATTGATGTGTCATCGGCCAACATTATTGTGATATTTTGAAAATGTCCAGGTAAATCATTGATATATACAAGGAACACAAATTAACCAAGGGCAGATCCTTGAGGAACCCCTGCAGTAACATTTAGTTTTCATAATGTTCCATTAACAGAGACACACTGTCGTCTATCAGAACCCGGTTGTTCAAAACTCGGTTATCTTTTAACCAGCCGTTAAGTACATTTAACCGACTGTTACCTAATAACAGAGGGTTATCTTGTTGTTCAAAACTCTGTTAACTTTTAACAGGCTGTTAACGTGACGTTAAGTTAACACACCTAAGGACCGCCGCTAACTTTTTAACTGTGGTTAACTCGCAAATGGCGTTCATGGCTAACACTGCTTTCATGATGCCAGTTCAGCAAAGAAAGGATAAGGTGTATCGTGGACTGGACTTCGATATTGGAAATTATTCTCACGAAGAGTTACATACGAAACTGTATCTATGCACATCATAGGAACTAAAATACATGTTGTACAAGTACATGATGCCTACGTTTCATCTTTTAACACTTGTGGAAAGGTTTATATATGCTTTACTCCACTAAAAGTGTGAATTTCTTCTGTAAATATTATTCAACAAACACTTTCAAAGAATATAACACGTACACCCTATACCCACGTATGATATGATATTGAACACGGCTACATGTAGATATTTTCTTTGAGAGGCATTTTAGAAGTTGTGAAGATGAAGGAAAACTGATTTGTATGGATAATCAACTATCCATACAAATCAGTTTTCCTACATGTAGATAATTAAATCAGTTTCATGAAAAAATATCCGAACGATTACATTATGATACTGAAAGTGTAATCGGCTGGATATGGTGATTGTTTATACTCTTATTCTACCGACCTTCACCTCAGAGAAATTGCCAAATACACTCCTATTTTAAGAAAGAGAAGCCAGAAATGCCGATTATTACCGTTGTCGTTCTGCGTGATTTTGCGTCAGTCATGGCGTCACGCAGCACAGAAACTTTACAGTTTAATGTAAACACATGTATTGTATCTATTTTTAATTTCCTATTTCTTGCTAATATGCTCTTTCCATGCAAATGCGTGTCTGAAAATTTGAGAAAATGCTACACAGTGTAAATCTGAAGTTTTCTTTGTTTACATTTCAAACAGGTGTTGTCTTTCGAGCACAGCAGTTGTTTCCACCCCCATTTCTTTCGTTTCACTTTATCTAGACACTTGGTATTGGTGCCAAAAAGACCAGTTGTAATTAGATTCTAAAATGAATGAGGAATTCAGTAGGGCTGGGACGAGAAGGAAACAATGGAATCGAGTACCCGCATGTACGTACCCGAATCGGAATCGAGTACCCGGAAATGTAAGAAATACATTCGGGTCAACTTTCTGAATATTCAATCACGATTTGACAGAGATTATTGTAGAAAACTTGAACAGTTGGTAAAAAGACATTAAAACTGGCCTCAAGCTATTTAATTTACGTCTGTTTAACCAATATAGAGAGTAACACTTTACTTACATTCCTCGTTATAACAACGAACGCTTTGTTCCTGCTGCTACTGTAACTTAACTACTCACTGCTCATGCACAGATAAATTACAGTCATTAAAACTATGCTCCATTAATCGGATAATACCAATGATGTAAAAACCCGTGAATTTCCGGGTTAGAATTTGGATCTTCAGTAACCCATGCTTGTCGTAAGAGGCGACTAACGGGATCGGGTGGTCAGACTCGCTGACTTGGTTGACACGTGTCATCGGTTCCCAATTGCGCACACCGATGCTCATGTTGTTGATTACTGGATTGTCTGGTCCAGACTCGATTATTTACAGACCGCCGCCATATAGCTGGAATATTGCTGAGTGCCGTGTAAAACTAAACTAAACTCACTCACTCACTCACTCAAAAATGAAAAAGACAAGCTATTGTTTGCCCTTGTCATTACAGAGCTCTCTCCCTTTCTGGATACTCGATTCCTAGAAGTAGGACTCGATTCCAGCTGTACCCGACCCGGATTCGAGTACCCGAGTACCCGTCCCAGCCTTAGAATTCAGTGATTCATTTGTCGCCGCTGAATAAGAAATATAAGTGATGTAATTGGCGTTTCAATACCGGCCTTCGCGAAACGTGATTTTGTAAACACTATCCAATAGGGCGCAAAGTGAAACATCTGAACACGATTCCAGGTTTATCGGAAACGTTTCAGAATTATTAATGATTTTATGAAAAACTGATATCATTGTTAATTAATCTGCTATTTTGGAAAGTCTATACTCCAAGTAATTATCCGATTTTGTTTGGATATGTCCGTCTGGCATCCCTTCCCATACATGGATTTTAATTATATTTTTACTAATCATTTCAGCAATAGGCCTAATTTCTTTTTCATTCTTCGAATGTTTTAATTGAAGCAAATCATCTTTTAAAAATGCTATATAAAGTGACGAAAACTTAGTTAGCATAAACATTGCTCTCGCAACTGATGTGTAGGAAAAGAAACAAAACATTATTATGTATCTATTTCTGTTGTGCGTGATATGCAGGCCTACTTCGTAGTCACTTTGATGAAATGTTATATTTGAATATCGAAATCTTTTTGTCACAGCGAACACAACACTATCTCTTGTCATATTACACGATAATATTTGGAATTTTTAACTTATTTTATAACAATATCTGAATGCTAATGTTATACACTGATAGGTTCATATAAGGAATACACTGGCACAATAGTATTTCTCTGCCGAATCGTTGCAGCTTTCTATAATACACTTTTGAAATATAATACATGTTTTCCGTTCTTGAAGACATTGAAAAGAACTATCTATGCATTAAATGGAGGTTCACCTGATTAATGGGTATCGAAGAAATTATGTCCATCTACTACAGCGTTCTGTAATACACTTATGAAATATACTCTCCAAAAAAGAAACGCATCATGAAAACGTGATTCATTTTACAAAAGGTTTTGCTCTGTTTATGAGTCCTATTGTGTTTATGGTTTGAAACATCACAACAAAACGCACCATCCGTAAAATACCCGTATTTAACAGCATGATTTTCAATTTCGGCGTGTAGTATCACAGAATACACAATTCACATGCAATGTACGTGAAAGTTGGGGATCAGATAGTTTCAATCATGGGTATAAAAGGTTGATCGCTGTCTGTCGATTATTCACTGTATTTGGAATATTGTTGACGAACGCAAAATGCCACCGTCTAAGTGAAGCCAACCGTCATATCGCCATTGGTTTGCTTGAAGCTGGCCAGTCTCAACGTGGGTGAGGTATCGCCGGCAGAATGCGGTAGCAGATGCCCCTCGTAGTGGGCGACCTCGAGCGACCACTGCGGCGCAGGATGGCTACATCCGGGTACATCACCTGCGTCTACGGTGACCAGTACCGCTCGACAAATACCCGGATTGAGGAGGATTTCTGCACAGACCGTCAGGAACAGGTTTACGTGCCAGAAGACCTTGTTTTGGCCCTGTGCTTCGACAACAACATCGTCGACATCGAGTTCAATGGTAGGCCTGGAACCTACCGAATTGGCGTAGAATCTGGTTCAGTGATGAATCACGATTTCTATTGGAACGACGAGATGGAAGAATGCGGGTGTACAGACGTCGACGTGGACGTTTCGCCGAGGCATGCGTTCCCCAGGTGGACAGATTCGGCCGTGGAAGTGTTATGATGTGGGGGGAGATCACCTGCCGCAGGAGAAGTGATTTGGTGATGATCCAGGGCAACCTGACAACTCAACGGTACTGTGACGAAATCCTACGCCCGCACCGAGGTATTGACTTCAGCACCACCACACGTCTCCATGTGACACTCAAACTGACTTTCCTCGAGTTGGTGCCAAAGACGGATAAGTCTGCATTCCCAGTGTGCAATTTCGCTATATTTCACTGTCTCATAAAGCCTGCAAGATGTTTCAAAATAAACGTTCAGTTAATACAGTTGAAATTCCTATATGCGTTTTTTTTTGGGGGGGAGAGTATATGATACATGTTTTCCGACCGTGAAGTCATTTAAAAGAATTATGCATTTTATGCAGTCACTTGTGAATTGAACTAAATGAAGGTCCATCTGATTAATGAGTATCGAGGAAATTATGTTATCTATAAATTAGACGCAGCTTCATGCTTTCAAGACATCTCTCCGGAATATGCGTCTGTGAAGGCGTTCAGATAATGACAATATTGCACAGTATTATTCACTAGATTCCTGTCAACAGAAAGGTCGGATAAAAGATAATTTTTTATTCAGCAGTGTTGGCCCTGAGGCCTATAGTACAATTACAGTTTGATCTGCTTGCACGTGGTGCTAGTAACATATTAAGTTTCTATTGGCATTGAATGCATATTTCAGATAAAAGCTAATGGTATTATTGTCACAACATCTATATTGTTTGATGTTAAAAGATTTGGCAATGTGCGTTCATACATTACACTTTTTGACAGACTTGGCAAATAATTAATAAATGATATTGATAGCATCTTCACGACTTGGCCATACAGTCATGACAATTTAAGGAGTGAAACGTGAGTGATAGGTCTTGTGGGAATTCAAAGATTCATTCAGACTGTAGCCGTCTAAGCTTAACTCTGTGTGTAATATTTATACATTTTCTATCCACGGACAACATGCTTCTAATATTAATATTATTTCCATGGATTCATCATATTTTATCTATAGCTGTGCCATAGTTTTTCATTAAAATGTCTTTTCTGTTGTTGGAATTGAAGTAAGTCCTACACAGAGCTGGGATCATATGTCTTTGAAATATAAATTACACAAACGGCTGGAACCTTGTGTTCCAATACAAAACGTTCGTAACGCTACGACATTCGCATGCCTATGATAAACTATAGAGTTGGCCTCAACCATTGACTGGATTACATTCTCTTCGTCAGCAGAGAAATTTCGACTTCTCTTTCTCCTTGGGGTGCAGGCGACATTTTGCGTTTTCACTTTTTGTAAACCGGAAGTGAACTGAAAACGGAACTATGGGATATATGGAAGCTAACCAGTGACGTTAACCACACTGTTAAACTTTGACGGCGACGTTAGCTAACGGCATGACTAACCATGATTTGAACAACGCATATTTAACGTTCGGTTACCTAACGGAGGGTTAAGGATTTAACCAGCCGTTAGGAGTTAACCGACGGTTAAGATAACCGAGTATTGAACAACCGGGACCAGATAGATAGTTAGTTAACCAACTAAGTACGTTACCACGAACACCATCATTTTCTAATTTGTGCAATAAACCTTAATGCCATGCCCTGTAAAAAGCGTTTGAAATATCACAAAACAGCATACAGTAAAGGTGGTGATTATCTAGGACTTAGCATATATTATTATAAATGTCTAGTAGAATGACTAGCAGTAAAACCTGACTGGAATTTACTTAAAATGTTATGTTCATGGAAGTGGTCGTGCACATGCTTTACCATTATTCTTTCAAGGATTTTCCAAAGGATAGGTATTAAACTAATAGGTCTGTAATTAGTTGGGAGGGAAGCATTTCCTTCTTTCAAAATAGGAGTAACAACCCGTTTTAGACATTGTGGGAAATACAGTCACTCAGTGATATATTATACAACAAACAAAGAGGTTCAGCTAGAGATGTACAAATTCGTTTTTAACACTCTCATGTTAATGCCATCAGGTCCACTAGATTTGTTTGCTGGTAAGGTCTTATCAGATACCTCCTTTTCGGTTACAATGACATTTGTTATACTGTTAACACAGCGATGGCTAACAGCTGGCAAAGTCTTGTCGCCATCAGTAACATTTGAATCATATACAAAATATTCATTTAATGTTTGAGCTGTATCCAAATCTGTAAAAACTGAAGGTATCCCAGAATCATCAGTGACAAGAAGGGGAATGGGTCCCGATGAAGTAGTAACCATCTGATTGAGTAGACTGAGGTGATAAATAGTTATCAAAAATAGATTAAAAGTTTCCCTTGGTTATTCTTTTTCAGATTTTTTACTTTATTCCTTTGCTTTTTGTATTTTAATAGCTCAGAAGTATTCAGAGATCGACAGTATTTTTCCTTAGACGTTCTCATTTCTTTTAAACTCCCTGGGGACTGTACAGCCATGCTGCCTGTTAGGCGCAATGAACTAAACACTCACATTGCCAGCACATACTCACGGGTACCCATTTTACAGCTGGGTGAACTGAGACAGTGTAGATCTAAGTATCCTGTCCAAGGATACTACGCAAATGTGCCCATCTCGGGAACCGAACCTCGGTGCCTCCTCGAAACATGGCCTTCAGCGTGATAGGCAGACGCCTTACAACTGCACTATTGCGCTATCTCTTGGATAATGGTATACCCTCAGATAGTATCATATAAAATATGTTCAGCATAGTATTGGATGACTTCCCGTCATCATCAACATTCAAAGATTTGGATTGCTTGATTTACATTTAGACGGGGACTGTTTTTTTAGGACACCCTCATTTTAAAATTTCAAAAACATTGTGTCCAGATATACAACATATTGAGAGCTGACACTTGTGTGACCATTCAGTATTTAGTTTGAACCCTTGACACCATGTATGAATAAGTGAAAACTTTAGGATGAGTTATATCCTTATGATGACGTCAACTGAAAGGGGGTGAGTAGTGTCTCCAAAACAAGCCCTCTCAGTAAACATGAAGTCACTTGAACAAGGGATTGTAGTTTCAAATTGCCTTTTTGTGCAGTTTAATATCTAAGTTTGATTCTAGCCGACCTCTACCAATCTCAAACATAGCATATTTTGTTTCCTGAAGTTTGTGATGCATTTTATTGCAGATTTTCCGGTTTTTTTGGAGTACCGAGCCAAGATACAAAGTCTCAAAAAATGGGGATCGTGAGGCTGCAACATAGCAAAACCAATTTTTGTTTCCTGAAGTTTAATTAGTGATGCATTTCATTGAGACAGATCATTTAGCAGACCCAGTGCTGTACTCTGGAACTGATTACCTGAAAATGTCAGAAAATCAGAAAATATCAACAGTTTCCGATCTTGTCTCAAAACCATCCTCTTCAAACGAGCGTTTGACTAAGTGCACATGAGCAGGACTCTGGATATGTAGCGCTATACAAATGTCTAATTTGATTTGATTTGATTTGATATACCCGTTAGAAACCCACCCCAATCCCATCCCACCCCACTGTATATTTATACATATCAAAACCTCAACAGATATTTGCGAAAAGACATGATACAGAGGACAGTAAGAGATTTTATATCGATTATGTACCAGGATGAATGTCATTTTCGTCATTTGGCTAAGATTTATCAAGTCTTTCTTGGGGTTATCGCGCTAACAATCTTTATATTGGCAAAACCCTCAGATTATTGCTGTGACCTTGAAAATTATCTCAAGGTCACTCCATTTCATTTGTGTCGGTGAATCTCGCCAATATACCTTGGTACCAAATTTGAACAAAATCCATCATTTCTTTCTTGAGTTATCGCCCTAACAAGCTTATTTGATGTATGAAATGCAACGAAAAACAAACACCCGCGTATTTACGAGTGATTAAAACTGTTATTACAATTTACGTAAATATTTATTACATTTTACCGCAAGGAAAATTATTACAAGTTACGTCAATTTTTATTATAATTTGCGTATTACAATTTACGTCAAATTTTATTAGAATTTACGTTTTTATTACAATTTACGTCAAGTTTATTACAATTTGCTGCAAGTATTACAATTTGCGTTTTTATTACAATTTACGTCGTAACAGACCCCCTTTATCTGTTTGATAAAAGTTGCAGGAAATTAATCTGTGCGAGATGCAGATTTGAAGATCATGCTGACCACGAAGTGGGGGAAGGTTGATGTGGCTGCTGAAACTGTAACAAAACAAATGGAATATCATAAGAATGAACTATCAACGTTACAGACTCGCCATCAGGCATACGTGCAGAGCATCAGGCAAGGAACCGAAGCCACTGACAAAACACACCATTCTTTGAATGAAAATATTCGTCACATTTTCCAATCTTTGAGATCACAACTTGATCGAAGAGAGAAAGAACTTCTCGTCGATCTGGAAAATCATACGAAGGATACAAAGGCAACACAGCATGCTCTTCTCACCACCTGTGACGAAGACAAAAAGACCTGCACACGGGTTTTAGACTACATCAGCAATATCTTTCTCTTTGCCTCAAAGTCAGACATCCTGGGCCTGGAGAAATATGTTGGGGAGATGACTCGGACCTGCCTAGACAATGCCGCGCCTCAAACAGATTATGCAGTACCCACAGCTGACTTCAACACCAACGGCTTGTCAAAGCTGAAAGCGAATGTGTCCGGATTTGGTGCCATTTTGACGATGGATATGGACGGAGAATCGGTGAATGGTAATCTTTTGAGGGTCATTGCTGGTCAGTTAATTATGTTCTGTCTAACATTTGTGTATGTTTTTGGGTCTACTATTACTGTATGCTACAGCCTTTCTTTACATTAGTTTCTAATTGGAAGTTCAGTGGGTTTAGTGAAGATTTATGATTTGTTATCAAACCTGTGGCGTTGGTAACATGCACAAAATTTTGTTCCACTGTCTATCCATGTAAATCTTCCGGACCATGCCAAATTTTTGTGTTGTTTCAGACAGGGGTACTCAGACTGATGATGGCTTTATGGCAGACGTGGAACTGAAACGCAAAATGGTGAGAGTACATCATACTCATACTCACATCGTGCCTAAGAGGCGACTGATGGGATCGAGCAGTCAGGGTTAGAGCACTTCGAGCAGCGAAGACCAGGGTCAAAATTAGTCTTCAGCAATCCATGCTTGTTGTAAGTGGACACTAACGGGATCGAGTGGTAATGCTGACTGAATTAGTGGACTCGTGTCATCGTATCACAGTTGTGTAAATCGATGCTCATGTTGTGCATCACTGGATTGTGTGATCCAGACTCGATTATTTACAGGCCGTCTCCATACAGCTGGAAGACTGCCGAGTGCGGCGTTAAACAACATACCAACAAAAAGTCCCCACCAAGATCGATGATCATGATGTTGATTACTGGTGATCTTGTCAAGAATCATTAATCACAGACTGCTGTAATATTGCTGTAATAGTGCGGCTTAAGATAACCAACAAACACAGTTTAACGCAATGGAGACGTTACGTTCTTTTCGGGATCATGTTTTGTTTTGGCGTATGTTTTCAGCTTGGGTTCAAGCCTATACCATCGGGTTTGTTTATGCAGTTACATTAAAGGTTCGTTATTTTACCTTGTAGTTTTTGTACTCATACCATTGTAGTTGCTAAATTGTAAACAGAAGGTTTCACTTTCATTCATTTCACAAGTCTGATTCGTGACCTGATGTGTGCCACCAATATTCTTGTCGCAGTTGTGTAATCGTCCATAACTGCCTTATTTAATGCATACAGATATGCCTTTGTTGTAAATAATACCCCTGTGGCACAGACAACGGGGAAAAAAGAACCTATCATATGAACAAGAAGATAAGATCCCATCCGTTTTAGTCACGCTAATCAGGAATGTTGACAGAAATTGAGAACGTTCTTGAGAAAATTCTTGATTTTTTCTAATTTAATTTTGTGCTGCCAGAAATGTTTCAAAAAGTCTAATATTGTACAGGGTTTTCTTCACAGTGTTTATATTTTTATTGAGGCGGATCACCTCATCAATATCAGTTTCTGATACCTGGCGGAGTCGATTTGTCGTCTGCTTTATGGTGATTTCCTTTGTTGGCAACTTTGTTAGACGATCGCCTTTCAATTGTGCCTCATAATCCGTTCCTTTTGAACAAAGTACTCAGTTTCATGGTTCCCAAAGTAAATTACTGCAGTAACGACCCCATAACCTCTGTCGTCAATTCTTACGTAATCACCAATTTTGATAATGGGGGAAGCCATGTTTATTTACAAACTCGCCCACCAAACTAGAAAAAAACTGTAAACTCGCAAAGACGTAATCAATGAAAGATTTACCTCTTAGGATTCGTATGGCGTGTATGGAGTTTTGTGAAAGTAGTTCGTGTATTGACGTCATTTGCATAGTTATCAGATTTGAATGCCAAGTTTATCAGATTGCTTTATTGCACCGATAACACCCTCCATTAGATGATAAACAACTTTATCATTATCTTATGTTCCAGGACATGGAAAAACTAAAGACGAAAATCGATTCAGATGAGAATAAGATTGGAAGCCTTACAAAGCTTACAGACAAGCTTCATTCCGAAATCAAAAGCTTGAAAATGGTGTGTCTATTATTCTAATTATAGAATAGTGTTGTCGCATGTATCCTGATGTTTCATATCGTTAGCTATATCAGTATCTACCCTTATTTTTAACGCAGTGTTATTAAATATATAAACTACCAGGCAAAAGAAAGCTATCACTAAATAGAAACAAAGCCTAATGTGAGATTTATGATAATTATTTTACAAACATAAATATTTTTTGCAATTATGTAACTGATCATTACTTGTGAAGCTGGTATTGTATTTCCAGCAATTCAATTAGAAAGAGTCAAAGGGACAAAAGAGTTCAGAGTTCATTAAAAAAACAAAAACAACATAAACAGTGACAAAATGAGACGTGTGTGTCCCCTCATTGACGTCGTCAACTGGCAGATGACGTCAGCAGGAATCCTATTCCCTAAGTCCAAGACAGTCCGTTCAAGTTCCTGTTGGGTGACTAAGGATGGCACACAGTCTCTGTCCAATTTCAGTATTATGCCACAATTTTACAGATGCATGTTCTATAATTACGTTTACCACGTTTTGAAAAAGTTTTCGGACAGCTGCGTTCTTTTCGGATCATGTTTTGTTTTAGCGTATGTTTACTGCTGGGTTCAAACCTATACCAGCGTTTTTTCTTATACAATTACATTAAAGGTACGTTCTTTTCCCTGGTAGTTTATGTACTCACCCCATTGCAGTTGCTAATTGTAAGCAGAATGTTTCACTTCCATTCTTTTTACAAGTCTGATTCGTAAACCTGTTGTGTGCCACCATTATTCTTGTCGCGGTTGCGTAATCGTTCATAACTGCATTATTTAATGCATACAGACATGTCTTTGTTGTAAATAATACCCCTGTGGCACAGACGCAGACAAGATATTTTTGATCTCATGATATATACATGTATGTTGTACTTTTAACGGATTGATGAGAAAGAAACCACCGAGAAGAGGGATGCCAAAACAATAGATTTCTTGCTTGGTAAATCCATGTTTTCCTTCTTTTAATGAGAAGATTGAATATGAGACTCGAATATCCCTTTTTCTAATCCACTGGTTCCCGAATATTATCTCAGTGCATCTTTATATCGAATTATTGTTTTGGCTTAGACTTATCAAGTATCATCTCACCAATGATATGACATAAAAGTTCCTATGTCTCATCACACGTGTGTGGTGATGTGACGGCTGGTGTTGCAGGTGTAGCCAGAGAATGTGGTGTCCATCTGCTGAAGCCAGGAGCTGTAGACAGATCTTGCATACTGAAGTGTGAGTATATTTACCTTGTTTTCCTATTTACATAATTGAAGTCCTAAGTAATGTTAAAAGAATACTGAAACATAAGGGCAGTTCATGTCATTCCGTCTCATTTGCGCGCTCGATGCTCAAGGTATCAGTCACTAGATTCAGGGTTTATGCTTTTGTGTAAACATGTATTTATAGATCTATATGCATGGACACATTTTGATAATCTCTGTATTAAATGTATAATAAACAACTTCAAAATGTCTCGTCTTCGATTTTGAAGACCTTGAGCAATTTTCCTTTCGGATTATGTTAACTGTGGAAGATGTATTTAGAGATACTGGTCCCGGAGTAAGTCCGATGCTCGTTATCAATGTGACCCTTGGCAGGTTTAGATTGAGGAATGTGTCAGTTCGTCTGTAATATTTCTAGTTTTCAATAACACCTAGCGGTATAAAATATTGGTAAAAGTTTATCTAATTTTTCCGTGTTAATACATGTATAGGTTTATATCACCTCCTAACACGGGTTACAACAAGGGGGAGTATTAACTGCTGTATTGCATGTGAAAAACTTATGGGCCGACACTGTTTTGAGAATACGAACAGAACTTCATTGTTGCATAAGAAATATATATAAACATTTGCTGTGTGCTAAAACTGTATGTACCTATTTACCCAAGTAAATTTTCAGATTCTTCTAGCAATGGCATCGTGGGGTTGTTTAGTTTACGGATTCAACTAAATCAAATGTCAATTTTTAATATCATACCTAATAGACGTCCTATTTTTACGTGACATGATTAAATATCGAGGTGGAAAAAAAAGCAAAGGGATCAATTTATAACAGTCATCATACCATCCAGGCATAAGAAAACCTGAAAACATCACAACACCAAAGTGCGCGGCGGCGAGATAGCATGTGGTGACAGGGTTTGAGCCACGATAAAAACACGTAAATTTGACACAAACATTATTTATATATTAAATTTCATAGACAGGATTTAGCGCACGTCACAAATCAGGTGAAGATACCAACGTTGGTCACGGAGAGTCCTTGGATGGGTGACCTGTTTGGCAGCTTGACTCCTGACGGTTTCTAGGACTACTCTCCTGCCCTACAACTAAGCACACGTGGTCTCACCTTAGGCAAGAGTGTTGTTCAAAACTGCCTCTGTTCACCCATCAGAAAATGGGTACCAGGTGAGATAAGTCATATGACTATTTACCTTCTAGCGCTTCAAAGGTAGCTTGAGTATCCGGAGTAATGATATCTATCATGTTGTATGCGCTTAGAGCAGGTCCCTGCGTCGTGGAGTTCAGTGCTATATAAGCGGCCTTATCATTATTCAAGATTTAAGAAGGTGGAACGCAGAAGGTCTGGTGAACGATACCAACGCTTGACTGAACATTCTGTGTCATTCAAACAGTGACAATAGGCCTTTGCTGAAAGCAGCTTGAGTGCGTAATACTACAGACTAGTGTGCGTGTGTGGGAGGGAGTCTGAGTGTCAGTGTCTGTGAACAGTACAGTAAGCAGTGTGACATGCTGTTAACGAGAAACAGAAATAGAAATGTTTGCCGAGATATTGGTGAGAATAGAGTTTTCAAACTCGCTTAACGTGTGATTGGTCAGACGTATTTCGGTTGCTTACTGATAATCAGATAAGTAGCAGATATGCTCCAAATCTCTCATTGATTGCTGTTCCTGACAGTCAGTGAGTGAGTGAGTGAGTTTAGTTTTACGCCGCACTCAGGAATATTCCAGCTATATGGGGGCGATCTGTAAGAAATCGAGTCGGGACCAGACAATTCAGTAGTCAACAGCATGAGCATCGATCTACGTAATTGGGATACGATGACGTGTCAACCAAGTCAGCGAGCCTGACCACCCGATCCCGTTAGTCGACCATTGCGACAAGCATTGGTTACTGAAGATCAATTCTAACTCGGATCTTCACAGGTTTGTTTCTAGGAGAATAGGACACTACT
Source organism: Haliotis rubra (assembly GCF_003918875.1). NCBI lineage: Eukaryota > Metazoa > Mollusca > Gastropoda > Lepetellida > Haliotidae > Haliotis > Haliotis rubra. The sequence goes on from NW_025765325.1 coordinate 1,899,806, forward strand.
TAAACATTAAAAACATATCATACAAACATTGCGTATACGAACTTAAACGACTCTACTCGGCTGAGTGGGTTAGTAAGTGAGTGAGTGAGTTATTATTTAACGTCACATCGGCAATATTTCAGCCATATCGTGACTAAAACTAGTTCTAAATTCATACAACATACATATAATATATACAACCCTGTCAACGAAGGACGGTAAAACATTTAGATTATCACAGATTGGGCTGAGTGGGTTAGATGGCAGAGTTTGCGTGCTGGCGGTTAGGTTCCCGACTCTGAGAACGAGGCTTCTAATCCCGGATGGGGATCAAACTAACCAAAGAACAGTACTAGAATATTTACTTTACTGAGAAAGTGTAAATCCAAATATAATGCGTGACTCAAATATTGTTTCGCTTGCAGTATGGAGCGAATGGCGAGGAGTAGATTTAATATATTTGTAGGACACCTTTCAGTTCATTGGATTCTATATGCACTGGAAAAAAAACAGAATATGCGGACAAGACCAATATGACGTCTTACAGATTGAAGTATGACTTGTGACTGGTCAGTGATAACGATGCTATGATTCAACGTATTTACATTCACAATGCCGAGACAGTTAATATACACAACAGTGCATGCAGACAGACAGACAGACAGATAAGTTTACTCAGTTTCACCCCGTGACTTCGTTTAAAAAAACATATAAATTAAACATAAATGTAGATTGATGCTCACGACGTCCACCACTAGTGTGTTCGGTCCAGACTGATGTTGCAGACTGCCGTCATAAAGCTGGAATATTGTTAAGTGAAGGCTTACACAAAACAGACGATACATTAGACGACGAAATATAAACTGCTACTTTTGAGGCAAACTTCGTCAGTAAACGAAATATATGTCACCGTTAAAATAAACATAAACACGTATCGTATTTACTATTGTAATGCGATAACTATCCCACGCCATCGTCCGGAAGTGACGTACGTGTCAACAGTGGAGGGCGTTACCAGTCCAGGTAGGTGTGTTGTGTTTCGTCTCTCACTTTGTCTTCCTGTTAACTGTTCGATATTGTGGGTCAAATATTGCGTACATATGTCACAAAGATACCAGGATGCTGAACATGACAGCTATACTTTCATGTATGCAGCATATAGCCTGGAAATAAGCGTTAAATTGCCATACATATTCCTACTCTTGCTTTAGAACTAGGTCGGGCTTCATTCACGATAGTCATGACTCACTTAACTACTGTTATGTTGTGGGTGGGTGACACGCGGTTGTTGGGAACAATGTCAACGCGGCTTTGAAAGGCGTGCATGTCTTAATGCCACGTGGGTATTTCACTGGGTGTATTTAAATGACAAATACTGTACGAAAACAGACTATAGCCGAGACATTACATTTGTCTGACTGCCACACAACACGTTCCTATGCTTTGTATCAAAACTGCTGTGTCCCTGTAGACCTACTGTCACTGCATTCACCATTCATCTTTCAATATATTTGCTTGATAATATGATTAAATGATATTTATCCAAGGCGGCTTTTGTTATGGTGTATTACAGTATATTTATTCTGTTAGATGGAAGTCGATTTGTACTGTGATAGCCACAGAATGAATGTGCGTTATGATGGTTTAGTGCTCAGAGGATGTAGTGTGGCGTGGGTAATTTTGATATTGCTGGATATGTACTGGATGGACGTATTTGGAATCGTACAGTTATGTGCAGTAAACGTTAAGTTGACAAAGATCCATTCGGATCACAACGTTGATCAAAACTGTTTCTTTAGATGCAAATATGCGGTTTATGTCTACCAGAATGGACGCCTTCCCCAAGTGTTCTGTCTGTCAGCAGCAGTTTACCCCGAAGGGCCCCGCCCCCTTCCTACTGCCCTGTCTACACGCTGTGTGTGAGACGTGTGTGACATCTGCAGCTGGCGGTGTGATATCATGCTCTACATGTCAGAGGGAGGTCAACCTCACAGACACAAACCTCCAGAAGGATACAGTGAGACAGAAGGTAATATTCCATCTGACGGTCAAACATCGCCCCACAGAGCTTCTCTGTACAAATGAAGATGACGGCAACCAGGCTGTGTGTTGGTGTCAGGACTGTGAAGAGTTACTCTGTGAATACTGCCAGAACATGCACAGCAGCGTTAAACTTACCAGAAGCCATGTAGTCCAAAACTTCTGTGACATGGAGCCAACTGCCTCGAACATTCCAAAATTTTGCAGCATCCATAAATACGACCCCCTTTATCTGTTTGATAAAAGCTGCAAGAGATTAATCTGTGCGAGATGCAGATTTGAAGACCATGCTGACCACGAAGTTGAGAAGGTTGATGTGGCCGCTGAAACTGTAACAAAACAACTGGAATATCATAAGAATGAACTATCAACCTTACAGACTCGCTACCAGGCATACATGAAGAGCATCAGGCAAGGAACCAAAGCCACTGACGAAACACACAATTCTTTGAAAGATAATACTCGTCACATTTTCCAATCTTTGAGATCACAACTTGATCAAAGAGAGAAGGAAATTCTCGTAGATATGGAAAATCATGTAAAGAAGACAAAGGCAACACATCATGCTCTTCTCACCGCCTGTGAAGAAGACAAGAAGACCTGTACAAGGGTTTTAGACTACATCAACAAAGTCTTCCTCTTTGCCTCAAAGTCAGACATCCTGGGCCTGGAGAGATATGTTGGGGAGATGACTCGGACCTGCCTGGACACTGCCGCGCCTCAAACATATGCAGTACCCACAGCTGTCTTCAATACCAACAGTTTGTCAAAGCTGAAAGCGAATGTATCCGGATTTGGTGCCATTTTGACGATGGATATGGACGGAAAATCGGAAATAATTGCTGGTAACTTAATCATTTCATCTCTAACATTGGTTCAAATGTTTCCGTCTGTTAGTGCAACATGCTGCAGCCTTTCTTCATGAATCTATATGGTAGTTAAGATATGGCTGACATACTGCCAACGTGACTTAAATTTTTAGTTTTAATTCACTCACTCATGAATCTATAATATATATATATATTTGGAAATCCACTCGGTTAGGTGAAGACTTATGATTTGTTCTTAAACATGTAGCGTTTGTAACATGCACAGAAACATAGTTCCACTGTCTATCCATGTAAATCTGTTTTGTGTTGTTTCAGATAGGGGTACTCAGACTGATGATGACTTTATGGCAGACGTGGAAATGAAACACAAAATGGTGAGTGAAGGAAGTTGTAGTACATCATACTCAGGCTCACAAAGTGCCCAAGAGGCGACTAGTGGGATCGGGTGGACTTGATTGACACATGTCACCAATCCCTGTTTGCATAGACGGATGATCAGACCCATGAAGTTAAGGGTTAGAATTTGTCTTCAGCAGTCCATGCTTGCTCTAACAGCCAACTAGTGGTCACGCTCATTTAATTAGTGGACACATGTCATCGTATCACAGTTGTGTAGATCGATGCTTATGTTGCTGATCACTGGATTATCTGATCCAGACGCGATTATTTACAGACCGCCGCCATACAACTGAAATACTGCTGAGTGTGGCGTTAAACAACATACCAAAAACAAAATCCCCACCAAGATCGATGATCATGATGTTGATTACTGTATTGTGAAGAATTATTACCTACAGAACATTGCAATATTGCTGAGTTGGGCTTTAGATAACAGGCAAACAAAGTTTATTACAATGGAGACGTTATGATGCAATGCTTCTCAACAGTCATGACTAGTATTATTCATTCCATGAAACGTTTCAGGTATTTTTGCCAATATTGTATGCACAAGATGATAAAATTACATGACGGAAATATACCATATGTCATATCATATGTTGCAGGACATGGAAGAACTAAAGACGAAAATCGACTCAGACGAAAAGCACATTGAAAGCCTTACAAAGCTTACAGACAAGCTCAATTCAGAAATCGAGAGCTTGAAATCAGTAAGTCCATTAATCTAATTATAGAATAGTCTCATTTATCTGCATGTTTCATACCTTTAGATATGTCAGCATCTTAAAGTATTTTAACGCATTGTTATTCAGAAATATTTGTCTCACAATTTGACTGAATATTTATTTAAAGCGGGTCTTGCATTTGCCGCAATCAATTTAGAAAAAGACAACTGAGCAAAATTCAAAAATGCCTAGATCATTTAAAAAGTGCATAAGTAGTCACATAATGAGACTCACATAATGAGTCAGCGTATACACACGTCTCCTCAATGACGTTGTCAATTGGCGAATTATGTCAGCAGGAATCCTATTCCGTAATTCCAGGGCCCTTATTCTCCAAACGGTCGTAGCTCTAAGATTTCTTAACTTTGATCGTAGTCAATGTGCTAAGATGACTTAAGATGTTCATAGGGCTAGGAACAGTTCGAAAATAACTAGCCAGGAGTGTCAGCTCAAGTTCCTGTGGGTTCACTGGGGGTGGTACACGCAGTCTCAGCTGACGGTCATAATTCCAGAGATGTTCATTAGGGTTCATGTCACACGTTCTGTTATGGAATGAAGGGCATCACAAAAGACCAAACACTTCATCCCTGCATCGCTGGACATTCAGATCTCCTCGGGTGAATACCAGTCTTGTTGTTCTCTGGCCATAAATGCCATCCCATATTGTGACGCCCCCTCAATCAAACTTCTTATACGCTGTTTGGCGTATAACATCTAAATAAAACATCTCGAACACTGCCATCGTTTCTGAACCGTCTGAACCGACTTTCATCTGTAAGGAGCGCCCTCTCTTAGTCAAGTCGCTTCCACTGACATACATTGGTGACGGTATAGACGGGTCAATGCCATTCCACGGAAAGGGCTCGTATACCAGCCGTACCAAGTCGTAGAAGGACTGTTCGTCTGCTGATGGTGTGTCCTTTTGCTGTCCCTAACGTTGACGTCGGCGTCACGAATTTGTTTTGAAGGTGGATCTTCCGGATATAGTGGTCTTCGGCCTGACTAGTGCCTCTTGGACTACCTGATCCTGGTCGGTATTGAATCTGGCCTGTTTGCTAGAAGCATTCTATCAAATTCCTGATGGTAGCCTGACTGCATTTGAAGGTTCTTACCAGTGGCGTTGTGAAGTCCCCATATTGGACATACCGATCGTCCTGTCTCGTTGCGCTTACGTTAATCTTGGGATATTCATGGCGTTATTTCGGGGCTACAGCATGCTTGCTCTGTCCAGCATCGGTATTAATGTCACAATCATGCTGGTGCATGTGACACAATTACGTCTTTCACGTTTTGAAAAATACACGATTCAAACGAAGTTTATGGACAGCTGCATTGTCATAGAGGGCCTTCTGTGTCTGGCCGAATGTCTTTTGCTTCGGTTCAAAACTGTACCAGCGTTAATATTTTTGTTTTTTTTATGTATACAAATACTTTAAAAGCGATTATTCTCTTTTGTCTGGTAGTTTATATACAGACAGGCGTAAAACCTGGCGACGTTCCAAATGCAAAATCCTGTACTTCTTTTCTTCAATCCCTGGGGATGTTTTGTCCACCGCCGAACTGCAACAGGCGGACTTCAGTGTGAGTCTGCTCCTTTGCAAGAAACTTGATCATTTCAAAGATATTGGGGTTCACCTTCCCCACCAATCTCTTGAGACGAGAGTGCCACCCTTCTAAATGGTATGTGGGGCCATCAGAATCATGGTGGTTCCACTGTGGTCTATGGAGGTCACCCTCGATCGAGTAGCTGGTGATGTAGTCACTGATGTCTCGGCATCGTGGGTCGTCGGGCATGGTTGCTAATGTGTCCAGCCACAGCTCCCCAACCTTTGGAGTTACAGTTCTTTTCTGTGCACTTCCAAGATATCCAATCTCTCTTCCTCTTATTCACACGATACATAAAGCCACCAACACACAGGTATCTGCCACCACGAGATGTAGGAAGAAATCGCTGATTCAACTGTGCATTTGCCATTTCGAAACTGAATGTAAACTACCTAAAGTTCTTTCCTTATATATATCCAAATTGAATGAAATGTGTTCATCATTGTAAAAATCACTCTCATATGATAACATTTATGACATTGATGACATTTTGTGTGAACTACGTGGGTGAACTATGTTCACGCCTTTTGCACGCCCAAGTTATCGACAATCTTAAAACAACACCCACTGGCGGATTAGTGTGACTCTAACAACACCTTCGCCATCAAAGTTAGCCGCAGGTCGACTTCGTGTCCATAGCGAAAATTCAAAAGGTCGACTTCGTGTCCATAAACCGACTCAAATTACACTGAGCTTAACATTGTTCGTCTGCGTTTCTGTTATAAGACACCAATGTACTGTGTCTGGGTATACAAATCCCTTTTACTGGGTGTTTATTGTACGCAGCAATTTAGAATCTGAACTGTAAATATGACATATATGTTGTATGAATATTTTTGTTGACGTCCTGTGTCCACCATTTTTGATACCCGACGAAACACACGCTATGTCCGGAGTAGTGACTTATCAGTTAATTCAATGTGATTCAGTGCTAAGGCCAAAATGTAACACTCAATAGGTTTTATTGCTGCATTCTGATTACTAGTATATTACACTGTTTGAATATAGGTGCATTGTACTAAGCTGTGAATTCCTAGCATTAAAATATCATTATAGCGAGAAATTATTCGTATTTTTCTCATGCATTATACATCCATATTTTGTAGGTTTACCTCTAAAGAATGACAAAGACAGATTCAGTCTTGCCTACGTCCACATCAACACAGAAGGAGACCTGGTCAACAGGAAGTCGGTCATTAGACCTGCAGGAGAGGGGAGACTGAAGAAGTACACCGGCACATGCAGCACTGCCCCCCTTCCCCAGGATGGCTGTCCCCAGTACTGGGAGTTGGAGAACAGGGTCAGTGTGAACAAACCACTCTCAGGGGACCGTCTCATCCTGGAGGTTGGAGTATGCAGGGAGGAGCAGAGGGATGTGACCCATTGTATAGGTGGACGTCCTCACTCCTACAGTATGAACGTCGCCCACTGTCCTACACACGGCGGGATATGCAGGAGCATATGGAAGGAGGAGAAGTATGTGCTGTGTCGGCCTTACACTCTCCCCAACACAGCAGGGACATCACACACACTACATTACGGTGTTGTCTATGATGACGCCAGGAAGAAGATTGTCTTCATTGATGTGAAGGAGAAGAAAGTCATGTCAACGCTAGACAATGTAGACTGTAGTGAACCACTGTGGCCGATGTTCGGGGTGTATAACCCAGATTGGATCACTGTCTGCATGAGACTTGTAGTGGGCAGCGACATCAACATGACGGAGGAGAAGAAAGCGATGATTGTCAAGGCGCTGTCGTGATGGTGACAGTGACATTGATTTTAAACATTTACATTTGAAGGAGATACTTAATACTAAGGAATGCAGAAAGCAAATGCACTGTAAGTCCCCATGATCCCTTGTATATTGAGCTACCTTCAGTTGTTGGCAATAAGTAGTCTGTTTTTATATTGTATTGTCTTCTATAGTTAAAAGTTTTTAGTTTTTCTTACTAGTTTTATATCTATATCTGTGGTTATCTAGTTATTTTACTTTCCTTCGTTGACAGGGTTTTATCATTTGACTTAATTTATTACGATTTTATTTATTATTCAAATCCTCGTCACGATATGGCTGCATGTGACGTTATATTTTAACTCACTCACCCAGTACTACTAAGGAACACTAAAGCTAGATATTGTTCTATATGTAAAAAGACCATTGATCACGTACATGGTACCATCATGTGTTAACATAACACTCTTACGATGAACTGCACCCCCAGCACCTATAATTGTGAAATGATACGACATGCAGGAATATGGATGCGTGGTGACCATAATTGTAAACTATTAAAAAAGGGAATTCACAAATTTTTTCTTGTTAAAATTCCGTATTGAAATCAGAAGTTTCGCCACATTAAGATGAGGCAAGGACATTTTGGAAGGGTAATTATATTACCTAGTAAGGATTGGAAAGCCACAATATGACTGTCATTAACTCGGTTCGCCTAGTGGCTGCAAGAGGTGTATGCCTCCCAGGGAGTTGAGACTGATAATACATTGTGCCGTTCGAATTTGACATCCAGTGATTGAGGGAAAATCAAAGCGCCCTTGAGCAGCTGAGCTGGATATCGGAGCTATACAAAAGATAACATAATAATTTCGAGTCTTGCAGTTGAAAGTATGAGAAAGTACTACATACCTGTTGTAAACATACAGAGTGACGAAGAGCGAAAACTGCAGCGTTGTTTTGCAAATACTATTTAGAGATACATGCAAATGGGTGATACTTCCCCTTCAGCTATTTCTTGCAAGAAAATTCGTGAATATATTTTACGGATACTTACGGATGTAAGACCGCCATAAAGCTGGAATATTGCTGAGCGCGGCGTGAAACTAAACTCACTCACTCTTGCAAGAAAATTTGTGAACATATTCTACGGATACTTCAGTGACTATTTAAGTTCCAGATCGTTGGAACAGGTTTCCACCGACTGTCGTAGTATTTCGTCCACTTCAAAATGGAAGTCCTTAACATGCATTTGTAGATTCGCACCCGAAAGTAAAGTGAGATGCTTTTATCCACTAGGCTACCCAACCGCCTCTGTTCAACAGTGGTATGGTTTCATTCAAATCTTTAAAGTGACACAGAACAGTGTATGCGAAAAGCTCCGAAAATGAATATATGTAGGAAATATTACCACGAAGATGAAAGTCAACTTCTTGCGTAATGTGTTTATACGGGTTCACATAACAAACATCACACAGCTGCTGCGTTATTGTTACCGGCATTTCCACAGGTTGTAAGGAAACCTTTCAAATATAATATAATTAACATGTGACCTCACCTCACATTAGCAAATATATCAAGGGATTGGTATTTTTTAAGAGAAAGGGTTGTGCAACATTTCAAGGCAGTTATCCGTTATTTTTGCTAACAGAGGCGGTCGGATAGCCTTGGGGTTAAAAGCATCTCTCGTTACGCTTGGGTTCGACTCTGTAAATGCAGTTGCCGGTATATTACCTCAGTCGACGTAAACCTGCGCCAACGATCTCAAACGTAAGCATTTTCGGAGCTTTTCTCAAACACTGTTATGAGTTGTCCTGAAGCTTTGAATAAAATCAAACCACTGCATTACTTTTGCATTTTGGGATATTTCTTAGTATATCAATTCATGCCTAAAGAGATTGGTTGCTTGGTTGCTTGGTTGGTTGTTTAACGCCGCACTCGGACATTTTCCAGCTATATGGCAGAGGTCTGTAAATAATTGAGTCTCAACCAGACAATCCAGGGATCAACACTATGAGCATCGTTCCACGCAACTGGGATACGGTGGCCTGTGTGAACGAATTCAGCGAACCTGACCGTCCAATCCGGTTAGTCGCCTCATACGACCAGCATGGGTTCCGAAGACCAACTTACACGGGCAGTATTCGAGCCATATCGTGACTAACACAGCCAAATTAATCACACATTTTGAAGTGTTATGTAAAATATGGCAATTTACAAGGATGCATTGCTAACTGTGCTATCGATCAACATCAATCAGAGTTAATTTCAGCATAGCTGTGATATGATACTAGAATATTTCTGTTGTGACGTTGTGTCTGAGCTGGTCTTCTATTTAAAGTGTTATAGTATCAGTATTGTAACTGACGTTCAAGTCTGGAATTGAAATGTTAGAATTGCGACTTTTGAAAGCGAAACTGTTGACTACAAATAACACAGTGTCACCTTGACCACGTTGACGTTTCAGGCTCAACTGATTGTGAGTTCGAATCTAAACCCGATCGTTACATGGTTGGTATCATATCCCACACCCTGGGTTTCATCGTAAGCGAAAATATTTAGCATGAACACACCCGCCGACACCGATGAGCTTTAATGATCCATTCATATAAATTCCAACACTAAAGCACCGTGGGTGTCCTGTGTAAATGTCTATAACCCGAGTCACCGTGGACCGCAGTCCCGAAGATAGGACAGAACATGAGCTACCCCTAAAGCGAACACCAAATCCATGTTAAATGTATATGGCGAATGCTGAACATCGAAAATATAGCCAGCCAGCGGGTACATTTGATGTTTTAATTATTTGCAGTTTTACTATCCGAAATGTGCCCTTGAAGAAGCAAATTACTTGGGTTCTATTACGTTTGCTATAAAGTTCATCGAACAGCACTTGATAATAGACTGTCACTGACATGACAGTTCAAAGGTCAAGGTGAACTGGAGCTCGCGTCTCCCGGAGTGGGTAACGTCGCTCTGGAACACTGTCACTGCTGAAAATCTCTAGTCTCGGTCTGACAAGGCTGACTAGCGTCTTGAGATTCTGGAATATTCACTGACGTTTCTTTTTCAGCTGACATTGTAGCTTCCGGATTCTGACAAGTAACAGTTTGTTCCGCATGTCTCCCTTATACTATTTGAGGAGCTACCTGAACCTCATATGACACTGGACCAGTTTTTCTCACAGCGCTACCTGGTACCCACTTTTGTCCTTCCCGATAGTTCCCTGCTAGAACTGCTTGTTCTATCTCGAACTTCTGCCTTCCCTCTGTCGTCTATCTGCCTCTGTCGTCTATCTGCCTCTGTCGTCTATCTGCCTCTGTTGAGCATCCTCCACTGTAGTAGTGATTGACGGATTTATCAAGTCAAGTCATGACCTTAGTCGACGTCCCATCATATATTCTGCTGGCGCTTTTGTCGTGGTGTGAGGTGTGTTTCGGTACATCATTAGAAACATACACACCATTTGTCGTGGTGTGAGGTGCGTTTCTGTACATCATTAGAAACATACACCCCATTTGACGTGGTGTGAGGTGTGTTTCGGTACATCATTAAAAACATACACCCCATTTGTGCTGGTGACTAGATGCCTGACTCTGAGAATGTGGCTTCTGATCCCGGATGGGACTCAACCTAACTAAAGAACTAGAATATATTCTTTACTGAGAAAGTGTAACTCCAAATATAACGCGTGACTCTACCACTGTAATAGTAATAGAAAGTGAATGGCAAGGAGTAGATTTAATATATTTATTAGAAACAGTTCATTGGATTCTATATGCCCTGAAAACAAACTAACGTTACACCCCGATTATGTGCACAAGACCAAAATGATGTTTCACGGATTGGAGTTAAGTATGGTTTGTGACTGGTAACGATGCTATGATTCAAGTATGGTTTGTGACTGGTAATGATGCTATGATACAAATATGGTTTGTGACTGGTAACGATGCTATGATACAAGTATGGTTTGTGACTGGTAACGATGCTATGATACAAGCATGGCTTGTGACTGGTAACGATGCTATGATACACGTATGGTTTGTGACTGGTAACGATGCTATGATACAAGTATGGTTTGTGACTGGTAATGATGCTATGATACAAGTATGATTTGTGACTGGTAACGATGCTATGATACAAGTATGGTTTGTGACTGGTAACGATGCTATGATTCAGTGTGATCCGATTCACAAAGCCGTTGTAGTTACTCTACATTACTGTGCATACATGGGCGTAACAAAACCTGGTTGTATCTGTACAATGTAGCAGGAATTGTATACAGTGGCGATGTAATCACAATCTGCATAATAACAATTACCTCTTATTTATGAAAATACTTGACACCTGTGTGTCACTGTAATTGTTTGTTAAAATGTATTTCTCATAGTTTCTCTTATGTTCTTCTTATATCCTACTTATGTTGTTGGAATTTCTTGTGCGCGTGTGCATTTTGTGATGATGTAAAGACAATATGCAAAATAATATTTACCTCTTGTCTATGAAAAGAATTAACATCTGAGTGTGTATTTATTTCTTGGTTGTTCTTCTAACATGTGGTTTTTGATTTTGTAAATATTTTGTTTTGTTTGTTTTATTTTGTATTGTTTTTGTGTGTTATTTAGTGTGATTATCTTCCCAATGGCGCAGATGGATGCCCATGACGTCCACTACTAGTGTGTTCGGTCTAGACTGGTGTTGCAGACCGCCGTCATAAAGATTGAATATTGCTAAGCGCAGACTTACACAGATAGACAGATGATACTGTAGATAATGAAATATTAGCTGATACGTTTGAGACATACTTCGTCTGTAAAAGAAATAGATGTCTCCATTAACATAACCATAAACACGTATTAGATTTAACAATTGTAATGCTACAGATGTCCCGTTAGGCCAGGAGCATTAGACATGACATATGAAAAAAATAGTAGAAACCTGAATTTTTCAGGAAAGCTTCAGAACATCATTGCCATGTGAAGATACAAAGTTCTGCAAATTCTACCTTGTGGCATTTTCAAAATGGCCGCCAATTTCAAGGTGGCCGCCAAAATCATTAAAATGATTATGCAAACAGTTATTTTGTAAATAATTATGCCATGTTATATATTAAATGAAAGTTCATCTCACAGGGATTCCAAATATATTGATATCATGCCTTGTGTCATATTCAAAATGGCCAGCATTGTCCTTAAAATAATCAAAATAATCTCACGAAAATATTTCTTTTTAATTAACCATACCTTGTGATATATATTAAAAGAAAGCCCTTCTCACAAGGTATCTAAACATATTACTTTTAACACCGCACATACATAAGACAATTTATTATGGCATGATAACCACACATTTTATGCTTGTGCTTTTGATACCAGACGTCAAAATGGCTACTCATGGTTGGTTAATCAAGACAGCTGTGGTCATCAAATTGATGGTAAATCACTTGTACAATTATCAATGTCATCATTTTTAGTTAGTAAATTTTGAAACTCACTGTAATCTTCACTCTTTGATTGATGTATCAGAAGGTCTTTTTGTCAATCACAACATCTCATTCTTCAATACAGTACATTTTGGCAGGTTGGCAATCCTCGACATTCAGTGCAAAGCAATGTGCACTCAATTCCTGCTCTTCGACAACTGCATGGTCTCCTGCACTCAAACTTGCATCCACAAGATATCATCTTCAAGACTTTCTCTGGAGCAATTGCTCTATCTGTCTCAATAGGAACAAGGATCCCATCCTTGAATTGCCATCCCCACTCTGTTGGTGAAAGCTCTTTCTCTTGCAATTGCTGAACCGTATGGTACACACGGTAGTTGTGGAATTTAGCGGCTGCTGAAGTTAGGGGAAGTGATTCCAGTTTGAAACCTGAAGAGGACACAGAGGCTCGATGAATGGACTTGAAGTACATGTTGTTCGTCCAGTGATGTTGAGTCCACAGCTCCATAGAGTTTAAGCATGAACATCTCTCCAACTTGTGCAATGCCATCATTTGAACTACCAAATTGAAGGAAAACATCCAAGCAATCCCAATTGGACCTCTCCTGGAATAGAGCAAGAGCTTTCTTTTTTTCCCTGATTGTAGATGGCCTGTTATTGCATGAACAAACATCAGATGCTGTCATATATTGGGCATGGTTTTCTGTAAAGATCCATGTCATTTGTGGCTTGTGCAATCAACATTACCAACAGGTCCGTGTCGTTCCCCACAACAACAACAGGTGATTGGTTGTCTCTGGCCTTGTTAATTGCAGTTGAAGCAATCAGGCAGTCAGCATCAGCAGGGCTCTGTTGCACAGCTAAATCTTCTCTGGCAAGTCTTCCCTTCAATAATGTTGTGAAGCGACCTTTGTTCTTCTTGTTGCTCAGAAAAGGTTTGGATGAAGTTGTTACTTTCATGTCTGGCTCAAAAATGATTTGAGATGATATGTTCGGCTGAGCAGATTTTGTGGAACACGCACTGCCATATCCATCACACACCACTGAAGATGCTGAACCGTAATGTTGAAGCACAAATGACACATAGCTATCACATATCTGGCTGTATGTAGCATCCGTGGGCCAAGGCAAATTTTGTAGCAGGTGGCCACCGTCAATGACATAATGCGCTCCCTTTGGATGGTCATTGTGGACTTGGACTTGTGATTTCAGTTGATTAGCCAGAACACTCTTCATATTCTTTCGCATCATCTTTCGTCAAACAAGGCAGGTGGTTGCTTGGCAAATTCATGAAGTAGGTACAACTTCATCTCTGACTTATCCTCTATCACACAGGTGACTCACATGAATAGCATCACAGAGTTTACTTGGACTGGCTCTCCTCTGATTTTGATTTGATTTTTTCCTCACTGATACTTATCACCTTATCTTTGCGCTTCAACTTTATGTCAGCAAACATCATCTGACCTGTCACTGCTGAAGCTGCCTTCATTCCTATAGAAACTGCTTTCCTATGCAGATGAGCGACTCATGCTCTTCGTGGGAGAAAGGAGAATGATTTTTCAGCCAATGGAAGAATGTTCCATAGTCCTGGTTGTTTCTCACGATGTTACATAAATGAAGGTCAACATGTTGCTCAGATGTTTGGCCGTGCACTATTGTGAACCTCTTTAAATTATCACATATTGGTATGCACTGAGGCATTGCATGGACCCATTTGGCGAGATATGCTGTCAGTTATACCACGACCATGAGCCATGCCACCACAGATCTTCAGCAGTCGCATCAGATCTTGCTCGATCACTTGGTCAGTGAAGTTGCCACTCCAGAATTTGGCAGTTCTACGGATGGTGAAGTGCCCTTGTTCTGTGTAAGCCTTGAACTGATCTGGTGACATAATGTCCTTCAGGTGTTTCATTTTTTCCAGATACAGACGTGCAGATTTGGCAAAATGACCACTATCATGGAATAAGGGAATCATCTTGCTGACAGACAGCAGATGTATATTCCAGTCTCCTGTGCGCTCTGCGCGAATGAACTGCTGAATCAATGACACTTGTTCCTAATAGTCTATCCAAAGTCTACCTGTCCTGCTTTTTGATGAGACTTTGATGTTTGTCTTCAAATCATCAACGATTTTAGCTAGCCATAGGATATTGTCCTGGTTTTGAGAGTCAAGGTAGCCAATATCGCATTCGCCACCTAACAAACTGCCATGTACGGTACAAAGCTTTTCCACATTCAAAGAATCAAAAACATCTGTTGATTGCAGTAGGATGGACATGATAGCTGCAGATGACAGCAGATGACTTCGAAGTGCACGGGCATAAGCATGGCTTGTCAGCATGTGGATTACAGAATTAGGTGCGTAAACAGTTGCCCAAAGATCTTTCAAGCCGCTTCCACCCATCACATATATAATTGAACCCATGTATGACATGTATTCATGTAAATGAAACCGTCCTAATTTAAGGACAACCCTGTTGAGCTGTGGATGTGCCGATTCCACAATTTCTGCTGCTTTAATGTAGAGGGGCTGGTCAAATGTTACTGGACAAGTCCCAAGATGTTGGTTTTCAGCCAACAACTGTACAAACGCTAGAGCAGAGTAGATGGTGTCGGGCCTTCATGGGTCCTTCATGGGTCCTGGTTGACAAATGGCAAAATCTGAATTTTGCTTCTTTCGTTGTTGTCTCCAGTTACAGTTGACTGCATAAATCTGCTCCATGATGAACGTTGTGAGAGTGGAATATCAAGTGAAAAACTTGCTAGCCATAGATTGTCCAAAGGTTTTGTCAAGCGAAGAACTGGCACAGTTGGTTTGGGTAGTTCAATTGGTTCAATCTTGACAGACTGTAGGCCCGATGTAGAAGGTTTGTGGTATACCCTGACAGGGATCTTTGTGCCCTCAGCTGCTACGTCAGTTGATGTCATGATTTGAATGGAGCGAGGTATAGATATCTGAATGGGCTCTTTCCTGACTGGCTTCACACATGCAATTCCACCTAAAACATGCCACGTACCAAAGCCAATGGTAGTGCTAACATTGATATCAGCATTGTCAAATATTAAATTGACAAGCTCACCCTCAATATCCAAAAATTTGTCGCCGGAAAGAAGTGCATAATACAAGCGTTGGACCTCTCTATATTCAAGAGCAAAGGAAACAGGATATCAACCAATTCTCTGCTTTCATACTTGCGGTTAATGTAAGTGGATATATATTTGACGTCTGGTATCAAAAGCACAAGCATAAAATGTGTGGTTGTCATGCCATAATTAATTGTCTTATGTATGTGCGGTGTTAAGAGTAATATGTTTAGATTCCTTGTGAGAAGGGCTTTCTTTTAATATATCACAAGGTATGGTTAATTAAAAAGAAATATTTTCGTGAGATTATTTTGATTATTTTAAGGACAATGGTGGCCATTTTGAAAATGACACAAGGCATGATATCAATATATTTGGAATCCCTGTGAGATGAGCTTTCATTTGATATATCACATGGCATAATTATTTACAAAATATCTGTTTGCATAATCATTTTAATGATTTTGGCGGCCATCTTTAAATTGGCGGCCATTTTGAAAATGCCACAAGGTAGAATTGGCAGAACTTTGTATCTTGTACATGGCAATGATGTTCTGAAGCTTTCCTGAAAAATTCAGCCTTCTACTATTTTTTTCCAATGTTACCTATTGTTTCTGTCTAATGCTCCTGGCCTACGTGTCAAGATTTAACAATTGTAATGCGACAGATATCCCGAGTCATCACCGGATGTGACGTACGTGTCAACGGTAGAGGGAGTTACCAGTCCAGGTAGGTGTGTTGTGTTTCGTCTCTCACTTTGTCTTCCTGTACACTGTTAACTGTTTGATATTAAGGGTCAGATATTGCGTGTATACATCACTACATTACCAGGATACTGAAAATGGCAGCTATACTTTCATGTATGCAGCATATTGCCTGGATATTAGTGTTAAATGGCTTACACAACTTCCTACTTTCGCTTTAGAACTAGGTCGGGCTTCATTCACGAAAGTCATGCCTCACTTAACTACTGTTATGCTGTGGGTGTGTGACACGCGGTTGTTGGGGATAATGTCAGCGCAACTTTGAAAGGCATGCATGTCTTAATGCTACGTCGGTATTTCACTGGGTTTATTTAAATAACAAATACTGTATGGAAACAGTGTATAGCCTAGATATTAGAGTTAGCTGACTGCCACACAAAACGTTCCTCTCTTTGCTTCGTAATAAAACTATTGTCCCCCCTGAGGGGTATATAAAGCAACGTCATTCAAAGAATATTATATTCTATAACCGTGTTTAATCACAGTATATGCGTATATTTTAGATATATGGCTAACATATCCTGCAACCTTTAGCGCCTGAAGGGATAGTATAAATCTTGCTGGGGAACTGTGCAGGAAGCAGAAGTATTTTAAGTCCTCACGGTCCCTAGTATGGTGGTTAACTTTGGCTCCTTGCGATCTGTAACCCATTTTTAATATCGTATTGTTGATTAATAATGTTTTTGCATAACTGATGTCAACTAGTTATATAATTTTTATTATTGTATCTGTGATATTCTGCATATTATATTGTCCATCGCTGACATGCTTCTTATTCATACTAAAATGAACATTCATACTAAAGTTTAATATTCAACCTCTTCGTCACGTTATGGCTGAAATAGTGGCCTTGTGACATCAATTTAAACTCACTCAATCACACGCTTTGTATATTAAAGTCAAGTCACTACTTACTCCTGCGTTATTCATGCAATCCACATCCCACCTTGACTGCTGAAACTGTGTGTACAGATAAGACTCGTTCGTGCAGGATAAACTTAGATGCTTTGTGTAAAGACATATTCACCGACACTGATTGCATTTACCCGACATAACTGATGAAAGGGCGAGTTTTGTTAAGGCTATATTTGTGGTCGTTCTCTTGTTATGGGCTATCTTTTTGTATCAAAACGCGATAGCTCCCCTTTTTAAATTATGTAAGCGACGGTCCAACTTCTCACGGACGGTCATCGTGTCTTAGCGAGGATTAAAGATTTAAAAAAAGAAATAAGATGCCCCCTCGAAATGCTTCAATTAATCATGATTTACTGTACTGTTAACCGTTTCTTGAATGTCATGCGCTAATAATATATTGTCTGTGACGTATTTCCAGTCAGGGGCCATCTCATTTTTTTCCTTTTGTTTCATCAAATCAGGGCTCGTGGATCTGGTTCCCAATTCAATCTCGCTGCGTGAACTTGGGTCAAGTAAAGACAGAACCTAAGTCATTACGAAACGGCCGCTTACAGCAAAATACATGTTTTTCAGTGACTGTTAGTTCAGAGCGAGTTAGTTGTTTTTCAGCTACTCGCGGCGAGATATGATATTGTTTACAGTATGTTAAAATCCCATTAAAAAACACTAAATTGTTAGTAATAATTGAAGGCTATGCTGGTTAACGTAAAAGTAACATGCACCGCTCATACGTCATGCATTGTGATTTTGAGGTTGAACAGCGCTACTAACGGGTTGGGTGTGATAACATAAACTGAAAAAAGATCCCTCATTGTCCTTGTGTAGACTGAACGAATTTGAGCTGCTTTACTTGAGTACAGTCAAGACCTACACATGGATATGGAAATGGTTGTGTTGTGGTAGTGTGCAATGAGCATCGGGTGTTGTAACTTAGCAGTGATAGACATGGAAAATACAACATTTCGTTGATATCAGGCGTGCGAATTTCAACATTGACAGGATATTATCAGGATGACTATCAACACTGTGAACAGGCACCGCTTTTGGCGTTTGATGTGGATGGCTCCGGTGAGCTAGCGTTTCGTGAAGTCAGTTTGTTAGCGAGAATGGTGATGTCAGTCCACTCTATTTGATGATTTGATGTGGTCGGAAATGGCTGATTTGCTGTCGGAATTAGTAACAGAGGTCTGATGTTCTTTCACTCGGGTGTGTAGCTCACCGAAGCCATCCACATCAAACGCCAAAAGCCCAACATCAGCCGAGACCAAGGATACTTCATTGCATCCGCTTCTGATGCACTCATCCACCAAGCCCAATCTACTGTATAAACTCTGCTGTATAAACATCTCATTGTTATTTGTTCATCATTAGCTTCCACGCCTGTCTTTTGTCTACTCTCTGGCTTCATCAGCTTTCTGCCTAGTCAATTATGTTAATTATGTTGTTTTCTTTGTTACATTGTTACATCCAGTATATATGTACTTCCCCCTTCTTCGTGTTCCATTAGCAAGGAAATCATTAATGCCAGAAAGGCAAGAAAAAGGGCCCTTAATCAATCAAAAAGGGACCGTTCCAAATTACATTTGGCAAAACAACTAAGAAACAAAACCAAGACATTAATCAAGGCAGCAAAAAATGACAATTGGAAAAAAATGTGTTCTACGCTTAGGCTAACAAATCGAAACTCCAGAACTCCAGAACCATTCAAGGACATTAAGGGCATCTCCCCAAAAATAATTTCTCCAAACTTTCCGGACTTAGCCACAAACAAAGACAGAGCTAATGCATTTGCTGCCCACCTCTCGGCCGTAAGCAGCTCCGCCAACTACCCACCCTCCTTCCAAAACACCATAAAAAAACACACCCCATACAGACCTACCAATAAACAAAATCATAAACATACACGAACTCCAATCTGCACTCAGAAACAAACAGACAGCCTTAGCCCCGGGTCCAGATACCATTACATACACTATACTCAACAAACTCACACACAACATGCAAAACTTAACACTTACTCTCTTTAATCATATCTGGACCTCAGGTACTATACCAAACACATGGAAAACAGCCAAGGTGGGACCAATCCTCAAACCAGGGAATCCCAGCAATGAGCCTGACTCTTATCGCCCCATTTCTCACTTTCCCATTTACGTAAAACCCTAGAAAGCATCATTAACAACAGGCTCAAACATCTTATTAATTCAAAAATACTAATAAAGGAGGACCAGAGTGGCTTTACTCAAAACCGGCAAACCCTGGACCACATTTTACATTAGAACAAGATATCAAAGTAGCCCATGCACAAAAACAATACACTATGGCCATTTTCATTGACTTTAGTAAGGCATTTGACATGGTTTGGCACAATGGCCTACTACAAAAGGTCCCCAAAAATGCCATACACGGCAGAATTTTAAATTTCATTCACTCCTTCCTAAACAATAGATTCACAACCCTCAAATCTCACAACACCCTTTCGGACCCCCATCCCCTAGAAAATGGGACCACCACCTCTATTAAACAATTCTCTATTAAATGTCAAAGAATGCTTAACCACATTCAAAATTGGGCCCAACAATGGGGGTTCCTCATAAATGTTAAAAAAACCGTGGGCATACTTTTCAAAACTCAACGAATGCAAAATTACACACCCAAACTGCACTTAAATAATCAAACAATTGAATTAAAAAAGGAAGCCAAATTCTTAGGAGTAACTTTCGACCAACATATGACATGGACACCCCACATTCATAACTTGGTCAACTCTTGTCAAAAAGATCTCAACTTAATGAGAGCCATCAGCGGCACAAACTGGGGTGCCGACAAACACACACTTATCAACATATACTAAACGCTTATACTGCCTAAGTTGGACTACGCCGCCCCGGTCCCCCACTCCCTCTCCCCCTGCAACCTCCAAAAATTAAACTCTATACAATATAAAGCTCTAAAACTAGCCCTAGGCACTAGGAGTGGTACCTCCCTAAACACACTCCTTCTACACTCAGGCACCACTTCAATCACACAAAGAATCAACCAAACAACACTCACTTACTGGGCTGGGGCCCAACACAATCCACTACTTAAACTCGTCACACACAAATACAACAACATAAAGAAATCAACACTTAAAAAAATCAAACTCAACACTTTAAGAGCTTCATGCATCACCAACCTCTACAAGCTGTTACACTCACAACAACTAAACGACATACAACACACACCTCCCATTACAAGCTGCTACACTCACAACAACTAAACAACATACAACATACACCTCCCATTACAAGCTGCTACACTCACAACAACTAAACAATATACAACACACACCTCCCATTACAAGCTACATTCACGACAAACCCCCATCCATCACAGACACTAACCTAGATAACATCCGACATCAGCTACCAAAAGACACCAACAAATCCACCATAACAACATCACAAACAACTGCATCAACAACAGCTACCCCACCCACACTCATATATACACAGATGCCTCAATCAACCACTCCAAAAAACAAGCACTCCAAATCTCGTCCAGACCTTATAATATAATATAACAGACAATATAATTATCCAAACCGACTCACTTAAACGATCAAACCAAAATATAACATTCACCTGGATTCCCAGCCATTCAAACATACCTGGAAATGACACAGCTGATACAGCAGCCAAACTAGCAACAACCCACACATCACCAAATATAAACTTTCACACATCCAAGACAGAAATTAAGCAACTCATCAAATCAAACATACTACATACCAACTTCCATCACAACATCAACACAAACAAATCAACATGGGTCACATCAATAATAAAATCACCATTAAGGAAAATCCCTGTATACTCTGACATTAAAAACATTGACACGGCTATAAACAGACTCATCACGGGCATCACAAACCTAAACCACACACTTTAGAAACAAAATAGACATACAGATGGCTTAGGTACACACTGCAATACTCAAGAAGAAATAAACCAAATACTCATTCACTGCAAACTACAACACACAAATATCAAGCAAATATCAAGCAACTACACAACAGCATTCCCCCTAAATATCACAACAATATCCCACTACTCCTTAATCCACAAACAGCCCCCACCCCCATCATCTTCAACGCCATAGCAGCTTACCTTCAAAACTCAAACTTATAACGAAGGATCTAGAACCTCTCATTTAAACTACATACACCTCTCTCACCTTCAACCTACTGTTACATTTAGATCAGGCGTTCAACCCTCAGTTATCCATTCTATGTCCCAAGTATAACAAATAAGCCCACAAATTCAATTATCCATACTCTGCACACGGCACGCTACCTTTCCCCTCTCGCTAATGTAAACACTGACAAGGTCAAGGCCACTCAACGCAGTCAGCTTACTCCCAGCGCTCGCCTTTCAGCTTCGGTCCCTAGTCTGTCGTACAGACCCTGAAGCAAATATATCCAAGAAAGCCCACAAAAGTCAAGAAAATGTGGCAAGTCTAGATTTCTGCAGGTTCAGGTTGAAAATGAAGAAAGTCTCAGAGCTCCTTTTCATTATATTTTATATTTTTTTACTATGAACTTATTTCAGTAAAATATGTTCATTTCAGAGACTAGTTGTTAGTCTACTTCGGTCCCCTGCCTCACTGCCTTCTACGCTCCTCGCTCGCCCCACACACACACATCCACCCCAGCTTAACCCTTTTCCCCTCCTTATATAGTCCCATTATTAAACTAATACAGCCTAACTGAACTACATTCTATGCCCCACTATGCTATACGTGTTTATAACTTACCCCTACTTCCCCACCCCCACTCACATCCTAGGCCCCCCTTAATACTATCTATCGTTTGATTAATCCTATCTCCTACCTATTAACAATCGTTACCCTTTTTTATTTCACTATTCCCTTCATAAACTCGGCTTTTACTATTTTATTTCGTTTATCTATTTTAAACTTTTTTATTCCAAATTCCAATTACGTTAATGCCCCAGTATTTACTTTTTTTTCGGTACGGTGGGTTGTTCCTTATTATAAACTTATTAATTATTATCTTATATCCCACCTACCCCGTCGGCGACATTGGCTACAGTCAGAAGCCGACGTTAAACCTCAAACCATCATCACAGTCCTTCACTCACAATGTAAGAAATGCATTACCTATAGTTAAACTATCTACAAGACACTGTGGAAGACAGTGTGTGTTCGTCTGTTTGTCTGTGTGTCTGTCGCTGTGTGTTAACATTACGATTAAAATTTCACTGTTGGCGAGAAACAGAAACGGTCTCCTGTTCTTTATTCTCACCCATGTTTTCTGCAAGCATTTAGAGTTTTATAAATCCACTTTCTTTCAGCACATCTTGATGCTTATGCAAGACACAATATAGGGCACGATATTGTGATAGTAATAGGGTATATTGTGATAATTATGCAAAACAATGGATGAAAGGCTTATACGAGGTGTTTATCTCTCTATAAATAGCCACTGTATCGACACCGTCTGAGAGAGAAGGTTGTTCGATAGATATATTTCACAGGAAATAGTTGAATTTTGAAACATCAATTTTTATTACTTTCCCTTACAGGCTGCTCTTTTCATATTTTGATTGAGATTATGACAAAATCTTCATTGAATACAGGGCTTGCTGATTCTGACAGAACCGGTAAAACCTTCACAATGTACACATGAAACCTTACAAACATACTCTATATAGCCCTCTACTCGAGAGAAAACACGTCTACTACATGATCGCAAGTATAATGAGTCTACTGTGTATGACGAGATTTAGATTTAATTTATTTGTATGACACATTTCATTTCACTGGATTCTATAAACACTGGGGGCGGTAGGGTAGTCTAGTACGCTCGTCCGGGTTCGATTCCCTAGATGGGTACAATGTGTGAAGCCCATTTCTGGTGTCCCCCGACGTGGTATTGCTTGGTGATACAATGCAGCGGGACTTGTCTGAAGTGGAGATGTAATCACTCAAATGATCAAAATACGTTCTGCAAATTACAATTGCCTCTTTTCTGTGAACATATTTCACGTCTGTATGTGTCACTGTATTCGATTGTTTATTGTTAATGATGTTGTGTCTGTTGTAGGCATGCTGCTTTATAATTTTTATAATCACTTTGTTTCTATTTTGTGAGTGTTTTTTAGCAGTAACATGCCAGATGCGTTGATGCATCCTCATGTCGTCTGGTCCTGACTCAATTATCGCTGGAATATTGCTTGGTTCGGCACGCTTACACACACACAATAGTTTGCATGATTAAGAATTATATACTGACATGTTTGATGTATTCCTACTTTGTAAAAGAAGTAACAAAGGGATAGGGGTGTACTTGACCATATTGTTTTATGCTCTAATCTTTTCAACGCGAGTGAGTTAATATTTAACGTCACTTCCACAATATTTCCTCCTTACCGTTATGAGAACAACATATACATGAGAACTATATAAAACCATACCATAAAACCCTGTCGTCAAAGGAAAGTAAAAACACCCAACTATCACAGGTTAGGGTAAAAAACGGCATGTTATAAAAAATAGACTACAATACAGTACAGTATAAAACCAGGCTACAGATCGCCAGCAACTGAAGTTAGGAAGGTGCTGCCTGCATAGACTCTAGCTGGATTTACATCATCGCTTGCTGGCGATTATTTAGAAATTTAGCCGAACATTATGAGGCAAATATTGTATGTCCCTGCGTCGTGGGGTTCAGTGTTATATACGTGGCTTTATCATTATTCAAGACTATAAGAAAGTTGAATGGAGAAGGTCTGGTGAACGATGGCAACGCTTGAGTGAACACCCTTATCTGTGTCATTCAAACAGTGACAATAGGCCTTTGCTGAAAGCAGCTTAAGCGTGTAATACTACATACAAGTGTGTATGTTTGGGTGGGAGTCTGAGTGTCAGTGTCTGTGTACAGTACAATAACCAGTGTGACATGCTCTTGGCGAGACACAGAAATGTTTGCCAAGATATTGGTGAGAATAGCTAGCTTTTACGTGTGAGAGGTAAGACGCATTTCGGTTGCTACAGCTAATCAGATAATAAGCATATATGCTACAAATCTTTCATTAATTTCTGTTTCTGAGAGTGAGTGAGTGAATGCGAACAGCTAATCAGATAATACGCAGATATGCTCCAAATCTGTCATTACGTTTCTGTTTCTGAGAGTGAGTGAGTGATGGCGGCGGTCCGTAAACAATCGAATCCGGACCAGATAATACAGTGATCAACAACATGCACGTAGATCTACGCAGTTGGGATATGATGACGTGTCAACCAAGTCAGCGAGCCTGGCCATCCGATCCCGTTAGACGCCTCTTGCGACAAGCATGGGTTACTGCAGATCTCAATTCTAACCCGGAGTCTGTTTCTTGGAGAACAGGTACATCTTTACTACTTAAACGTTAAAAACATACCCTACAAAGAGGGCAAACACGAAATAGACGACTGTACTAATAGCTGCGGCGGCTGAGTGGGATAGATGGCTGACTTTGTGTGCTGGTGATCAGCTGTCTGACTCTGAGAATGTGGCTTCCAATCCCGGATGGGACTCTACCTAACTAAAGAACTAGAATCTATATTTTACTGAGAAACTTCCAAATATAACGCGTGACAAATGTAATAGTAATATAGAGCGAATGGCAAGGAGGAGATTGAATATATTTCTAAGACACAGTTCCTTGAATTCTATATGCCCTAAAAACAAACTAACGTGACACTCCGATTATTTGCACAAGACCAAAATGATGTTTTACAGATTGGACACAAGTATGGTTTGTGACTGGTAACGATGCTATGATTCAGTGTATTCCCGTTCACAATGCCGACGCAGTTACTCTACACAACTGTGCATGCATGGGCGTCACAAAATCTGGTTGTATCTTTACAATGCGGCAGGAATTGTATACAGTGACGATGTAATCACAATCTGCATAATTAATTAAATAATTAATCAATGTATTCCTCATAGTTTCTCTTATGTTCTTCTTATAATTTACTTATGTTGTTTGAATTTCTTGTGCGTGTTTGTATTTTGTGATGATGTAAAAACAATATGCAAAATAATATTTACCTCTGATCTATGAAAATAATTAACATCTGAGTGTGTATTTATTTCTTGGTAGTTTTTCTTACATGTTGTTTTGGAGTTTGTAAATATTTTGTTTTGTTGGATTTATTTTGTATTGTTTTTGTGTGGTTAGTTTGTGTGATTATCATGCCAGTGGCGCAGATTGGAGCTCATGGCATCCAACACTGGTGTGTCCTGTCTAGACTGGTGTTACAGACCGCCGTTATAAAGTAGGAATATCGCTAAGTGCAGACTTACATAAATAGACAAACGATAACGTAGACGATGAAATATTAACTGATACGTTTGAGGCATATTTAGTAGTAATATGTTACCGTTACAAGGAAACATAAGCACGTATCATATTTTACAATTGTAATGCGATAACAGTCAGGCGTCATCGTCCAGAAGTGACGTACGTGTCAACAGAGGAGGAAGTTACCAGTCCAGGTAAGCGTGTTGTGTTTCGTCTCTGACTTTGTCTTCCTATACATTGTTATCTGTTCGATATTAAGGGTCAAATATTGCGCGTATATGTCACTACATTACCAGGATTCTGAAATTAACAGCTATACTTTCATTTATGCAGCACATAGCCTGGATATTAGTGTTAAATGACTTACACAACTTCTTACTTTCGCTTTAGAACTAGGTCGGGGTTCATTCACGACAGCCATGACTCACTTAACTACTGTTATGTTGTGGGAATGTGACACTCGGTTGTTGGGGATAATGTCAGCGCGACTTTGAAAGGCGTGCATGTCTTACTGCTACGTCGATATTTCAATGTGTGAATTTCAATTATACATAGTGTGTGACAACAGTGTATAGCCTAGATATTCGAGTTAGCTGACTGCCACACTACACGTTCCTATATTTGCTGAGTATCAGCTTAAAGCATGTCACTACCTCAGTCCTTAGTTATTCACGCAACCCGTAGCCCACCTTGACTGCTGATACTATGTGTACAGATAAGACTCGTTTGTGTACGATAGCTTTAGATACTTTGTGTATATTCACCCATATTGATTACAGGTAATACCGTTGACTGACACCTGCTTTGCAGTGATTGTTAGTTTAGAATAGTAACATTTGTTGAAGCTACAAGTAGCTTGGGACTTAAGCGGTTGCAGTATATTTACTCGTCATCATAGTTTGAAAAAAGAATTTACCCATAATATTCTGTCCCTTATAAAATGTATCCACGCCAGTGCTATTAGTCATTATATATGTCAGTTTATTGATCCATTTCTTAGAAAATTCTGATACGAGTTAATGCTTTTAAAATACATTAAAGAGACTTATCTCAACAAACAAATACTGACTAACACATAAACAGATTCAAATTACATCTGTATTTTCTTCTTTTGGTAACATTATGTTGACAATATAATTTCCCTTACAGACAATCTACCACCTAGCTATAGCTTTTTTCCCGATTTTCATTCCCATTTCATTCAAAATATGTTTATATCTACCATCGTTTTAAAAGTAGAATATCTGGTCTTTTAATGTTCGGCTAAATGACCAAAATATAGCCAACACCTGAGGGAATGGTGTAAATCCAGCTCAGGTCCATGCAAGAAGCAAAAGTATAATAAGTCCCTATGGTCGCTGGTCCCTTCAGTTGTTGGCGATCAGTAGCATGTTTTTATTTTGTATTTTTTTCCGTATTAATAGATTTTATTGCAACATACCAGTTTTAAACCAAATTTGTGATATTCTTGTATTTTTGCTGTCCTTCGACGACAGGAGTTTAAGGTTATAAATATATTGTGGTTTAATGTATAGCTACGATAAGGCTGAAATACTGGCGATGTGACGTTAAAAAATAACTCACTCACTCATTCAACAGTGCTCAATGTCAACTGCATCATTAACTCTGTTTATTAGAAATTAACATGCTCAAGGAATCTTGTTTAACATAATATGTTACGAGGATAAGTTCAAATTTAACTCCATAATCACTGTATGCACTATCATATACACATATTAAATATGGTCGTAACATTGCGCAATACAGACATCAGATTAATGGAGGTAGATAGAATAAAACAAAATAGTTTCCACATCACACAAGAAATATGTATTAAGGAATGTCATTACTGATTTGTTTCTTTGCCAGTTTGAAGAAGCAATTCGCAACCAATTCACATAAAAAGCTGTTTCTAGAATATTAAATACGATCTCTGTCATGACGATTCTCATCATCTATCATTTTGAAGAAAAACTGCAGTTAAACGTACACTACAAGTCACTGACAATAAAATCAGCATGACAAAGATTGAAATTGTGTTTGTATAGATCGTGTTTTTTTTATAAATGATGAACAATTGTACTTGGTAAGTATCCTTGAATATGTATATAAACTTTGTAAAGGCTCTTTTGTGTCTTAGATGTCTTCTATTCCAATTTTTAATAATAATAATAGTAATAATGATAATAATGAGTGAATTTGTAACACGACAAATTCCACGCCAGCTGGTATGCTTATAGCGCTACAAGTAAAGTTATTTGGGTGAGAGTCTAGACAAAGTACTTCTTAAATAGAAACGTTTGGGGCTGTTTTGAGATCTTCATGACGATAATTCCATAGAACAGCTGTTGGTAGGCAAATGATCTGAATCCTGATCGTTTCAGTCTGTATGTAGGCACTGTGCACATAATATGGGACTGGGATCTTAGAGTTCTGGTTGGAATGTACTGGCTTACAAGTTCACACAAATAGCATGGCGCGATACCGTTAAGGCACTGGTATGCGAGTACAAGAAGTTAAACTCATTTCTAGCTGAGATATTCTGTTAATATATATCTTTTTTATCATATTTGAAATTATATGATTGCAGAGAGGTGCAACAGAACGTATCATTTTATATACGGTAGAACCTCACAGACACTAAAATGAATTTCAGTGATTTACTGTCATTTTGTTTCAAATCATATTTTGAACATTGTATTATAATATCATATAGATGATGATTGATTTAATTCGTCCGTGATAGTCTATTATAGAATTATCAAGTTCAAACATCGAGGGCAACACTTAAAGTACCGATTGCAAACTTCATTTAAACAACAATACATGACCTGAAATGAGAGATCAGCTCATTTCACCGCCTCGCTTCGAAAACCATCAGGTGATCCACTATTGCTATACGAACAATGATGGTCATCCTTGATGTATAACAGAATCAGGGGGAAAACATATCAAAACAAAACATAGGTCTATCATCGTTTTCGGGAAAACGATATACCGTCCATACACAAGCGTGAATGTTACCACTGAAGGTCAAGGCTAAACTGATTAAATGTCTCTGAGTGTAATAGTTAACGTACCACTCGTATCGCTCATCCGTCGTTCGTTGTCAGTTTAAGGTTGGACTGCCTGGGACAGCGCCACTCAAAAGTTACTGGAAAGAAAATAAATTTGGAAAAGATCACCCATTACCCTTGTGTAGACTGAGATAATTTGTGCTGCTTTATGCGAGGGTTACACTATGTTTCTGGCGGCCACGGCAGCCCCGTTTCGCCTAAACGTCGTGTAGCGGGTACAAAACGGGATGGACGTGAGACATCGTGGGGGGATTGAATGAGCAAACGTGACAGGCCGTGGACAACATGCCAGATTTATAAACTGTTCAAATATTTGACTCAGCAGTCACGGTACACATGGGAAACATTGTAGAACATAGTAAAATGGGGGGAACGTAACCAAACGTGACAGCATGTAATACAGGCCGTAACAAAACTTAGACGGTCCGAAGTGGGACTGGGGGCATGTGTATTCCCCGGCTTTTCACGGTCCTTTCAAGTTTTGTTACTTTTGGCAACGTTTGTTTGGCGTTTTGTCGCGATTGTTTCACCCTTGATGCCCGTTTTGTCCGTGGCATCAAGGGTGAAACAATTGTCACGGCAAACTAGGTTCTATGGTAGCCGTTTCATCCTGTTCTATGACGACGCATCCAGACGTGTGAAGGTTTACAGGCGTGATACGGCACTATACGTTCTCTGGCATTCACAATCTGCAGCTGACGCTGGCCTTCTTGCTGACTCAAATACTCGATATCTTCTTAATCTTGGGGGTACAGCTCTCGGGATACAATGGCTGCTATTGCTTGGGAAGCTTTATGTTATACTGTGGGGACAGGCGTGCTCCAAACGCCACAGGCCGGGAGGAAATGTAATGGCATCCGTAGTGGACTGCGCGCCAAGGGGTGTACGCCCTTGAGCAGCAGCCCGTTTATCCAAATGGCCCATTACGGATACCGAGATAGACCGTGAGAAAACATAGCAGGACCAAACAAAACCTGACTTTGGTGGAAACAAATGGCCACAATCCCACGGCGCAAAAACGGTTTGGGGGAAACGGGGCTGCCATGGCCACCGGGAACATAGTGTAACCCTAACATTACTTGAGTACAGTGCATGGTGTCTCAAGACCTACATATGGATATAGAAATGGTTGTGTTGTCGTTACTGGAAGTGTGCAATGGGCATCAGGTGTTGTAACTTAATTATTGTCTCTTCTGTGATAGACATGGAAAATACAGCATTTCGTTGATATCAGGTTTGGTTGGGAATTTCAACATCGTAGGATATTTGTAGGAACAGCATCAACCCCGTGAACAGGCACCGCGATTTGCACCAAGTAAATAATTAAATCTGGGTTCTACTATCTCTACGGTTCACTCTCACTTAGCCAGAGTCTATCCAAAAGGGTCTTGTTAAGATGCGAGCCAGGTAATTAGCATTACCACTGAAGCGTGAGCCTTTGTTTAAGGGCTATAGTCTATATATACAATGCGACATGGTTTAAGAAGTATGCAAGTGTGTGTGCGTTTGTTTGTAGTATGAAAATTCGGTTTAAACATATCTATTTCTGATATATTGTTCAGAAACCGGATCGGCAAACAAGCAAAAAGCTTATATTGATGCCTCTCCAGACAAAATAATATTTATGCGACTTGCATTTCATAACCTTATTACAAAAGTACATGATATCATAACTTACATTAAGCATACAAAATACATGAATATGAACATCCATACAGCAAAAATACTTTCAGTTCTGGAAAGGGCCAGATGAAAACCAAATGAATAGCGCTCCGGAATACAGATAAATTATAGATATAACAATCGTGAGGAGAAAAGCATGCTATTAACAAACAATAAACAATAGCTTTCTGGAAATGTAACAATCAAAAACTGTAATATAGCCGCTTATAACATTAGAACCATTAGTGTCGGAAACTACTTAATAGTAAGTGCAATTTCGTTTTTACTATTACAACACGAACCTGCCTGACAGTACAATGAAAGAATGGATAGATTCTAATAATTCAAGATTATCTTTAGTAAATCCATTAGGGTGGCCGTATAGTATCGATTTGATGTCATATCCTTTAGCATAGAGGTGCATTTTATGTCTCTTGTCAGTGTAATTAACGCACGAAATGAAATAGTGAATTGGATCTTCGTAACAATAGCCACAAGAACAAGAGGGATTTGAAGATATAAATCGTTGATATTTATGTGCGTTTAAATTGCTGCAACCGAGACTGAGGCGTGAATGGATAATCTGACAGAATCTTGATCCAGAGTTGAAATTTAAGTAGTTTTGACTATCATTATTTGACACATTAATCTGTTTCTTAAAACTACCCAAAGTAGCCGATTCTCTATGATCGGTAGACAAAGAATTCCACAATCTTACTTTATCTTGGAGAATTGACTTTTGCACTTTTGCACTTTTACTATGGAAGGTTTGGAGCTTCAAACGATCTCGGAAAGTGTAGTTTGTAGTGTCAGATACCTTAGGAAAAACGAGATTGCTCTAATATTTTTAAGTTTAATTTTTAACCATTTTATAGAAAAATGTTTTTGGATGTGTCTTCGAGTACATCGTGGGTTGGAAATTTGTCACATCATAAATTTTGTCATGACTCGTACAGCAAACAGGAATGAATCTCAATTATATACAAATCTCACTAATGTCCTCAAATCCTAAAAAAATATCAAATAATACCATATCAATGTACATGTACCTCACTTTAATACAAATTTCCCTAATCGCACTAATTCAGCATTTTGTTGAAACAAATTATGGCTCATCTGGATGAAGCGTAATCAAAACACTAACCCTAGTCAGCCAAATCCCACTCTGGCTATGCGAGAGACCTGTTTTGACAGAATCTGGCTAAGTGAGAGGACACCATCTCTACATTCACTATGCTGTCACCTTTCCATATATTTCCTTGATAAAATGATTTTATGATTTTAATCCAAGGTCGGCTTTGTTACGGTTTATCATGATATGTTTATGCTCTTAAATGTACGTGCAGGAGGTCGATTTTGTACTTCGATAGACCCAGACTGAATGTACGTTTGTGCTGAATAGGATGTAAACTGCCATGGGTAATGTTCACATTACAATGCATTGGATGGACGTATTTTGAATCGTACAGTTATGCGCAGTAAGAGATGACTTGACAAAGATCTATACGGATCACAGCATTTATCGAAAATGTTTCTTTGGATGCTAATATGTGGTTTCTGTCTTCCAGAATGGACTCCTTCCCCAAATGTTCTGTTTGTCAGCAGCAGTTTACCCTGAACGGCCCCGCCCCCTACCTACTGCCCTGTCTACACGGAGTGTGTGAGACATGTGTGACATCTGCAGCTGGTGGTGTGATATCATGCTCTACTTGTCAGAGGGAGGTCAACCTCACAGACATAAGCCTCCAGAAGGATGCAGTGAGACAGAAGGAAATATTCCATCTGACGGTCAAACATCGCCCCACAGAGCTTCTCTGTACACATGAAGATGACGGCAACCAGGCTGTGTGCTGGTGTCAGGACTGTGACGAGTTACTCTGTGAATACTGCCAGAACATGCACAGCAACTTCAAAGTTACCAGAAGCCATGTAGTCCAAAACTTCTGTGACTTGGAACCGACTGTCTCGGCCGTTCCCAAATTTTGCAGTATCCATAAATACGACCCCCTCTATCTGTTTGATAACAGCTGCAAGAAATTAATCTGTGCGAGATGTAGAATTGAAGATCATGCCGACCACGAAGTTGAGAAGGTTGATGTGGCTGCTGAAACTGTAACGAAACAACTGGGATATCATAAGAATGAACTATCAATGTTACAGACTCGCTACCAGGCAACCATGCAGAGTATCAGGCAAGGAACAGAATCCACTGACGAAACACACATTTCTTTGAAAGAAAATATTCGTCACATTTTCGAATCTTTGAGATCACAACTTGATCAAAGAGAGGAGGAACTTCTCATTGATCTAGAAAATCATACGAAGGAGACAAGGGCAGCACAGCATGTTCTTCTCACCGCCTGTGAAGAAGACAAGAAGACCTGCACCATGGTGTTAGATTACATCAATAATGTCTTCCTCTTTGCCTCAAAGTCAGACATCCTAGGCCTGGAGAGATATGTTGGGGAGATGACTCGGACCTGCCTAGACAATGCCGCGCCTCAAACATATGCAGTACCCACAGCTGTCTTCAACACCAACAGTTTGTCTAAACTGAAAGCGATTGTATCAGGATTTGGTGCCATTTTGACGATGGATATGGACGGAAAATCGGAAATAATTGCTGGTAACCTAATCATTTCATCTCTAACATTGGTTTCAGTGTTTGTATCTATTAGTGCAATATCCTGCGGCCTTTCTTCATGCATCTATATGATAGTCACGATATGGCTGACATCCTGCCGATGTGACTTAAGATCTTAATTTTATCTTACCCACTCATGAATCCATAATTGGAAATCCACTCGGTTAGGTGAAGACTAAGGATTTGTTCTTAAACATGTAGCGTTTGTAACATGCACAGAAACATAGTTCCAGTGTCTATACATCTAAATCCTTTTTGTGTTGTTTCAGACAGGGGTACTCAGACTGACGATGACTTTCTGGCAGACGTGGAAATGAAACATAAAATGGTGAGTGAAGGAAGTTGTAGTACATCATACTCAGGCTCACAAAGTGCCCAAGAGGCAGCTGATGGGATCGGGTGGACTTGATTGACACATGTCACCGATCCCTGTTTGCATAGATCGATGATCAGACCCGTGAAGTTAGGGGTTAGAATTGGTCTTCAGCAATCCATGATTGTCGTAAGAGCCAGCAAACGGGATCGAGTTGTCACGCTCATTTAATTAGTGGACACATGCCACCGTATCACAGTTGTGTAGATCGATGCTTATGTTGTTGATGACTGGATTATCTGATTATTTACAGACCATCGCCATACAACTGAAATACTGCTGAGTGTTAAACAACATACCAACAAAAAAAATCCCCACCAAGATGATCATGATGTTGATTACTGGATGTCAAGAATCCTTATTTACAGAGCCTTGCAATATTGCTGAGTTGGGCTTTTGATAACAGGCAAACAAAGTTTATCACAAAGGAGACGTTATGATGCAATGCTTCTCAACGTCATGACTAGTATTATTCATTCCATGAAACGTATCAGGTATTTTTGCCAATATCGTATGCACAAGATGATAAATTACATGACGAAAATATACCATATGTCATATCATATGTTGCAGGACATGAAAGAACTAAAGACGAAAATCGACTCAGACGAAAAGCACATTGAAAGCCTTACAAAGCTGACAGACAAGCTCAATTCAGAAATCGAAAGCTTGAAATCAGTATGTCCATTAATCTAGTTATGGAATAGTTTTGTCTGCTGATTGGTGTGTCCTATTGTTGTCCCTGACGTTGACGTCGCCGTCACGAATTTGTTCCAAAGGTGGATCTGCCAGATATAGCGGTCTTCGGCCTGTGTAGTGCCTCTTGGTCTACCTGATCCTGGGCGGTATTGGATCTGGCCTGTTTGCTAGAAGCAGTCTATCAGTTTCCTTATGGTGGCCTGACTGAATTTGAAGGTTCTTACCAGTGGCGTCGTGAACCCCATATTGGCAATACCGATAGTCCTGTGCGCTTGCGTTAATCTTGGCAAATTCATGGTGTTCTTTCGGGGCTACTGCTTGCTTGCTCTGTCCAGCATCGGTATCTATGCCACAATCATGCAGGTGCATGAGACACCATTACGTCTTTCACGTTTTGAAAAATGCACGATTCATACGAAGTTTATGGACAGCTGCATTGTCATAGAGGGCATGCTGTGTCTAGCCGAATGTCTTCTGCTTCGGTTCAAAACTTTACCAGTGTTAATGTGGTTGTTTTTTTATGTATACAAATACTTTGTACTCAAAAAGCGATAACTCTCTTTTGTCCGGTAGTTTATATACTCATCCCATTACATTTGCTAAATTGTTAACACAATGTTTCACTTTCGTCCATTTCCCAAATCTGATTTTATGACCTGTTGTGTGTCTCTGAGTAAATTGTGACCACCTTATTCAAGTCGCGGTTGTGTAATCGTTTATAGCTGCATTATTTAATGCATACAAACATGCCTTTGTTGAAAATAATACCCCTGTGACACAGGCAACGGCAAGATATTTCTTGATCTCATGATATATACATGTATGTTCTTGCAGCGCATTGATGAGAAAGAAGCCATTGAGAAGAAGGATGCCAATACAATAGATCTCTTGCTTGGTAAATACATGTTTTCTTTCTGCTAAAGAGAAGGTTGAATATGAGATTCGAAAACCCCTTTTTTCTTAGCCACTGGTTCCCGGATATGATCTCAGTGCTTTTTATATCGAATGATTCTTTTGGTTTAAGCTTATCAAGTATACCTTACTAATGACATAACATCAAAAGTTCCTATGTCTCATCACACGTGTGTGGTGATGTGCCTACTGGTGTTTCAGATACTGCCAGAGAATGTGGTGTTCATCTGCTGAAGCCAGGAGCTGTAGACAGGTCTTTCATGCTGAAGTGTGAGTACATTTATCATGTATTACAGACAGAGCATTATTTACATATAGTAAAAAAAAAAGTATGGGAACACCCTAATTGTGATAGTATATATAAACTCAAGCACACAAAAAGGTTTCATTTACCTTAGAGTATAAATGACCTCACCTCGTTTAAGTTTATATATGACTATGAAATTTTCAAAATACTTCCCATACTTTTTGTTTGTAGTATATTTTGATGTTCAAAGCTGTTCTTCCAAGTAATGTTAAAAGAATACTATATATAAAGGCAGTTTCACATGTTCATCCATGGGGATGGTGAAGGCTCGCTGGCTTGATTGATGCATATCATTCCTTTCCATTTGCATAGACTGACGGTCACGGTATCACTTACTGGATTGTCTGGCCCAAACTCGACTATTAACAGTCTGCTGCCATATATCTGCTCATACCGATGCGGTGTTTAAAGCAAACTAAGGGGGAATCACAGTCATCTGGCCTATGGCGCTCAAATGAGTGTAGCATTAGCTGTACTCCACAATAAATCTCTGTTACTGTATCCTGATTTCGTCTCACTGAGGTAACCGACAGACACAGACCCAATTGTTTTCTATGAAAGGATGTGAGCGTATTAGATCCACGTTTCACAATCAATTTCATAGTAGAGTTTGCTTATTTTAAGATATTGATTTCATAGAATGGACGTAAAGTTGACGTAATGGCGTAATATATTCAAAGTTTTCGGTTGTGGGAGCCCTGACAATTGTCACTGGTCAGAGGGGTAATGGTGTAATATATTCATAGTTTTCGGTTGTGGAAGGCCTGACAATTTTCACTTGTCAGAGGGGTACACACAGTACGTGATCCGGGCAAACAGTTGTCCGACTTCCATTTATGTGAAAGTACTGGAATCTGTACTTTACTGATAAAGTGTAGTTCTGGCTACCACGTTTTACTGACGTCTACCAGGCCAGATATTAAGGATTTACAGTGACTATGATATCAAACTGCAACGTAAGATATACATGTAGTTAAATAAAGGACGGTAGGGTGGCCTTGTACTTAAAACGTTCGCTCGCCAGGCCGAAGACCCGGGTTCGATTCTCCACATGGGTTCAATGTGTGAAGCCCATTTCTGTTGTCCTCCGACGTGATACTGCTATAAAATTGCTTAAACCATACTCACTCACTCACTATGATTAAAAAGGTGTCTACCAGGTGACGGCGCTCTGGTTTGGTTGATGCACATCATTCCTTTCCATTTGCATAGACCGACGCTCAAGGTATCAGTCACTGGATTGTCTGGCCCAAACTCGACTATCAACAGAATGCTGCCATTCGTGCTAATACCGATTCGGTGTTTAAAAACAAACTAGGGGTGGAGGTGGGGGATCATAGTCATCTGACATGTGGCGTTCAAACGAGTGTAGCATCAGCTGTACTCCACAATACATCTCTGTTACTGTATCCTGATTTCGCTTAACTGAGGTAATCGACAGACACAGACCCAATCGTTTTAATGACAGGATGTGAGCGTATTAGATCAACGTTTCACAATCAATATCATAGTTGAGTTTGCTTATTTTAAGATATTGATTTCATAGAATGGACGTAATATTGACGTAATGGCGTAATATATTGATAGTTTTCTGTTGTGGGAGCCCTGACAATTTTCACTGGTCAGAGGGGCACACAATGTACGTGATTCAGGCAACCAGTTGTGACTTCCATTTTGTGTGAAAGTACTAGAATCTGTACTTTACTGATAAAGTGTAGGTCTGGCTACCATGTTTTACTGAAGTCTACCAGGCCAGATATTTAGCATTTACAGTGACTATGATATCAAACTGCAACGTTACATATACATGTACTTAAACAAGGGAAGGTAGGGTGGCCTAGTGGTTAAAGCGTTCGCTCGCCACGCCGAAGACCCGGGTTCGATTCTCCACATGAGTTCAATGTGTGAAGCCCATTTCTGTTCTCCCCCGACGTGATACTGCTATAAAATTGCTAAAATCATACTCACTCACTCACTACGATTAAAAAGGTGACTACCAGGTGACGGCGAGTCGAAACAGCTATGTGTATAGCTATGAAACACGACTGTGATGGGGTAACCAGTGTTTGACCACTTGATAACGCTGTCATTTTACTTTCCATCCTTGCTACGCCTTCATTACTGTCCGTCCGCCAGCCCAACCGTGCAAGATATTGTAGATCTTGGAACCTGTACAGTATTTCGTCACCAAACGACGTTAACTTGGCAGATGGATTGACCTAATAAGAAAGTGATGCCTTCTGAAGTTCAGATAGTGTACCATCGTCAGCCAAGTAAAACTAAGGGCAATTTCAGATTCAACCTAAGATTGCATAAAAAATGACAACCAGGAGCCTCTTTGTGCGTGCGCGCGCGCACGCGCGTGTGTGTGTGTGTGTGTTGTAAAACTGCAATGACACGCCAGTGTGATGAGGTAACAAGCGTTTCGTTGCTGATGCCTTTAAATTTGTAGAACATTATTCACGTCTACAATGTATTTTCACGAAATATAATTGCTATTCCGGTGGATAGTCATGATGTTGTTCTATTTAATACATACATGTTCACAAAAATATCAAATAGCGATGTAAAATAATGATTTGGCTTGCATCTTTGACAAAACATTTCTATCAACAATCAAAAATTCTCTCGCGCATATCTTAATGATAAATGGAATGAAATCTATATTCATTTGGACATGTTATACATGACTGACCCAATAAATAGAAGAAATAAAAATGTTGTCACTCTGACGCTGCTTACCAGCCGCAGTTTTTGGGTTCGGTGTGCATGGACAACTTAAATCAACCATGTTGACTCAAATTACAGTGAGCTTAACATTGTTTGACATGCAATCTACACGTTCCTCGTAATACCACGTTCGTCTGCGTTTCTGTTATAAGACACCAATGTACTGAGTCTAGGTGTACAGATCCGCTATGTGGGTGTTTATTGTACGCAGCAATTTAGAATCTGAACTGCAAATATGGCATATATGTTGTATGAATATTTTTGTTGACGTCCTGTGTCCACAATTTGATAACCGACGAAACACAAGCTATATCCGGAGTAGTGGCTTATCAGTTAATTCAATGTGACTCAGTGCTAAGGTCAAAATGTAGGGTTTATTGCTGCATTCCGATTATATTCCACTGTTTGAATATAGGTACATTTTACTAAGCTGTGAATTCCGAGTATTACAATATCATTATTGCGAGAAATTATAAGTGTTCTTCTCATGCATTTCACATCCATATGTTGTAGGTATACCGCTAAAGTATGATAAAGCCAGCGTCAATCTCGACTACGTCCACATCAACACAGAAGGATACCTGGTCAACAGGAAGTCGGACACAAGGCCTGAAGGGGAAGGGGGACTGAAGAAGTACCGGGGCACATGCAGTACTGTCCCCCTCCTCATGGATGGGTGTCCTCAGTACTGGGAAGTAGAGAACATGGTCAGTGTGGACAAACCGCTCTCAGAGAACTTGTTCATCCTGGAGGTTGGAGTATGTAGGGAGGAGCAAAGGGACGTGCTTCACTGGATAGGTGGACGTCCTCACACTTACTGTATGACCGTCGCCGACTGTATTACAGACGGCGGGATATGCAGGAGGATAGGGAAGGAGGGGAATCGTGTGCTGCATCTG
Organism: Haliotis rubra; assembly: GCF_003918875.1. Taxonomy (NCBI): domain Eukaryota; kingdom Metazoa; phylum Mollusca; class Gastropoda; order Lepetellida; family Haliotidae; genus Haliotis; species Haliotis rubra. Next base: position 1,938,985 of record NW_025765325.1, read on the forward strand.
CCGGACACTCTCCCCAACACAGCAGGGGCACCACACACACTACATTACGGTGTTGTCTATGATGGCGCCAGGAAGAAGATTGTCTTCATTGATGTGAAGGAGAAGAAAGTCATGTCGACGTTAGACAATGTAGACTGCAGTGAACCACTGTGGCCGATGTTCGGGGTGTATAACCCAGAGTGCATAACTGTCAGCATGAGACTTGTAGTGGGCAGCGACATCAACATGACGGAGGAGAAGAAAGCGATGATTGTCAAGGCGCTGTCGTGATTTGAACTCACAAACATTCGAATTGAATACTACTAAGGAACACTTAATAACTTGATAATATCTTCTACATACAACATTTACATACAACTCTGTGAAAATTACTATTTACACAACACAAAGCCAGTAGTAGCGACTACATCCAGTGTGTATAATTATGAAATGCAGGATTCCAAATCAACTTAGTATGTAAGACGAGTTCTGATTGGTCAATGCTATAAATTTCCGACCGTATAATCAGCATATACGGTCGCAGTTTGAAACCCGATTCACCAAAACCTGCCTATCCAGCTAAATTGGTGGAATGTGTGTTAGAAAAAGACAAAACAGTATCATAAATTTCATTTGAGTTAAAACAACTTACTGGCAACGGGCTGTTGACCCAACACTGTTAGATCATGAAACAAGATTTATGACGTCACTATGACGTCATTTCACAACAGAACTGATAATAGCCCGTAGGTGAGGAATCATCAGGGAACTACTATTTCTAGCGATGGTGTAAGTTCAAGGAATGATGTGATTAACTTTTGACCTACAGGAACTTTGACCTGGTTTAAATAATGAAAAAAAAGTGTAAAACGAGTTGAATTAGAATTGGGATAACTGTACTGTGTTTTGACGAATGGGGGACGTATGCCGGTGGTTATATAGCCCCAAATTTAACATTATATCGGCTCCGCTTCAGCGTCGCCGATATAACTGAATTTCGGCGTCGCCAATATAACGTTAAATTTGCAGCTATGTAACCACCGGTGTACGTCCCCAACTCGTCAAACACAGTACATGTATCCCCTAAATATGTATGCGTGGTGATTATATGTTAACAAATTAAAAACAAACAGTAGACAATTTGTTCTTGTTGAATTCCTTAATTTCCATCAGAGATGTCGCTACAATGGCGTGAGGCAAGCACACATTGCAAGGGTAATTGCATTTTCGAGTCTTGCAGCTGAAAGTATGATAAAGGACAACACGCCTTACAAATATAAAGAGTGACGAAGTACAAAAGCTTCATGGATGTTTTCCCCGTCTCCACTTCTTGCACGGTAATTCGTGAACATATTTTACGGATACTTCAGTGACTATTTAAGTTTCAGATCGTTGGTACATGTTTCCGCCGACTGTGATAATATTTCGTCCATTTAAAATTGGAAGTCCTTTACATGGTGTACCCACTGCATTTGTAGATTCGCACCCGAGAGTCAAGAGAGATGCTTATAACCACTAGGCTACCCAACCGCCTCTGTTCAACAGTGGTATGGCTTCATTCAAATCTTCAAAGTGACACAGAACAGTGTATGCAAAAAGCTCCGAAAATGAATATGTGTAGGAAATATTACCACAAAGATGAAGGTCAACTTCTTGCATAATGTGTTTATATGGGTTCACATAACAAATATCACACAGCTGCTGTGTTATTGTTACCGTCATTTCCAAAGGTTGTAAGGAAACCTTTCAAATATAATATAAATAACAGGTGATCATCTCACCACACATTAGCAAATATATCTTGTTCAACGGCTTGGTATCTTTCTTCGTAGAAAGGGTTGTGCAACATTCCAAGGCAGTTATGCGTTATTTTCGCTAAAAACAGAGGCGGTCGGATAGCCTTGGGGTTAAAAGCATCTCTCGTTACGCGCGGGTTCGACTCTATAAGTGCAGTTGCTGGAATATTACAACCATTTACGTAAACCTGTACCAACGATCTCAAACGTAAGAATTTTCCGAGCATTTCTCATATACTGATATTACTTAATATAAGAATTCATGCCTACAGAGATTGGTTGCTTGGTTGGTTGTTTAACGCCGTACTCAGACATTTTCCAGCTATATGGCGGAGGTCTGTAAATAATTGAGTCTGAACCAGACAATTCAGTGATCAACACTATGAGCATCGTCCCACGCAATTGGGATACAATGGCATGTGTCAACCAAGTCAGCGAGCCTAACCGTCCGATCCCGTTGGCGCCTCATACGACCAGTTCTGAAGACCAACTTACAGCGGCAGTATTCGAGCCACATCGTGTCTAACACAACAACGTTAATCAAACATTATAAACAATAGAACCTGTCAACAACGGACAGTAAAATAACGAGAGGGTCACAGATATAAGTATAGTATGACCAGAAATTATTGAGAATGTTAGGAATATGTTCAATTGGATTTCTAGTATAAACAACCTTGACCAGCTATCAAGTGCTTGGTTTCATTCAAGAAAGACAATTCCGTTAATCCTTTTTCATTAGTTTGTGAAGAGTTATCCCCCTTTGTTTACTTGCTAGCAGACAACATTTTCAGTGATCCTCAGTATTGATGATTTAGAGAACAGGAAGTTCATTATAGAGTATTATAAGAAGGACATCAGATCAGCTAAAGTGATTTCAAGTAGAACAGGCATCCCTTTGTCCACTGTTTATCGTGTTTTGAAAAATATTGCAAATGGATATGGCATTGAGCACCAGGGAGGCGCAGGTAGGCCCAGAAAATTGACTGTCGGTGACAGGGGGCAGCTTGGTATTCTTGTATAACAAACGAAGGAGTTTAGAAAACTTAAGGCTGGATATGACTGATAGAGGAACTGTGGCTGTCTGTTAGGAGACAATTTGAACTGAGCTGCATGCAATGGGTTGGAAGAAAAGTCGACGAATTCCACCACCGATCATGAAACCTGAACAAAAGGAGCGAAGGTTGAACTGGTGCTTACAGCATAGAAATATTAACTGGGACAATGTGATTTTCTCAGATGAAAGTACTGTGTGGCTGTTTCCTAATACACTGAAATTCTGGACCAAACAAACTGAAACACCTTTGTATCAGCGCCCAAAGTACGGAACGAGTTCCGCCCATACACACCCCACCCCACCCCCACCCCCATCTAAAATATGTTTAAATTCGCAATGACAGCTCTAGGATTATAAAAAATGCAACCAACACTCAGTAACGTCAGGGCAAAATAGCAACTTAATATGATTAGTTAACACAACTGGAACACCCTCTGGGAATAGAACACTATCATTCACCCACGAAAGACGCCATGACACTTGGCAAGGAAGAAGCGGAAGTATGACATATTCCTCACAACTAATTCATATAATATAACGAGCATCACATGAAATAAAATTATTATTATAATCATTACACTTACCATCAATGTTGACCGGGGTACATTAAACCGATGTCCTGGAGCAGAGCACTGAAAATCTCGCCCCGTACCCCCGCGAGGTGCAGCGTAAAATCACCCCGCCGAGTGTGTGTGGCCAGCAACTGGCGCTTGATGCACCACCATCTGTTTTCTATTAAGTTGGTGCAAGCACCGGTCACTGGATCTGTAAGTGGTTCAAACGGAATTACTTACAATTATACAATTTCCAAAGGCAAAACAAAGTACAAAGACGTGAACATGATAAATACGAACATTATGCTGAAATACCTTTGAAATTCGGAATGGTTTACATTGGTGTGGATATAGCCCAGGTCAACAAGTCCGTCGTAACCCTTCCAACAGTCCGTAATAATGTGACTACCCCGAGCTACATTGTCCGTAATGATCCTCTCAAGCGTCTGTTTGTCACGTTTGTCCACTGGCACCAAAAATAATTCCCTACTTTCTCTACAAATTCCTCCCAAAACCCGCTGGCCCTCGACTACTCTACCCCGATGATACTTACGTTTACCAAACTTACTCTCATCAATCTCTACCGTCATGCCAGGACCCCCTATCATGTTCGAACTGTTCCTTTCCACGACTGAAGAGCATACCTCCCGACAGTACATGAAATAGTCCGCTACAGTTTCTCTAGATGTTTCCAGTACTCTCCCATCCTTATCACAATCAATACTGGTTTCTCTGATTGTGTCAGTATAACTCATCTTATGAGCAAAACAGTAGGTAAGGAGAATAGTCTTATTCAAAGACAAATTGGAACCAAAAAAACCATGTACCCCTCCGTGCAGGAACTTGGTTATTGTTAGATTTTTTGCCTACCTTTTTATTACATTGAAATCTGAAAGCCACCTTCTTACCCTTTCTGTTAATACCATATGTGCGAGTTAGTACTTGGTGACAGTTAGGGCAGTGAGCTTGTGCTGGTAAAACACTGTAGCGTTTATAATGTCAGTATTGTAACAGCGTTGACGTTTGGTATTATAATGTCAGTATTGTGACTGGCGTTGTTGATTGGTATTATAATGTCAGTATTGTAACTGGCGTTGACGGTTGGTATTATAATGTCAGTATTGTGACTGGCGTTGACGGTTGGTATTATAATGTCAGTATTGTGACTGGCGTTGACGGATGGTATTATAATGTAAGCATTATGACTGGCGTTGGCGGTTGGTATTATAATGTCAGTATTGTAACTGACGTTGGCGGTTGGTGTTATAATGTCAGTATAGTAACTGGCGTTGACGTTTGGTGTTATAATGTCAGTATTGTAACTGGCGTTGACGGATGGTATTATAATGTCAGCATTGTGACTGGCGTTTACGGTTGGTGTTATAATGTCAGTATTGTAGCTGACGTTGACGGTTCATGCTATAATGTCAGTATTGTTACAGGCGTTGACGATTGGTATTGTAATGTCAGTATTGTAACTGACGTTGACGTTTGTTGCTATAATGTCAGTATTGTGACTGGCGTTGACGATTGGTATTATAATATCAGTATTGTAACTGGCGTTGACGTTTGGTGTTATAATGTAAGCATTCTGACTGGCGTTGACGATTGGTATTATAATGTCAGCATTGTGACTGGCATTAGCGGTTGGTGCTATAATGTCAGTATTGTTACAGGGGTTGACGGTTGGTGTGATAATGTCAGTGTTGTAACTGACGTTGACGGTTGGTGCTATAATATCAGTATTATTACAGGCGTTGACGATTGGTATTAGAATGTCAGTATTGTAACTGACGTTGACGGTTGGTGCTATAATGTCAGTATTGTGACTGGCGTTGACGTTTAGTGTAATAATGTCAGTATTGCAACTGCCGTTGACAGTTGGTTTTATAAAGTCAGTATTCTAACTGATGTTGATGGTTGGTGTAGTGTTCTATGGGCCCTTCAATGCATGACTTGCTGTTCCCAGGAGGAGAGACGACACAACTAAGTGTTTACGATAAGCCTTTTACTTCCCGAGTGCCAGAGCATCCGGTACGCCGAACACATGCGCACTTCATCACATTAAAGCATATGATGTATAATATTACTACGCTACAGTTTGTGCTATAATATCAGTTATTTGTGGAGCAAAAATATCTTTGGTCGGTCTCTATACACAACTCTTTGCACTAATTCTGGAACAAATCAATGAACATTTATAAAATGTCGAACGAAAAGCATTAATTTTGTATTTCGATAGATGTTTGGAGAATAACAAACGTGGTACGAGTGATTATGGTAAATATGCCCGAGTTGAAATAATGTTCACATTGCCGAGCATTGGCGGATCAATGGGAGGAATACGCCTCTTTGGAGCACATGGTCGACTAACAGAGGAGTCATTCGAGATGTTGAAGTGGAATACACCACCATAATTTAGACCTCAGAAAAGAGTATGTACAGAATGAAGATTTACGGCATACAAAACAGACTGAGGCAGAGGATGAGTGGGCGGAGTGGAGTTTGCATGATTTGATGTGCTGGTATGAGACGTTTTCGTCCTAATAACGGCCATGTTTGTTTACAAACAATGCAAACGAGTGTTTTTTTTTTTGTAAGGTTATAAATTTTAAAATACTACTATTTATAACGCAATTTTATTGCAAATTAATGTCCAATAAAAGATTATTCATATTCTTTAACCTTTCTGTTTTCTTTTTTTTTAAATCTCGGAATGTGTGAGTACAGCACGTTCTAATTATCAATGAAACGGTAAAAGTTGTCAAAGGGTAAAAGTTGTAAACTAATCATATTTCTTCTCTGCTTAGCTGACCAATCAACGTTGAGAATCACTGAAAAGTACATGTGCTTTTTTCACAAAAATAATCACCTGTGCATCTCAGCCCGTATGGGTAATAAATGTTGTTAGCATACAGAGTTAGGGGTTAGAGAAAGAGCACATCTCGTCTAGTCTAAAAACGGATAGAGAGCAGTGTCTTTGTGAGTGTCCAAAATGGCTTCCCTTGTCCATGTAGCGCTAGTTTGAGCTTACATATCCTTAACGTATTTCTTTTGAATTAAAACTGTGTTTATATGATGGTAAGACGGATCATAGATGGTACGTAAGAGGTTATTACCTGGCTGTTTTCCTTCACATTGGCCCGAGACTAGTATATCAGCCAGAGGGCCGAAGTCCCCCAGGGCTGAAATGGTAGTCGAGGGATGGATTGATTGGCACCCGTGAAGGTCAGGGTTAGATTAGAATGTGCCTTCAGTACCCCATGCTTGTCGTAAGAGGCGACTAACGGGATCGGGTGGTCAGGCTCGCTGACTTGGTTGGCATATGCCATCGTATCCCAACTGCATAGATCGATGCTCAGGTCGTTGATCAATGGATTGTTTGGTTCAGACTCGATCATTTACAAACCGCCACCAAAAAGCAGGAACATTTCTGAGTCGGCTTTAAACTAAACTCACTCACTCACCTTTGCTACAGCTACATTACAGGTGGAGCACATACAGACGACGTCCAGAGCCCGAGGATATTATGTACATTACGAAACAAATAATGTCTTCACGTGAACGTTACAGATATGTATGAAATATCCTCTCGTAAAATACTATATAGGGCACTAGCTATGCATTTTCATCACAACGTCAAAATGCTCGGCGGCGAGATACCATGTGAAGAGAGGGTTTGGGCCAAGATGAAGCATCTTAAATGTGACGTTAACATTATTTTGTACTTTATTTCATAGACAGGATTTCTGAACAAATTAGGAGAAGTTAAGCAACGTTTGTCACAAAGGGTCCTCGGATGGGTTACCGCGTTTGGCAGCTTGACTCCTGAGATTTTATAGGACTGTACTCTCCTGCTCCGCAACGAATCACCCGAGGTTTCACCTTAGGCAAGTGTTTTTGTTCAAATCTGCCGCAGCTCACCCAACAGAAAATGTGAGTCATGTGAGTTATCCGGGGTAATAATCTCCATCATGTTGTAAGAGCTTCGAGCATGTCCCTAAGGCGTGGGGTTCAGCTACATAACTGGCCTTATTATTATTATTAATATTTAATATTATAGAAAGGCTGAGTGGAGAAAGGCTGTTGAGCGATAACAAAGCTGGACTGAACACCCTTATCTGTGTCATTCAGGTAGTGACAATAGGCCTTTGCTTAAAGCAGCTGGAACGTGTGATAATACAGACAAGAGTGCGTGTGTGGGAGACAGTCAGAGTGTCAGTGTCCGTGAACAGTACAATATATAGTTTGACAGGAATATATATGTTTGCCTCATACTGGCTAGAATAGAATTTTCAAACTCGCTTTTGACGTGTGAGTGGTCAGACGTATTTCGGTTGCTTACAACTATTCAGATAATAAGCAGTTATGCTCCAAATCTTCTGGAAGAAAAGGTGCAACGTTACTACTTAAAGACAGACATACAATAGTTAATAATGTCTCACTTCTGTACGGACATGGAAACAGCAACAATATATATACATACATAAAATACTCGTAAAGAACCATTCTAAAGAATTATGAGAGACAAATTGTCATAAAATAATACCCAAAAGCAAAAAACCATACAAAATATATGTATTATCCATACAAAAGATGCTTTCTACGATTTAATATTAATAAGGAGCTTTTGGCAAATAAAACAGAGACATTAGTGTTGGTGAACATAAAACAAAAGTTCTCGATATCATACATATTTAAAAAAACAAAAAACATCTAGATTTAACAAATGCACTCATTAAAAAGACTTTCCCTGATATTGTCATATGATACGCAGTGAAACGTGAACCTCATCTTCTACGTAGCCTTTACAATAAAAAGAGTTTCTATTTTGTACAAGGGTACATTCATATCGACCCGTTTCAATTTTAATTGGGGCCACACCGAAGCTTGGCAAGATCCGACCTGTAACCTCTTGGCAGGTTCCTTAAAAAATAATCTTCTGTCTTTTAATCTTGTTTAAAACACTTATATACTCTTAGTTTGTTAAGAGCACTTTGCACCTCTACCTTATCTAACTTAGATTTCCGATTTATAACAAAAGTCATTCATACATACATGTACATTGTCACATACCAACGAGTTATTGAGCATTTTTATGTGGAACATTTAACAGATAACCTAAACCAATATCATGAAACTTCTTTCCATTCCAACTTTTACATCCTTTCCGCCCCATATAAACGTCCTACCTATTTACACGACTTACACGACATATTTTTAAGTCGACAACATTGTCTTGATACAATTTTTCCATTGTCTGACAATAGACGGCATCCAACCCATATCCCCATTGACTGAAACATTGCTTTCTGTTTCTGAGAGAACAGGTATAGCTTTACTACATAAACGTTAAAACGCACCCCACAAAGAGTGCGTTCACGAAATTAAACGAATCTACTAATAGCAGCGACGGCTGAGGGGGTTAGATGGGTGATTTTTGTAAGCTGGCGATTAGGCGAATGACTGAGAATGTGGGTTTTGAATCCCGCATGGGACTCAACCCAACAAAAGTACTAGACTCTGTACTTAACTGAAAATAACGTGTATATAACGTGTGTTACATTTAACACTTTCTAAATGGCATTGTGTATCTATATTTATTGCAGACGTGCACTAAAAATCAACAGATAATTTGGATGGAATATGAACTTATACGTTTGGGGCAAACTTCGTCTGTAAAAGAAATAGATGTCACTGTTGAAATAAACTCGAATCAGATCAAACAATTATAATCAGATAGGGTTCGCTCGTCATCATCCGTACATGTCAACAGTGGAGGGCGTTAACAGTCCAGGTAGGTGTGTTGTGTTTCGTCACTAACTTTGCCTTCTATTTCACTGTTAACTGTTCGATATTAAGGGTCAAATCTTGCGTGTATATCTCCCAAAGTACCAGGATGCTTACCATGGCAGCCATACTTTCATTTATGCAGTATGTAGCTGTTACATTGCAGCACAAATTCCTACTTTCGCTTTAAAACTTCATTCACGATAGTCATGACTCACCATTGTTATCTCGTGGGTATGTTGGGCGGTGGGGTAGCCTAGTGGTTAAAGCGTTGGCTCGTCACGCCGAAGACCCGGGTTCGAATCCCCACATGGGTACAATGTGTGAAGCCCATTTCTCGTGTCCCCCGCCGTGATGTTGCTAGAATATTGCTAAAAGAGGCATAAAACCAAACTCAGTCAGTCAGTCGTGGGCATGAAACAGTCATAAGTTTGAGATACTGTCAAATCGTCCCCATCTTTGCTTTGTATTAGCTGTAAGGCAAGTCACTACAAGTACTAGTTATTCATGTAAACAGCAACCCACCTTGACTGCTGATACTAAACTGATCGGCAAAAGAAAGTATACCAAAAGTTACCATTTCTCAAATGTTACAGAAATAATTTTGAAGGTAAAACAAATTATACACTGAAACATGTCGCCCTAACGTAGTAATTTTATATCTGCAGTGAGATTTACTTTCACGTCGTGAATAAAACGTCGAAGTGGTCAAGTGTATAAACCATGATTTTGGCCTCTGTCAGAGTTTCACATGCACTAAGGGTATAAAGTTAGTGTGCAGACAGGTTACACATGCAGTGTGAAAATGATCACCACAGATATGCCACGACTATCAGCAGTTGAACGTGAGAGGGCCATAGGTATGCTCCAGATGGGGTCGACACACGCCAACGTTGCAAGAACCTTCGGCTGCACCCGTGTAGCCGTCTCTAGACTGATGCAACGTTACTGGCAGACGGGCCAGACACAGGACAGACCAAGAAGTGGGAGACCGCGAGTAGCAACGCCAGCTGAAGCCCGGCATTTGAGGACGTTGCACCTCAGAAACCGTTTCCTGACGGTAACGTCATCAGCGGCAAATTCCCTTGATCACCGTGTCAGTCGATACACGGTGGCTAGACGTCTTCGGGCAGCAGGTATCCGAGCCTACAGACCCTTCAAAGGACAGGTGTTGACCCCTGCACATAGACGTCACAGATTGCGTTGGGCCCCAGTTGTTCGTCGTTGGCGACGACGAGAGGAACAACGTGAGCGGTCTACAGTGATGAGCTCGTTCTCCATTTATGTACCCGATCGAGCACATGTGGGTTGCACTAGACAGACGCGTGCGGAAACGCCCTAACCCACCACACATTAGACAGCAACTTGCACAAGCTCGTCAGGACGAATGGCGTCGCATACCACGTGACCTTGTCCGACGTCTGACGTTTTCAGCTAGAAACAGGCTGCGTGCCTGTATTGATGCAAGGGGTGGACATACAGGACACTAAAGTGATGGTAGTGAACATTCATTGTGTGTAACTCAGTACCTGCTTATCATCTGTGTTTCAAAACTGGTTTTCAGGACGCCCAGTGAACTTGCGCATGTCGGACGCCACGTGTTTCTGTAGTATGAGTGCGATGTTTAGCTCAGCCTGAGTAAAGATGTCTATCTATTACATCACTCTATTATGTCACCAAACCTGGCACATAGTTTGACCTAGTAAGAAACTGATGCCACCTTCTGAAGTTTAGATAGTATACCATGGTTAACCAATGTAACTAAGGGCAGTTCTAGACACAACTGCAATCTTAGATACAATCACAAATTGCAACCAGGAGCCGGTGTGTGTGTATTGGAGAACTGCAAGAACACATCACTGTGATGTTGGAACATGAGTTTCGTTCCTGATGCCTGTAGATAGTATGAGATTTTAAAAACACATAATTCTTCGAGTTTCCATGGCAACACGTCTCCGATATGATACAATTATAAACTCTTGTAGAGGTCGATATCGGTTTTTATTGACCTGAGTAAAATAATATCGACCGAGCTTGCGATATAATTGTTTTAATATATAATGAAAGAGAAACGGGTTTTAAACACATAATTCTTCGAGTTTCCATGGCAACACGTCTCCGATATAAGTTTATATTCGAAAAATATAATTGCTATTGCGGGGGATATTCATGATGGTGCTCTATTTAACACATGCATAATGACAAGAAAGATAAAAAAGCAAGGTAAAATAATGTTTTTGGGTTGCATCACTGAGACAGTTATTTTTATCAACAATCAAAACAATTCCCTGGTGGATATCTTAATGATAAATGGAATGTTATCTATATTCATTGGGACGTTTTATACATGATTGATAAAACAATACAACAAATTAGAATATCGTCACTCTGACGCTGCTTACCAGCCGCAGCTTAGGGTTCGGTGTGCATGGACAAATAAATCACATGTTGACTCAAATCACAGGTGATCTTATCATTGTTTGATATGCAATCTACACGTTCCTCCTTATACCGCGGTCGTTTGCGTTTCTTATTAATGTACTGTGTCTGGGTCTACAAATCCTCTCTCTGGGTGTTTATTGTAGGCAGCAATTTAGAATCTGTACTGTAAATATGCCATATATTTTGTATGAATAGTTTTGTTGACGTCCTGTGTCTACAATTCTCGTTCATTGGGAAACCGAAACACACGCTATATCCGGGGTAATGGCTTATCAGATAATTCAATGTGACTCAATGGTAAGGTCAAAATGTAACACTCGGTAGGTTTTATTGCTGCGTTCTGATTACATTACACTGTTTGAATATAGGTACATTTTATTAAGCTGTGTATTCCGAGCATTGAAATATCATTATAACGAGAAATTATTCGTATTTTTCACATTTATTTCACATCCATATTGTGTAGGTATACCTCTAAAATATGACAAAGACAGAGTCAATCTCGATTACGTCCACATCAACACAGAAGGAGACCTGGTCAACAGGGAGTCGGACACCAGACCTACAAGTGACGGGAGACTGAAGAAGTACTCGGGCACATACAGCACTGACACTCAACCCCTGGATGGTTGTCCCAAGTACTGGGAGGTAGAGAACAGGGTCACTCTGGACAAACCGCTCACAGAAAGGAACCTCATCCTGGCAGTTGGAGTAGGTAGGGAGGAGGAGAGGGAGGTGCGCCAATGTATACATAGACGTCCTCACTCCTACTGTCTGGCCGTCTCCCACTGTGGCCGATGTTCGGGGTGTATAACCCATCTTGCCTCACTGTCAGCATGAGACTTGTAGTGGGCAGCGACATCAACATGACAGAGGAGAAGAAAGCGGTGATTGTCAAGGCGCTGTCGTGATGGTGACAGTGATGGTGATTTGAACTCACAGACTCTCGAATTAAATTCTACTAAGGAACACTTCATAACATGATAACATCTTCTCTATGAAAAAAGACGTTTACAATGATCACGTACATTGCATCGCCATGTTTTTACATACACCTCTCTCAAAGTGTACTATACTCCTCACACAAAATTAGTATTTTCAGTGTAATATCTTTATCAATGTCGATAGTGATTTTTGCCGGCATGTTACTGAAAGGTAAATATTCAAAGAATACATAACCTTTAGTTACTGTCAAATTTAATTATCTGATAACATTGATAACATCCCCCGAACACAACCACCCTCAGAAACAACAAGCAAACTGTGTGGCATGAATGTGCTTCACATTTCACACATGCAATCTGGTCGGTTAAAACCTACCTGTAATTATTCCTCTGGTACAACAAGCAGGTCCTAACTATATTTCTATGGATAATAATGCCTGTCCATGGATGATAATGCCCGAGAAGTTTGTGTTGCTTAATGTTTGTGAGGAGTATATTTACACAACACAAAGCCAGTAGTAGCTTACAATGTACTGCCCTAATGAGGAAGAACATCCAGCACGGATAATTATGAAGTGACACGACATGCAGGAATATGTGTGCGTGTTCAGCATAGTTAAAACAATTAAAAAAAATACTAGAAAATGTGTTCTTGTTAAAATTCCGTATATCAATAAGAAAGTTCACGTTAATAAAGTGATGCAAGCACATATTGCAATAGTCATTGTATTTTCGAGTCTTGCAGTTGAACAGGACTACACTCCTGTTCTAAACATACAGGGAGTGAGTGAGTTTAGTACCACGCCGCACTCAACAGTATTCCAGCCATATGGAAATAATCGAGACTTGACCAGACAATCCAGTAATCAACAGCATTAGCATCGATCTACCATTTGGGAACCGATGACATGTGTCAACCAAGTCAGTTGGTCGCCTCTTACCGGAAGAAGAAGAAGAAGAAGAAGAAGAAGAAATATAGTTTATTAATGTGTCACATGCTGCAGAACATTAAAAAGGACGGTACATTATTGCGAGAGTTTAAAAGCAGCATCCGGCCATAAGGCCTATGAGACACAAATATCACAGTTGTATAAAACATTAGTAATAAAATAACACCGACCCATACACACACGCCGGCCGAACTGTATACACAAACACAAAACGCATACACCTTCACACACCCACACGCACGCACACATACACATACACACACACACACACACACACGACACCTACGACAGACAGACCCACATACACGCGCACGCACGCACACACACTTACACATTCTCACCTAAAATGCATAAATTACGTAAATAGCAAACATGTTGACCTTATTATTATAAGTACATTGTAGAGTTACCTATTCTACAGAAATATTCCGGCGCCTAAACATAGTATGGACGAGTGCGGCAAGGGGCTTTACGAACTGGTTATTTGTAAGTAAGAATACCATTTTATCTACTGCTGACATAGATGAGAATGTAGGAAGGACACTGGTTATTTCCTTCCAAAGATTATATCTGAGATCTGAATAATAATCACAGTTAACCAGAAAATGTAATTCATCTTCAACGGCATTGCTACTACAGCGAATACACACCCTTTCATGAAGGGGAGACTTCGGACGAGAATATCTACCCAATTCTACCTCTAATGGCAAAGTGCCACAACGGAATTTGCTCAAGATACTACGATGTGACCTAGGTAGAATTGTTTCAACATAATGTTCAACTTGTAAAAAATCTTTAAAAAGACGATAAGTACGTAATTTATTTCCGTTGTCCTGCCGTTTATCATTCCAGAGCCCAGAAAACCAATCAAAACTGTCTAGTGCCTTAAGGTGTTCTTTAGCCGCAACAAACTCCTCATGTGAAATACTAAACAGATCATTTATAGGTAAATGAAAACTAATTAATAATTTACTGCGAGCATGGGTTACTGAAGATCAATATTCTAACCCGGACCTTCACGGGTATCTAAACATACAGAGTGACAAAGTGCAAAAACTGCACAGCAGTTTTGCAAATACGAGTGAACCCACATGCAAGTTGGTGCTTCCCCCGTCAGCCATGTCTTGCAAGAGAATTCGTGAACATATGTTACGTATAATTCAGTGACTATTTCAGTTTCAGATCGTTGGTTCAGGTTCACGACAACTGTGGTAATATTTCGCAAACTACACAATGGACGATGCGAGATACAGCCATCACATAGTATACCCACTGCATTTATAGAGTCGAACCGAAGCGTGAAGAGAGATGCTACCAAACCGCCTGTTTTCAGCCAAAAAACGGATAGCTTCTTAGAAATGTTCTACAAAGGTTTGTCTTATGAAACATATAGGATGTCGCTGTACAAGAGGTATTTTTTTTATATCTCAAGAGTATTCTGTCCAGGGGTGATAACCTGTTAATTATATTATATTTGTAATGTTGGCAGTTTCTTTATTGACTTGAAAGCATTAAGCTTGACTGCTGTGGAAATGAAGGTAGCAATAATTCGGCTGTCTCAGATCTATTAGCTAAGTGTTAAACCTATACATATTATGCAAGAACTGGACTTTAAGGTGTGTGGCAATGTTACTTACATATATTCATATCCAGACCTTCCTTCTTAAACTTGTATGTGTTTCTCTGAAGCTTTGATTAACACCAAGCCACTTCTGGCTACAAAGAACATATTGACCAAGAATGAGAGATGTCAAGGTTGGCCTGACAGAACGATACAAGTTCTGATAATGGCGACAGAACCAGAACCAACACCAGCACTAGCTCCAACAACACCACTACTGCCTACACAAACAACACCCTCACCAGCACTAAAAGCTGCAACAACACCAAAAGCAGAATCAGCACCAGCTCCAGTAACAGCTTTACCAACAGAAACAACTCCAGATCCAACAACACCACAACTACTATAACCAATATAAACACCAATACTCGTATTTTCATAAATTAACGTACCCTCAATCCCCAACCCGGCGTCGCCACGTCTATATTCCCATAAAGCCCATTGTCCTCTAAATGGAACAATTCCCACGACTACGTCTCTCTGGGCTTAATCATCCGGGCGATTCAGCAGACACTGCCTCATGCAGTTCAGATCACTGCCTGTCTAACCGAAACAAATCATGGAACATGTTTTGTTATTCACCACGAGGGCGAGAACACATTTAACACTGGGCCTAAACTCGATACCACTACAGTGATCGAATTAATATGAAAAATCACACCTGCAGTAGTTGAGCTATGTCGTAACTAAAACCACAACATTCAAATTAGTTACGGTTACATTACATACAATATAAAGTTGAAGAATCACATTACTCACAGAACTATCTATAACTAACAGTGTAAGAAATGCATTACCTATAGTTAAACTATCTACAAGACACTGTGGACGACAGTGTGGGTTCGTCCGTTTGTCTGTGTGTCTGTCTCTGTGTGTTAACATTACGATTACAATTTCACTGTTGGCGAGAAATAGAAACGGTCTCCTGTTGTAAATTCTCACCCATGTTTTCTGCAAGCATTTAGAGTTTTGTAAATCCACTTTCTTTCAGAACATCTTGATGCTTATGCAAGACACAAAACAAGGCACCATATTGTGATAGTAATAGGGTATATTGTGATAATTATGCAAAACAATGGATGAAGGGCTTATACGAGGTATTTAACTAACTATAAATAACCACTGTATCAACACCGTCTGAGAGAGATCGTTGTTCCATAGATATATTTCACATGAAATAGTTGAATGTTGAAACATCCTTTTTTATCACGTTCTATTTCAGACTGCTATTTTCAAATGTTGATTGAGATTATGACAAAGTCTTCATTGAATGCAGGGCCTGCTGATTCTGAGAGAACCGGTAAAACCTTTACACTTTACACACGACACCTTACAAACATACTGTACATAGCCCTCTAGTCGAGAGAAAACACGTCTACTACATGTTCCAAAGTAAAATGGGTCTACGGTGTATAGCGAGATTTAGATTTAACTTATTTGTATGACACATTTCATTTCACTGGATTCTATAAACACTGGTGACGGTAGGGTAGTCTAGTATGCTCGTCCGGTTCGATTCCCTAGATTGGTACAATCTGTGAAGCCCATTTCTGGTGTCCCCCGACGTGGTATTGCTGGAGTATTGCTCAAAGCGGCGTAAAACCATTCTCACTCCACACATTCACTTCACTATATAACCCTTAAAACACGTCCAGTATAGTTAGTGACTGTTTAGGGTGGTATGATTCAATGTATTTACATTCACCATGCAGATGCTTACTTTAACAACAGTCAACAGTACATGCATAGGCGTCACACAGCTTTTCTGCTGTGGAGATGTAATCAATCAAATGATAAAAATACATTCTGCAAATTACAATTGCCTCTTTTCTGTGAACATATTGAATGATCTGTATGTGTCACTGTATTCGATTGTTTATTGTTTGTTATTTGTGCCTCTTGTAAACATACTGTATTAGGATTTTTGGGGTTTTCATTTGTTTGTGTTTTGCTGGCTTTTTATCACATTGTTCCTATTTTGTAAGTGTTTTACAGTAAGACCCCAGTTGTATAGATGCATCCTCATGATGATTGGTCCTGACTCAGTTATAGCTGGAATATTGCTTGGTGAGGCAGGCATACAAAACAAACAATAGACTACATGATTGTGAATTATATTATTATTAATGCGTTTGAGGTATACTTCATTAGCAAGAGAAATTAACAAAGGATGGGTGTGTACTTGACTATGTTGTTTTATGCTTTAATTTTGTGAGCGTGAGTGAGTTAATATTTAACCTCACACCGGCAATATTACAGCCACACCGTGACGAGAACGTGTTCTCATCTATACATGAGACCTATACCATACCATAAAACCTGGCGTCAAAGGAAAACAAAAGGGAAACGGTTTGGGTTAAAACTAGCAACTTATAAAAATGCAATGCAATACAACATAGAGATCGCCAGCAACTGAAGGTAGATCACCATACCAGGGCTCATTGGGATTTACACAGTACCGTTGTTGCCTATATGGACCTGGCTGGATTTTCATCATCCCTTCAGCTGCTGACGATTATTTAGAAATTTAGCTTGAACATTAAGATAACAAGTAATGTACTTAGTCTATTGAAAAGATGGTAGATATAGAAATACTTTGAATGATATCTCAGTGCGACGCTGCATATACGACAATGACGGAGTCTCAAGGTCCAGGAACACGCGTTAGAAAATGCGTCAACAAAGCGATCTCCGACTTCGGGGACACGCGGATTCGACGAACCCGGATTCGACGAAACTGTACGCCTTGGCAACTGAAAAACAACATTTACTTGGTCGTGCTTTAATCATTGCGACCAATCTTCGATTATTTCAATTAACTTGACCACCACAAGTAATTAGGGCTGTAACGATGCATCGAACTATCGACAGAGTGAACGTCATTAACAGTTAATTTGTGGTAATGACCTAAAGTTTATATATATGCTGAGGCTGAAACATGTTTTACACTTTCTTGTCTGAATGCAATCATACTAATTTTTGTCAAAGGTCGTTATTGGAAAGACAAATTCTGTAACTGTAAAGACATTCAAAATGAATGAAATAGGACTTATATGTACACTCTCAGCGGTACAATAATATTTTGACAGAGAGACAGATTTTTCAAGTCCAATCTGTGTTACAGCAATATTACAGGTAGAACACATACAGACGTCCACAGCCCATACTAGTATAATATGAAACAAAAACATATTGCGTGAAAGGTAAATATATGTGAACATTATCCTTGCATAAAATTCCCCAAATCTATAGGGCACTAGATATGCATTTACATCACAGCACCAAAGTGCGCGGCGGCGAGATAGCATATGGCGACAGGGTTTGAGCCACGATAAAAACACCTTAAATTCGACACAAACATTATTTATGTATTTTATTTCATAGACAGGATTTCTAAAGCAAGCTATGAGGTGGTGTGGTCCCTGTGTCAGAGCGCACGTCACAAATCAGGTGAAGATATACCAACGTTGGTCACGGAGAGTCCTTGGAAGGGTGACCTGTTTGGCAGCTTGACTCCTGACGGTTTCTAGGACTACTATCCTGCCCCACAATTAAGCACATGCGGTCTGACCTTAGGCAAGAGTGTTTGTTCAAAACTGCCTCTGTTTACCCATCAGAAAATGGGTATCAGGTGAGATAAGTCATATGACTATTTACCTTCTAGCGCTCAAAGGTAGCTTGACTATCCGAGTAATAATATCTATCATGTTGTATTCGCATGTCCCTGCGTCGTGGGAGTTCAGTGCTATATAAGCGGCCTTATCATTATTCAAGATTTAAGGAGATGGAACGCAGAAGGTCTGGTGAACGATACCAACGCTTGACTGAACATTCTGTGTCATTCAAAACAGCGACAATAGGCCTTTGCTTGAAAGCAGCTTCGAGTGCGTAATACTACAGATTAGTGTGCGTGTGTAGAGAGTTCGAGTGTCAGTGTCTGTGAACAGTACAGTAAACAGGTTGACATACTGTTAACGAGAAACAGAAATAGAAATGATTGCCGACATATTGGTGAGGAATAGAGTTTTCAAACTCGCTTAACGTGAGTGGCGAGACGTATTTCGGCTGCTTACTGATAATCGAGATAATATGCAGATATGCTCCTAATCTCTACATTGATTGTTGTTCCTGACAGTGAGTGAGTGAGTTTAGTTTTACGCCACACTCAGTAACATTCTAGCTATACGGGCGGTCTGTAAGAAATCGAGTTGGGACCGAGACAATTCAGTAGTCAAGAGCATGAGCATTGATCTACGTAATTGGGATACGATGACATGTGTCAACCAAGTCAGCGAGCTCCGACCACCCGATCCCGTCCAGTCGACCATTGCGACAACCATTGGTTACTGAAGATCAATTCTAACTCGGATCTTCACAGGTTTGTTCTATAGGAGAATAGGTCGCTACTTAAACATTAAGAACATAGCATACAAAGATTGGTGTACACGAATGTAAACGACTCTACTCGGCTGAGTGGGTTAGTAAGTGAGTGAGTGAGTGAGTTATTATTTAACGTCACATCGGCAATATTTCAGCCATATCGTGACTAAAACTAGTCCCAAAATTCATAAAACATACATATAATATATGCAAACCTGTCAACGAAGGACAGTAAAACAACTAGATTATCACAGATTTGAGTTGGTTAGATGGCAGAGTTTCATGTGTGTTGGCGGTTAGGTTCCTGATTCTGAGAACGAGGCTTCCTAATTGCCGGAATGGGATCAAACTAACCAAAGAACAGTACTAGAATATTTACTTTACTGAGAAAGTGTAAATCCAAATATAACGCTGTGGACTCAAATATTGTTCGCTTGCAGTATGGAGCGAATGGCGAGGAGTAGATTTAATATATTTGTAGGACACCTTTCAGTTCATTTGATACTATATGCACTGGAAAAAAACAGATTATGCGGACAAGACCAAAATGATGTTTTACAGATTGGGGTATGACTTGTGACCGGTAAGTGGTAACGATGCTATGATTCATCGTATTTACATTCACAATGCCGAGACAGTTAATATAACACAACAGTGCATGCAGACAGACAGACAGATAATCTTATCAGTCTCACCCCGTGACTTCATTTAAAACATATAATCAAAATATCAATGTAGATTGATGCCACTAGATCCACCACTAAAGTTCGGTCTAGACTGATGTTGCAGACTGCCGTCATAAAGCGGGAATATTGTTAAGCGAAGGCTTCACACAAAACAGACGATAATTTAGATGACGAATATAAACTGCTACGCTCTGAGGCAAACGTCGTCTGTAAAAAGAAATATATGTCACCGTTGAAATAAACATAACCACGTATCATAACAATTGTGATGCGATAACTATCCCGCGTCATCGTCCGGAAGTGACGTACGTGTCAACATTGGAGGTAGTTACCAGTCCAGGTAGGTGTGTTGTGTTTCGTGTCTCACTTTTGTTCCTGTACACTGTTAACCGTTTGATATTGTGGGTCAATATTGCGTACATATGTCACCAAAGTTACAGGATGCTGCTGAACATGACAGCTATGGATTTTCATGTATACAGCATATTGCCTGGAATTCGCTTTTAGAACTAGGCCGGTCTTCATTCACGATAGCCATGACTCACTTAACTACTGATATGTTGTGGGAATGTAACATGCGGTTGTTGAGGATAATGTCAACGCGACTTTGATAAGCGTGCATGTTTTAATGCTTCTGCCCGATATTTCACTAGGTAGTGGTATTTAAATGACAAATACTGTAATGAAAAACATACTATAGCCGAGACATTACATTTGTTCTGACTGCCACAACACGTTCCTATCTTTGCTTTGTATCAAACCTGTTGTGCCCCTATTATCACAGTATTTCACCATTCATCTTCGTCACATACATTTGTTTGATAATATGATTCAATGATATTTATCCATAGCGGCTTTGGTATGGTGTATTACAGTATATTTATTCTGTTAGATGGAAAGTCGATTTGTACTCTGCAATAGCCACCAAGAAATGAATGTGCGTTATGATGGTTTAGTGCTCAGTAGGATGTAGTGGCGTAGGGTAATTTTGATATTGCAATGTACTGGATTCTGGATTGACGTATTTGGAATCGTACAGTTATGTGCAGTAAAGGATAAGCTGACAAAGATCTATATGGATCACAACGTTGATCACAAATGTTTCTTTGGATGCGGTTTATGCGTCTTCAGAATGGACTCCTTCTCCGGGGCAGTTCTGTCTGTCAGCAGCAGTTTACCCTGAAGGGCCCCCTGACCCTACCTACCGTCCTGTCTACACGCTGTGTGGTGAGACGTGTCACATCTGCAGCTGGTGGTGTGGATATCATGCTCTACATGTCAGAAGGAGCGTCAACTGCACAGACAATAACCCTCCAGAAGGATGCAGTGAGACAGAGAAAAATATTCCATCTGGCGGTCAAACATAGCCCCACAGAGCTTCTCTGTACAAATGAAGATGATCGGCAACCAGGCTGTGTGTTGGTGTCAGGACTGTGAAGAGGCCTCTGTGAAAACTGCCAGAATATGCACAGCAGCGTTAAACTTACCAGAAGCCATGTAGTCCAAAACTTCTGTGACATGGAGGCCAACTGCCTCGAACATTCCAAAAATTTGCAGTATCCATAAATACGACCTCCTGTATCTGTTTGATAAAAGCTGCAAGAGATTAATCTGTGCAGAGATGTAGATTTGAAGACCATGCTGACCACGAAGTTGAGAAAGTTGATGTGGCTGCTGAACTGTAACAGAACAACTGGAATAATAAGAATGAGCTATCCACCTTACAGACTTGCCACCAGGCATACATGCAGAGCATCAGGCAAGGAACCGAAATCACTGACGAAACACACATTCCTTGAAAGAGTAAATATCACGTCACATTTTCCAATGTTTGAGATCACAACTTTGATCAAAAGAGAAGGAACTTCGTAGATCTGGAAAATCATGAAGAAGGAGACAAAGGCAGCACAGCATGCTCTTCCTAAGGCCTGTGAAGAAGACAAGAAGACCCGCAACACAAGGGTGTTAGACTACATCAACAATGCCTCTTTGCCTCAAAGTCAGACATCCTCGGCTCTGGAGAGATATGTTGGGGAGATGACTCGGACCTGCGCCTGTGACACTGCTGCGCCCTCAAAACATATGCAGTACCCACAGCTGTCTTCAATACGAACAGTTTATAAAAGCTGAAAGCGAATGTATCAGGATTTGGTGCCATTTTGACGATGGATATGGACGGAAAATCGGACATAATTGCTGGTAACTTAATCATTTCATTTCTAACATTGGTTTAATTTTTTGTGTTTTATATGCAGTATACCAGCGCTCTTCATGAATCTATATAATAGTCAAGATATGACTGAAATACTGCCAGATGTGACTCACAATTTTATGAATCTATAATTGAAAATTAAGATACTTTATCTCACCCACCTCATGAATCCAGAATTGCAAATCCACCATTTAGGTGAAGACTTATGATTTGTTCTTAAACATGTAACGTTTGTAACATGCATCGAAACATAGTTCCACTCGTCTATCCATGTAAATCTGTGTTGTAGTTGTTTCAGACAGGGGGTACTCAGACTGATGATGACTTTATGGAACACGCGTGGAAATGAAGCTAACAAAATGGTGAGTGAAGGAAGTTATAGTACATCATACCATGTTCACAAAGTGACCTAAGAGGCCAATTAGTGGGATCGGACGGTCTGTCCCGCGGACTTGATTCAATAACAAACATGTCACCAATCCCTTGTTTGCATAGATCGATGATCAGACACGTGAAGATAGGGGCTTAGAAGTCGTCTTCAGCAAACCATGCTTCTGTAACAGCCAGCTAGTGGTCACGCTCATTGAATTAGTGGACACATGTCATCGTATCACAGTTAGATGTAGATGCGATGCTTATGTTGCTTGATCACTGGATTATCTTAGTCCAGATCGCGATTATTTACAGACCGTCGCCATACAACTGAAATACTGCTGAGTGTGACGTTAAACAACATACCAACAAAAGAAATCCACCCCAAGATCGATGATCAGGATGTTGATTACTGAATATCAAGAATCCTTATTTACAGAGCGTTGCAATAATTGCTGACTTGGGCTTTAGATAACAGGCAAACAAAGTTTATCACAAGCGCGACGTTATGATGCAATGCTTCTCAACAGTCATGACCAGTATTATTAATTCAATGAAACGTTTCAGGTATTTTTGCCAACATTATAAAAGCACAATTTGATAAAATTACGACGGAGATATACCAATATGGCACATCATATGTTGCAGGACATGGAAGAACTAAAGACGAAAAATCGACTCAGACGAAAGCACATTGAAAGCCTTGACAAAGCTGACAGACAAGCTCAATTCAGAAATCGAAAGCTTGAATACAGTATGTCCATTAATCTAATTGTAATGGAATAGTTTTTGTCTCCTTCATCTCGCATGTTTCATACCTTTAGATATGTCAGCATCTAAAGTATTTTTGATCGCCTTGTTATCTCAGAAATATTCCCTCACACCTTGACTGGAATATTTATTTAAAGCGTGTCCTGCATCTGGCCGCAATCAATTAGAAAAGACAACTGAGCAAAATTCAAATTTACCCAGATCATTCAAACTGTGCATAAATAGTCACATAATGAGTCAGGGTATACACATCGTCTCCCTCAGTGACGTCGTCAATGGAGTATATTATATCAACAGGGGGCGGGGCGGGGTAGCATAATCGGTTAAAGCGTTGTCTCGTCACGCCGAAGACCAGGTTCGAATCCCCCATGGGCACAATGTGTGAAGCCCATTTCTGGTGTCCCCGCCGTGATGTTGCTGGAATATTGCTAAAAGCGGCATAAAACCAAACTCAGTCCAGTCAGTCAGTCAGTCAAAGCAGGAATCCTATTCCGTAAGTCCAGGGCCCTTGTTCTCCAAACGGTCAGGCTAATCCCTAAGAATTCTTAACTTTGATCGTAGTCAATGTGTTAAGTGAATGGACTTAAGAAGTTCGTAGGGCTAGGAACAGTTCAAGAATAACTAGCCAGGAGGCTTCCGCCCAAGTTCCTGTGTGTTCACTGGAGGGTGGTAATATGCAGTCTCAGCTAGATTTGGTCATGATTCCAGAGATGTTCAATGGGGTTCCATGGCATGCGCCTCTGTTGTCGAGATGAAGGGCATCACAAAGAGCCAAACTACTTCATCCCTGCATCGCTGGGCATTCCAGATCTCCTCGGGTGAATACTCAATCTTGTTGTTCTCTGGGCCATAAATGCCAGTCCTGCATTAGTGACGCCCCTCAATCAAGAGCTTCTTATATGCTGCTTCATGTATAAAATATGAGTAAAAAATCTCGAACTCTGCCATCGCTTCTGAACCGACTGAACCGACTTTCATCTGTAGGTGAGTTTTCTCCTAGTCAATGTCGTCAATCGACATTACATTGGTGATCGATGTAGACGGGTCAAGGCCAATTCCACGAAAGGGCTCATTATACCAGCCATACCAAAGTCATAGAATAATCGTTCCGTCTGCTGGATGGGTGTGTCCTATTGCTGTCCCTGACGTTGACGTCGCCAGTCACGAATGAAAGTTCCAAGGTGGATCTGCCAGATACAGCGGTCTTCGTACCCGTGTAGTGCCTCTTGGTCCACCTGGCGGTATTGATCTTGCCTCCGTTTGCTAGAAGCAGTCTGCTATCAGTTTGCTGATGGTAGCCTGACCGCATTTGAAGGTTCTTACCCAGTGTATGCCAGAAGTGAAGCCCCATATTGGGGAATACCGATAGTCTCAGGTTCATTGCGGCTTACGTTAATCCTGGCATATTCGTGTGTTCTGTCGGGGCTACTGCATGCTTGCTCTGTCCAGCATCGATATTTATGCCACAATCATGCAGGTGCATGTGACACAATAACGTCTTCTTTCAATGCTCTTTGAAAAATGCACAATTCAAACGAAGTTTTTTATGTATACAAATACTTCTAAAAGCGATAACTCTCTTTTGTCCGGTAATTTTATATACTCATCCCATTACATTTGCTAAAGAGTTTACACAATGTTTCACTTCTTCATTCATTTCCCAAATCTGATCTATGACCTGTTGTGTGTATCTAAAGTAAATTGTCACCACCTTCTTCAAGAGTCTCGGTTGTGTAATCGTTCATAACTGCATTCTTTAATGCATGCAGACATGCCTTTGTTGGAAATAACACCTTGTGACACAGACAATGGCAAGATATTTCTTAATCTCATGATATATACACATGTATTTTTGTTCTTTTCCAGCGCATTGATGAGAAAAGTGTCACTGAGAAGAAAGGATGCCAGAACAATAGATCTCTTTGCTTGGTAAATTCATAAGTTCTTTCTTTCAGTTAGGAAGGTTTGAACATCAGAGTCGGATACACCTTGTCTAATCCACTCATTCCCGAACAGGATCTCAGTGCATCTTTATATCGAATGATTCTTTTCGGCTTAAACTTATCGCTAATTTATCTCACTCAGTCATATATAACATCAAAGTCCTATGTCTCATCACACGTGTGTGGTGATGTGCCTATTAAAAGCCTCAGGTGTAGCCAGAGAATGTGGTGTTCATCTCCTGAAGCCAGGGGCTTTAGATAAATCTTTGATCCCGAAGTGTGAGTACATTTAACATTTTCTACCTATTTGCATATAGACCGACGATCAAGGAATTATCAGCCACTTGATTGTCTGGCCCAAACCTTTCGATTATCAACAGACTGCAGCCATATGTGCTAATACTGATGTGGTGTTTTTAGCGCACAAACCAGGGGAGCAGGGAGGGCTAGTGGATGTCATAGTAATCTGGGCGTTCTGGCGTTCTTGAAGTGCTCAAAACGAGTGTGTAGCATCAGCTGCACTACAATAAATCTCTGTTATTGTATCCTGATTTCGTCTCACTCAGGTAATCGGGATGGATACAGACCCAACGTTTTCAATGAAAGGATGTGAGCGTATTAGATCCACGTTTCACTAAATCAATATCATAGAGTTTGCTTATTTTGAAGATATTGATTTCATAGAATGGACGTAAAATTGGTCATCTTTGTAAAATGGCGTAATGTACCATAGTTTTCGGCCAGGAGCTCCCTGCCAATTTTCACATGTGAGAGAGGTACTGTGCGTGATCTCTCTCTCTCTCTCTCTCTCTCTCTCTCTCTCTCTCTCTGTCTCTCTCTCTCTCTCTCTCTCTCTCTCTCTCTCTCTGTCTCTCTCTCTCTCTCTCTAACGATGTAAAATAATAGTGGAGCTGCATCATTGACAACATTATTTCTATCAACAATCAACAATTCCCTCGCGCATATGTTAATGATAAATGGAATGTAATCTATATTCGTTTGGACGTTTTATACATGATTGACCCACAATAACAACAACAAATAAAAATGTCGTCACTCTCCGACGCTGCTGTTTAACAGCCGCAAAGTTTGTGTTTGGTGTGCATGGGTAACTAAATCAGCCATGTTGACTCAAATTACAGTGAGCTTAACATTGCTTTACATGCGATCTTACACGTTCCTCGTTATAATTGGTAGTTCATCTGCGTTTCTGTTGTAAGACACTGGATGTACTGTGTCTGGGCATACAGATCCGCTCTCTGGAGTGTTTATTTAATGCAGCAATTTAGAATCTGACCTGTAAATATGACATATATGTTGTATGAATATTTTGTTGACGTCCTTAAAGGTCCACCCGCCTGATAACCGACGAAAACACAAGCTATATCCGGAGTAGTGGCGTATCAGTTAATTCAATGTGACTCCAGTGCGCTAAGGGTCGGGTGCCGTAATGACCGGTTTTATTGGTTGAATCTTTTGGATTATGTTACACTGTTTGAATAAAGGTACATGTACTAAGCTGTGAATCGTAAACGTTACAAATATCATGATAGCGAGAGTTATCTGCATTATTCTCATTCGTTTCACATCTATATGTTGTAGGTATACCAGCAAGCAAAGTATGACAAAGACAGAGCTTAATCTTTTCGCTACTACGTCCCACATCAACACAGAAGGAGACCTGGTCAACAGGAAGCCGGACATCAGACCTTGCAGTGAAAGGCTGAGACTGAAGAAGTACCTGGCACATGCAGACACTGACCTCCTCCCCAGGATGGCTGTCCCCATACTGGGAGGTAGAAAACAGGGTCAATCTCGACAAACAACTCTCAGGGGACTGGTTCATTCTGGAGGTTGGAGTATGTAGGGGGCGCAGAGGGACGTGAGTCATTATATAGGTGAACGTCCTCACTCCTACTGTATGAATGTCTCCCACTTTTATTACACACGGTAGATGCGCAGGGAGGTGGGCGAAGGATGGAGGATGTACTGCGTCTGCCTGACACTCTTCCCAACACAGCAGTGGACATTACACACACTACATTATGGTGTTGTCTATGATGACGCCAGGAAGAAGATTGTCTTCATTGATGTGAAGGAGAAGAAAGTCACGTCGACGTTAGACAATGTAGACTGTAGTGAACCACTGTACGATGTTCGGGGTGTATAATCCACATCTCCTCACTCGTCAGCATGAAGGACTTGTAGTAGGCAGCCACATCAACATGACGGAGGAGAAACAACATATCAGTTTATGGCACTGCCGTGATGCTGATAGCCCGCGATTTGAAACCCCATACAAACATCGAATTAAGGAACACTTCATGATCTTGATATCTTCTATGAATAAGGAAGTTTACAATGATCACGTACCTGGCGCATTGCTATGTGTTCGCACTCTTAGTTGTCAAAGGTACTATTCTATACAACACAAAAAGCCAGTAGTAGCTTACAATCTACTGCACTAATAAGGAATAGCGTCCAGCACGTATACTTTTACGAAATGATACATGCAGGAATATATGTGTGCTTGGTGAGCATAAGTTAAAACATTTTTAAAAAAGCACTAGAAATTTGTTGTTAAGTTACAATTCCATTTCAATCAGAAATTCTGCCACAATAAAGGAGCAAGCACTCATTCAGAGGGTAATTATATTTTCGAGTTTTGCAGCGAAAGTATGAGGAAAGTACAACACACCTGTTCTGTACCGATACAGAGTGACGAAGCGCGAAAACCGCAGCATTGTTTTGAAGTACGAGGAACCCACGCGGATTGGGCAGTTTTCCCGTCAGCCACTACTTGCTAGAAAATTCGTAAACATATTTTACGGTTTTTTTCAGGACTTAGTTCCGGATCGCTGGTGGTAGGGGTTTCGAGACTTCAATATAGAAGATGCGCGTTAAAAGCCAGCCTCATGGTGTACCTGCTACATTTACAGTAGAACCCAAACGGACGAGAGATGCGTTTAACCACTGGGCTACCCAACCGCCCATTTAGCCAAAAGTATGGGACAGCTTCCCTGAAATGTCGTACAACCGCTTGTCAGAGTATTGTGTTGGTGGGGTGATAACTTATTAATTTATACAGTGGAAAACCTCTAAACTGAGGTCGCGCTGGTGGAGAACGTTTCCTTCCATCCGCTTAACTGTTCAGACCATTTGGACACGTGAGCGATCACGCTGTACATGACAATTAATTTATTATACATGGGGACATGCGTCACTCACTACTTTACCATCTACCTAAGCGAACTTTTATCCATTACTCCATTCATTAGACAACGCCACGAGCTTAATGTCGATGGTAATCCATTGTGTTGTTAATAATGTTCAGGGCAATGAACAGGAGAGCCGAGATACCGGTTGTCGGTTTAGGAGCACAATTGTGCGGTCTTTTCCGAGATATAAAGACGATGCCGATTAGTAAATGATCATAAAATAACTAGCTTCGCCAGGACGATGTTCTAGTGCCGATATTGAGAACCTGCCGGATTGAGGCTGCCGGTTTTGAAGGCTTCCACTGAAATATATTTGTAACGTTGACTGCTCTTTATAGTCCCTCAAAGCAATAAGTTGACTCCTTTGAAAAATGAAGGTAAAGTAATAACTCAGAAGCTGTGGTGGACGGTTGACTAAAATAAGCCAAAACCATGCATTATGCAAGAACTGGACTTTATCTGTGTGGTAATATTGCTTTATATATTCATTTCCAGACCGTTTTTCATCAACTATTTGAACTTCTGAGGTTTTGAATTAACATCAAACCACTTTGATAGGTGATCTTGCTTTCGGATATTTCTAATATAAGAACCTCTGGCTACAAAAATATATGAATAACCTAACAGAGTGATATAAGTCAGCCAGAATGGTGCAAGTTCTCCGATAATGATGCTATCCAGAAACCACGACCAGCCCAAGCTCCAACAACATCACCAGCATAACCGTCTCAAACTAAACTAACAATAAAACCTTCAACACTCTCATGGAAACCAAAACCCGCAAATAGCACCAAAAACCAAATCAGCACCAGAGCCACTACAAATATATTTTTACCAACACTAATTACGCAGAGACCCAACTACAACACCAAACACCATCACTACTACTAACATAAACACCAACACCCGAACTTTGGTATATTAACATGCTTCATCTCCATCCCCAACCCAGCCGATTGGCCAAATCATGAATATGTTTGTGTTATTCACCCGAGGAAGGAGAACAGCTAACTTGGGCCAAAACTCGATACCATTACAGTGATCGAAATGAGTGAAGCACATGAAAAACTTTACCCTGGCCGTATTTGAGCCATATTGTTACTGAAACAACAACATTAATAAGATTTAAACTGTAAATAATCGAATCTGGACCAGATAGTCCCAATGATCAACAACATGTATTAATTTATTCATTTAAATTAAACTACGATCACACGTGTCAATCAAGTCAGCGAACCTGACCACCTCGATCCTGTTGTATGTTTTTTGCAGTATGGTTAATGAAGATTACTCTGTAACCCGATTCTTCACTTGAAGCATAGAATGAATGAAAATGAATGAATGAATGAATGAATGAATGAAAGAATGAATCCTATCAAAGTTACCGTTTTCACATATGCTAAGTATGAATATCTGTGTACAACGATTTACTCACACAATAAGCTGAATGGTCTTTTCCAAATCGATAGTCGATGCGATATAGTTCTTTAATTCTTCGTAATTCGTGAACAAGCATGTTTTTTCATGACTCTAGCCATAAAGCCGGACCGGACAGTCATGTTTGATTTCGAGGCTCTGCTCTTTGCATTTATTTTTAAGCATTCGTGGCATATTCGCTTGTTATGACAGGGCAGAATTAATCGAGTAAATGTACCGTTCCTTGGATAGAGATAATCCCATGATCAACATCATGAGCACTAATCTACGCAAAATGGGAAGACCAATTCCAACCCGGATCGTTGTTGCATTTCTTTCGTTGGGTTGTTCAAATTCCATTCCTACTTATCGATTTGAACACAAATAATCACTATTTAATCTACGCTTTTTAGTGTTTATGTTGGCATTACCAGCATAAGTTTATGCCAAACGGAATCTTCGTATTATAAACAAGTCTTGTTATTATTCGTCTTCACTTAGGATTGTAATGTAAGTACTGGTGACTGGCGTTGACGATTGGTATTGCAATGTAAGCATTGTGACTGGCGTTGGCGATTGGTATTATAATGCCAGTATTGCCTAGGAATATGTGTGTGGTGAGTATAATTGTAGTCATTTGAAGAAAACAGTCCGGTAGAATGTTTTTTTCAAAATTCCATATTTCCAAAGAAATTTCGCTACAATAAAGTGAAACAAGCATGCATATTCAGAGGGTAATATTATCGAGTCTTGCAGTTAAAAGTATGAGAAAGTACAACACACCAGCGATTTTCAACATACGAGTGACTAAAGTGCAAAAACTACGTGGGATGAGTGAAACTCAATATGCACATCGATGATATTTCCCATCAAAGGCTTCTTTAAGGATCAGTCAGCACATTTTTACGGGTACTTCAGTGACTACTGAAGTTTCAGAACGTTGGCACAGAGGTTTCCGTCCGCTTCACAGTGGAAGATGCGGGATAAGGCCTTTCTGCAGTTAGTAGAGTCGAACCCAAGCGCTAAATTCGAGCGATAGCGAACTACAAGACATCATTCATCCAGCAAAAATAACGGATAATATTGGCAGATTCTTTTATAGACATTAAAAAGCAACAATCTGGACTCTGTGAATGAAACATATAGGTTACCTGCACAAGATCCTTTTGTTTATGTTCTGAGTTATGTGGTGGGGATAGCCTGTTAATTATATTATATTTGTAATTTTGACAGTTTCTTACAAGTCCCCAGCTATTAAGTTGACTCCTTTGGAAATGAAGGTGAGCATAACTCAGAAGCCGTGTGGATCTGTTGACTAAGTGTTAAACCTATGTGCATATATACATATATATATTTTATGCAAGAATTTGCCTTCATCTGCGGGTAATATTGCTTAGACATATTCATTTCCAGGCCTCTTTGAGAAAAACATAAACCCCAACCACTGCTGAACGGGTGACTTGTGTTTTCGGGATATTTCTAATATAAGACTTTCTGGTTACAAGAACATGTTGACTCAAGAAATGAGATATTGTCGTTCAATTAACAGAACGATATTTTGTTCATTTTCATGTGCAAGTTCGATAATGGCTAGACAACCAGAACCAACACCAACAGTAGCTCCAACAAGAACACTACTGCCTTCACAAACACAAACACCCAGCACCATCCCCATCAACGTCAACTAAAGCCATACTCATTACGCACTGCAACCACACGCCGCAACAACACCAGAAACAATAATCAGCACCAACCCCACCAACGGCTTACCAACACTAACAACGCCAGATCCAACAACACCCACCACTACTGTACCCAACATAAAACACCGGATCTGCACTTTCTTTAAAATTCATGCTCTGCACCTTCTAACTCCCCAACCCGGCGTGTCAATTACGCCCTATCCCCATAGAGCCCATTGTCCTCCAAATTGGAATACCAATGACTACGTCTCTCTTGGGATTAATCATCCGGATTCCAGCATTGATCGCCTCATGCGGATGAGATCACTGTCCATCTAACCGAAACAAACTGGCGTAACACTGCCTTGTTATTCAGCCCGACGGCGAAACATTAACACTGGGCCCAAACCCTTCAATTCCAATTACAGTGAGTGAGTTAGTGAGCTAATCAATATGAAAAATCACACAGGATATGAACCATCGTGACTAAAACAACAACATTCAAATTATTAGTTACGGTTACATTACATTTATATTATTGAAGAACGATATTACACACAGCTAAACTATCTACAACACACAGTGTGAAGAAAATGCATTACCCATAGTTAACCATTCATACACATTCGTGGAAGACAGTGTGTTCGTCTGTTTGGTCTGCATGTCTGTCTCTGTGTGTTAACATAACGATTACAATTTCACTGTTGGCGAGAAATAGAAACGGTCTCCTGTCTTTTATTCTCACCCATAAGCTTCTGCAAGCATTTATTTTGTAAATCCAATTTTTCAGAACATCTGATGTTGATGCAAGACACCAACATAGGGCACCATATTGTGATAGTAATAGGTATATTGTGATAATTGTGCAAAACAATGACGAAGGCTAATACGAGGTTAACCCAGTATAAATAACCACCGTATCGACACCGTCTGAGAGAGATGGTTGTTGATATATTTCTACAGGGAAATAGTTGAATTTTTACACACTGCATTCTTTATCACGTTCTGTTTCAGACTATTTCAAATTTAATTGAGATTATGACAAAGCCTTCATTGAATGCAGGGCTTGCTGATTCTGAGAGAACCGGTAAAACCTTCACACTTCACCACGAAAACTTAAAACATACTCTCACATAGCCCTCTTTCTCCTTCGGGAGAAAACACGTCTACTGCTATGTCTGCAAGTAAAACGAGCTCATCAGAATGGCGAGATTTGGTGATTTAACGAGCAGCCATTTCAGTACTTTCACCTCTATAAACACTGGGGGCGGTAGTGTAGTCAAGTAGTTACAACATACGGTCGTCCGTTCGGATTCCCCAGATGGGCAATGTGAAATTTCTCCATAGTCTGGCGTCCCTCGACGTATTGGTGGAATACTGGCAAAAAGCGGCGTAAACCATATTGACCCGGGCTTTTACCTCACTATATAATCTTAAAAACACGTCCAGTATGGTTATGACTGTGTAGGGTGGTATGATTCAACTTAAT